>NC_138029.1:5911787-6650787 GCF_964106645.2 Podarcis pityusensis
GGTTAGCGGTTAACCCTTATCAGTGCAACATGGGGCACAGCACAACAGCCCTCTCCTCTGTATAGGCAGTTTTGTGGTGATGTGTGATCATTTTTAATGGAGTTTCCCACAACCACGAGGTTTAGGAGCCAAACACCAATTTGCAAATTTAGCAGAGTATCAGGATCTGTTTGTACTTGGCATTGCAGAAGACTAATATCCAGCCTATAAAGAACTGGCCTTTCTAAGTTGCAGGGGCAACTTCCCCAGGAGCCCAGATACATAACCTCACAGAGCAGCCTTTTTTCCTTCTTGTGCCTCCCTGCTCTTCTGCCAAAGCACAGTTTCTCTCCTTAAAATCTGGCTCCATTTCTTGTGGCTCATTTTTGCAGACTTCCTGTGGAAGGCATGAAGAACGTGCTGATCACCAGCGCCCTGCCCTATGTCAACAACGTGCCTCACCTTGGGAATATCATTGGCTGTGTCCTCAGTGCCGATACTTTTGCCAGGTAAGATGTTGATGCCTTTTGCCACCGACTCTTGTTAGGATATGTCAGTCACTTGGAAAGGGGGGGGGGGGGTTAATGGGACGCTGAACATTTATTCTTTTGGCATTTTATTTTCAAGGTGTATCCACTCCAGTAGAGCTGCCTTTGTACCTGGTAATATCAGATTGGTTGGTGATATGAGTCAATTGATTTCTTGCTATTTGATGTTGTGTTAATGAATCTGATTTTAAAATGAATTTGCAAAATCCCATAGTATGTGTACTTGGATATCTGTGCTTATGTTGCCTATACAGTGGTACCTCGGGTTAAGTACTTAATTCGTTCCGGAGGTCCGTACTTAACCTGAAACTGTTCTTAACCTGAAGCACCACTTTAGCTAATGGGGCCTTCTGCTGCTGCCGCGCCGCCGGAGCACAATTTCTGTTCTCATCCTGAAGCAAAGTTCTTAACCTGAAGCACTATTTCTGGGTTAGCAGTCTGTAACCTGAAGCGTATGTTACCTGAAGCGTATGTAACCCGAGGTACCACTGTATACACTTTGCAGACTACTTTGAGGCAGGCAGTGTATAAATATTATGAAAGAAAATAAAAAATATTTTCTGTGTGTTGCAACTTGCATCTTGAGCAGGTCTTAGGCTCCAGTTCTAAACCGTTATTACAGAGTAAGAGTCACTGAGCTCAGTGAGGGTTATTTCCAACTAATCATAGACAGGGTTTAACTGTTACTCTAATGAGATCATACGAAACTGCCTCACATCAAGTGGACTACTGGTCCATGCAGCCTCATTTTCTGCTCTGTTCTGAGTATCAGTGGCCCCCCAAGACCTGAAGATGAGGCCTTTCCCAGCCTTCTGTCTGAGTGTTTTTTAACTGGAGGTACCAGAAATGTAACCTGGGATCCTCTGCATTCAAAGCATGTGCTTTCCCACAGAGCTCTGACCAATTTGAAGTAACAGAGGGACTGTGTGAAGCTTTGGTCCTTGCAGGTAGCGATAAGCATCCTGCTTCACTTCTTGTGTCCTGTCCAGGTACTGTCGTTTGCGCAACTGGAACACGCTGTACCTGTGCGGTACTGATGAGTACGGCACTGCCACAGAGACAAAGGCCATGGAGGAGGGGCTGACACCGCAGCAAATCTGTGATAAGTACTACACTGTCCATGCCCAGATCTACCAGTGGTTCAAAATCTCCTTTGACTACTTTGGCCGCACCACCACACCCCATCAGACCAAGTAAGTACTGCCCGGAAAGGGAGCACAGTGGCCAAGGGAAAAGGAGCATGAATGCCTCATGTGGCAGCACTACTTTGCACTCTCTCTTACAAACCACTTATTGTCTTAGCCTTTAACAACTGTAAAACTGGCTGTTAGAGATGGGCAGGAAAGATTGACGGACTTGTTTACAGTTTCTGTGACCATGGAGGTCCAGCTGCCATGAAACAAAGCATGCCTGTACCTAAAAATCTGAGAGCACATAATATGTTTTTATTTAAATTATTTCACATTGTTGCCCCTCTACTCAAACTGAGCGCTCAGGGTGAGGCATTGGTGCCAAGTACAGGTTTAAGGCATGCTTGTAAAATGACTTTGCTCAATGTAGCAAGTTTTTGACTTCTCCAGAAAAAGGGAAGCTTTTCAAAATTTGGCTTTGTTTGCTATTTTCCCCCTGCCTTGGGCTACAAATGACAAAACAGCATATATGTGGGTGAGAAGGAATTCCTTGTGGGCTAGTAACTTACTGATGGGTTAATTTTGATTGCTGAGAGGTGGTAGATGGGTTCCTTGGAAGCCACTGGTGCACAGGCTGAGTTAGGATGTGGGTTCTCTTCTTCTGAATAATCCTGTACAGCTGCCATTGGTGTATTACAAAAGAGTGTATGGTGCCACTAAATGTGATGCAGAACTTCAGGTGTGCCACATCATATATGAGGTCTGGCAGATAAACTCAGAATGCAGTCCTGACTGGTTAGCAGCTTGCGTGTACTGGCTGCAGGCCCGTCTTGTTCAATGGTAAACTGATAAAGTGATTTGTCACAGTACTTCTATCCCTGTCTCTGAATGAGCAGAACAGCACTGTCCGAGGATACTAACTGGGCCAGATGGAATTTTAGTTACCATTCTTACGTGTACTGTTGTAGGAAGCATGTTCAGTCCCCTCCTGTGAAGCAAGGTCAGATACACATCCAAAGATAAGATGCAGTTTAATCTTTTGTACACCACTTTGGATTAAATTATTATTATTATTATTATTATTATTATTATTATTATTATTAATTGGTCTATATGTGTGTAAATAAGATTAATTGGCACCAGTTCCCATCAAGTCTACCTACACCACCAGACACTAATATGCCATTGGGAAACACAGGTGTTTGCTGTTTGGTCAATTTCCAGTGGCTTGAGCAAGTAAGGCAAGCCACATGTTACAGAGTTCAGCAATGCAGAACCAAGTCAGTGGGACTTCCTTTGCACCGTAGAAAGGTTCTTAACTGACCAATGGACAACTGAGCCATGAATTTCACACTACAGGTAGTGTTATGAGATGGGCCTCCTCCTTAAATTGGACCATGGTTGGCACAGGAGAGCAGGACTCCATGTTCTAGAGCAGGTGTGGGGAACCTTTGGACCGATGGATATTGATGAACTACAACTCCCAACACCCCTTCCCATTGGTCATGCTTGCTGGGACTGGTGGGAGTTGTAGTTCATCAACACCTGGAGGGCCAAAGGTTCCTCACCCCTGTCCTAGAGGTATGAAGTGCTTTGCCAGCCTTCCTGCTGTATTAGAGAATCATCAGCAGAAGGTGTAGGTGCAGTTGGCAAGCCCAAGACAAACACTGGTCTGCTAATTGTTCATGGATTGACTGCCAAGTTTTCCTTGATGTGATTTTTATTTAATTTTTGGGGTGTGTGCCATACGAAGGTTGAGGAAGTCCCTCCTTCATATGTTTCTTCTCTTCCTCGCCTCAGGATAGCTCAGGACATTTTCCAGAAGCTACTGGAGCGCAACTACCTTCTGACAGAGACAGTGGATCAACTGAAGTGTGAGAACTGTTCACGGTTCCTGGCTGACCGCTTTGTGGAAGGCATCTGCCCCTTCTGCAACTATGAAGAGGCCCGTGGGGACCAGTGCGACAAATGTGGCAAACTGATCAATGCCACTGAACTTAAGGTACTGCCACCTATATGATCCTGGGAACCTACATACTTAGCATTTCTCTTTATCTTTGTCTTGGATTGCTAGAAATAATGGTGGAATGTGTCTCATTTGCACCATGCTAGGCTAGCACAGATTCCCCACCACCCATCTCCTCCCCACAGAATCCGGCGGTGCAAGCCCAAGGTCCCTCTCTTTTTACAGAAGTAGATGAACTTTGCAGGCATAGGAGAGCCCTCAGAGTGATTTAGGCATACCAGATAGGCTTAATCCAGGGGTTTCCGTGCAGGGCACCATAAAGTATGATTTTTTTGAAAAAGAAAAGGTACCTTATTTTATACCAGAATTGAAATCAATTCTGAGGGTACAAAACCTGCCAAATTTCAAAGTGATTTTCCCTCAAGGGAGACTTTACTGTTTTGGATTGTGTACAATTAGAATTTAGGAGTGCAGGTGATCGTGGGAATAAAGAGCATGGATCCCCAGAAAAGACTGGGATGGGGAAAATGTTACACACACAGAGAGAGAGAGAGAGAGAGCGCGCAAGCGAGCAAGGACCCTGCTTTCAAAGGGAAGAAAGTGATATTTCTGTTGATTTGCATAGGAAAATTAATGGTGGTGGAGGAAATAGCATAGATCCATGTGAAGAACAAACATAGTTTCCCCAAATCGCTGTTCCCTGGAAAACAATTCATTGATTAAAACCTGGGCTTGTCAGTCAAAACAAGGGAAGGTGCAGCCAATAATAACTTTCCAACACACAAGAATTTGCATGTATGGCGGTCCTACATATGGGCTTGGTACTACTTCCTGCATGTTGTTTACTTGCTGGGCTTAATGTCAAGCATACCATGGCCTTGTCTTCTTTCCGTCCTGGCAGAAACCAGTTTGCAAAGTCTGCCAGGCGACCCCTGTGGTGAAATCCTCCCAGCACCTGTTCCTGGACCTGCCCAAGGTGAGTCTCTCTTGTTTTACTAGTGTCTTTAAAGGACAGTACGATGTACATGTGATGTACAGTTTGCTTAGTGTTGTTAGCAATCATAATGAGCCCTAGAGCTTATGACATTACACCCAGGATCCCCATTCACTGTCTCTGATCTTCTCACCTTTAGCTAGAAGAGAGCCTGGAAAAGTGGCTGGCTGTCTCTCAGTCCACTGGGGACTGGACCCCCAATGCAAGATATATCAGCCGTTCCTGGATCCGTGATGGGCTCAAGCCACGGTGCATTACTCGTGACCTGAAGTGGGGCACGCCAGTCCCTTTGGATGACTTCCGTGACAAGGTGAGTGATGGGGTAAAAATTCAGGGGACCAGTGCTTAATCCTTTCATGGTCTTGCTGAGTGCTTGTTCTTATTCTGTGGTCCAAGGCTTTTTCTTTTTGAGGGGCACCACAGGAAAGACAGTACTATTTCAGCAGGATGGATCAGGGCATTGGGAGTTCTAGCAGGTAGGGAGTCTAGAGGCAAAACGACTTAGTGTCAGTGGTGCCTGGAGAAAAAGGAGGGCATTGTAAAAGGAGCCCAGAAAGTTGTCTGAGTTGTGTCTGTCTGTTTTCTGAACATCAAAAATAACCTTCTCAATTGTATTATTCATTAGTAACTTCATATCGCATTTGCCAGTCAATCAAATGCTTTCTAATTTCAATCAAATTTATTCATACTTTGACTTAAACTCGTCGTTTTGCTAATTAACCAGAACTTATGCCTGTAGCTTAATTATTGAGTCAACCCTTGAAACCAATGGTACAGCTCCAGAATGGTCAAGTGTTGTTGATTCATTTGAGCATGTGCAGAATACCTACAGTTCACCACTGAAGAATCAGCAGCCACTCTCCACATAATTGGCATTTTCTTAAAGATTTGAGCTGTGGCCTGCCCTGTTTTAGAAATTAAGCATCAGTATGGCCTTCCATACTTCACAAAATAAGGATTGAAAATATGTGTATGAGCAGACGTGTCAAATTTCAAGTGAAATGTTGGTCAGGAAAAGTGCAAAGGCAGGATGTAACTGGAAGACTAGCCACTCCGGTCTCTGAAAGTGCTCCCTTGCCTGCCTTCCGTGAACCATCCCCTCATGTTTTGGCCCCCCCTTCTCTCTCTATAGGTGTTCTACGTCTGGTTTGATGCCCCCATTGGCTACCTGTCCATTGCAGCCAATTACACTGACCAATGGGAGAAATGGTGGAAGAACCCAGAACAGGTGATGAGCTTGTTAGTTTTGCACACTTGCCACTGTAGCTTGGTCTCTTTCACAGAAGGAATAAGACCGAGAGATCCCTTCCAGATAAGCTCATTTTATGTAAAGGATGTACAGTAGTTTTCTCGTGTGTGTCTTCAGTCTAGAATCCAGGCAGATGTTCTGTCTGATGGTGTATCAAAGCACTGGCGATGGGGTGGGAGCATGTGTAGGACCCAGGGTGCCTGTACACCCATGTGATTATCCCATCCTCAGGGGCATGTGTGCTTCTGTAACACCCCTCCAAACAAATGCCCTTTATACTAGTCAGCTATTTGGGCAGCAAAGAGTGAGGGGGTAGTGTGACTTAACTGTCAGGGAAGAGTTAGAAGTTTCCAGTTTCTCAGAGGGATGTTGGGTTGAAATCACGACAGACGAGTGGCGGGTGTCAAAGGAGAGGCGTCTCCCCGGGGCGAGCCCCGGGAACTCTCTTTTATTGAATATTACAAACATTGCCACAGGTGTGCTTGTGGCTGATTGGTTGATACAAACACAAAGCATCTTGTTGCTGATTGGTTAACATAGGTACAAGGCGGAAATAACATATGTCCATTTATCATTGATAGATTAAAGACTGGGAACGGAGCTGGAACTAGACAGGCATGAAACCTCCTAATTAAATTATAACTAAAGATTAATATTGAGAGAACATAACATGAAGGAATACAACAATCACGTCCCGTAGATGTGGTCAGCAATGCATTAAGAACAGGTCAGGATACAGTGTTTCATGAACTCAATGGGAACTGTTCAGAACATTCTCAGACTCTTGTGCAGAAGCAGAAGCGAGACTTCCCAGAATGCAAGAGAAAAGAAGCAAGACTTCCCACAATGCCACAGTTATGTGCAGTAAGAGAACTGCAGAAAGAAAACTTCCCTTCAGAGGGAGAAAGCATTCCCCAAGGGGGGAGGGAGAGCAGTGAATCTAATAGAAGGGAGCAAGAGGAACAACAGGGAGGGACCGGCTGTTCACAGGAAAGGCAAGGGTTCACTTCTAGCTCAGATTGGGAGGAGGGGAGATACAGGCCAGCTCTAGCCAGGAGGGTAGGAAAAAGAGCGGGAAAGCGAAGGGAAGGGCGCCTTCACCATTTTGAGGGTGGCTGGTCACGGAGAAGCAGAGCTCAGAAGGTATCTGAAAGAAGTGACTCTGAGGAATAATAGTTAAGAACCGTTTATAAGAATGTTTTGTTAATACGCAATAAAAAGTTTTATAAAAGAACAAGAAGCGTTTGTGTGGTGATCTGAAGAGGACAACGACCAGTCCTGACATTAACCATGCAGTCCATCTCCTGTTTCTTCTCAGGTTCAGCTTTATAACTTCATGGCCAAGGACAACGTCCCCTTCCATAGTGTTGTGTTTCCCTGTTCGTTGCTGGGTACTGGGGATAGATACACACTCGTCAACCATCTTATCGCAACAGGTACTCTGTGTGTGAGAGTTGGCCTCACCTGCCACTCTTTCATTTACAAACCCTGCTGGTTTAAGCTAGACTATGTCACAAAAAAGGTTGCATCTTATGTGGCCTGGAAGCTGTAGTGGAGCTATTGAAGTGGGATTTGAGCAAACCTTTAAAACCCCCTAAGAACATGAGTCCTGCTGGATGATGCCAAAGGCAGTGGCAAAGCAGATCCCTATGGGAAGCCCACAAGTAGGACCCCTGAGTCCAACAGTGCTGCACCCATTTCCTGATATTCAGAGGCATATTCAGAGGTGAGGTAGGGACTTCCCCTGCACGCAGAGATTGAGCTGACAAGACCAATAATGGGTCCCATGGTCAAGAAGGCAATTTCTGCACGTGCTGTAGAGGAAAGTGAGGGACAGGTAGGGCTCTTCAGTTTGAGAAGGTAGCCCACCTAGAAGGAAAATTCTGATCCTAAACCTCCGCTGACTTGTGGGATCTCTTTGGGAGAAGAAAGGACTGAGGAGTGGAGGCCCTAAGATGGTTGGGTGGTGCCTTGTACGCCTCCTTCCAGCAGCTCCTGCAGCCAAGCTGGTGCCAAACGTATTGCTCTGCTTTCCTTTGGGCTATGTTAGTGAGGCTGAGAGTGGGGTTTTGTTGTCTGAGCAACCCAGGACCTCCATAAACACAGCCCAGGCTTGCGCTCCAGGGAGGTCACTTGGGTTCTGCTACCACAGCCGTTTGACTTTGCCCCTGGAGGCACGCTCCATTGTCGCTTAAGACAGGCAGATGACGATGCCAACCAACTGCCTCCACACTGGAAGGAGAGCATAGACATTGTGGCTAGTAGTCATTGAGAACCTTATCCTCTGTGAATTGGTCGAAACCTCTTTTAAAGCCATCACTTAATCTTCCTTTCTGCAGAGTACTTGAACTACGAGGATGGCAAATTCTCCAAGAGTCGTGGTGTGGGGGTCTTTGGAGATATGGCCAAAGACACAGGCATCCCTGCAGACATCTGGCGCTTCTACTTGCTCTACTTGAGGCCTGAGAGCCAGGATAGTGCCTTCTCTTGGAATGATCTCATGCTTAAAAACAATTCAGAGCTTCTCAACACCCTTGGCAACTTCATCAACAGGTAATGGGGTGAGGAGGGAAAGAGTCATTCAAATCCACAGTGAAACTAGAACATGGCAGCCTGGTGGTGGTGGTGGTGGTTGAGAGGAACTGGATTACGAATGTATGTCAGATAGTTTATATAAAGAAAAGGAAAGCAGGTAATTTACCCAACACATGGTTTGTTCAGTGGATTTGTACTTATGTAATGGATACAGATGTGTTCCCACCCCTGGTTGGGAGATACTGCTTTGTACACAGCTTGCAAACTCCTTCTATTTTTGTTGTATCCAGTTAGAAATTTTAAGTGATCTGCCTGTTCATTAGCCATACATTTATTGCATGCAAATCATTGGCTTCACAGCAATCAAAAAGCAATACAACCATCAAACCATTACAGTTAGTCTGGTTTTCTGTAAAATAAAATGACTATGCCAGAACTTTAGGATGTAATGGTTTACAATAAAATTTGTCCCTCATCCCTCTCTCCTGTGTCTCTCTCTCTCAGAGCCGGGTCCTTTGTGTGCAAATTCTTTGGGGGACACGTCCCCACCATGGAGCTGAGTCAGGATGACAAATGTCTGTTGGTTCACATCACTCTGGAGCTGCGCCAATACAACCAATTGTTGGAGAAGGTCAAGTACGTCCTTGGGACCTGGCATGTGCCATTAGCCTGAGGGCCTGGTTCCATCCCTTGTTTAGACAAGTACTGAAAAGGGCTCTTCCCAGTCACAGGCAGCAGAATGTTGGCTAAGGAGATCATCTCCAGATTGGCTCTGAACATGTGAATTAGTTATATCTGTATCTGTCTCTCTCATGAGCATGTGCAGATATCCTTTTCATTAACTGCAAGTAAATGCATGTGGAACAAATCTTCACTTCCAGAGTTCTACTCACATTGTGTTAGATGCTTATTTCTGGTTATGCATCTGTGTGTGCTTTTTATCCTATGCCTTTTTGAGAAGCAAAACTGACATGTTAAGATTAAGGTAGAGATAAAGCAATGAAAAAGCAGGCTCTGTCACCCTTGCAAATAACTTGACAAAATTTGATAACCTGCAAGGTGTTTTACTAGTCTGCTTGTCCGCATGGATCTATGTTAGTATTTTGTGGTTGTCTGAGGGTTTGAAAAATTGGGGGGGGGGGGGACACCAACAGCTGATTTACCAAAATAAAAAATCAAAAAAAATCTGCATGATTGCCTGGAGGTTGTTGTTACGTTGCCCCAGGTATAAGGCAAGTGGTTATTTATGAGCCCTGGTCCCTTCTAGCAGCTAGGGCAAAGAGGAGACTGCTACATTTTCTTCTTCCCTGGTTTGGCTCCTCCTACAAATTTCCTGTTTTTCTCCTGCAGGATCCGTGATGCCCTGCGCAGTATCCTAAACATTGCTCGCCTTGGCAACCAGTATCTCCAGGTCAATGAACCCTGGAAACGGATCAAGGGCAGCGAGGCTGACAAGTGAGTCTCTGCTTCTGATGGTGCCCTCTAGTCAGACCAGCCAGCTCAGCAGAATAATGTCTCCCCCTTTGCTCTGAGCTAGCTACCAGTGCTTAATTTTGGGAGGCATGTTTTAGCTCTGGTATATAGACTGCCATCTCCTCTTCTTGGCTTCTCTCCTTCCTCCCACAGGGAGGAAGCATCATTTCATCTTCCTAGGAAAATTAACAAGCATCATTTCATCTTCCTAGGAAGCAAGCAAGCACAGTGATAGGGGTAGCCGTCAACATTGCATCCTTGCTATCTGTTATCCTGCAACCCTACATGCCCAGTGTGAGTGCTGCAATCCAAGAACAGCTGTGCATTCCTGCTGACTACAACGTGGTGACCAACGACTTTGTCTGCACCTTGCCTGCTGGGCATCAGATTGGCACGGTAAGTGCCGGGGAGAGGAGGCTATATAGCTTGTGCCAGAACCGTGGCTAAAGTCTTTTCTAAGCTATGACCGAGGGCCAGTTATCTCCAATGGTAGATAAGATGGTAAACCTGTTTCTTGACTGTACCTCTTCAGGCTTGTATAACAGAATGCTCCTCCATTAAAAATAAGATATAACCCCAGCACTTAAATAGCTAGCGTGTTTGGGAGAAAGATCACTGAGTTGGGAGCTAAAAGGAATACCACTCCTGTAATGGGCTTTGTGTGGGGCCGTCCTGGTGTCTGGTCCAGAAGCTGCGGCTGGTGCAGAATGCAGCAGACAGACTGCTCATGTTAACATGGTGCCCTGCTGCATGTTACCTCTCCCTTGGGAGGCTGTGGGCTCTCCTTCCTTGGAGACTTTTAAGCAGAGGTTGGGTGGCCATCTGTCATGGCTGCTCTAGCTGAGATTCCTGCATATTTAAAAAGAGATATAGTAAAACTAACCTACAATCAGGGGTAATTTCTTGAGCAACCGTTAACAGCAACAAAGAAACTGAAAGGAGAAAAATAGGGTTGGAAAATTAACAGATATCAGGAAAGTAAGGTACATCTAGAATGCCACAGAGCTTGGGTTGGGAAGTCTGTAAAGAAATTTTGTATGATGGAAAGTGTATGGTGTATAAATAGAAAAAAGGAAAATATATCAATAAAAATTAAAAGAGGAAAGGATAAAGTTATTGTTCCTCACTTGAAGTTTTTTGAAAGTTACATAATATAACACAAATAGAAATCATTAAGAGTGCAGCTGTTGACTATGTGATAATTTTGTAAAATGGATTGTAATAGAAATGAATAAGAACCATCGGGACCAGCACATGGGAAACCTCTTAACGAAATTGCATTAATTTGGAATTAATTTGTGTAATGGGGTTAAAATTGGAAAATCAATAAAAATAATTGGCAACAAAGAAACGAAAGTGAAGTTCTGCTTTGTCATCCTCCTACTTACTTCTAACCGTTACTACTTACATAGTTACAAACTTTTCTCTGCAAACATAGGGACTAGATGCTTAGACGCATTTCTTGGGATGCCCAGTACTCTCAAAGTAATCATATAGAATACACATAATGCGTGTGTGGGACAAGTTCACAAAGGATTCTGTGGACCCACCTGTCTCCTTAATTTCCCACCAGGTGACACCTCTATTCCAGAAGCTGGAGACAGAACAAATTGAAAACCTGCGGAAGCGCTTTGGTGGTGGCCAGGTAAGGAAAAGCAGCTGAGCCAATGGATGTAGAGCTCCTCTGGGAGAACCTCATGCAATGAGTGGGCAGAGTAAGTGTTTAGTGAAAATACACAGGGGGAGTTATAGGAGCTCAGAGAAAACTGAATGGGACTGTGGAGAGCCTCTGCTTTCAGGCTTGAGTGTGGGGAAAGGAACTGATTAAGAAGAGGGCGCTTCGACATGCATTCCTCAAGAACTGCTAGGTGAGCTTGACTGCATTCCTCATAATGTTGCCACAGCACAAACATCTTTCCTGAGCTTGTAAACACTCCAGTTCCACCTACCTGATTCACGATGATGAACTGTTTTCAAAGCAACTGACAAATGCTGTCAGAAATTGTGCCAGATGCACATCTGTGGAGAGTTCCACATTCTTGGAGCCACCATGAAAAAGGCCCTCTCATGAGACCCCCATACCTTGCTGGGCCTCTGAGAGTAGCAGAATGGCCAGAGGATTAACTGGAAAGTTACTGAAGAAGCACATCCATTTTACAAGTTAGTAAAACTGCCATAGCGGGTGGCGTTGTGGGTTAAACCGCAGAGCCTAGGGCTTGCCGATCAGAAGGTTGGCGGTTCGAATCCCCATGGCGGGATGAACTCCCGTTGCTCAGTCCCAGCTCCTGCCAACCTAGCAGTTTGAAAGCACGCCAAAGTGCAAGTAGATAAATAGGTACCACTCCAGTGGGAAGGTAAACAGCGTTTCCGTGCGCTGCTCTGGTTCACCACATGACCCAGAAGCTGTACACTGGCTCCCTCGGCCAATAAAGCGAGATGAGTGCCACAACCGCAGAGTCGTCCGTGACTGGACCTAATGGTCAGGGGTCCCTTTACCATTTTTAAATGTATCTTGTACCCAGTAGCAGATGTGGGGGGGAGGTGCTTACCTGACCTGGCAGGTGAGTTGCTGCTGCTTACTGGGAGGCAGGGAGGATGGCATGATGCAAACACACTGGCAGGAGTACCAGATTAGCTCAGCTAATGCAGTTGCACCATGTCAACCTCTCTGCCACCTCACTCCTCCCAGTAAGCTGCAGCTACTTACCTGCTGGGGGCCAGAAAAACACTTCTGCCCCCCTCTGTCCCAAACATTTCACAGCTGCACTCTCTCAACACAGTAATTCCCAAACTGTGTATCAGAGCAGCAGAATGAGAAAACTGCTTGTGTGCCTCAGGAAATGAATGAATTTGCTGGAAAGGCACCTGGATCCCAAAGCACTCCTCTACAGAGGAGGTTGCCCCCAGCATCTCTGCCTGACTTGCTTCTTCTGGCCTCACCTCTTTCCAGTCAGGTCATTCTGCCCTGCATGAGGTGTGGGATTGGATCATTTAGGTTTCTTGGACGCATGGGCAAAGCAGAGTTGTCTTACCTCAGGGAAATCTGCCTGTCATATCTCTGCACGAGTCAGGGCTTGCCTTTCGATTGACAGACATGCTCTGAATAGCAACTTCTACAAAGAAATGGATTTTTGTGAGGGTACCTCTTTCTACCCTTTCACACTCTGAAGGTAAAGACTTGGGGAGACTCGTTCTGACAACTCCCGTTTCGTTCTGCCTAAGTGACTGTCTCAGGGGAAACTGTTCCAATGCTTTTCACCCTTTTCTGCCTCTCTCCCTTAATATTTTGCTTTGCACCTATGGTTTAGTTCCTAGGCTAGTCATCTACCCAGCAGCCACAAAATGTGTCTGCTGGCTGGATGCAATTGGATCCTGCATCCCTAGCACTGGCAAGCATCTCTTGCCTTCCCCTTGGTGCTTTTATTTTTAGTGTGTATATAGAGCTCTAGGCTACTTGCAAAGTTCTTTCCTCTGCTGTGGCACCTAATTGCTTCTCTCTCTCTGCTCTTCATGGCTGTGGTATCGTATCCTTTTGTGCTTTATCCAGTTTGAAGACTTCCCTCTGAATTTGAAGGTAAAACGTGTTCTTCCTGCTCACCAGGAGTGGCTTTGAGGTTTAGGAAGGGCTCTCCATTGATCTAACATTTGCCTGGCTATCCTCCAGTCAGTCAAGCAATAGACATTGTCAGAATTCAAGGACACATTTCAACCCGGGAAAAGCCAGTGAGAAGGGTGGCAGGTGGAGAATTCTAGAGGGCTTGAGGCTCCCCACCACCTTCCCCTATGTGCCCTCCAGATGTTTTGGACTACAGCTCAGCACTAGCCACAGGCCGTGCTGACCAGGGCTGCTGGGAGTTGTAGTGTGAAACAACTGGAGGGTGTCAAGTTGGGGAAAGGCAGTTCTCCAACTTTTGTATATATAACCTTTGCTCTCCAGTACATGCTTCACTTTTCCCCACCTTAAGGACAGGTTCAGTCAAATTACAAGGGACATTTTGTTTTCCATCATCCGAGTTCCACTCAGCTCTCACTTCTGATTCAGATTTGACCCATCCACATGTGTGACAAGAGTGTAAATTTCCTCTGTTGCTTAACCAAGGCGTTTAAGCCATCTGTATCTGGCTTGAGAGGCAAAACGCATGGCATTTATCAAAGCAGTCAGGGTTGGATTACATGATTTCCTATTTACTGCCTCTAAGCCTGTTCATTGCTTATTTTCTGGGAACAGCTACCTAGAACAATGGGTATCCTTCATACCGTACTGGGCAAAGGGGCACTGGGAGAAGATTGAGGGCTTATCACCAGTGGGACCTTAATGAACATGCATGTATCCTGCATGTGTGTCTTCTCTCCCCCCCCCCCCCCAACACAAGCAAGAACAGTGCAGTTCACCTTTTCAAACTTTGGTGACTCTTTGCCTGTGCCTGCCACTAATTGAGCTTCATCTGAGACCTATACTAAAGCAGTTCTGCTTATCCTTGTCTCCTGGATGCTAAGCTGGTGAAGCCTATTATACTGCCACTCATTTAGATTTATTTCTCTTCCCCCTCCTCCCCTTCAAGCAAAAAGTTGTAAAAGGTGAGCAGGCAGTAGGAACAAAGGAGCTTCAGGAAGAAGTAGCCAAACAGGTAAGGTTGCACACTCTACTGTTGTTAGTTTTTAATGTTTTTGTTTTTAATGAACTGATCAGCCCAACTGCACAGCTAGAACTACATGATTATCTCTTTAATGGCGAAGTAGTTGTGGCCAAGCAGTTGCAGCCTTGCAAAATAACTCAGCTTCTTCCCTACCCCGATGCCCTGTAGTTCCCATCAGCCCTCCTTGGGCTAGCCAAAAGGTTGGGGGAGGCTGCATTTTAAACATTTTTTTAAAAATGGCTTGTGAACTATTTTTAAAATAGTTTCCTATCCCATGCAGTAATGAAGAGCACTGGCAACCAGCAAACACACATGGTTCACTAAGGCACAGAAAAGTGATAAAATGGAGCAAGATTTGCTGACAGCTTTAGTCTGTGTTTACTGAGGCTTTATTCACAGCCTAATAGCCGTGTAAAATAGAGGCAGTGAAAGGTGTGGCTTGGGACAGGTGGAGAGAGCTCTAAGGGTCACAAAGTCCTAGAGGGCCACATTTCCTTGAGGTTCCCTCCAGAAAGAGTGAAGTTCCACTTAGAAACGACGACTAGTATATACATCAAGCATGGGTTGCACTAGCTGAAAATCACTTTCTGCAAAGCAATGCTGTTTAATTTGGTTTGTGTTTTCCTTAAGTATTACACTGGGGGGGGGACGACGACACACCACTGGGGGGGGGAGAGACACCATCTTGCACTAGGCCTGGAAACAGGAGTACTTGTATCATGAGGGCAGAGATGGCATAGAGGCATGGCAAAAGCCACCTTTACAGAAAAGTTAAGGAGGCAGCCTGCGTTACTTGGGATGAGGGATGCAGTAAGGCTGACAGGACAATGCATTCTACAGAGCAGCATGTTGGCTGCAGGTCCCAACTACTGTAACTTGCAGTCTTTCAGGACTCTTGCCTTGCAGGCTTCACCCTGCTTCCTGTTTGTGCAAGAGTGCAATATTTTACCGCTCATTTCTCTTTCTAGGATAACTACGTGCAGCAGCTGAAGGCTCAGAATGCTGAGAAGAAGCAGGTTGATGCTGCAGTCTCAAAATTAGCAGAACTACAGAAGCAGCTCAACTTGGCTGAGGGAAAAGCGAAAAAGAGAAAGTGAATTGTCAGGCAGGCAGCATCTCTTGCCCAGATACTTGGCTCACTGTATTTCAGCAATGGGAGAGTTTCTCACTTTTTCACAACATTAAATTATTTTGCTGTAGCCCCTTTTCCTATTTTGTAATCACATTTATGAAAAATTCAGAATCCTTTGAAATGTTTTGATTATATGGTGAGAAATAAATATTTTATTGGTTAAATACATACTGTACCTATAAATGCAAAAGCTATTATTGGATTCATACATACATGCTTTTTCTCGCGCGTTTTTCTTCACAAGTGAAGTGGTGGTGGTTATGTTAAGAACAAGCCTGGTTGACAGAGGCAGTTTCATCCAAGATGGCTTTCCTCTGGAATATATAGCCTGGCACAGTCTAGTTGCATGATCACCTTTTATATTTCAGTTCAGCAAGGCGGGCTCACTAAACCAGAGTAGAAATAAGCAATCTGAGTCCCCCATAAGGTAATGTTGCAGAGTTAGTCTATGGAACAGCCCCAGCCTACCAGGTGATGGTAATGTTTACTCTATTGTATAGGAAAGTGCTTGACACTTTCTTTTTTAGCATGTTGTTTAAAGTCATAGATGCTAAAGCTGGGAGCAGTGAAGTATTGCTCTGTTTGGTCCATGGCAAGTGAGTCATCAGTACAGGAAGGAAGTTCTCCAGATCCATTAAGTCTTTAGGCTCACCATACGCTGGATAAGTGCTGCTCTTGTTGCTTCCACCTCTGCAGTCAAGCGCTCTATTTCTTTCTGGAGGTGCTCATTGTGGGCCATCAGCTCGGCCACTCTGCGCTCATTCTCCTGCTCCCGCTCTCTGCCCCGCTGCCTCTTGCCTCCGTGGGGCTGTCCACCATGCTTCCTCTTCCGGCTAGTAGACACCCCCTCATCATCATCTGTCCCAGTCTGCACTGGGGAACTGTGGCTGGAGTCTGACTCAGCAGGTCCCGCAGGCTCCTCAGCTAGCAGTTCCAGGAGTTGAGCTGTGAGATCAGGGTCCAGCTCACAGTTTCCAACTGCTTCACTTCCACTGGGCTCCAAGGGACTGGAAGCATCCAGGTTCCACAGCAGAGCAGTACTGTCAACACCATCAAACTCCTTCTGAAGGAAAATGGAAAGATGGTGAGAGCTACTATTTGCCTTCACCTCCTAAAGCCAGAGTGATCCCTAGCCTACAAAGACCAGGGTTCCTGATCCATCTTCACTGGGGCAGCCTTGGACTTGTTGCTGCCTCACAAGGTTGTTATGATTAAAATGTGGGATTAGGTATTCATGCAACCAAATATGCACATTTATTTGCTTTACTTTTGTCTACAGAAAGCAGTTTCTAAGCTATAATAGAAACTACAGTGCACACCTAAGAGCACAGAAAGAGGTATGTATTATCTAGGGAAGCCAGTCTATAGGCAACCCCCCCAAAAAAAACCCCCCACTAATGAGCCTGTGAAGGGTGAATGACACAGCATAAAAGATAAGGCTTGACAGCCCATCTGTGTCATGTGGAGTAGTTGGTATTGGACACCCCCACCCCATCAATTCCTGAAATATCTACCTCTTCTGCATGACAGGATTTGCTCCAATGTTTCTCTACCATCATTATGAATAGGCTATAGTGAAAACTATATAGCATGTTAAGATTATCAAATTTCTGCATAGCATAAGCGGTAAAACAGATGCTTGCCAGGTTCCCCAAATTTAAAGGTACCACACTCATTTTGTTTTTTCATGGGTTTTTTTTTAATGGTTTGGGAGGACAAGTGAAGCAAAGTGTGATACAGAGCCAGTAGAAGAAGAATTAGAAAACTCTTAAGGGGGAAATCTAGCCACCTCTGGGATGCTGTACACAAGAGACATACAAGATGCTAGGAAAGTTGCTTCCCTCCGCTTTCTCACCTGCTCCTGTCCCCCTACTGGGGGGTCTGTCCTGCTGGTTACATCCAAGGAGAGCACCTCCTGCAAGTCCTCATACCAGGCCTCCAGCTCCCACGGGGGCACTGGGGTGCTCCCAGAGAAGGGCAGTGATTCTGCCATCATGGTTCAGGTACAGCCAACACTGTCTGAAAGAAAGGAGGGTGGGGGGGGGGTGTCAAGAGACCTGGGCTAGCAATACAAATTCAAAAGTGCACAGGGAGGATGGGTGGGTGGGTGTGCAGAGCCCCCAGATCCCACGGAGTTGTTCTAGGTCAATAGGAAAACACAAGGAGCCCTGGATTTCATTACAAGCAGAGCCCCATCCATTTGTTACCAAAAAAAAGAAAAGAGCACTGAAAATCTGTTTGTCATTGCTTTTTTATCCCACCATTCCTTGTAAGCCCCCTTGAGGTTCTCCCCCCGCCTCCCATTTTATCCAGGGATACCTTTTATCCCTGTGAATTAAGTCAGGCTGAGAGTGACTGGCCCAAGTAAGCTTCATGGCTGAATGGGGATTTGAGCCAGGGTCTCCCTGGTCCTTGACAATGAATGCTAGATTAAAAAGGGGCTATGCTATAGAAATGACTGGGTAGAGCATCTCCCCCATCCAGCTTCTGCCATTCAAACAGCACTGGCTTTCACATGGGAACAGGAAGCAAGAGGTGTGCCTCATTCTACCGCAAAGACAGCCTCCTATTCTGCACTGACAAGGAGGGTGGCTTGGCACCATTCTGTGGCCTAACCACACTGGGAGAGGTCTTAGAAAAAAATCTTATGCAAGCACAGCACAGTTAAAGGATTACAGGCCACCAAGAGTGCTGTGATGGACCATTACTACAGGATGGCTACTTTTGGTTCAGACCTTTTAGTAATAGAGCTGAAAGAGCACAGAAGGTGTCACCAATTTAGAAATGATGTTGCTATTAGCTGTTTGGAAGCTATTTCATATTGAGTGTTGATTGGGAATTCTAAGAAACCAAAAAAATAGTGCAGTTTTGAAAGGTTCAGTCTCATTTTGATTCAAAATGGTGTCGAAATGTATTCAAACATAGAAAACCTTTCTCCTTTATCTCTGGAACCACCATGCAGAAATTTGGTGATGATATCTCAGGTGGTGTTTAAATGCCTCATAACCATAAAAACCACTTTCCAAAAATATAATGGGCTCAGGAGTGACACTGGAAGCTCAGCCATCTTAAAACACAGCTTACTGGCTTGACAAATAACTCCCTGAAGTACTCAAACCCATTCCAATTCAATAAATGTTGCCATTGTCTCTCAAAACAGACAAATGCCAACCAACAGTCTTGATATGCACATGAAGCCAATGAAGCTTGTAGCCTACAATTACGATGTGGCTACCCTCCTATGGTGGGGAACCTGTAGTCCTCCATATGCAGCTCCCATTGTTGTTGAACATCACTATGCTAGCTGTGGCCGATAGGAGCCCAATAACATCTAAACAACCACAGGTTCCCCTTTTCTGCTATATGTACTTAAGAGGAAAACTCACTAAACAGTGGGACTTGCTTCTGAGCAAATATGAAGACTTCCACTGCCACATGTGGGTTTTTGAAGTTACTTTCCTTATCCAAAGGATGTTTTTAAAAGTAGTTTAGGAAACTGGTGTTTCTCTGCATGGCTGGCTACAGTGTGCACATCTCATATTCATGACCTTTCCTAGGGGCATAAGGTATCCTGCCCAGGGAGACCAGCGCCGATGTTAACATCTCAGTACCTTTCACACTGGAAATCTCTCATGCTGGAAATAAGAGCTGAGTCACTGTCACAAGACAGTCTGTGAGTGCCAAGCCAAGCATTCCTGCAGCCTCAGATGTTAAGCATTTCCTTTCTTTGTGGCCTTGGGGCAGGCTGGAACATGCCTTCAGTAGAAGTACCATTCTTCAGTTGCATTACTCTCTGACTTGGTGATTATAACACAGACTAGTCTAGAGGAAGGCAAGGGGGCACGTGGCTCTTCAGTTGCTGCTGAACTACAACTCCCATCATACCCTACTATTGGCCATGCTGCCTGGGGCTGATGGCAGGTAAAGAGTCCATCATCACCTGGTGGTGAGGGGGCCCCTTGCCTGCTAGAGGGCAAGGCATGGATAACCTGCTGAGCAATGGAAGTCATACAAATTCTTTTCTAGAAGCATGATACACAGTTGCTTATTTATTTTTTTAAAAAGATGTTTGTGTCAGCTGCTTTTCTCCAGGAGATGTCCTGGAACACAGCAGAAAACAGAAATGATTTCTCCCTTGCTCTGAGATATAATCATAGAATCACGAGATAACGCTGATTAGGGTTCTATTTTACAGATCTGTCCCAGTGGAGGTAAAGCCTTGTTTTAAAGTAATACCTAACAAGACTTTTTAAGGAATACTGTCTATATTAAGATGCAGTCCAGACACAGGTTCCAGGGCTATGGCCTGAAGTACAGCAACTGAAACTAAACAAAGTGGAACCTAATTAATGCACAGATAGAATAATTCCCAGGACACAGCTAAATTCAACCTTGAGTTCCATCATGGGAGAAAGCACCATGCAAAATAGAGGGTTGTATCCAAAATCATGTCAGCAGACTCCTGCTCACAGAACTTCCTCTCCTTCAGCCACCCCCCTCACAAAACAAAACATTGCTCTGGTTCCCCCCTAAATCTTAAACTAGGGTTTTATGGTTTCATTTATGGTAGACCTGGGATGGCCAGAGCTGCATTCACATGAACAAAGGCCAGCCAACTCTAAATGTTCCGGCAATGGTTAAATAGGAACAAGTTACTTACTTGCATTGTTAGTTCCACGCACCCCATTCTCCCAATGCCCATTACATCCCACTGCATTTCTCTGCTTGGCTAAACAGTACCTGTTTGCATCAATGCAGCTGCAGTCAGATACTGTGTCTGTCATAGGCTGTGACACAAATGCAATGAATGTTTATTCCGGAGGTTCAGCCCTACTTGAGTTCAACAGTCCTTACATCCAAGCAAAACAGGACAGCAGCCCCTTCATCCAAAGTCCAACATGTGTTGTCTAATACACAGACTGCCTGTAGGAGTGCCGCACACCTCACTCTATGAAGTCTAAGTGCCTTCCTTTTTTGATTCATTGCAGAAATCAGAACAAATTATTCTTACCAGTTTTCAAGTGTGATGGTGTATTAGGATGCGATTTTTCATTCGAAGCTGTGGGAAAAAGAGGAGAGACTTATATTTTGACTACTGATATCACCGCATAATGATCTCATCTTGTTCCATTTCCACTGCAGAGGTAGCAGAGAGAAATATACCCAGGCAACACATATCACTTTAAGCTATGCAGCAAGGTGGAATGGCGCTGTGGCACAGCCCTCTTTCAGTTTGTTTCCATCAGTTCTTAAGATACTGTACTGTGCTTTGCTTCTAGTTTTGGAAGGGAGTGCCCATTGCTCTCACATGCTTGGAAACGATCTCCTTCCTTCTTCCACACCAGAGGCAACATAAATTCAAAAAGCAATGCACTGCATTGATCCCTTTCAATAAAGTAGTGTACCTAAGGTTCTCTGAAGTCTCGGTGCTCTGAAATAACAGAACCTGGCAGAATTAGAGACTGCCAAATGCAGATAACCCATGACTTTCCCCATGTAACGGTTGTGTTATTGGCTGCAGCTGATACTGTGAAGTTCTATGCTCAGGCCCTTTTCGACATACAAAATTGAGACTCAATGATTTTGAATCATTTTAGATTTATCACTCCCTATGCATCCATTGTGCAGCTGGGAGAACTATGAGAGAGAAATGTATTATGCTAGTATCCCACCCTTCCAAAAACCTGGCACAGCATACAATTATTTCCATTGAGCTTTCTTTGCACAATAGGTGAGGCTGAGATAGTGACTGGCCAAAGGTCACCAAATGAACTTAAGAGACGAGCAGAGGTTTTGACATAAGTCCAACTCTACCCACTGTATGGCACTGCTCAAGACCTTGGATGATCCAGGATATGGCCTCAATTTTTTTAAAAACCTATGATTTGTATAGAGACTACCTTTTGACAAAATGCAACGGTCCTGAAATTAAGCTGCCTGAAATATTGTTTTAAGAAAATTGTCAGAAGGCCACTTATCTCTCTCTGTACAGAGACTTTACCCCCTGTTTCTTCTGCAAGGGTCCACTAGACAGATCAAAGGACACCCTGCGCTGCCCCGAGTTGAAGAGCAAGGCAGCAACAGTGGCATGAACCCCACAGGAATGCAGCATGCACCAGGGATGCACCACAGGTTTTCATCAGCCCTGAGTGATGCAACAAACCAGAAGAGTTGGGGATCGAGGAACTGTTATGCAGCCTGTTGGGGGAGAAAAGGATCCCCAAGGAGCCATGCGAACAGGCATTTCAAGTCATCCGTGTGCCCCAGCAGGCAGCTTTGCAGTCTTTTACAGGGGCTACTACTGCTTGCATAAATGAGAACTGGGGCATCCTGCTTCCCTCTCCTCTGAGGCACCCCTAAATTCTCACAGAAGGCAGATTTTGTTTTCTAAACCCACAGAACTGCTTGCAGTGAAAAAGGCTGCGCTCCAACATCTCTTGGCAGAAACCAACAGTACGTCCAGCTGTCTGAAAGGATGTAGCCTCAAGAGCGGGCAGAGAGCCCATAATTCCAAGCTATTTTAGCACACCAAACAAGACCAATAAGTGTTTCCCTCTCCATGTTGGAAGTGAAGCGAACTAGGAAAATTTAGGGGGTTTGTCCACCACCCAGTACAGCAGCAATCTTCCTTCCGTTAGCTCAGCAGATACAGTAACACTGAAAGATATCAATGCCAGCAAAAGGCAATGAAAAAACAGGGCTCCCAGCACAATTTTTAAAATAAAAAAGCTGTGCCCACGTTCACTGAATTCATTGCTAAACTTGCAATTCCCTCAGTTGTATTTGGATTTTTGCTTAACGGGTTTTTTAATGGAGGCGCCCTTCTTTACACATCAGCACCCCTAAGAACTACGAATAAAGCCTCTTCCATCTTTATTTTTTCATTCTCGCCGTTAAAGTAAGCAGGCCCATCCATCGAGCTTTTTGCTCTCTCTGTGTGGAGAGCGGGGTTGGGGAGAAAGCAAAGGCTTAGTGGGCGAGTCGGTTTTAGGGGCAGCCAGTTAAAAGCAGAGTGCCTCCTCCCTGCGTGTTTAGGGGACAGCGGAAGCCGCGCCGACTGGGGGCTCAAACTCTGAATGAAGTCCGGGCGGGGGCTAGTTCCCCCCTTTCACTTCTGAGTTTTAGGAGCGCGTTAGCAACGCGGAGACCCCCTCCTCAAAAAACCAAGCATATCTTTACTTGCGAAGCAGGGAGAAAGAATGGAACCAAGTTCCTTCAGTGATCGGCGCCGGAGATCCCCCTCCCCGTTTTGAACCCCCCCCCCGAGGATCCAGGCGCCCCTCGCACCTTCCTCCGCGGCCCCTTCTCTCCCGCGATCCGGTCCCCCAGCTGCTGGCTTCGGCTCATCCTCCCCTCGCGGCTCATTCTCTTCCTCGCTGCGCGGCTGCCGGCTTCCAACTGCCCGGCGCGTCCTCGGCTCAGGCTGGTCCTTCGAGCGCGGCCCCGCCCCCCGCATGACGCAACCCTTGCGCCACCCGCGGCCAATCGGCGGCGCCGGGCCCTGCCTCGGGCGGAGCGCGCCCGCCCAACCGCCGCCGCCCTTCCGCCGCGCCCCGCCTCCCCAAGGGCGGGTGGAGACTGCCGCGTCGCCCCCGGAAGTGACTCCCCCCTCCCTCCCTCCCTCCCTCCCTCCCTCCGTCAGGGTCACGAGTCTGAAGGAGGTGAGTCATGCGGGGAGGGTGATGCAACGTCCTGGTAACCGGCGGCGGGCGAGGCCGAGGCCCGAGCCGCGACCTTGGGCCTCTCACACCGGGCGCGCCTGGTTCCCTCACCCCGCCCGGCCACCCGCGAACTGCCAGAGCGTCCTCAGAAGGGACTAGGCCCAGCTGCGTCGAGGAGGCCGGGCGGGGGGGGGAGGGCCGGGGGGAAAGCCTCGTGACGTCACGCCCCGCCCGCCGCTCCGTTAAAGGGCCAGGCCTCCCCGGGGAAGGAGCGGAGGCGGCGCCTGCGGGCCGCGCACTGGCCCGTCTGCGGCCTTCCAGGCGGAGCGAGTGACGAGGGACAGCGGCAACGACGACAAAGCGCTTAGCAAAATAATTCGCTGCTCGATCAGAGAAACCTTAAAGTCTGTTCACCGCCTCAGCTTTATGTAATAAATGCCTATGTGCATGTGAATAAAACAACGGTTCTGGAATGGGGGAAACAACCACATTTCTTTGTTTTTAAGGTGGTCCCAGCAGGCGGCCATCTCAATGGGCACCTTCCTCCTGTGTGAGAAAGGAGGAGGAAGACCTTTTAAGGAGCTGAATTCCGCTCGTGTACTTGTAGTTCTGTTAAAAATAAGAATTAACCAAAAGAAATTACATGTAAAGATCTCAGGGCGGTTCATGGTATAAAAATACAGAATAAAACCACAAAGTGCATAATAAGAACAAACCAATACCCCTACACACATTTAAAAGGATATAGACCTGTTAAAACAGCCCAAGGCTTGGTTGAAAAAGAACGTTTTTGCCAGTGGACTAACTTTTAATTGTTCATAAGTGTGTTATTTTACAAATTAAATAGTTAAATAATGCAGTGTTGCATTCCTAAAAAATAAATTTCTAAACATGCCTCCAGGATAAGAGGTAAAGAGAGGAGGTAGCCAAGTGCAGCCCAGTTCTAACAGTTTGATTTGCTTCCATGTAATGTGTTTAAGATTTCAAATGATAAATTGTCAGACTTCTTATGAGCCTGTGCACACCACATTAAGAGTATCCCGCCCTGGTTACAGAGGTGGTGATGGTCTGGAAAGAGAAACATAAAACAGGAACATTATCAACTGCCTCACTTCTCTCCCCCCCCCCCCCCCAAAATGGGTTCAGGATAGAGTTCCTCCATAATTGGTCCTGGTGTGACAGTTAAGGCTACTTAACATAAGTAGCTGTCAGACTTGCTATTTTAGGTCATACAATAAAGTCCCATTGCTTTCAGTATCCATGCTTACTATTTTACTTAAAAATTGGCTAAAACAATATACCAGATGCCAGTCCTAAATTTTTTATAAGGGTTTCATCAAAATGAATGTGATTTTCAAGCAAAACACCAAAATGGGAGTGCTACTTGGATTTGTTAAACAGGCCTGAACATTTAAATAAGAGGAGTTATTTTGAAGGTCACCTTCAGTAGACATGCACTGTTGATATTGTTGATCTCCCAGTTGTATTTCATGCAGTTCCTGAGCTTTCATGACCAGTTACTGCTGTTGTCAAATGTTCTGCCTTTGTTCATCTACTTGTCTGCCACGGAACACCTCTCTGTCTTCCCTGAAACTCCGGCATGTTGTGGAAGATTCTGGGGCCACTCTAGTCTGCATACTCTGTGTGCAGTATGTGCTAGCCAGGCTTGGTGAGCTAGGCCCAAGCAAACTAAGAGTACACGGTCAAACATGCCCAATGCAACTTTGCAGAGGACGATTGGTTGTGGGTAAACGGGCAGGCAAAACTGACTTGGAAGTAGCCTCGCCTTCCATTACCGATCTCACTGAGGACTCCACATAAGCTGCACAAACAGTGTTCTGCTAAACATAATTTGACAACCCCTGCTCTGTGTCATTTAAAACCTACACAGATTTAAACCAAAGAGTCAAATTCAAATCCAGATTCAAATACTGGAGGTATGTGTGCCAAACTGGGCCTTTGACCTGGGGAAATAAAGCCTAGTTTTTCCCCTGGCTAATGGTTTAATAACATAAAGCATCCTTTAGTCTACTATAGTCTACTAGTAATTGCCCCCACCTTTTCCAGCTCCAGTTTTCTGCTTGGATTCCATTGGGAGCAGGTCCATTGAAATGAGATGCACCAATTTGTGACTTCATTATGGCAGATCTCTGGGTCACTCAGACTAGCTGTGTCTGCTGTAGTGAACCATCCATAGATTTGACTCAAATAAGCCTTTTGAACGTGGGAGTTGCATGGGAGTCCTTCATGCAAAGTAGATTCCTCCAACTCCAACATGAGACTTATTCTGATTAGGATCACACTGGGAGTTTGTGGCAGGATGAGGACTGGACATAGGTGATTTATTGGGTCTCATTAAAGTGATTTCCTGCTATACCACCAAACATGACTCAGATGTTGCCAGCAGGTGCCCCCTCAACCATAACTGCAGATTTCTCTCCATTTACTATGCCAGCTGTTCTCATACAACTCCCTGCTTATCCCATAAATTTTGTGCCCTGCAAGTGTCCCAAACCCCAGTGTCCACTTCCTGCACCCTTTCAATCCCTGACTGATGTTCTGCTATGTCTTTCATAAGCTGCATGTGTAACACTTAGATTTCCTCTTCAGTACTTTAATATTTAATACCCAACAGGGTCATGTGTGTACCAACCTGTACCAGCCTTCCATCACCCCTGCCCATGTAAACTAGGTCTTAGACTGCCAGCTTCTTCGTTACTTTTCTAAGCTAACCATACCATGTTTATAGTCATAAGCACTATCACACACAAGGATCACTGACACAAGGAGTGGCAAGGACCATTAGTTTACAGGGACAGGGAACCTATGGCCCTCCATAGGTTTTTGGACTCCAGCTCACATCACCCCATCACCCCTGGCCATTAGCCTCATTGGCTGGAGTTCAACAACATCGAGGGGTCACAATTTCCTCACCCCTGGTTTAGCACAACCTTCCCCAATCTGGTGCCTTCTGGATTATTATTTTTTATTACAACTCAAACCATTGGTCAGGATGAAGGGATCTGTAGTCAAAAACAGGTCTATGAACTGCTACCAGTCAACAGCTAAATGGAGCTTGCCACACTGAGAGGCAGGGCACCTCCAAATGCTGATGTTGGGGCCAAGCAGCTGAGAGCTGGGACCTGTTTGTGAGTTTCACAGAAACCGATGGACCTTTGCTTTGACCCAGCAAGGCAATTCCGATGTTTCTTAACATGAACTGTGAGTTCAGCTTTCTGTTGGCAACAGTGTTCAAGTGAGCGGACAGTCTGGGTATGGAGGCAACATTCTCTCCCCCCACCACATAGTTGCATAGTTCAAGCGAGTACACTTAATATCCCAAGACAGGCATTAAATCCTCCCTTCAAAGTTGTTGCCACTTCTTGCATTGTGATATGGACAAACTTGGTTCTCTGGTCTCTCACGGGCAATCCCTTGACCTGCTGTGTCTTGACAGTATAGATCGTAGGTGTAACTTGAAAGCACACAGTCTCATTGTAATGGTCTGCACAACTCTGTACGAAGTCAACACTTTGTCAACACTTTGTTGACTTCTCCTTATCCGAGTGTGCGTGTGACACAGAGAATAGGGGTGTGGGTGTGAAACAGTAATTGAATCAAAGTTTGCATACTTGGAAGGGACCCTTCATCTAGTCCAACCCCCTGCAATGCAGGCATCTCAACACACGGTCCCCTATCCAGTTAGAAACCATACCGGACTCTGCTTAACAGTTTTTTAATTGCTGCACCACTAGTCCTACTCGAACAGTGTGCCCCTTTCTCGGTACAATGCCGGGGCGGGGAGACGAGGAAATACGCGACCCCGAGGTTTCTACTCTGCAGCCACTCTGTGGCTCAGCCGGGGCGCCACGGAGGGCAGCTTGACTTCCAGCGCTCCTTAGGAGAAGAGAGGGGCGGCGCGGTATTAAGACAGCACGCCCCAGGGATCCTGCAGCGCCGCTCCTGCTTCCGCGCCGGGACTTCGACTCAGCCCCCGAGCCCCGGGCCGCGTTTTACCCGGAGCCCCGTGCGCCAAGCGCCGCTCGTGCGCCCTGAGCGCGCAGCGGAGGAAGACGGGAGCGGAATTCCCAGGGCTGCTCCCCACCCCCACCCCGGCCCCCAGTGCGCATGCCAGGGAGGAAGCTCCTTGCTCAACCCCCTCCTCTTCCTGGCACCGAGTCCGGGGGGAGGGCGCGAGCGAGACAGGCGCTGGGGGTGGGTGGGGGCGGAGAGCACCCGCGGTCCCCTGCAGCCTGACCCCCCACCCACCCAGCACCCGCCGCGGCGGGGGCGCCACCCGGAGCCCCGGGAGGGCGGGGACAAGTTGGAGCCTGCGGCGGCGGCGGCGGCAGCAGCTGGGGAAGGGGCATCATGAACCGAGGTAAGTGCCAAGGGGGCCCCGGGCACTCTCGGCAGCAGCCGCGCCGGGTGGCGCACTGGGCACGGGCACGGGGACGCCAGCGCCCGGAGCCGAGCCCCTGGCCCACCCTCGCCCACCCCGCCAGCTCCTCTTGACAGTTCAAACTTCTGCCGGAGTTATGGGAGCTTCGCCTTCGGAGCGGGGAGGTGGGGGCAGAGAAAAGGCGACTGGGCGGCCGCCTCTCGGAGGGCAGCTTTCCCTGCAGCCAAGGGGGAGAAGCCCGGAATGAAATCTGGCGGCGATTCCAGCAGGCACCTTCCCACCCACCCAAAATCCGGATGCACGCACGAACTGCTAAGGTCGGAAAGGGGTTGGCTGCCCTCTGCCTCCCTTGAGGTGGAGGCGGTGTCCAGGCCTCACTCTGCCCAATTCAGCTGCTGCTGCTGCTGCTGCTGCTGTGGTGGAGGAAAGAGTAGGGCCAACACTCTTTGAAGCACCGCCCCTAGTTTTGATTCCCCCCTCCCCACTTTTCAGACACCCAACAGCAGGTGGCAAGTTCTTTTGGATAGGAAGGATGACCAACCACAACTATAATTTCCTACAAAAGGGCTCACACAGCGACAGGAACTGGGTATCTGCACATTTCCCATTCTTGTGTTGATAAATTTCAGGTCTTGTTGAATGGGGGTGTGGTGGTAAGGAAAGAGCTTCTCCTCCAATCCAAATCTGCCCCTACTCATACACACACACGGTCTCTGAGCTGAGTAGAAGTGGGATTTCAGAGGTATTAAGTGCACAAAAAGGGGACTGCTCAGGAGACTGCAGCTTCCTGAATAATTCAGACTGAAATAAGAGGTGAATATGTTTTCTTGTGGTCACTGTGG
Organism: Podarcis pityusensis; assembly: GCF_964106645.2. NCBI lineage: Eukaryota > Metazoa > Chordata > Lepidosauria > Squamata > Lacertidae > Podarcis > Podarcis pityusensis. The sequence goes on from NC_138029.1 coordinate 5,940,336, forward strand.
CAAGTCCGAGGCAGAGTAGGACGTGGGACCCCTCCAAGCCTAGGGTCTCTTTCTCCAAATCACACAACTGCCCTTGGCTGCTCACCAGTTCAAGATGGACTGCTGCCAATATTTTTACAAGTTCTGTCATGTTGCTGTCCTGCTTGTTCTTCATCTAACTGGGAAACTTCTGGGTAGCCAAGGCACGTAAAATGTCCAAATGGGACATTTGGATAGCAGTTGGTTCCTGCAGAAGGGGACTGGCTTGCATGAATCCAGGCAGTGGCAATTAATAGCAAAGGCTTATTGTCTCTAGTTTATGCTTCTTCATTCCTCAAGGTATCTCAGGGCTTTTCAAAATAGGTTTGAAGTGTATGCCACAAAAGAGCTGTGTTTGAGTCTCCTCTGTTTCTGGTCTGTGTCGTGGTTTTGGGCAAATTCTAGATGTGCATTTGTTGAAAATGGTAAAAACAGAATGTCCAACACCTTGCAGAATATAATCAGCCCTGGCCTTGTGTCTCAATAATCAGAGTACCAGCAATACAATACATGAGAGGCCTACCCTTTTCTCCACGTGCCATTGAACTGAAAATACATGCCATTTTAGAAGAGCCAGATCACATAGCTAGACAATGAAACATATCAAACATAATATTCACTTTCCCATTCTCTCGCCACAGGTCAGAATAGGCTTCTGCAATGGGGCCCTTACATGATTTTTATACATTCCACCTCTGGATCCCCAAGGAGCAGAACCAAGAGAGTCTAAGCATTTTCCAGTGCCCTGTCATTTGAGGATCTGGCTGTTTCTTCCCAACAGTTCCTCCCACAGCGAGCTTTCCTGGGTGCAGAATGCAGGTTTCCCTCTATGCTGTACCTAGTCTCAACAGCAGCTACAAATAATGTTGGCATCTGTCCGTCTCGAAAGACAAATCCTGCTTAATTAAAGAAGGAGGGTGTTTTGCTATCATTCCAGTTTCCCCTCTTTCCCTCTTTGGTGTTTTTGAGATAAAAAATCACTCCCTGCTTTCTCAGAAGTTGCAAGGAAATACCATACAACTCTCTGAAAGGGAGAAATGTTTCACCTCTCCTACTGTCTCAACCTTCTAGGATGATTCCTCAGTTGGGCAAGCTAGCATTCTGCCTTCTCCCCTCCACTAGCCTTCCCATAACTAGTTGGCTTGAGGCAGGAGGCTTAATTTTTATAGTGGCTTAACCCCACCCACATCTGGCTCTACCAATGAGTGGCAAGAGATGGAGCCAGTTGTTGGCATGCTACTGCCTCTATTATTAACCCTTTCTGGTATGTTTTTCCTGGATTTCTGAGTTTGACATGTTCAGATGGAGCTGTTCGAGGTGACTATGGTTGTCAGCTTTTAAACTGATCCATGGTTGCTCTGCTCTTTCTTCTGATTTCTACATATCAAGCAGCTTTTAAAGGCACTAAAACAGGCACTGCTGTTGTTGGTTTTCCTGTTGGCAACCCTAATGTTGACTTCTATTTGCCATTAGGGTTTTAAGACTGCTCTGAGGTGGTATTTGACCTGTTGTACAGCCTACTCTCTAATCTAGAGCTGTCTTAATGGGCTTAGATTTCCCAGTTTCAAAATAACAATTTTCCTGACTGTCTGGGGTGTGTAAGAATTGCCTCCAGGGAACCAGTCAGAGAAGCTTTATGAAAGCGGGTGAAGATGGTCTGTAAACTGTACTACAAGTTTGTGGGCTGGTAACCTGCAGGCATTTTGTGGGGTACTATCTGTTTTGAACTGACTTGTAAGGCTGCTGTCCTCTTACGCTCTCTGACCTTTTGTACCTGAACACCAGCTGTATGACATCTGCACATCTCTGCAGAAAAACTTGTCCCGTTGCGGACTTTAGCACTGATTCAGGTAGCCACTCTTTTCCTTTACTGAGAGTTGAAGATCAACAGCTGAAGCTTCTTGGTGTGAGGCTGCAGTATGGGCTAAAGCTTCACCTGAAGGAGCGTCTCCACCCCCATCGTTCTGCCCGGACACTGAGGTCCAGCTCCGAGGGCCTTCTGGCGGTTCCCGCGCTGCGAGAAGCCAAGTTTCAGGGAACCAAGCAGAAGGCCTTCTCGGTAGTGGCACCCGCCCTGTGGAACTCCCTCCCACCAGATGTCAAAGAGAAAAACAACTACCAGACTTTTAGAAGACATCTGAAGGCAGCCCTGTTTAGGGAAGCTTTTAATGTTTGATGGACTATTGTATTTTAATATTTTGTTGGAAGCCGCCCAGGGTGGCTGGGGAAGCCCAGCCAGATGGGCGGGGTATAAATAATAGATTATTATTATTATTATTATTATTATTATTATTATTCACCTGGTAATTTACTGCTACATTGCAGAATATCCTGCAGCACAGCAAGGATAAAAACATCGGATCAGCTCTGTTGGTATTCAGAGGCAATCTGCCTCCGATGGTGGAGCAGGAACCTAGCTAGCATGGCTAATAGCTGGTGATAGTATCTTCCATGATTTTGTTTGCTCCTCTTTCAAAAGCCCTCCAATTTGATGGCCATCACAACACCTTTTCAGTCCCACAAGGTGGGACTAAGTCTATAGCTTAACTTTGTGCATAATTTGACTGAGCATGGGGAACCTCCTGCCTGGAGACCAAATAAGACACTCCTGGTCCCCAGGACTCTCCCAAGCCATGCCCCTCACCAGTGTGGCTCCATGCCCTCCTTGAGTACTTTCGCCAGGCTGGAAGGTATCTTAGCTGCGGATGGAATGCTTGCCTGGATGGAAGATGGAGAGATGCCTCTATGTGGATGTGCTACAGCAGGGATGGGGAACCTGGCGCCCTCAGGATGATGCTGTACCCCAACCATTGTATGTATCCGTGACCATTGGCCATGTTGGGTGGGGCTGATGGGAGTTGAAGTCCAGCAACATCTGGAGAGCCACAGCATCCCTATCCCTGGTGCATAGAAAACTTTGGGGTTTGTCTGGAATGTAGTTTGCTACACAAAAGTAAGAATTGCGTTGATTGCTCTGCCCATATTTGCTTCTGGCTCCACTCACTTTTTGCCTCTGCCCCCACCTGCCACTGACAAGCAGCCCCTGGAAGGTTGCTCATGAAGGAATATGGCTCACCAATGTAGTAAAGGTAGTCTTCCAGATCAGTAGGCACGACTCCTGCCTTTTAGTTACCCCCTCTCTGGAAATGTTGACCTGGTGCTGTAGAATAAGGTGGGCGAAGCTCTGAGGTGGCAGGTGACATTTATGAGTGCTCCCCTCCATAAACAGCTCCCCGCAAGCAGAAAGCTAGCACGGCAGCTGGGCTAAATGTGCCAACTTTTAACTTGCAAAGACATGTTTATATTGGGGGACGTTATGATCTCATTCTGTTGAATGTGTAGACCAAGGCTTTTGCCTGGGGGGGGGGGAGGGATGGATGTCAGGTGGACAAAGATGGATCTCCACATGGGTTCTCCAGGGTTTTACATGGCTTCGCTTCCCTTTATACCCTTTCAACCAGTCTCTTGTACTTGCAGTCAGAGTGGGAAGAGGGTGTCCGCATTCTCCCATTCTTTACAAGGTAGGTGAAGCTGAAATCCTAATCCACCGTAGCAACTGGGATTTCAAAACCAGGGGTGGGTGGGCTGCTGTTGTCTTAACTCCAGGATGATTAGCAGTGAGTTGACCAGGATGTGATCGGGTGCGATGTTTTACAGGTGAAGTCTTTGCTTGACTACCCTCTGCAGCACAAAATAATTAAGTGTGCCTCATCTCTGAGCTTAATGAGGGGTTTTGCAGACCTGACAAAGGCCCTGGTGAAATAGGCAGGTCTTGAGCATTGTCTTTGTCTTTAGCAAATACCTTTGGCCCACACGGTCCCTGTCGTGGGGAAGGCTGTGGGGAATCTCCTCTCTCTCTCCCCCCCTTAGTGATGGCATAACAATGTCTTCCTTCCATTCCAGGTGTAGGCTAGCGTGGCCGCAGAGTGGGTGTGAGCTCGCTGCACTGGACGCCACCCGGACCCCAGAAGAGAGACTGCTGGGCTATGAGTGCCTGAAGGGATCGTGCCCACTCTTAACGCCGCCTGCCGTGAGGTTTGCAGCCATGAGCAGGTAGGAGCCATCGGCAGAGCAGATCTGGGATTAAAGGATCAGCCAGCTGTTTGCCGTTTCACGGCTCCCTCCTGGTGGAGTTTAGTAGGTCAGAGCTGCCCAGGGAGTGTTGGGAGGGGGCAGAGGAAACAGACAGACAGTGGGGGCTTGGGGAATGCAGCGCCTGACTCCCCGATTCACCTCAGACACCCTGCTATCACCTCCTTTCCTCATTCTAAAGGCTGATCTGTGTTGAAAAGAATCATGTAGCAGAGTCCCTGTGGGACTGTATCACTTCAGATGGCAAGTGGTAGTAGGGGAAGTCGAGGGTTTCTTAATGCTCCCCTATGCTTAAAAATGAAGCAAAAAATGCTCTCCAAACCCTCTGTACAGTGATTCCTCCACATGCAAACTGTAGTGGTACAGCCCTGCAAGCACTCCGCTGTGTGATTCTGCTGATGGCGTAACTTGGTTCTTTTCTAGAGCTTTTCAAGCTACCAAAGAATCAGTGTCTGTTTTTGTTTTTCCAAAATGTCCACCAGGGAAGTAGAGGTGTGTGTGTATGTCGGGGTGCTTGGAGGTGATTACACAAAACCTATGCCACATTTTCTGGGGTGGCTGACAGCTAAAGTCCCTAGATCAAAGTAAGCTCCATTCTATCAGGTCTTGCCATTTGTGGCCTGTGCAACTAGGCTGCACCCTTCCCAGCTTAGGGTTGGCCTGAGAAGTTTGCAACTGGGTTACATGCCCTCCCTCCCTCCCTCCCTCCCTCCCTCCCTCCCTCCCTCCCTCCCTCCTTCCTTCCCCACCCCTCTCCAGGCAAGGTGGTTGTGCCTGTCATCTTGGTGACCCTCTGGGTTTTTTCAGGTGCCCAAGTGCTGAGGGAGCACAATGAATGGCGGCGATGATTGCTCTGTTGTGGATCGAGGTGGGCGCCTGGCAGTCACACCTGTGCCCGTGGGCTGGCAGCGCATGGTGGAAGAGGGTGGAGTGCGCTATATCAGGTAAGCCTGGCATTATATCTGGTGATGGGGCAGATGGGGCTCATCCACCTGGGAAGGCAGCCCATCTAGGAGAAGGGAAACTCTGATCCTAAACCTGCATGGCCTTGTGGGATATCTTCAGGAGACGAAGAGGCTAAGGAGTAAACCCTACACAAATCCAAAGTCAAGTCCCTAAGACAGTTGGATAGCACTTTGTACGCCTCTTTCCTGCAACTCCTGCAGCCAAGCTGGTGTCAAATGTATTGTTCTGCTTTCCTTTGGACCACATCAGTGAGGCCAAGAGGGGGGTCTTGTTGTCTGGGCAGCCCAGGAGCCCCATACACAGCGTCCAGACTTGCACCCTTTGGTGCTGCTAACGCAACACTTTGACTTCACCCTCGGAGGTGCACTCCATTGTCTCTGGAGACAGATGGATGCCGATGGTGAGCTTCTTGTTTGTCCCCCTGGTGTACTAGTCCCCTGACACTTCTTTCTTTCTTTCTTTCTTTCTTTCTTTCTTTCTTTCTTTCTTTCTTCTCCCCTCCCCCCATAGTCCCAGCGGCACCAGCCTGGCTTCGTTGGAGCAGACTCGTGCATACCTGCTGGCGGACGGCACGTGCAAGTGTGGCCTGGAGTGTCCCCTCAACATGCATAAGGTACAGAACTTGGGAGAGAGAACCAAAACTGTGCTTGCCGCCAGCAGTAGACTCTGGCCTGGAGGTTTTCAACCTTTGCCCAAGTAGTGAGAATAACAAAAGGAGAACAAAGGTTGACGGTAGGAATTTTGGAGGATGTGTTACACCAGGCTTCCTCAACCTCGGCCCTCCAGATGTTTTGAGACTGCAATTCCCATCATCCCTGACCACTGGTCCTGCTAGCTAGGGATCATGGGAGTTGTAGGCCAAAAGCACCTGGGGGGCCGAGGTTGAGGAAGCCTGTGTTACACTGAGTCAGCCCATGGACCCAATCTAGCTCAGTGTCCTCTGCACCGATTGGCAGGGGCTCTCCAGAGCTTTCTGAGAAGGGAACATTGCCAACTTGACCTGGAGATGACAAGGCTTGAACCTCGGACCTTTTGCATGCAAAGCACCTGTTGCACCACTGAGCCATGGCCCTTCTTCCGCTAGTGGCCAGGCCTTGTTCCAGAAAACGGGAGAGTTGGTCATTTGCTGGGAACCCTAGACTTGCAAAGGGCCACCAGCCCAGCACTACCACCATTACTGTTCTTGCTTTCTGCAGAGTGCCCATTCGGGCCAGAGACGTGGGCTGGGGAGGCACCTCTTTGTGGCAGCTCATTCCACAGCTTTGTAACTTAGCCCCGGAAACTGGATACAGAAAACCAGCTCATCTAGTGCAACATCCTCACAGTGGCCAACCATAAGCCTGTGAGAAGCTCACTAGCAGGACCTGAGTGCAACAGCCCTCTTCCCACTTGCTATTCCCAGCATCCTGCCTCTGACAGTGGAGGTAGATTACAGGAAATTAAATATGGGGAGTGTTGTGTGGATGCTGCAATTTTGCACAAGTGCTGGAAAGAATTGCTGGATGTGGCATTCACTTTCCTAAAGGTTTCCCGCCTTTTTAAAGGAAGTTTCTAGCCTTTGGTGTTGCAAAGGCACATTTAAACGTATGGGAGCAAAGCCTGGTTGAGTCACAGAAACCGGGAGAAGGGGGGCTGTGGGATAAGATTTCTAGTGGTCTAAGGACGGGGCTCCGGCATCCTACGATTCCTTGCTGCTCCCTATGGGAAGACTAAATGAGGCAAAACGAGAAAAAAGGCAAATTGGCTTAATCTGCACAATATCTCAAGGCTGCAGGATACAGCTTGCAGAGAGTACATACAAGAGAGAGTTTTCTGCTGTAGAGGTGGATGCTGCCCTGTTTGGCTTGGGCATTCCAGCTCTGTGATCCTCAGGCTAGAAAAAGGTCTGACCCTCTACAGTTCTGCCAAATTCTGCCCTTTAATTTGAAGAGCAGCATGCTAGATCCGTGAGCGGGGACATGTTCACCACACTAAGCACCAGTAGCTATTTTGGAAAGGAACAGAAAGTGTGTGTGTGGCTTGGTTGGGGTCAGATCTTGTCATTCAGCAGCAGCAGAAGCTGGCAGTGCATCCAGGGCTCCCTTCTGCCAACAGCACATTCCTAGCTCTTCACAGTGCAGGGGCTTTCCAGCTCTCCACCTCAGGGAAACCTGTTCCGAGTCGGCTGTCATTTGCCAAAGAACCTCTGCATGTTGCAGAAGATTCTGGGGGGAAATAGGGATGCTCCAGGGTGCTTCACACAGAGTCCCAAGTCAGGCCTTTTGCTGACATTCACTCTGCTAGGACACACCTGGCACACATGCTGCTGCTGTTCATTTCAAGGGAAGTTGCCTTTGCAGGAAGGGAAAGGGCCGTAGCTCAGCAGGTAGAGCACCTGCCTTTCAGGCAGAAGGCCCCAAGTTCAGTCCCTGGCATCCTCAGGGCTGAACCGAGAGACTTCTGTTCAACAACCTGGAGAACCACAGCCAGCGTAGTAATACTGAGCTAGACGACCCGATAGTCCATTGTTTCTTCTCCTTTGTGGCTGGACAGAGCCACCTGCTGCATAGGGGACAGTTGTAACCAGAGCTGTTTGTATTCCCCTTGTGAGCAACCACACCACACACATGTAGAAATCAGACTGCCTTTGGCACCCTAAGAATCTCAGCTTTCGTTTTTTTAAAGAACAAGGTACTAGTCCTTTTTGATGCAAAGACACGTTTGAAAACATGTGAACGGTGTTTGGAGAAAGAAGGCAGAGGGGAGATGACTAAGAGGTCAGAGGGTTGTGAGGAGGGCCATTGCTTAAGTGTTCTCCGAGGCTCTTTGCTTGTCCCCCTGTCCCAGGGCTAACAGACAGAATTAATTGTGCAAACTGTATGCAGATTGATTTGATTTGCACAGTTTATTCAGGTTTCAGGATTCAGTCTCCGCTGGTGCAGAATTTAGGTTGGAGCTTTGTGGGCGTCTGTTTTTCTCTGAAGGTCAGCTGCTTTCCACCCATTGGGATGACCCTCCATTCTAGTTTCTTGCTTTAAGGATGACTGTATGTGGAGAAGAATTAGTGAAAGAATCAGCGCAAGTTTGCATTATGGGGTCATTAAGGTAACAGTCATCATTAGTGTGCTGCGTTGGACTGGAGAAAGCAGGATTCAGATCCCTGCTCAACCACAAAGCTCACTGGGTATCCTCGGGTCATTCAAAATTTCAGCCTAACTCCCCACCCCCAGGTTGTAGTGCAGAGGGCAGAACCATATATGCTCCTCTGTGAGTTCCTTGGAGGAAGGGTGGGTTTAAAACAGGGTTGGGGCACCTTTGGCTCTCCAGGCACCGATTGACCACAATCCCCATCATTCCTGACAACTAGGCCATGCTGGGCCTCTTAAGGTGGGTTCCAGCACCTCTCAGGTGGGCACTATTGCCATTCTAAAAGAACGAGGGAGGCGTTTATGGTGAGTTCTGGCACCTCTTTTTCTAGAAAAATAGCACTGACAACAACCCTGTGAGGTAGGTCAGGCAGAGAGGCAGTGACTGGCCCAGGGTCACTCAGTGAGCTTCCTGGCTGAGGGGATTTGAACCCTGGTCTCCCAGGTTTTAGTCCAGTACTCTAACCACTGCACCACATTGACTCTAACTTGGACCACAAGAAATGGCCTGACTCCCACTGCAGTCTCTTTTTATCACCTCGTTCCCCTGGACTGGTCAGGTGCCCTCCTGTTTTTAAGTATTTTCTTCCCACCCCGTCTTGGTTAGGTTTTCAACTTCGACCCAGCAGCAATGGTGACAGGGAGTGAAGGAAGCAAGGGCGACGAGGACATGACCAAGCTGTGCAACCACCGGCGGAAAATTGTGGCTATGGCCACGCTGTACCGCAGCATGGAGAGCCATGGACCCCTGAGCCTGCCACACCTGGGGCCAGGTAACTGTGTTCTCCCACACGGGGCCATATTCCTTCACTGTTCTTTTTGGTAGCACTGTAAGCCTGGCCAGTGCTAGGGACTGGGAATTGGCTTAGCCAGCCAGCCTATTCAACCCCTGTGTGAGTCATTTGCTCTGGGCTTTTTCCATTTGCATTCCATTCCTGCCAACCTAGCAGTTCGAAAGCACGTCAAAGTGCAAGTAGATAAATAGGTACCGCTCCGGCGGGAAGGTAAACGGCGTTTCCGTGTGCTGCTCTGGTTCGCCAGAAGCGGCTTAGTCATGCTGGCCACATGACCCGGAAGCTGTACGCCGGCTCCCTTGGCCAATAAAGCGAGATGAGCGCCGTAACCCCAGAGTCAGCCACGACTGGACCTAATGGTCAGGGGTCCCTTTACCTTTACTTTTTCCATTTAGGAGACCTGCTTAAATGGGTGCTCACACATCAAATTCAACCTGTGTACACAAATATTTAATCTGTACGCTCATAAAGTTGTTTGCTTGTAATATTCTGTGAGTGTGCAGTTTGTATACCTGTGTCCACAGCAGTTGAGCTGTACAAATCAGCAAGTGTACACTCTTTTCACACAAGCACTTGCACATGTGTCCAAACACCCTGTACAAATATTCAGTGTAATGTGTGAACGACCCTATAGAGACACAAGGGGAATGGCCCTCTAATTATTTATGTTTATTGTTGTTCGATAATTGAGATTATGTAAAGTAAAAGAAGGGACATGGGTGGCGCTGTGGTCTAAACCACTGAGCCTAGGGCTTACCGATCAGAAGGTTGGCGGTTCGAATCCCCACGACGGGGTGAGCTCCCGTTGCTCGGTCCCAGCTCCTGCCCGCCTAGCAGTTCGAAAGCACGTCAAAGTGCAAGTAGATAAATAGGTACCGCTCCAGCGGGAAGGTAAACGGCGTTTCCGTGCGCTGCTCTCGTTCACCAGAAGCGGCTTAGTCATGCTGGCCACATGACCCAGAAGCTGTCTGTGGACAAACGCCGGCTCCCTCAGCCTGGAAAACAGGATGAGCACCCAGAGTTGTCCGCGACTGGACCTAACGGTCAGGGGTCCCCTTACCTTTACCTTTAAAGTAAAAGAAACATGTAAAGAAAAACAAGTAACACTGTGGATACTCCTAAAGTGGGATATAACTTTTATCCTTTCACACTACAAGTAATATGAAGTCACATGTACCTCAACAGTGAGAAAAATAGTGCTTCAGACAGCACAGATTTGGGCAGTGCCAATATAACTGCTGAACAACGTCCCCAAGGAAGAATTCGGAACGTCTCAAATGTATTTGACATCAGCTTTATCTTAAACATTAATATTTTTTTTGGCATCTGGTGACTTTTGTCTTCTGTATCTGCTCCACATCATCCAGTACCACCAGAGTCATCGCTTGCATTGCCATCATCATTAGTTAATGCAAAGATAGTGGTTTAGAAAGTATATATTTTAAAAAACCCTGAAATATTAACTTTGCTTAGGCCCGTGCAGTTTGCTTTTGCAGTGATTTCCTTTTGCATCTGTTGCTTTTTTATCTGTTTCCAGGGCCCAGCTTGACCCAGCTGCCTCACCCAACCACACCAGGGCCCAGCAGTCGCCCACAGCAGATGCTCCCCAGCAAAGCCTCCACCACCCTGGCGAAGGGCCCTGAACTCTACCAGCAGTGCCCCTCGGATCGCTATGGCAACACCTGGTCCAGCCCGAGCTCCACTTTCCCCCGCCACCACAACACTCTCTTTGGGGATGTCTTCCCAGGCCGCCTGCCTGCCACCACCAATGGCAACACCCGGCCGTCCTTCCCAACCGAACTGAGTGCTGTGGGGGGGCCTTTCCTGCCCAGCAAGGCCCTCCCAGACACGCTGTCCCGGCCCTACCCCCCTTCCAGCTGCCTCCTCTTCCCCCCGCCAGATGAGGCGGCGTCCAGCCAGGAGGGCGGCCCCTGGAGCAGCCGGCCGGTGCCTCTGGGGTCTCAGACCAGCACCACAGGCTCACCCGCCCCCACCACCCTCTCCTCCATTTCATCGCCGGCAGGCAGCGCCGAGCCGTCCCCGCAGCGCTCTCGGCACTCCTCGGCTTCCTCGGAGCAGGGCCTCTCTGGACACCGCCCGGCTGCCAGGCCCCCCGGCTTGGACGCAGCGGCCCCAGCCAATGCCTTAACCAACCAAAGCAGCAATAACCTGCCCTCAGTGCCCTTAGGAGTTGCCCCGGAAGGCAAAGGACCGCCCAGCCTGCTGCTGCTCCACCCTCCGGGCCCAGGCTCCTTCCCAGCCAGCAGCTTGTTGAGTGCAGCCGCCAAGGCCCAGCTGGCCAGCAGGGGGCGTCCCGACGAGCTGGCTGCCAGCACTTTACCCAGCCGCTTGCTACTGTCCATGGTGGGCGGGCGAGCACCCAGGCGGCAGCGCCGCTCTCCCACCGTCCTGCGCCTGCTCAAGGACTCCCACTCGGCGGGGCAGGCGGGGGGGCTCGCCCATCCGGAGGAGACGCCGACCCGTCACCCCCGGCCTCGGGACCAGCTGCCGGCAGGGGAGGCCAAGAATGGACCCCCCAGCTCCGGGGCTCCGGCTCAGCCGCTCTCGTCCCTGCTCAGCCTGCTCGCTCCCCCCGTGAGCTCACTGGCCGCCCCAGGCCTCCCGCCGGTGCCCCCGACCCCCGCTGGCGACAGCCCCAGCCCTTTGCCCTCCTTCCAGGACTTCAACAGCCAGCTCCTCAGCCTCTTTGGCCAGCTGGCCTCGGCGTCTTCTGAACAGATCTCAGGGAGCCCCCCACAGCCAAAACCGCCTGCCTCCCCACTCGGATCACACGGCACCCCAGGTAGGTCCGTGCGTCTGTAGGTGGGTGGTGCCCTTCACAGAGGCAAACTCCTTCCCCGCCACCCCACCTCTGAGGGCTGGAAAGACTGGGGGGGAACTCATCCCTGGAGGCAGGGAGGTGTCTGCTATATGTCTCCTTCCCAAGGATGGGGAAACCTGTGGCCCTCCAGATGTTGTGGAACTACAACTCCCATCAGCCCCAGTCAGCATGGCCAGTAGGATGGGAATTGTAGTTCAGCGCGTTCTGGCTGAAGCCCAGGCTTAGCTCACTTGCCTTGAGCTATGTTACTCGGCCACAGCCTTTCCACCCTCAGCAGCTGTTGTAGCTGCACTGGGATTACAGCCTCGCTGTGTGTGAACAGCAAGCGAGAATGTTCCCCTTGGTCAAGCCTTGCCTCAGTCAACATCTAGTAACTAGTATCATGCTAGCTTTTATTTCTCAGGGCCAAACCAGGCTTGGCGGTTTTTTTGTTCTAATTTTAATGGGGTTGCAGGTGGTTCTGCGTCTGATCAGAGCAGCGGTGGTGCAGAAAGGTGCTTAACCTTTTCTCTCAGACAGTTTTCCTGATCAAAATCAGCCCCTCATTTCACCAGCTGTTTTGCATTGTGTATATACTGGATTTCTGTTTTCCACAGCAAGAAAAGCAGCACAGGTCGCACTTGGATCAGGAAAATGGCCTGTAGGTTAAACTCCCTTCCACTAATCCAGCTAGATTTGGGGTAAAAACCAAACCTGTGTGGGGACACACCACATGCTTCTGTCCACATAGTTACTGTGGCCCTGAGCTTTTATACATGGGGGGTTCAAAAAATCCAGGTGCGCAGTAGCTGGGTCTGGTGACTGGGTTGCGTCAAAGCACACAAGGCTGTTTGCTTCTAGCCGGTGCCTAGAAAATTTTGCTACCTCTTTACTTAGGGCGGGGCCATAATTCAGGGATAGAGGACATAGTTTGCATGCAGAATGCCCCAGGTTAACTCCCTGGCAGATATCAGGGGGTGTTGAAGACCTCTCTGCCTGAGACCCTGGAGAGCAATCGCTAGCCAGGAGCGACAACGTGGGCTGTATGGACACATAATCTGGACTGGTATTCTTTTATCTCTTTATTTAATCTTTACCTGACTCTTCAGCTGAAAAAGCTCAAAGAGCAGTTTATGTACAGTCAATGAAAACAAGGCAGTCCCTTCCTGCAGGCTTACAACCTAAAATAAGGAAAAAAGGAATGGGTAGGGAAGAGCAAGGGGCAGGGAAGCAAAGCCAGCCCTCAGTTTTTAAATAGGAGAGTTCATAATTGAGATGGGGAGCAGAACTACTAATGTGCATCTTATCTCTGTGCAGTAGGCTAATTTCTCCACACACACCTGTTTCCTCCACCCAGATACGCCAGAGGCATTATCAGAGTTCCTTGGCAGATTCTAGTCAGGGGAAAACAGTCAAAGAGGGTTCCAAGCAGGGTTAGGGAGAGGGTGGCCTGGGGAGGGAAGAGGTGGCTGGGGTAGTTGTGCGCTTCCAAGCGCCAGATAGAGAGACCAGGAGGACTGCATTCAAGCCTGGTCCGGATTCCCCACACCTGCTTTAAATGACCAGCTGGGATGGAAGGTGTTCAGGTCCCTCAGCAGAACCAGTGTCATGGTCCTGCTTACCACCTCCCTAAGGCAGCTGGAAGTATTGCTTGCATAATGAATGCATAGTCTTTTGAGTGCAAAAGAAAAACTAAGCAAGCAGGGTGGTTTCAGACACTGTGGATAAAGAAGCGGGGAGACGTGTGAGTGCCTCTCTCCCTGCTAGAGAGGTAGGAAGGTTGTCTTCCACTGACGTCGGCAGAAGTCTTGCAAGCACTGTCGGTCTGGTCCGACACAGACCCACATTTTCTCCCCTTCAGCCCTGGCTGCTTGGCACTGCCCATTCCTTTCTATCCTTGGCCTTTTAAAGAGCATGTCCCAAACAGCAAGACACATCGTGGTTTTACACAATGATTTTTCTGAGCTTCACTTTGACCCCATTGCCCTTCTTCACAGAAATAGCTTATAGAATTGTACAGTTGGAAGGGATCTCAGTGGTCATCTAGTCCAACCCCCTGCAATGCAGGAATAAATATGAGCTATGAAGTAATAATGAAAAGATGGCAAAAGGAACCCATGGACTTTCCCTCAGCACCAAAACTCTCGCAGATTTAGAATTCAGAATTAGAATCACAATTCCCCCCCCCCCCACGCCTCCATTGCCCTTCTTGTCTTCTCCTCTCTTGAATTTTAGACCAAGATCACTGGGGCAGGGACCAGTTCTCTTACACTCTGTGAAGCAACATGCACATTGGTGCTACTATTTACATAATCATAAAGGATCAGGGGTGTCTTTCATGGCAGAAAACAGGGCTCCCATGTAGGCCCGAGCCCCTGTACTTATCTCTGCTAAAAGAAAAAAGTTAGTACTCTTTCCAATCAATATTCTGGAAACATTGTCCAGAAATGGTGGATTCCCTTGCTTGCAAACTGTTCCTATACCTTACATTAGGGAGGTTTTTGGGAGGGGCAGGGGCCACAGCCCCCCAGGTGACTCCCATCATTCCTGATCGCTGGCTGGACTGATGGGAGTCCTTAACATCCAAAGGGTCACATATTCCCCTTTTCTGTACTTGTACTTTCTGCCTACCTCCTTTCACCAGTGCTGCTAGGAACAGGGGAAGCTGCCTTATACTAAAGCAGATCACCGGTCCCTCTAGCTAAGTGCTGTCTGCATGCGGACTGCCAGTGTCCTGCCAGGGTTTCAGACTGGGAACATTCTGGGCCTCCCAAGAGATGTCAGGACCTTCTGCATGCAAAGCAGATGCTCTACCAGTCAGCCAGGATGCTTCCGTTTTGCACCTGGAGCTCATTCCTCCAGCCCAAACTGCATGTTTACATCAACCATCCATGCAAATTCTGCCACACTGCTCTAACTAGCAGGTGGGTTTCCCCCAGTCTGGACTACAGAGTTGGGGAACTCTAACCCTTCCCTGCACAGGGAGAATCCCTCCCGAGGCACTTAGTAGCTTTGCAAGGAAGGGGGGATTTTTTCAGCAGGATCACCCTGGGGGAGACATCGTTTAACCTCTTGCCTTCCAAACCACATTCTGATAGAGGTTCCTTTGTGTCTGCTATTTAGCATCAAGAAGAAGAAGAAAGGTTCATGGCAGGGGAGGGCAAATGGGGTGGTGCTGCCCCACCCACCTCACTCTGCCCTCAGCCAGGCCCCACTGGCCTATCCAGTTTAGGGCGTGGCACTGCCTGCTAGACTCCTCCATCTCAGTCTTGCTCTTGCAGGGAGGATGAAGACACACTAGCATTAGCTATCCTTGCCTGTCATCGGCTCTACCTGCTGCTGGGCTGCCTTGCTTCCAACCCAGCAGCCCCAGTGGGCATCACCACTGACTCCCAGAACTTGGCAGCAAAGCATGTTAGCATCAGGGGTCCCTCCTATCATGGCAAAAAAAGCCACATAGGTGGATGCTCCCAAGAAAGCACAGCAATGTGCAGAAGGTGGTTTGCACACCTTGGATGCTAGCAGTGGGCAATCTTTTCTTTCCTTCTCCGTAGCCGTCAGCAGCGCTTCCATAAAGGCAGAGCCCTTCTGGCTCACAGAACAGTTTTGCTTGTCCAACCAAGGAACTGGCTATTGCTGCCTCCGCACAGCTGTGCAGCAGACGTTGTATTAAGAGGAGCTTCAGTAAGAGTAACCAGGTGCAAAGTAGGGGAGAGAGCCCCTGCATGTCTAATAGCTGTGCAGAAGACGGAATTTAGTGAGGACAGCATTTTTCATTGCGGCAGCTCTTAGGGTCTGGATACAGCACTTTCCCAGCCCTGTCTTCAGATGGCAGGGACTGAGCCTGGGGCTTTCTACATGTGGAATATGTTCTTTGCCATTGTGCTGTGGCCCCTCCCATGACACAAAGTACACTGCCCCTCCTCTCTTCCACTGCACCGACTTCATCTTCATCCTATACCTGGCGTAGAAGCCAGCCAGAAACAAAGCCTTGTATTTTTCTGCAGCTGAGCTATGATGGAGGCTGAGAATTATTTGATGTTCATCATCTTGTAGGTGGAGCATGGTGCAAGTGCTAGCAAAAGAGCCAGGGAGAGTCTAGTGGCGTTAGCTAACCAGGAAAGTAACAGCCTCACCTGCTCCTTTACTTTGCTCTTTAAAAAAGATGAACATCAAATAATTCTCAGCATCCAGCTGCAGAAAAATTTCTGAGTTGTAGAAATTCTTTGTTGCACTTTTTATCCCACCCTTTCTCAAAGGAGCTCAGAATGAAGTACATGGTGGCCTTGCCATGCCGTGTCATCTTCCCGATAACCCTGTGAGGCAGTTTAGGCTGAGAGATGCTGACCAGCTCAGAGCAAAGCTCAGCACACTATTTATTTTGTTCAAAATATTTATATGAATCACCTATACTCAAAGATTTCTAAGTGATTTACAGTAGAATAAAATACAGAATGATATTCATCGTAAATAAATCAGTAGCGTATCAAAAGGTGACTATGTAAAATTAACCTACCAGAAATTCTTGAAATGAAAATGTTTTCATGTCATGCTGAAATCTGTCCAATGTTGGTGCTTGCCTCCCTCACTTCCACAGGGAGGGTGCTCTCAATAATAATAATAATAATAATAATAATAATAATTTATTATTTATACCCCGCCCATCTGGCTGGGCTTCCCCAGCCACTCTGGGCGGCTTCCAATTTTTTTTTTAAATACTATAATACATCAAACATTAAAAGCTTCCCTAAACAGGGTTGCCTTCAGATGTCTTCTAAAAGTCTGGCAGTTGTTGTTCTCTTTGACATCTGGTGGGAGGGCGTTCCACAGGGAAGGCGCCACTACCGAGAAGGCCCTCTGCCTGGTTCCCTGTAACTTGGCTTCTCGCAGTGAGGGAACCGCCAGAAGGCCCTCGGTGCTGGACCTCAGTGTCTGGGTAGAACAATGGGGGTGGAGACGCTCCTTCAGATATACTGGACCAAGGCCGTTTAGGGCTTTAAAGGTCAGCACCAACACTTTGAATTGTGCTCGGAAACGTACTGGGAGCCAATGTAGGTCTTTCAAGACCGGTGTTATGTGGTCTCTGCGGCCGCTCCCAGTCACCAGTCTAGCTGCCACATTCTGGATTAGTTGTAGTTTCCGGGTCACCTTCAAAGGTAGCCCCACATAGAGTGCATTGCAGTAATCCAAGCGGGAGATAACCAGAGCATGCACCATTCTGGTGAGGCAGTCTGCGGGCAGGTAGGGTCTCAGCCTGCGTACCAGATGGAGCTGGTAAATAGCTGCCCTGGACACAGATTTGACCTGTGCCTCCATGGGTAGCTGCGAGTCCAAAATGACTCCCAGGCTGCGCACCTGGTCCTTCAGGGGCACAGTTACTCCATTCAGTACCAGGGAATCCTCCACACCTGCCCGCCTCCTGTCCCCCAAAAACAGTACTTCTGTCTTGTCAGGATTCAACCTCAATCTATTGCAGGGGCTGCTGCCCTAAATGCTGTTATGAGTATAGAGGGTTTTGATTTCTAAGTTCAACTCCTGGCTGTGATGTAGCTAGCCTATCCACCCTACCATGAGTAGGAAATGGAGTCCTCCAAATGTTGCTGGACTATAACTCCCATCATTCCTGACCATTAATCATTCTGACTGGGGCTGATGGGAATTGGAGTCCAAGAACATCCGGAAGACCACTAATTCCCCATTCCTGCTCTATACCACGGGGACTCCAATTAGCAGGGGGACTTTTCTGAGCTGGGAGATGAACCTTGCCGCTTGCTGGTGTATACAGATCAGACTGCTGTTAAGGGGCAAGTTTAAAGGCTGGCTACCCTAATGGGGAGCCGAACAGAACTGAGTGGCTGGATGGTGGTGTCTCAGGAGGTGCTCTACAGTGTCACAGAAGACTTCATAGCCAGACTGTCTATCTGATGCCTCAGAAGCAGGATTATTATAATTCCATGGGTTGGTGGGGAAGACACAGGTCTCTTGAGCCTGAAATAATTGCATGGCAAAAAATGTAGAGGTGCAGGCAGCGCCATGCTGAGATAAGCATCCTCTGTTGAATTTTGTCTGCCACCCAACTGCAAAGAAGGTGGTGAATTAAGCTGCAGTCCTGCACGTGCTTAACGAAGGAATAAGTTCCGTTGAGCTCAGCAGGATCACCTTCTGAGCATACATGGAAACCAGGCCTCTCGTGGGCCTCTTCTGAACAAGCCCTTCTGGGAAAGGGCAAGCATGGGACAGTGTATTGGGGAGAGAGTCCTTGAGGCGCCGCGTTGCTCTTCCTCAGTGTCTGTGCCTTTCTTGTCCCTTTCTAGGTGCCAGTTCCGCTTCACCTCTGACTCCCAAAGCCCCGCCGGCAGCCAGCCCTGTCCCCACCAGTGCAATGGAAGGCGGGGGCCTGGGCTGCCCTGTGGCCTCGGGCGCCGACCCCTTCCCCTTCCTGGCACAGGAGCAGGCGCTGCCTTTTGGGAACGCTCTACCTCCCGGGCTGCTCCCACTGGGCTCCTTCCCCTTCTCACTGACGCTGGGCCCGGAGACGCCACTGCCGCCTCTGAACCTGCAAGGGGACCCCGAGGGGCAGCCCTTGCTCCCTCTGGTGCTGCCCAGCCTGGATTTGCTGCACCAACCCAGCGGACTCCTGGCATCGCTGCTGGGGCTGCCAGAGGCGACGTGCGAGGTGGAGAGGGAGGCAGCCGCCACAGAGCCCCTGCTGGAGCCCTTCACTGGCCTCCATGAAACTCTGCAGCCCCTGCTCTTCCCAGCACTTTCCACCCCTCCAGCTGTCCTAGCTTTAAATTCAGCACTGCTGGCGACCAGCCTAGGCCCTTCTGACCCTGGGCCAGGCCCCCCACAGGTAAGAAAACTGTAGGCGGGGTTTGCCGGGGGCTGCTTGTTCCTTTTAAGAGGAAGGTAGAAGTTGCACAGGTGCAGCTTCTCCTCTCACAGGGCACTGGGGAGGAGGGAGGGTGGAATGGAAGGAACTGCATTTAGTGAATACCAGCCAGGCTCAAAACTCTTAAAGGGGCCTTTTGCAATGTGGTCACAGATTGAAAGCAGGTGGGAGGAGGAGATGACAGCCGCAGGAAGCATGGGGCTTGCACACACCTGAAAAGCAATGTTTTCTGTCTTTCTTTTAAACTAATGGTGGAACAGTTATTATTTTATATGGTGCCACTTTGCAGAGGCCCATAAACAACATCCATGGCCCAAGGAGTTTCCATAATTTGTCCATCGTCATGTGGGTGGAGTGATTCTATACCCCTCAAATACTACAGAGGGGTGCAGTGCAACTCTGCCCACAGAATCCCTGCCAATCATTGCTAGGACATCCAGCGTCGGGGGATGGGAGGCAGAGCTCTGCCCTCACCAAAATAGCATCCCAAAGTGTAATGCCGAAGTGTAGCATCAAGAGCAGAAGACAGGCATTTACTCTCTAGCGAGGGGCTAGTAAGCAAAGGGCTCTCCAAGATCCATGTGGGACTGGGAGCTACATGCCCGCTTTGCTCCTAGTGCCCTGTGTCTGGGTCTCATTCTTGGTCATGCTGTAGTGTTATGGAATGCCAGGAATTAATAATGAAGAATGAGATCGACATTTGCAGGCTCAGCTGACCTGCCATATTGCACAGATAGGAGCAAGCACGGCTGCTCTAAAAGAACAAAAATTCTGCAGAGGGTGGGATGTGGCAACACTGAGCCATAGCAACAGGCGCTCTCCCCAAATCAGCTGCTGGGCTTGCCCTGCCCCTTGGTTCCCACCTCACCCTCCGCTGCTTCTTCCGCCCCAGACTGGCCTGGCTGGCACTCCTGTGGCACCTACCTCCACCAGCGCAACATCGACGACTACTGAGGGCGCCCCTAGCACCTCAGGGCGGCTGCATCCCCTGATGCCTCAGCTTGTGAACCCACTGCTGAGCACCACACTTCTGGGTGAGTTAAACCCCTTCTTTCTGCAGGGCCAACTCCTGGGAAGGTGAAGAAGTTAAGGCACGACAGGGCGGGGGGGGGGAGCTAGCAGGAGCTGCAGCCACATACTAACCTGTCTGAAATGGTGGGACTGGGATTGAACAGGGCCTGGATGTAGTTGTGTCACGGCAGAAAGAAATAGTCCTGCTTTTACAGCTTTATATTGTTGGCCCTTCCACCCATTCTGGTTTATTATTTGGGCCTCTAGTTGAAAAGGAATCACAGCCACTCTGATACTATGCATTCATTAATGCTCCACATAGGGTCTGGTCTCACACACACACACACAGACACCCGGCAACAGAAACCATGAAAGGAGCCAAACTGACAATAAAAAAACATGTGGCCAAGGTCACCCAGTCAGCTCATTGAGGTGGTGATGGGGAAACACCCCTCTGACTTCTGTTTACTTGCATTCTCCCTCTTGATCCAAGGCTGGGAAACTCAGGCCCTCCAGAAGTTTGGACTCCAATTCCCATCAGCCCCTCTCAGCATGGCCTAGGACCAGGGATGATGGGAGCTGTAGTCCAGCAAGATCTTGAGGGGAACAGGCTCCCCCCCCCCATTTTTTGGGGGTATTTTGGGCTCTCACGTTTTCAGGCTTTGGATTCCAGAAGTATTTGAAGGCGGAAATGTGGAAGAGCTCTATGTACATGCAGCTGCACATGTCTAAATTATTCCACTGCAGTTGACAGCAGGTGTATGTGTAGAAGTCGCTTTCACCCTTTTGGAGGGACAGTCCTTTAGTCAGTATATATTGGGCAGGGGTAGAGAACATACGAAAACAGGTGCTGTTACAGCTCTTGCGGTGAGGCACCTTGGAGCACCCTGGGGACGGTTGTGTGAGAGTGACATTGTTCACGGCCTGGCCTCCTTCTCTCCACCATGTAGGTGACCTGTCAGGGCTGAACCCAGGCTCCAGCCCATCGTTGATTGGAAACCCTCTTCTCCAGGCCCAGCAGCCGCTTCTGCCACCCAGCCTGCAAGGGCCACTGGGACTCCAGCTTTTCCAAGGGCAGCTGCCCCTGCTGGCCACCTCCAACCCCCTGGCCTGCCTCCTCCAGAGCTTGCAAGTAAGTGGAGAGCCGAGGGCTGTATGCGGCTTCCAAGGGTGAGGCAGCGTTCAGAAACACCCCCCAGATTCAGTACTTGGGGAAAATGCTTTTGAGTGTTTTTAAACTCACAAATGTACACAAATATGCTGCATTAGCATTGCTTACTTTGCTATATTTGGGCTATTTTAGAATGTTATAGGATGGGTTAGGAGTGTTATGCTTGACAACTCTGTGAGGTGAAGAGTGAGTGCCAGGGGCAAGGCCTAAAGTACATAATTGACAGTAGTCAACAGCTGTTTTAGAAGGAAAAGCTGATTTCGGTAAGGGTGATCAGAAGTGTGAGGGTGGGGAGTTGCCACCCATCAGGATAGGGTTTTCCTGGGCTCTTGTTCATGTGTGTTTACATGTAACATGTATTTTAGGCCAGAGTGGGGATTAGACCCTGGATCTCCTTAGTCAAAGCCCAACACTGTCCAATAGGCTGGTTCACTGGGATGGCGAAGGATTAAAAAGAAGCAAGGTGAGATGAGCACTTGAAGCAGGAAAATAGAGCCTCTGTCTTTTTGGGAGCAGGGGTAGGCACGCCCTGGGTGCTGCTGGACTCCAGCTCCCATCAGCCCCAGCCAGCATGACCAATGGTCAGGGTTGATGTGAGTTGGAGTCCAACATCTTCTGAAACACCACAGGTTCCCCACCGCTGGACTTTGGGAAAGAAATAGTAACACAGGGTGTTGCTGAAAAGACGAATGTTTTGAATACTGAGGCCAGCTTTAATGGACTCAGCAGAAGTGAATTTAAATACGCTTTTGGAGAAGCAGTCTTTGCAGAGTTCTGACGGATTTCCTCCGCTGTCTTGTCTCTTTTTGCCAGCTGAGCTCTGGCTTTGGCGTCCCAGAGAAGTCCGTGCAACCGAGTGAAGCCCCAGCCCCAGCCTTGGCCAGCGGGGCCCCTGCAGCAGAGACGGAGCCAGGCCACAACACTGCGTTGCCCCCCCCTTGCACGGACGCTGCCCCTACAAGTGCCTTAGAGCCGCCCAGAGCCCTCGAGCCAGCCAGGCAAGGACAGCAGGAGGCCCCCCTGGGGCAGGAGGCCAGCAGCTCGCGCTCCCCGCTCAAGCGGCCCCGTCGCGGCGCGGAAGACCTGAACGGAGACTCCGGCAGCAGCCTCTCTCGGGGGCCGGGGCGGGGCGGCAAGTCTGGACGGCGAGGGGGCGGGCGGGGCAGGGGCAGGCGGCACTTCAACGGCCAGCTTCCCGACTTGGGCGCAGGGCACCCGTCCCATCCCGCCTGGCGCTGCAACGGGGAGATGGTGGCCAGCAGTGCTGAAAGCCAAGCGGGCCCTTTTGCTGTCCAGGAGATAAAGGTACGTCAGGTGCCGAAACAAGGGGGACAGGGGGTGACTGGGAAATGGGCTCCACCGTGACTTGGCTAAGGGGTGGGGGAGGGAGCACAGCTTGCAAGGCCCCCTTGCTATTCAGAGGCAAGCTGTCTCCTGCTTTCCTGATGCTGCGGACAAATGGGATGGCTCTGCCATGATGGACAGCTACCCATCCATATTGCTGGCCATCTGAGTTGGACACCACATGCTGGACTAGGTAGACCTGAGGCCTTTGTGCACCAATGCGCTTCTAATGCTGCTGTTTTCAGCATAAGGAATGCCTCTGGTTTGAGCCCTTGCTTCTGCATTGGCTATGAAGGGCCTGTTCCAGGCTGAGTTGCAATAGTGTTCAGTGAGGCTGCTAGGGAGCTTCACATACAAGCCTCAACCAGTCTGAATGAAGCATTGGGTTTGCGCACTCACGCCCAACACCCTTGCATAGCCAGGAAGAGGGTGTCCATCAAGTCTCACTTTTATCTCAGTTTAGCATTCAAACTGGGGGTTCTGGTTTCTAAAAGACGGACCAGTTTAATAAGTCAGTGAGTTTGAAGTTAGCTTGTTATGAAACTAAAATTGACAGAGCTCTTCAGGGCCGCTTGGTAGGAAGAGGTCAGGGGAGCACATGAGCCTTGTGGGATATTCAAAGTGTCCTTTGCATAGTGGTCCTGAGGAGTCCAGGGATTGGAAGATGGACAAACTGGGTGGAGATGAGTGGGCAAATGGATGGCTCCAAGGACGCTGGGAGCAGGAGGAGGGGGAGGAGATGCAGATGCTCACCTTCCAGTCATCCTTCTTGCAGGGCCCTCCTGGAAGGCGACCAGCCCGACGTGGCCGGAGGAGAAAAAGCAGGTGAGGACCATGTCCCAGAAAGGATGGGGCTCATGGCAGAAGCTAGAGCAAGGTTGGGGGCCACTGAAAGTGTCTTCCTTCTCTTTAATCCACCCTTGTTTTTTTGCAGTGGTGCCCGGCCCAGCGCCCGACCTGAAGCTACACGGATCCGGGGTCCCAGTGCTGATCCAGGGCCCAGCCCATTGGTAAGTGCCACCCCACCCCACCCCAATGCCACCTCCTTCAGAGTGGTAGGCACTAATCTGTCTTGCAGCAAGGCTGCTTTCTCCCTCCTCCCATGTGCCTGGACACCACACACAGCCCAACACCTAGCGGGAAAGGGTTAACCATGCACTTCTCCAAGCCTCCACATTTGTAGGTCGCAAAGACTCAACCAACTGCTTGGGGTGAAAGAGATGCCAACCACAAGCCACAACCTCATGCACCCCCGCGTGGCACCCAAGTCAGAGCAGAGGCAAACTATTTTCTCGGCAAAGTGCTTCTCAAGGTCACAGGCGGCCAGCGAGGGTTCCTCCAAGCTGCTCCCTGGGTCCTAGAGCATGATAGACCTTTTGGCCCACAGTGAAACACCACTGGGTGGCACCAAGGAGGCGTAATAGAGCAGAGAAGCCTCTCTCAGCCACCACCCCTGCTACACACAGGGGCAGGCAATGGCCTGTATTCTGTCAAACTAACCCCGGGTCTTCCTCTTGCTGCTCCCCTGTGGCTTCATTGTGGAGCAGCCATGTGTCCTGCCTTACAGAGGTCAGTCCTCTGGGTGAAGGGCGGTCTGGTCCAAGGCCAGTTTAAAGATGAGAAACTGTAAGGAGGCTTCTCCTAACAGGATTTTCTAGAAGATAATCGCATTGAAATTGCCCATGGAAAGTTGGCACCTGGACAGCCGACTGAGCAGGCACACACAGCTCACATGGTCACAGTCTTTCCCACCCTGACAAGATGCATTTATGTTCCAATTACAGTAGTTCCTAAATTTGCATTGTTACATATTTATCAGCACCTGTAATTTTTTTGCACAAATATGTGCCCTCTTTTGTCCCTTTTTTGGTGGTGAGGGTGATGCCTTTCCTATTTTGGGGCAATGCACAAGTGGCCACCCCCCACTTCATTGCCACAATTTATGTCAGATAATCATTTCCTTTAAAGCACTTACTGTCTCTGAAAAGTAAAAATATCAATACACTGTGGATCTGATTGTGCCGCAAATGGAAGAGTCTGGCTTCTGGTGTCCATTGGCTTCATCAGGATTTCTGTGTTTTCAGTTTAAAATAAACAATTGATCAAAAAGCTTTCTACATTTTGGGGATGAGCAAAAAACAAAACCACCAGAGAAAAGAAAATGCAAATTCAACTAAAAGTGAAGACTTAAAAGGTGTCCTACAATTTTACATTATCACTCCCATGCCCTGGTGATTTTATTCTTTGTTTAAAACATTTCCATGTCACTTTTTGAAAGTGCTTAAGGCAGCTTAGAACATGATGATTTTAAGTATTTTAAGCTCAAAGCTGTGTGCACAAAAACAGGGTAGAAACCTGTACCTACAGCAGCAAAGCCATCATACCTCTCCCCCTGCCAGCCATTATCTCCATGTCCAAAGGCCTTTTAGAAGAAACGGGCCAACACACCCATCACTGGATATCAACAGGACAAGCCCAGAGAAGGACCTGTGAGGAGGCAGCAACGTCAGCAGATCCCAGGAAGGGCAGAGGCTGGGATAAGTGGTTCTCTGGACATCTTCCCTCGAACCACAGGGCAGCAGGACCCAAGAGAAGCTGACAGGAAGCTGGCTGAAGCTGATGAAGTCACCAGGGGAAATTCCCAAGGGAGGGTGACTCCAGGGCACTGAGGGACTATGAAAGCAGCTGGAGGAACATTGGAAGCTTGCCCTAAATTAGAGGATACTGGCCTTTCCTTTTTGTTGCCAAATGGGAGAAATTGTTTGGAGCAAAAGCTGACATCATTGCTCTGGTGACAGTGCTCAGAAATGGAAGTGCCTTCCTTGTGCCCCAGTCCAGGAAAGGGAGGCACAACTTTTTGCAAGCCCTGCTTCTCCGCTGAGGGAAGGTGGAATAGGGCTGTTGAAGATGATCTCAACAGCAGAGATGGGTAGAGTATGTCATTCTTGTAAGGACACATTGATGGGAATCTGGATTTCCATGAGGGGAAAAATCTGCAATCTACCAAATAGCCATTGCCACAGTCTGCTGGGAAAGCTTCATTCACTTCAGTGGGGCTTGTGCTGGAGAACTGGATTGTGCCCCATTGGCAAGATTGGTTGTCTTGTCCCATTCTGCCAGCAGCAATGACACCTGCATTGACTGCTTCACCCCTCCCACCTCTTGCCAAAATCCATTTAGTTTTCCACTCTGCTACAGTACAGTTTTGCCAGCAGGACAGAGTATTGGGTGTTCATTATGTGTTCATATTCGCATCAACCCTCCGAAACAAACCAGTTTTTTGTTTCAGCAATTGGCAAAGAGAATTAGCAAGGCCTTTTCTGTTACAACCCCAAAGCTGAGAAGAGAGTTCTCCAGAAAGATACATCATCAGCCCGCATCTCTTCTTAGCACTCATCTTAATGGGAGGCTCACAGTTCAGTGGTAGAAGCCTAGAGACCTTCGCCATGCCAAACATATGCTCTGTCTCTGAGCTATTACCCTTCCCCTTGGTTTGCTGCCTGGACCCA
Organism: Podarcis pityusensis; assembly: GCF_964106645.2. Classification (NCBI taxonomy): domain Eukaryota; kingdom Metazoa; phylum Chordata; class Lepidosauria; order Squamata; family Lacertidae; genus Podarcis; species Podarcis pityusensis. Next base: position 5,966,079 of record NC_138029.1, read on the forward strand.
AGAAGGGATTTCTTTTGCACTCCATCCTATTCCCACCCTTCCTACTATTATCACTGGACTAGGGCTGTCCCAGCTTGCCTTAGCTATACCTTTTAGTTTTAGTACCCACTGCAGAGTTAAGTTTTATTGTTGCATGTACACCCCCCTTCTGTTTTATGGGGCGTTTTGCCTTCTGCCTCTGCCTTCCTTCTTCCACACCCCTTCCCTCTTTTTACGCCCTGGAAATAAATGGACTTTATTTATAACAGGAGCATCCCCTGCATTGGCGTGGATGCAGCTCCTGCCTCTGAGCTCTGCCCACTTAGGAAGCCGAGCTTTAAACACCCCCTTCACTCTCTTTCTCTTTTTCTGTTAGGTTGACTACACTGTTGCTCGTCGGCCACGGCCTGGCCGACCCGTGAAAAACAGGAGGAGGAAACTGCCCACATAGCACCGCCTGAACCGGAGACCCCCCTCGCTCCTAGGTGATCAGAGCTTAGGACACCTCTGGCTTCTCTCTCTCTCCCCCCCCCACCCCCTTAATCTCTGGTGCCCACCCCCTGGACATGGGGCGAGGGGAGGGAAATACCAGCAAGAGGATCGGCTGCTGCTGCTGGGCTCTTTGCGCCTTAGCCGTGAATGTGTTGTAGCTTCACCAGTTGCCTGGGTCCCGAATCTCTCCTAAAAGGGACCCCTGAAAGCACAAGGTGCATCTCTGGTCACAGCATTTGTTTTGGGATGTGGGTGGGTGGGAGCAAAGGCTGGGATGGGAGCAAAAGGAGCACTAGAGCTGGACACACCCATAGCACTTCTTGGAAGCTTTTCTTCTTTCTTTCAATGACCTGACGGGGAGTCCCTTGCCGCTGTGTAGTAGCTGCCCCTTCCCCTGACGCTGGCGAGATTCCCCTCCCTCCCCCCCTCGGTTGAATCTCAGAACCTCAGCAGGAGTAGCAAGGGCCACGTGCTCCCGGAAGAGGACATCCTGGCCCTTTCACTTCCCACCTTACCTCAGACCTGTGTGCGCTTTAGCACCCAGGTGAGAACCAGCTCAGGGTTTTAATACAAGAATCAGTCTCTTTCTCTTTCTCTGCCTTGCCAAAAACACACACAAGATCCTGGCCCCTGTGCTAAAGGTACAAAGCAATAAGGAAAAAGAAGCCACGTTTTTGAAGGGAGGATTCGTTCCCTTCCATACTTCAGCAATTCATTCACTCCCCGCCACCACACTCCCCCCCCACACACCTCCATTGAGACGCTACTGAAAGAGAGTGGCCACGAGGCAAAGTCTGGCTGATGAGTTGGACTTGCTCTTCTCCTTGGCTCTAGTTGGGCTCCTGGGACTGGTAGGGCTTCATGTTCTCACCCCCCCCCCTTTACACACACAAACAAAAAAGCAACCTTTGCCTGCGTATTTTTCTCTCTCTATAGAAATCCTCAAAAGAACACTCAGGTCGTTGGCCAGGGAAAGGAGGAGTTTGTGCTCTAACTAGAATTGGCCCAGCTTTGCCCCTGCACCTGCTTCTCTAGCCCCCTCCCTGCAAACATACACACTACAGCCTTCATCTCTGAACGACCAAAACGCTCCATGCCCCAAGTACACCACCACCTGCCCCCATGTCTGGTTGAGAATCTTGACGGATTATGCAAAAGCACTGTGTAGATACTGTACAGTTCGCGCTGTCTCCCCCTCCCCTGTGCACTTCAAACCAACCAACCAACTTCGGCCTTTGTTTTGTATAAATAAAATTTTTAAAAAGGAATTTGGAGGGGGGGAACTATTTTCCTTTTTCGAGCTTAAATTTTGTTTTGTAAAAAAAAAAAACAATTACACAATTGTGAATTGTAGCTTTTCTATGGGAGCGACTTTTAATTTAACAGATGAAAATATTTTGCCGCTTAGATCGAAGTTACTGTTTCTTTACTTGTTTATTTTTTTGGGGGTGTGTGTGTGTTTTGTATCAAGTATTAAAATATGTATTTAAAACAAAGTCTTATGGGGTTGGTCTTTTGTCAGCTCAGCTCACAGCTCTGGAAGCAGGGTGGTGTGCAGCCCGTATTTTTAAGAGGCTGAAAACACCCTGCCTTAAACTAAGTCAGACCACCGGATGAGATGGAAATAGGGTGGTGGTCTGTGTGCAAGGGAGAGCTGAAGGAAGGAGGACCAAGAGAAAAGGAAGTGAAGGTGAAAATGATATGTGCATGCAAGATGCACAATAGGAGAGAGGCTACAGCATGGAAACGGGTGATTTGTGTGCAACAGAGAGTTGAGAACAGGAAGGGGGTTTCAAAAAAGCAGAGCGCAGGAGGCATGGGAAATGAATCATAGAATCATAGAGTTGGAAGAGACCACAAGGGCCATCGAGTCCAACCCCCTGCCAAGCAGGAAACACCATCAGAGCACTCCTGACATATGGTTGTCAAGCCTCTGCTTAAAGACCTCCAAAGAAGGAGACTCCACCACACTCCTTGGCAGCAAATTCCACTGTCGAACAGCTCTTACTGTCAGGAAGTTCTTCCTAATGTTTAGGTGGAATCTTCTTTCTTGTAGTTTGGATCCATTGCTCCGTGTCCGCTTCTCTGGAGCAGCAGAAAACAACCTTTCTCCCTCCTCTATGTGACATCCTTTTATATATTTGAACATGGCTATCATATCACCCCTTAACCTCCTCTTCTCCAGGCTAAACATGCCCAGCTCCCTTAGCCGTTCCTCATAAGGCATCGTTTCCAGGCCTTTGACCATTTTGGTTGCCCTCCTCTGGACACGTTCCAGTTTGTCAGTGTCCTTCTTGAACTGTGGTGCCCAGAACTGGACACAGTACTCCAGGTGAGGTCTGACCAGAGCAGAATACAGTGGCACTATTACTTCCCTTGATCTAGATGCTATACTCCTATTGATGCAGCCCAGAATTGCATTGGCTTTTTTAGCTGCCGCGTCACACTGTTGGCTCATGTCAAGTTTGTGGTCAACCAAGACTCCTAGATCCTTTTCACATGTACTGCTCTCAAGCCAGGTGTCCCCCATCTTGTATTTGTGCCTCTCATTTTTTTTGCCCAAGTGCAAGACTTTACATTTCTCCCTGTTAAAATTCATCTTGTTTGTTTTGGCCCAGTTCTCTAATCTGTCAAGGTCGTTTTGAAGTGTGATCCTGTCCTCTGGGGTGTTAGCCACCCCTCCCAGTTTGGTGTCATCTGCAAATTTGATCAGGATGCCCTTGAGTCCATCATCCAAGTCGTTGATAAAGATGTTGAATAAGACCGGGCCCAAGACAGAACCCTGTGGCACCCCACTAGTCACTCTTCTCCAGGATGAAGAGGAACCATTGATGAGCACCCTTTGGGTTCGGTCAGTCAGCCAGTTACAAATCCACTGAGTGGTAGCATAGTCAAGACCGCATTTTACCAGCTTCTTTACAAGAATATCATGGGGCACCTTGTCAAATGCCTTGCTGAAGTCAAGGTAGGCTACATCCACTGCGTTCCCTTCATCTACCAGGCTTGTAATTCTGTCAAAAAACGAGATCAGGTTAGTCTGACATGACTTATTTTTCAGAAATCCATGCTGACTATTGGTGATCACAGCATTCCTTTCTAGGTGCTCACAGACTGTTTGCTTAATGATCTGCTTCAGAATCTTCCCTGGTATTGATGTCAGACTGACTGGGCGGTAATTATTTGGGTCCTCTCTTTTCCCCTTTTTGAAAATAGGGACAACATTTGCCCTCCTCCAGTCTGCCAGGACTTCGCCTGTTCTCCAGGAATTCTCAAAGATGACTGCCAGTGGTTCTGAGATCACATCTGCCAGTTCTTTTAATACTCTTGGATGCAGTTCATCTGGCCCTGGAGACTTGAATACATCTAAACTAGCCAAGTATTCTTGTACTATCTCCTTAGTTATTCTGGGCTGTGTTTCCTCTGCTGAATCCTTTGCTCCAAATTCTTCAGGTCGGGCATTGTTTTCTTTATCAGAGAAGACTGAGGCAAAGAAGGCATTGAGGAGTTCAGCCCTTTCTGTGTCCCCTGTTTGCATTTCACCATCTTCTCCTCTGACTGACCCCACTGTTTCTTTGTTCTTCCTTTTGCTACGAACATACCCATAAAAGCCTTTTTTGTTGCTTTTAACCTCTCTAGCAAGCCTGAGTTCATTCTGTGCTTTAGCTTTTCTGACTTTGTGTCTACACGTGCTGGCTATTTGTTTGAATTCCTCTTTGGTGGTTTCCCCCCTTTTCCATTTTTTGTACACATCCTTTTTTAATCTTAACTCAGTTAAAAGTTCTTTAGATAGCCACCCTGGCTTCTTTAGGCACCTTCCATGTTTCCGTCTCATTGGTATTGCCTGACGTTGTGCTTTTACTATCTCCCTCTTAACAAACTCCCAGCCATCATGAACTCCCTTTCCTTTTAGTATTACTGTCCATGGGATCTCACCCAGCACTTCCCTAAGTTTTATGAAGTCGGCTTTCTTAAAGTCAAGAAATTGAGTCCTAGTATGCTTGGCTGCTCCTTTGCACTGTATAGTAAACTTCAGAAGAGCATGATCACTCGCGCCTAATGATCCTTCCACTTCTACCCCACTAACCAGGTCATCAACATTGGTTAGGACCAGATCTAAAATGGCTGTTCCTCTTGTTGCTTCTCCCACTTTCTGGACAATGAAGTTGTCTGCAAGGCCAGTGAGGAATCTGTTTGACCTTATGCTCTTGGCTGAGTTTGACATCCAACAAATATCCGGGTAATTGAAGTTCCCCATTACTACTATCTCCCTTCCTATTGCATGCTTGGCCATCTGTTCCAGGAAGGCATCATCTATGTCCTCCGTTTGGCTTGGGGATCTATAGTAAACTCCCACAATGAGGTCACTGTTATTCTTCTCTCCCTTAATTTTGACCCAAATGCTCTCACTTTGGCTTTGAGGTTCTAAATCTTGGATCTCTTCACAGGTATACACATCCCTGACATATAACGCCACTCCTCCTCCTTTCTTGTCTGGTCTGTTTCTCTGAAATAGATTGTATCCCCCCATTATTACATTCCAATCGTGGGACTTATCCCACCAGGTTTCAGTGATGCCTATTATGTCATATTTAGTTTGCTGTACCAAGAGCTCAAGCTCATCTTGTTTATTTCCCATGCTTTGCGCATTAGTGTACAGACATTGAAGTCCATTAATCATTCCCCCGTGTCTCTTATTTAAGGATTTTTTCCTCCCACCACTAGGTCTGCGTGCTGTTTGCTCCATTTGGTCTATGACATTTGGATGATCATCTTCATCAATTGATAGACTCCTACCTTCAGGAGCACTGTCTCCCTCCCCCACATTAGTCAGTTTAAAGCCCTCCTGATGAGGTTTCTGAGATTTTTGGCAAAAACATTTCTCCCAACCGTTGTGAGGTGCAGCCCATCGCTTGCCAGAAGTCCATCTTCAAGAAACTGCAGTCCGTGATCTAAGAATCCAAACCGTTCCTGTTTACACCATTTGCGAAGCCAGCTGTTCACTTCCACTATTTTTCCCTCTCTCCCTGGGCCACGTCGTTCAACTGGGAGGACAGATGAGATGACAATTTGTGCATTTAATTGCTTCAATTTCCTGCCGAGAGCCTCGTAGTCTCTTTTGATCTTCTGGAGGCTATTGCTTGCAGTGTCATTAGTTCCCACATGAACCAAGAGGAAAGGGTATTTGTCAGTGGGTTTTATGATTCCTTGCAGTCGTTCAGTTACATCTTGGATCTTAGCCCCGGGGAGACCGCACACTTCCCGAGACATCTTGTCAGGCCCACAGATCACTGCTTCTGTTCCCCTCAGTAGGGAATCCCCTATCACCACTACACGCCTCCTCTTATGTTTGTTTGGTCGGGGTTCTTCCGTGAGCTGTCCGTTCCAAGGTCGCCTGCACATTCCCTGAGGACTGACTTTGCTGCTCGTCTTCATATACCTGATCGACTGTAATGAGGGAGAGATCCTCAAATGGAGTCTGCTCTTCATCTTCCATGCTAGGGGAGAGGACCTCAAAGCGATTGTGTATTTCTAAACAATCAGAGCGAACCCTGGGCCTCCTACTTCTTTGAGTCACGTTTCTCCATATATCTGGCTCCTGTGTTGGTGAACTAGCCTCCTTCTCAGGGGAGTCCCCTGTCTCCTCCTTGGTGGAGACGGTGTGCTCTGTTGCTTCCAAGAAGAGCTCCAGCTCTCTAATTCTTTGGAGCGTAGCTACACGTTCCTCCAGTTGCTGGACTTTGTCTTTTAAGAGGACAATCAACATGCAATTGCTGCAGGTAAAGCTGCCTGCAACCTTTGGCAAGATGGCAAACATTGCGCAGGAACCACAGGCGACTGCAGCTGTTCCCTCCCCCTCCATCTTGAGAAAGTGTCGTTGGGGGTGGCTACAGCGGTCCTCCATCATCAAAAGCATGAAGACAGGACAAATAACTCCCCCCACAAAAAAACCTAGGTCTCCCCCAACAAACGTTTGAGACTAGCTCCCCTAAATCTAAAAGATGGATCAAACTGCCGCTGCCCTGCAAGCTCTGATAAGCTCCTCCCACAGCTAATCACCTGCCTCAACAGAAACCCTGCCCCCTCTGACCTTTGCACAGGGAGAGCAGCTAATCAGCCACAAAGAAACACACACACACAAGAAAACCCTTTTTGCTCCTTCTTCAACTGCTGCCCTGCCCTGAAATGAAAGCAAGTGCATGCAAGGGCCTGAAGAATAGGAAGAGATGGTGGTTTTGTAATTTGGCAGAAGGTGAAAAAGGTGCTTAGTCACTAAGTAGTCCAGTGTGGAAAGAGGCAGATGCAGGAGTTTACCATGGAAGTGGATCGTGTGCAAGGTGGGGGTTGCCTAAAAGGAGGAAGAATCAACATGGGTGTGAAGGTGAAAATGGGCGCAGAGGGGGTGTTGCAGAATAGAAGTGGCTTCAGAAATGGGGTTTGGAAGGTGAAAATTGAGCTTAGTTATGTGAGCTACAAGAGGTGAATTTTGCACATACTGTAGAGGGAAATGAGAAGTAGATTGGGCTCCTCAGCCTCATCTAAGAGAAGGAAAACACTGATCCTAAACCTCTGCTGCCTTGCGGGACATTTTTGGGACAGGAAAAGGCTAAGGAGTAAACCCTACACAAATCTTAAGTGGAGTCCCTAAGGCGGCTGGATGGCTCCTCGTCTGCCTCCTTCCAGCAACTCCTGCAGCCAAGCTGATGCCAAACCTATTGCTCTGCTTTCCTTTGGAAAACATCAGTGAGGCTGGGGGGGGGGGTCTGGGCAGCCCAGGACCTCCAGACACACTGCCCAGGCTTGTGCCCCAGGGAGGTCACCGTTGGCTTCAGCGCTGGTTTCACCCCTGGCGGCACACTCCCTTGTTTCTCAAGACAGAAGGATGCCAACCACCATAGTTGTACGAGGGTGGGAAGGGGAAGCTCTAGGGAGTTAATGTGGGGGTTAGTGAACACAGCAGGCAGGCAGAGGCACAGCTCCTAGTATATTTGCTTATCTCATGATATATTGAAAGCTGGCTCTTCAGAGGTGATGGATGGGGAAGAAATTCAAACATAATGGAGTAGCCATGCACTAGTCAGCCACAGCCCAACAGGGCTTCTGTTATGTGAGTCTCTGAAGCTGTACAGTGGTACTCGGGTTAAGAACTTAATTAATTCTGGAGGTCCGTTCTTAACCTGAAACTGTTCTTAACCTGAAGCACCACTTTAGCTAATGGGGCCTCCTGCTGCCGCCGTGCCGCTGCGGCACAATTTCTGTTCTCATCCTGAAGCAAAGTTCTTAACCCGAGGTACTATTTCTGGGTTAGCGGAGTCTGTAACCTGAATTATCTGTAACCCAAGGTACCACTGTATATCACACAATCAGTATCTGCTGTAATAACAAACAGCTTTAGCAGTGACCTCCTAGTCAATGCGACTGCTACCCAGCATAGATTATTCCGAATGAGCAGCAGTGAATAAATCCCTCCACCCTGAATGTAATATGTGAAGTGGTGTCACTTCAGTCCTGGGAGTTCAGTGTAGGCTGTGCTATTTCACCATAGGAGAGGAGATTGGAAGAGCTTGTGCAGACTTCCCAAGGGTGAAATGGGACAGGAACTTAAGAAGAGCTCTCTGGATCACACCAAAGGCCCATCTAGCCCTGTTGTACACAGAGGGCATTAGATGTCTTTGGGAAGCCCAGAACAAGAGCAAGGGAGCAACAGACCTCACCTGATGCTCCTCTCCAAGCACCTCATACTCATTGCCAAAGTGTTTCTGGACGAGCCAAAAGCCATTGTAACTAAGAGCCACTGGCAACCTTCTCCTTCATGAAGAGCACAATCTGGAGATTACAGAAAGACAAGACAAGCACATGCAACCTGTTCCACACACACACAAAAAAACCAAGTACAGAGCACTAAGCATAAGTGTTTAATGACAGTAAATAATTATACAACAATACAATCTGCTTCCATGCCAGGCTGAGAGGTAAGATAATCTTTCCAAGTAGAAGGCTCCGAGCCAAGCAGCAGTGAGTACAACTTCCCAGGTGGATACGCAAAGTTGGTTCCCTCTCTAGCACACCCTCCCTCCAATCTGGAATGCAACACTGCCCTCTGCAGTCAGCATCAATTGCCACAGGGGTGCAAAGCATTGCAAGAGGTGGGGGGGGGGGGCGCACACACCTGCCCTCTAACAGAGATAAGCACTCAGTCCACCAGCCCTCATCAAGGCTGAACTCCCACTAAGTGCACACGAGAAAAGGTACAGAGGTAGGGAAGGGACGGAGCGGTTAGTGCTTATTTGGACAGCAGGCAAACCTCAGTTCCTGCCTTTGTAGACTTTGTTAAGGGGATTCACTTGGCAAGCTTCTGCACCCGTGCGTTAATGGTGGCAAAATTGTCCTCCACGGTAGCCAGGTTCTCCTTCATAGTCTTCTGAACCTAGAGAGAGATGGAGGGAGAGAACATGGATAGACACCAGCCATATGGAGGGCTTGCCTGAGCAGATGAAGGGAACATGTTCCACCATGGTTACCTACCAGCATGTGAGCCAGACCAATGAATCACCTGGCTCTATTTAGGGCACACAAATGCCGCAAGATGGTTTTCAAAATAGTCCGCATACACTTTGGCTTTCAATCTGCTGTCTCTCAGGGTGGCAGTACTCTCTATAGCAGCAACAGGGAAGCTGCAGCCCCTCCCAACTCCCACCAACCCCAGCAAGCGTGGCTAAGTGGCCAGGGATGGTGGAAGCAGAAGTCCAACAACGTCTGGAGGGCCACAGGTCTCACTCCCGCTCTAAAGCAGCCAAGTTGCCATTTTCTAAACGTGTATGGCAGGACAGTTTCCAGCAGAGATGTGCTCCCCCAAGCCCACGTTCCCAGCATGTTTACACTCCTGTCCCAGTGACATCTATGCTGGTTTGGTCATGTCCACAGAATGGACAATGGCAGGATCCTGCAGGACGTGCTCTGTGGGGAGCTGGCTTCAGGCACATTGCACTACGAAGTTTACATCTCATAGTTGTGGTAAAGGGATCTGTGCTATAGGGTGAAGCGGCTGCAGTTTATTCTCAGAAACAGTGGAATATACAGCTGGGTGCTCTCCCCACAACTAGGTGCACCCATGCGATCCATACTGGCCAGGTTGTAGAGACCCGAGTAGTCCCACAGGCAGTTCACCAAAGCCCCGAAACCCACCTGTGTCAGCAGAGAAGCGTTGTCCTTCAGTGAATTAGAAATCATCTGTTGGGTAGTGTCTAAATGAGTCAAGAGCTGCCCAAACTGCATGGCTGCAACAGAGAAGAACCAAAAAGTCAGCTTGGAGACAGGAAGGAAAGCCACCCAGTTCACTGGAGCAATGGGAGGCCCAAAGTCTCGAATGGTGGAGGGAAGAAACAATACCAACGAAGGAAGAATGGCAGACAAAGTTAACAGAATATATAGAAATGGCAGGACTGAAAGACATAAAAAGAGATCAGGATAAAAAAACTATTTGAGGAAGATTAGAAATGTTTTATGGATTATGTAGAGACATAGTGTAAACATATTAAGAAGTTAACAGTAACAGAATAATCGGAAGTCATAATAGAATCTGTTGTATATGAATCTATTTTTTTTCTTTTTTTGTAATATGTATTGATCTTGGATTGTTTTTGTCGATTTTTGTGTGTGATATAAATTAAGCATAAAAAATGAATAAATTCAGCAGTAAGTGTGAAGAAGAGGAAAATGAGATATAGGGAGAAATTAGAATATGGGGGGGAATAATAAAATGCACAATAGAAGGAGGGGAAGGGGAGTCAATATCAATTGTGTATTTCTTTTATTTGAAATGTTATTGTTTCAAGTGTAAAAAAATAGAAAAAAATGACAATGGCAAAATAAATAAACAAAAATGGGAGGCCCAAAGGCTGAGGCTACTCTCCTGCCTTCCCGAGTTAGAGAATGCCCCTGTCTGGCTCAGAGGCTCACCTTGCTCATGCAACTGCCGCACAGCTACCAGGCGCTGCACCACCTCAGGGAGGGAGCTGGCCAGAGGACTCCAGCGCTGCACAGTCTCATAGAGCTGATGCACCTGTATGGGGCAGGAGAGGCAGAAAGTTATCAGGAGGAGGGGGGAATCCAAGTGGGAACCTGGTCTTCAACGTTAGGCCAATCATCTTCCTCCATCACCATCCCTCCAAAAAACTTCCCATGTGTTCATGAACACATACACATACTGACGACAAAATGTAATTTAGTTTTGCTCACAATCTCATTGCTTGGCTGGCAAAAGCAGAAGTCTGTCAACAAAGGGCCAGTGCACAAATCATGTTGCATTCATCCCTTGGTGACTACAGCATCAAATGCTGACTTGCTCAGGTGAAAGAGCCAGCAGAGTTCTGAACACCAGACAAAATGTTCACATCACAAAATGCAGTGCTGAGGTCCTGCTCACAAGCTTCTTGTAGGGAGCTGGCTGTCGAATATGAGAACAAGATGCTGGACTAGATGGGCCTGATCCAGCACAGCTCTTAACGTTATGTTCTTATGCTCTATGGTGGAGCTCAGCTCACACAATAAAACAGGCAGACATCACATGTTGAGTGATCAGATGATGCGCACACGTGTGAAAAAAGACATAGGCTGTGTGGTAAGCCATTCCCAAATGTCACCCCCTTTTCTTTATTCAGGCTTTTCTAGGGCACAGAAGAGCTGCAGTCTTTAATTTACCAGGGTGTTGTGTTTGTGTGTGAATCACCAAGACACAGCCTGGCAGGGAATCTATCCCATTGGCTAGTTCAGAACATCCACAACTGATAAGTCTCTACCCTTCTTCCTCTTCCAGAGTTGGCAGAAGCCTTATGAACCCACAGTGCTCTTTGCCACCGGGATCAGGAAATCACACTGACCTGATCGGTAATAGCAGGCCAATGCTGCCCTTACTACTGCTGCTACTACTAATACTACTACTACTACTTTTATTATTTATACCTCACCCATCAGGCTGGGTTTCCCCAGCCACTCTGGGCGGCTTACAACATATATAAATCATGGTAAAATATCAAACATTAAAAACATCCTGATACAGGGCTGCCTTCAGATGCCTTCTAAGTGTTATGTCGTTCTTTACCTCCTTGACATCTGAAGGGAAGGCGCCACTACCGAGAAGGCCCTCTGCCTGGTTCCCTGAAACTTCACTTCTCACAGTGAGGGAACCAGCAGAAGACCCTCAGAGGAAGACCTCAGTGTCTGGGCTGAGCAATGGGGTGGAGATGCTCCTTCAGGTATACTGGGCAGAGTCAATCAACAAGATGCTTTCATACAAATACAGAAAGTGGAACTGTGGGTTTTATCGTTTGCCCAGTTACAGAGAGAAAACACATCTGACCTTGCTTTGGGTGTCTGCATCCTCCACTGTGGCCTTGTGCTTGGCAATCTCATTCACTTTTCCCAAGACGCTCTAGGAATGAAGAACTGCCATTAGGAAAGCTAGACCCTGCCAGAACTTTCAAAATCACTTAGTCCTTTCCACATGCCCTAAATGCTGCGGCTGAAAAAGACTCACCTGTAGCCTTGCCTCCACCTGGTCCAGGGTTGCTATGTCCAGGGAGCTGACTTTGGCCTGCAGGATCTCTACAGTTTGCTATGGAGAGGATGTGACATGGGGAAAGCGTTTTAGAGAAAAAAATACCACATGCCTGTAGGCAAAACTTTAGTTGGCTAACTCAAATCAGTGTGTGGAATTAGTCCCGGCCCTCAGGCTGGCCTTTCCCACCATTGGCTCTTCCTGCCCAGGCGACATTTGTCCCAGCCAGATCCAGTGAGCCCCCCCCCCCCCCCCGAATATCATCAGCTCTTTGAGGTAATACATGGGGATACGTCTATGCTGCAATTGTACAGAACAACAACCAACCACCAGTGGAACACAACCTTGGATGGAAATTTCAGCTACTCAAGAATCTTATATTTTTTCTTAAAGACAGCATATTTCCAGTTTTCACTGTTGTGAATATATGCTTCATACTGCATGAATAATGCAAATTGGAATCTCAGGTACCAAAGGCGTAGTTTAAATAGGTTTTCGATGGTGCTGTGTTGTGTGTGTGTGTGAGAGAGAGAAATTTCAGCAAGCTACATAGCTCCTCGGCCTTCTTGAAGACTAGCAAAACTAGAATAAATTATGTAAAATAGCTTTTAAAGACAGAATTTTGCAAAACATGAGAAATATTTAGTAAATTTGCAAATACTGTTTAGGTTGCAAAATTTCAGTTTTACTTGGCACAGATTACCTCAGCTCAGTAGTCAAAAATAAAGAAAAGGAACTTAATCCACAGAGACATAGAACATTTTGTCTAGAACAGAGGTAGGCAACCTAAGGTAGGCAACCAGATCCGGCCCAATCGCCTTCTAAATCCAGCCCATGAATCAGCATGTTTTTACATGAGTAGAATGTGTCCTTTTATTTAAAATGCATCTCTGGGTTATTTGTGGGGTGTAGGAATTCGTTCATTCCCACCCCCCAAAAAAAATATAGTCCGGCCCACCACATGGTCTGAGGGACGGTGGACCGGCCCACGGCTGAAAAAGGTTGCCGACCCCTGGTCTAGAACATCTTATAGAGGGAGGTGCAAACCTATTTCCCTTAATCCTGGCCTGGAAGCTATTTTTCCCAACGTTTCAGCATAGTATCTCATTCCTTTCCATTTACAAACTAATGTGCTTTGTACATGTACACATGTACACACACACCCTTTGCACACACTTTGTACACATCAAGCCCAACCTGGCCTCCCAGCAGCTACAGGATAAATTAAGAGACAACCTTCATGCCCAATCTTTAAAAGCAAACATCCCCTTTAATTCATTTCCAATCCCAAAAGGCACAGGCCACTTATAAACTTCAGCCAACAGCTTACCATAAGACTAGCTCCTTGCAGTCCGACAGACAGAGGATTCTAGAGAGAGAAAAATGCGGGGGGGGGGGAGGTGTTGATTAGGATAGTGCTGGCCAGCCTTTGGCAAGCATGGCACAAGCCAATCTGCAGTGTGAGGCAATGCCACTGCATCACACTCAACAATAGCCATGTAGTTCCTGCACTCTGGGCTGGAGCTGCTTCTAGTCCAGCAAGAGTCTGACTCTATGGCGTGGCCAGGGCATTCTGCTCTTGCCCAGGAGTGCTACAAAGTCAGCTGCCTATGCCAGTTGTGGATTTTCACCCACAGGCTGGCCATGTACAATTTAATTCATTCAGGCCCTGTAACCAGCTCCAGGCATTACACCTCCTGGACAATTTTACAGCACGCCTACAGGGCCAAAGTAGATGATGCCCTAAATGCATCACTGGAGAAAATCTCAGGAGTGGCTAACAAATGAGGCCATGGAGTTCATCATAAAATCTAGCCTGCTATTACACCTGTTCCCATTACCCCTTAAGGTGCCTGCCAAGTCAGGCATTGGTCCATCTACCTCAATAGTGTCTACACTGACTGGCAGGAGCACTCCAGGACTTCAGACCAAAGTATCTCTCAGGCCTACCTGGGGATACTGGGTATTGAACTGAGACCTTCTGCATGCAAAGCAGATGCTCTGCCACTGAGCTATGGCCTCTTCCCCCTTGTCCCCATAACCTTCTCCGTGGACCCAGGGCTTCCAATGCCTTTCGGCCTCACCTGGACATCCTGCTCACAGCGAACCGTTGCTTCCAGCTCAGCCAATCGCTTCTCCAATTCCGCAATCTGGGAAGACCAGAGGGAGCAAATGAAGATGCGTTGCGCTCCTCTCCCTCCCGGGAAGCCTCCTTGAATTGCAGGGCAAAGCACTTCTAAAATTCCCCCTTGACCCAGATGTGTCATTTTCAGGTGCCATTAAGGGCAATTTGACCTATGGGGTACAACATGCCAGGAAATTGCCCTTCACAAGCCCCACTGAAGTGATCCAAGACCTGTGCAAGAACATGGCACCTTGACTATATTCACTTTCATGGGGCTTGCCAAGGAAAACTTCCTGGATGGATTGGACTGGGTGGCAGGTGCACGTGCCTATTTAGATTTCATACATCAAGGCACAAAAAAATTGTAAGTGTGGATGGATGGCTCGAGGAATCTAAAGCCAGGTGAAAATTCCAGAAGTTGGAAAGCTTGAAAGTTTGTCCAGAATGAGATTATATTACCTACTGTACATGACTATGACAGAAATACACATCAGTCATTTCAAATCAGCCACAAAGGTTCCCCCCTCCCAAAAATTTCTCCACTGAGACTGACACTCCACTACAACTTCATTTCTTTCACTTAGAGGTTGCCAACCTTCTTGGGCACATTTGGAAGTTTGAGAAGGTGTCAGGAGCACCATCACAAAATGACTAATGTGTTGTGTGTGGCATAATCCAAAACTGGGAAAATGAGAGAAAGGAATCCAAAATAGTGTGGGCATGCCCTCCCACCCCCACCAACAGGGGGGATGGGGACACCTGCTTCAGCCACCACTGCACTTGCTTACAGAGAGAAGAACAGATGGGAGGGATGGGTGTCTGATCCTGGCATCCAATGAGATATGGGCATGCTTATGGAAGAGAGTATTCCGCAGTCCTCCAGCAAAATGAAAAATCTTATCTGGATTTCTGCATCCCTGTGTCCCTTCCTCATCTGCTCAACGCAAACAAGACTTTGCCTATCACTCCCTCCACTTCTTTTGAACTCCTTCCTAGCCATTTTAACAATGGTATTTTTGTGTTGCCTAGAATGGACGGCCAAAAAGCAGGGTACTGACACCTTTTCCCACCACCACTTCAACCCCAGCATGAAGTAACTGGACCTGAAGGAGGCTGGAACCTACAGCCAGATCTTTCTTTTCAACAGTCCCAACAGGGTTGCAATCCATGTTCTGGGGAACCCTGAGCCCAGACTTTATAGAATATTACCAGGAAGACATTATCACTGTTTCCCACTCCTGCCTTCCTAAGCTTTCATGACTGTAGAATAAGTAAGTCAATAACCCCATTAACTCTAAAGCACTCAGAATGAAGTCACAGAGACTGCTGGGTGATGCAGATGTTAAAGGATTACTGAGAAAGTGTGGGGAAAGCAAAGGAGCCAAAATAAGGTTCATTACTCTATGGTGCTCTATTCTGCTATGGGGTGAGAAAGGCTCAAACTTTGTGTGCGGTGGGGAGGGAAGGAGAAGATTCACAAAAATGATTTATGCTTGAAGATCTCCATGAGCCCCGTATATACATGCTGTGCGTGGGACAGGGAAGCAGCTTAGGAAAAAGGCTCTGCATTCTGGAAATTCCTTTCTTCAGTATCAAATACATGAGCTTCATACAGATGCACAAGCCAAGTTGATGTATGTCCTAAGTTCCAGGGCAAGGGAACTATTCCTAGACATTACCGAGACCCTGATGCTCCCAGTCTCCAGCAGCACCCTAGCTCTCTTCAAGTGAAGACACATACAGTGGTGCCTCGCAAGACGAAATTAATCCGCTCCGCGAGTCTCTTCTTCTTGCGGTTTTTTCGCCTTGCGAAGCACGGCTATTAGCGGCTTAGCGGCTATTAGCGGCTTAGCGGCTATTAACGACTTAGCGGCTTTAAGAAAAAGGAAACAAACTCACAAGAACTCGCAAGACGTTTCGTCTTGCGAAGCAAGCCCATAGGGAAATTCGTCTTGCGGAACGACTCAAACGGAAAACTCTTTCGTCTAGCGAGTTTTTCGTCTTGCGAGGCATTCATCTTGCGGGGCACCACTGTATGGACACAAAAATGCTCTGGAGCTTTGGGTCCTTATGATGTCACAAGTACTAACCAACCAGCGCTGTGCACAATAGGCCTTTTCCCCACTCAAATCAAGCACCCCATAAAGCAACAGAATGCTCTCCTGGCCCCAGAGCTGAGCTTGGAGAGAGAAAGGCACTGCTGAATTGCATACAATGAAGGCGCTGCTAAAGCACCTCGCTGCTGTACAAATGTAGCCTCAGCTCATCATCCTAGCTATTTCCTTATAAGTCCCAGAGGGGCCTCAAAGATCAAATACTCCAGTTCTTACCTTGGCAGCCTGAGAGAATTTGTCCTGCTCAGGCCGGGAGTGCAGTTCATAAGTCACCATGTTTCCTGGGCCAGCCGCAGTTTTCGCTGGGCTCTTCCCACTTGCAGGGGGCACCTTAGTACTCTTGGCTGTTTCCAGTTGAATGAGCAAACGCCTGACAAGTTGAAGAGGCCACAAATGTTTAGCGGGCACATGGTTAGGTCCCCACTGACTACACTGGTTAGAACAGCTACCGCCTGCTGCAATGGATTTTGGATCAGAGATCCAGAGGGGCATGAGCATAATTAGAAGGGATGGGGAAACTTTTCTCCTCTGTATGCTTGCAGCCGATGTCAGTTGGGAAATGGTCCACGTTTAGAAATTTACTTTGAACATGGTATACTGCAACTGGGCAACTAATCAAATCTAAAATGGTTGTTTTCAACTTTTTCAGATGGCCATCCCTAGAAAGCACATATATTTCTGCACGTAGCTCTTCAGGCATGCTAAAATTAGTATGTTAACCATTTCCCCTGCTTATATTTTCTTATTAAAATCTAAATAATGGAAAGGGAAAGGTATGCTATTGTGCTGCCATGTATTTAAATATTTACAAGTATTCCAATAAAAATAATTTCCAGGTAAATCTTTGAAAATAGCGTTTAAACCACACTAAGTGCACTTTATTGATTTCCTTCCCTACAGGAAATTTATACAGACTGCAAAACTAACAAGACTAAAAAAGATGTTTTACTAAAAGATCTGATCCCCATCAATTTAGAACCAGTGGGAAATTCTCCAGACAATTTCCCCCAGTTCAAACCCAAAAAATCTCAACTCTCTTTGATGGTCTGCATTATGCAAGTTTATCTATGGGTATAATCTACTCCCTTAAAGCAAGGGTGGGTTGCCTTGTGGTTGTTGTGGGACTCCAGCAGCCCCAGTCAGCCTGGTCAATGGTTAGGAGATGATGGGCCAACTCTCCACCCTTGCCTTAGGGGATGAGCTGATGGCTCCATGGCCCCATCCAGTCCTATGATCCCATCACAATCTCAGCACTCCTACTAAATGCAGATAATGTGCTCCACAGAGAGATGTACAACTGATCTCAAGCTTGCCCTGAAGTTGACACTCTTGGCCTGGCATGGCCTACTCTGAGGTGCAGAGCAGTGTTAAAAACTGAGATATGAAAGCTAAGAGCTAAATGGCCCCTTAAACCTAGGTTATGGGCACAGCAACGGAATGTCTAGGTATGCTTTTTTATAAGAATACAAAGCTGAAAATGAATGAACTGCAGCTAAAACATTATGTCCACTTTTCACATGGTCTAGTCCTTCCCCTGTAATATTCTTAAGAGTGGGTCTCTTCTCCAGTCAGAGAGTAGCTGGAAGTGGGGAGGCAGAAAATATCCCCCTTTCCTTCCACTCTGCAGTTTTAATATGAAATCTTAGGCGCAGTACTGTGCCCAGAGCTCAGACACTGCTCACACTAATTAAATTCCCTGTTGCAAAATGTGCCTAAGAACAATGTGAATTTCGAACACTGGTGCAGAGGGCCTGACCGCAGTAGCCAAGGGTAAAGGGCAGGTTCAGATGGACTCTTATGAAGACATGTTTTTCCAGGGCTAAGCAGCTTGTGGGACTAAGCCCTGGGGAACTGCAGTGCTGACACCACTGTGACTTACTTGGCTAGAGCACCATCAGGATCTGTTAAGTTGATGGCTGCATCTGGCCCCAGCAGTTTCTCCAGGTGTGTGGAGACGAGTTGTTGTTTCAGGCTGGCCACCTGCTTAGCAAGGGCAACTGGTGTCAGTTTCTCCTCGGCAGCCGACTCCTTCACGGTGCTCTGTGGAAGAAGGGATAGAAGCACTGAAAGCCTGGCATTCAGTAACTGTTTGGGGCATGGTCCTCTCTGACCCTGGGCTGCTCCCCCTTGTACTGATACTAACCGCAGCAGTAAAGCACATAGTCTCAAGGCAAGGACAACTTATTGGATAACAAAGGCCTTCATTTTGCATTTGGGCCCGAGGACTAGACCAAGAAGATGGGTTGATCCAAATCAATAGGGCCCACAGAGGAGCTGCAAGGGGGCCAGAAGGAAACAAGAGCAGAGACCACCTTGATCTTACCTTGATCTTCTCTACTTCGGCAGTCAGCTCCTGAACTTCATGCAGCAGACGCTGGTATTTCTGCTGGGGAGTCTCCTTCACACCAAGGCCTTCCCCTAGCTTAAAAATAAAATAAGAGTCTCAGGTCAACAGCAACACCAGAATTTTTGGGTGTAGCACAATTCCATCTCACCCCATCTGCTGTTGCAAGGCTGGCCCTAGGAAGGGCCATTCTCAATTCTTTCTGTGAGAGAGTTCTTATATAGTCTAGATCAGCAATGAGAAGTCTTTTTCAACCTGAGGGTCACCTTCCCATCTGGGCAACTTCCCAGAGGTGACACATTAGTGGTTGATGCGGCCAAAGGCAGAACTGAGCAGGGCAATTAATGGGAAGTTCAAGAATGCCATGAATTCTTGCTCCTGTGGAGCCCGTGCCACAGGCTGGTCATCCATGGCAATGGCTAACCTGAGGAAGGCTGGTGAATGGGAGGTCTTGCCTCCTAGCAGATGTGGACTACAAGCCTATCCTGGCCCTGGGCCCTTAGGAAAATAGGTAGTGGATATAGAGGAAGCTGAAGCCCTATTTAAGGCTCAGTCTGGGCTTGATGCTTGTTGAAGCAACATCCAAACCTGCCATGTGTAACTTCCATCCCAGGCTCCAGCTGGAGTTACTGAGAGTTCTCCCTGCCTTGCTTGTTGGTGAACCTTGACCTTGCTTATATGAACTGACCCCTCTATCTGAACTTGCCTTGCTGGGTCCTGGGCCTTGGCTAGACTTGACTTTTCTTCTTGGATCCTGAACTAATACTGGTGCCACGTGACCTCCTGCCCTTACTGTGTGCCTAGTACACGCCTCTACTTAAGGCTAAAATCTCATTCTCCAGCTGAGATACAGCTTGGTACAGAGCAAAGGTTTTCCTTTCGGTCTACAGTTCATCTGAGTTAGTTACTTACCATTTCATAGTCTCCAGACTCATAGCCAGTTCTCTTGGTTTTGCTAATACGATCAGAGAAATCTAGAAATCAAAAGGGGGAAAAGGGAAAAAATCTTTCTGTACTTTTAGACTGAACAGCCTCAAGTTTCATGTTTTCCATTAAAATTAAGTTACAGGATTCACAATTGGAGCTAGTAGTAGTTCTTTAATCAGCAGCTCATATTTGCAGAACGGCCTTTTGACTTTTCTACCAACTTCTCACAGACTTCATACCAGGGCCAAGACAGGCCCGGCTGCACAACTGTCCCTTCAAGTTTTAGGAAGATTATAAGAAGCTTTCTTATACCAAGCTAGGCCTGTACTATATTGTCTATACTGTTTGGTAGTGGCTCTCTGGGTTTTCAGACATGGGACATCACCAGCCTTACCCAGAGATGTCAGGAATTGAATCTGGGACCTTCTGCATGGAAAGCAAGGGCTTGGCTACTGAGCTTGATCCATCATCTGTAAGGACCAGTGTTCAAAACTGCAAAAGAAACCCTGTTGCTTCCTCTGGTTCAGAACAAACCTGAAGATCTCCATTCAAGGGCACGCTAACATCTTGTACGTCCAACACACACACACACACACACACACAACCACTGAAAAATAGTCATGCATGTATTGTGCTGCATCTCACATCTGCAGGCAATGAGACAAATGACTGGCAGACATAAGCTAAACTAGGAATAAGTTATTTGAAATGTTCAGTATGTATATAACCTTATTATTGTAAATTATTAAGGCATTTTAAACAAGGATCCTTGGGTTCTTTGAGGATTGCTTTGAATGTTTTTCTTTGGTACATTTTCTAGTCCGGATCTACTGCTCCCCCACCACCCTGGACACATACGCAAGAAAGGGCCTATGGAGAAACACTTACCTAGTCCTTTAGTGCCCACTCGCTTGTCCTTAAATTTGTCATAAGCTGCATTGGGGTTGACTATGATATGTTCCACACTGGTGCTAGTTAGCTCCTCCTGTGTAGAGAGAAAAACAAACAAATATCAGAGCACCCAGCCTTATTTTTCTCCACCTCCCCAAACACCCTCCCAACCACAACCAACAGATTCCAAGCAATCTTCACAAGGGCCAAGCAGAACAGAGGAGATGCTCTGTTAGCAAACCTGACACTCTTGGTAGTCCCAGCAGGCCTAATGTTGAAGCACTACTGCCGTGCTTAGTCCACAGAAACCACTAATGGTGCTGAGAAGCAAGGAGAGCTATTCCCCCCACTGGCTGGAAAGGAATAACTTGGGTCAAACAGGAACTTCTCTCCCCTTAGGTCAGATTTGAACTACAATGGTACCTCGGTTCTCAAACTTAATCCGTTCCAGGAGTCAGTTCGACTCCTGAAACCGCAAGGTGTGGCTTCCAATTGGCTGCAGGAGCTTCCTGCACTCAAGCGGAAGCCCCGTCAGACGTTTGGCTTCCGAAAAACGTTCGCACACCAGAACACTTACTTCCAGGTTTGCGGCATTCAGGAGCTGATTTGTTAGACAACTAAGCCGTTTGAGAACCAAGGTACCACTGTAGTGATTTGGAAAAGGGTTGGTTGTTTCCCCCTATAGCACACGGCAGAGCTCATTTGCTCTAGTCCCCTGAAACAAGCTGCTCTGCAATCAATTGTGGTGCACTACTCCAGTGCGTCAGTAAGAACCTATAAGGAATCTTGTAAGGATTTATGCAAGCAGAATTTGGTCTTTAGTGATGGGATTGCATTGGCTGGCTCTCTGGGCCCTTCCAGTCCTACAGACAGTCATGGATCTGAATAGGGATGGCCAAATAGGCAGACCAGCAAAGAGCATGAGTGACCAGTGCATCTCATATACATGTGACTGGCCACTGGGAGAACAAGATGGCGGACTAGACGGGTGTTTGGCCTGATCCAGCAGGCCTCTTATGTACAAAAAAAAAACCTGACCAAGAGATACTGGTTTGCATCTTCATTCAGACGCTAAGCTCTTTCAAATATTGGCTTTGAACATGCCTTGGGCAGTAAACATGGGCTGGAACACCCTAGAGCAGTCCTCACCAACCTGGTGCCCTACAGATGTTTGGGGTTACAACACCCATCAGTCCCAGCCAGCACAAAGGCTGCTCTAGGGAAGCCAAGAGAACTACGACTGTTTCACTTTGGCTACGTCCACACAGCTATCTAACAAAGCCTGTTTTGGCTCCTGAGTTGTTCTGAAACATGGAGCAAAGAAGATGAGTACTGTTTGAGGTAGGGTTGGGTGAGGCAGCACTTCTGCTTCTGAACTGTTCATTCTTGTGAACTTTTTATGAAAGGAATGAACACACATGAGCCACTCAAAAAAGAGAAGATGTAGACCGCCTGCCTGATGTGCAGGGTGGGTGGTGCAAGCTGACATACCACCTAAGGTAAAGGTAAAGGGACCCCTGACCATTAGGTCTAGTTGTGACCGACTCTGGGGTTGCGGCGCTCATCTCGCTTTATTGGCCGAGGGAGCCAGCATACAGCTTCTGGGTCATGTGGCCAGCATGACTAAACTGTTTCTGGCGAACCAGAGCAGTGCATGGAAACGCCGTTTACCTTTCCGCCGGAGCGGTACCTATTTATCTACTTGCACTCTGACGTGCTTTCGAACTGCTAGGTTGGCACAAGCAACGGGAGCTCACCCCGTTGTGGGGATTCGAACCGCCGACCTTCTGATCGGCAAGTCCTAGGCTCTGTGGTTTAACCCACAGTGCCACCCGCGTCCCTTGCGACATACCACCTAGACACAGGAAAATTCAGCCATGTGACTCTCTGGTTCAGAGCATGGAGGTCTGCAAAACACAATGCAAAGCTGCTGGGTTCTCTCTGTAGGTGAAAGACCTGCTGGGATTGCCTGTAGAGAACTCTACATCTGCCTTCTTCACCCTTAATAGCCAAGGATAACATGGTATGCTAAAATCAAGAACTGGTGGGCACCTCCCCATACACAAAAACATCCATATAACATTAGGCCCAATAATGCCCCGAAGGATGGAGACAAGAGTGTGTTATGAAAAGGCTGCTGTTACATGGCCAGGCAGATACTGACCTGGTAAAGTTGAGTGTTCATTTAAAACAGGAGTGGGAAGAGTTAAAAAGGGGATTATATTAATAAGACTAACAAACCATCTGGCCTTTCTGGAGGGATTATGTGACAGCCCCTACCCCTTTTTCAAAACAGAAAAAAAAATCAGCAAGGAAGGGGGTGGAATTCAGACAATATCCAAGTATATTTTGTTTTCCAATAACGGGTCTCACAGCTCCCTGGGTGAAGTGGCTATCAAATGCCAGCTAAAGCAGCATTTCCTTTTTCTTCCTGTGAAGGAGATGTGCGAGAGCCAATTCCAGCAATCAACATACAGGAAATCAGGAAACTGGTTCAAATAAGAATTTAATTAAAGTGCAGGGAGGAGGAGAAGGCTGGTTAATTACCCACAGAATTTCCATTACATTTAATTGCATTAGATCCCACTCCAGGTGAAAAAGTGACATGCAGGTTCCAGAGGTATGCAGGATTACAAGAGAGCAGCACTTTGCAGAACATTCACATGCCTGATCTAGGCTGCTGCAAATGTAACCAACCCAGGGGTGATAAAAATGCAGGTTTATTAGTCATGACAGCTTAATATTACCTCCGGGATCAGAGAGGCTGTCTGCCTCTCAATACCAGCAGCTTGAGGACCCTGAATGGGAGCGGGCTTGTGGGCCTACATATACATATACATACACTGCCCTTCACCCGAGGATCACAGGGCGGTTTACAATATAAAAACACAAAATACATAGCATAACAATAAACCAAACAATAATTACTCCCCTGCCCAGTTTAAAAGGCACAAGATTGTTTAATTAGCTGAAGTCCAGGAAGAAGGGGAATGTTTCCACCTGGCAGCTAAAGATATGTAATGAAGGTCCCAGGTCCCAGGGGAGAGCATTCCACAAACAGGTAGTGATAACAGAAAAGGCCCTGTTCTCATGGTGCCATGCCCTCGACTTCTTGTGGATTGGACACACAAAGAAGGGCCTCAGGTGATGACTGCAGGGCTTGGGTCAGTTCATATGGGGAGAGGCGGTCCTTGATGTATCATAGGCCTCTGGTTAGCCCCTATGGAAAACAGGATGCTGGACTAGGTGGGCCTCTGGCTGGTCCAGCAGGGGCACCTGAGATGGTTCCTCTGAAAGGATTTTAAGGCTATCTTTGTGTCCTGCCACAGCCTCTCCTAAACCAAAGGAGTTCTGCAAAGGAGCAAGCTGTGCATAGCAGAAGCACCAGGTGGGGCTAGGTTTACATGGTGGCTTTGCTACTTCAGAGCTTCCAATCAACATTGACAATGGTTTTCTGCAGTGCTTGAAATTCAGGCTGTGACAGAATCCAAGAGGGTTACTTGCCAAAAGGCACAGGGGCTTTAAGGTGGAACCTGGTAGAACCAAGAGCTATCCAAACTAGAAGCAGCTTGAGTACAAAGAGACCTGAGGGAAGCAGACCAGGTCAGAACTTAGCTCCCAAACACCCAGCGTCTTGCTCCAAGAGGGGACAGCAAGGGAACAAGACAGCTATGTGTACATTAGGACGACTAGCCATTGCCCTGCTAAGGTGTGGCAAACTGCCATGAATCAATGAGGTGTCTCTCCATTGTTGTGGCTGGGTGCATTCATTAACCCAGAAACACCAAGCTGTTGTGAATCAGAGGCAGCTTTGTGCCATATCTGAGATGGGTCCTCAGCAACAAACTCCCATGCCAGCTGAGGCAATTGTTGAGGGTTGGTTTTTTGTTGTTGTTTTTTACAAAAATGCCAAAATAACAGTGATTTTTTTGATTGACTTGCCGCCTTTTGGAAATCCCCCCCCCCCCCAACATCAATTCCGCCTTTGAAATCCTGGTAATGTCAGCCCTACCCTAGAAAAGAAGGTGGCTTCTCACTTAAGGGAAGCACCACTCTGCATCTGAGCTAGAGAGAGCTCTGCTATTGACTGCAAGTCAGCCTCTCCTCTTGCTAAGTGCTAGAGAGAGGCAGGCATTCTGCCAGTGCTCTTGGAAGCAGCGCGGTGGCTGTAATGGGCTCTGATGGGAAATCTATGGCTGCAGCAAGGCCAGACTCTTTTTGAAGAGCTATTACAAGAGCCTCACATTCCTGCTCCTTTGGTCCTGCACATTAAAGACGCTGGAAGAGGCTGTTCTCAAAACAACAGCAAAAAATAGCTGCATCAGATTAAAGTGGCTCTGAAATCACAGCACAGGAGGCAATTGTTACAAGCAAACGAATATATGTGCTCCACCAGGCAGGTGTTATCTCTACATGACCTTTAAAGGACGCCTTGAGATCACTGCATCCAAAGACTTCTCACCAGCTCCTACAATGTTGAACACCTTCATTAAAAGCAAGGTGCAGATAAAGCCTGAGAACCTTATCGGGCCCTTTGGGACTCGCACATCACCCCACCTTGCTCTGTGGAAATGAATATACTATCATCTGTATTGACAAGTGGGAGTTTGGAAATTTCTCATCACAGGAAATTACTTTTACTTTATCTTTAAATCTTACAGAAAACTGTTTTAAAATGGCAACTCAGTGGAAAATTCATAAACTATTAAATAATTAATGGCAAATGTTGGATATTGATGTTAGAGGTGACCTTGTCCCCTCGCCGTGATGATGTGCAAAGGCAAACAAATACTGGAATATTGCTATCCACAACAATGAACTGTCACCCATCTACAGATTACCTACAAATCATTTCCTGGACCATCGAACAATACAATACGAACACTCAAAATACCACATTTTTCCGTGTATAAGACGACCCCTATTTTGTTGAACCCAAAATTAAGAAATCAATATTTTGAACATCAAACAGAACAACTTTGATATTTTATTAAATATTCAAAGCACCGGATTTAGTACCGTATCTTTAAACATCAAACAGAACAACTTTTTTTTCATTTAGAATGCCTGGGAGTGCTCTTGTTCTGCCTAACCTGGCTTGCCGCAACGGTCAGCATTGGTTGGTGGAAGTGGTAAGTGAAATGAATGGCAGTTCCGGCAGCTTCTTCACAGTACCTGGGGTGGATTTCTTTAATTTGGCAAAACGTCCAGGGTTTTTTGTACTGAGTGGGTGCATTGCCTTTGAATGGAAACTGGGAGTGGAGTGTGCTGGGTGGTAGGAGCCCACAGGCGAGAGCCGAAGTGTGTGTTTCTGTGTGCAAGTGTGTGTGCAAGTTAGGGAGGGAGGCTGGAGGAACTGGGAGCAACAGCAGTGGCAATGGCAACATGTCAAGCTCATGATGCCCGGCAGCTGTCCTGCTCTGCTGCCACCGCCAAGGAAGCACCAGGTGAGAGATGAAGAGCTGCTGGCTGCCTCTCCAGCCCTCTTGGCTCTGGTCAGCTGCTCCACTTGCAACCTCCCAGGCATGTACGCGGCGGGTGCCGTTCCTGGGCCTTGGACGAGGAGGGAGCAGCTGCAGGGCCTGCTCAGCCCCCTTTCGGTTGGGTGGGTGGGTGTTTGGGGGGCACCCCCACTTTTTGGTGCATTGTCTGGAGTGCCCTTTCCGAGCTATGCTGTGCTTTTGCCCTTTTGGTGGTTGTTTGTAAACCTCCCACTGCAAAAGTGACCCTCCTCATCCTCCTCCCTTGCAGGCTAATTTGGATAAGGGGTGTGTGTGTGTGTGTGTGTGTGTGTGTGTTTTTTCTCCCAAAATAATATCTTGAAATATCCCCAGTCTTCCTACACTACTGGTAAGTAGTGTTTTTCTTAACCATCCATGTATGAAATGACCCCCAATTTTTTAAAGCAAAAAAATCTGCCTTATAAATGGAAAAATATGGTAATTTATTGGTAGCAGCGAGCCGGACATATACTAACTATTAGAAATCAATGTACAGAAACTATAAAGGAAGTGGGTAATGAAAATCTGGAAGACAATTTAGTAACATTAGTATCTACCGTATTTTTCCGTGTATAAGACACCCCCATGTATAAGATGACCCCTATTTATTTGAACCCAATTTTTTTTTTGAAAAAACACACCCTAAAACAGAAGTGAAAGTCTGGATGATCGGCGGCGGCAAGTTGATCTTTTGGGGGGCAATCGCCCTCATAATTTCCAGCATGAGGTGCATGAAGGACACCATGGAGCAGAAGCAAAGGCAGCGGTTGGGGCACCGCAATGTCCCCCTTGGTGGCAGCTGCTGCGAGGGGAAGGAGGCTCCCAAACAGGATCCCAAGGAAGAGGCAGGGGAAGGCAGCGCCCACTCTGTGCCATGCCGTCGATCAAACTGAGCTGAGGAAGGTGGTGAGTGGGCTGGGGGCAGGGTGGGAGTTTGAGAGGGGAAGAGGGGGAAAAGGAAAGAAGGGCAAGGAGAGGTAGCTGAGGCAGCTCTCAGCGGTGGCAGCTGCTTTTGATCTGGTGGTCGAGGCAGCAGGGGCTTCAGGAGGCGAGCACGCAGTCCAGAGGGGGAGGAGAAAGAGGGGACGGCAGCAGGAGGGACCGCCTCAGCCCGCCCAAGCCAAAATCCCGGACATATGCTTAAATATTTAAAGAAATCCCCCCAGGTGCCCATGTTCCGTGTACAAGATGACCCCCAATTTTTTACTATTTTTTTTTAGCAAGAAACCTCATCTTATACACGGAAAAATATAGTAAAAGGTCACCAGTTAAGTTATGGGCTGCGAATGAGCTATGCACACCAGTGATTTGCTACATAAATGCTAGAACAGGTGTAGCTGACATGGTGCTCTCTAGAACAGCACATGGCCGTTGGAACAACTGGGAGGAAAATCACTCTCAGCAATTTTCAAGCGTTTCGTCAGAAAAAAAAGTTTGGGAACCACTAGCCCTAAGTTAGTGCCCAGGATCTAAGCTATGTGCTCCTGAATGCAATGCTCAGGAGCTTGGTGGCAGAAATGTATGTGTTCCTTGGAAGAAAAGCCATTACGGCAAGAGTGTCCTTATGGGACAAAGCTTGAAAGGCACTGCTCCATGGTATCACGGCTCCTCCCCTTGTTTTCAACAGGTCTACTCTTTTACCAGTTCCTCTTTTTAGAACATAAAACTAATCCTCAAGGCAACTCACACTTAGCCATGGTTTTATAAGAGGAGGTAGGCAATTATTTCAACTGCAGGCAGCAGCAGCATTTCACAGCAGGCCCTGCAAACTGCTGGATTTTAACAGCAGTTGTTAATATTTGAAAAATCTCCTCACCCCTGATAAAGGACTTAAAGCACTATTTAGAAAACCCAGTTCATCCTAGGGGTCCTGGACTATACAAGCTTTGATGCACTACAGTAATATGTCAAGCGCCAATTACAAGAAAAAACCCAAAATGCCTTGGCATGGATTCTACCTAGAGGTCACAGGCCATATCTGAGCTAAGCAGCCATAATGGCTTTAAGATTAACACAACAGTCTGGAGGAATCAGCTGCATGTTGCTATTTAAATGTACGCACTGAGTCCTCTTAGCAACTATATAGTCATTTCATGCTGCTGGCACATGTGCTGTTTTTGTTTTAAAAGATCAGGATGCTGTTCTTAGAGAATGGCACACAGAGCTACTGCTCCTTTGGTCCCAGAGGAGAGCATCTCACTTCACCCATGATGTTCTTAAGGGTGCCCCCAAACAATTTTAAGTGGACACCTTCAAATGTGACGTGTGGATAAAGTGTTGGGAAACCCTTCTCTGAATTTTAGCAAATGCTGCCTACCCGATCACTACAGCATATTTCTTTTTAAGGAAATTATAAGTTCTGTTTCAATAGCAGCCACTGAATTCTGCACGAAAGGCCCTATTACCGTATGTTTCGCTCTGTAAGACACACCCGACCATAAGACACACCTAGTTTTTAGAGGAGGAAAACAAGAAACAAGAAAACAACGCAAAGCCTCTTGAGTGAAGAGGGAGGAGCACTCCCACTGCGCTCAAGAGGCTTCAGCGACAGCTGCACAGCCTGTATTTGCTCCCTAAGACGAACACACTTTCCCCCTTACTTTTTAGGAGGGAAAAAGTGCATCTTATAGAGCGAAAAATACAGTATGTGTGTCCCAATGCCTCAATGGAGCCAACCAGAATGTGACACCTGCACCAAAGTTTGTGCGGCAAAATACAATTCCATACAATTGTAGAGTTGCAAGGACACCCTAGTCCAACTCTGCTCAACTATAGCATCCCTGGCAGAAGGTACTCAAACCTCTGTTTAGATACTTCCAGCCAAAGAAGAGAGCCTGCCATCTCCCAAGGTGGGCTATTGCACTACCAAACAGCTTCTATAGTTATGAAAATTTATCCTGATGCAGTCTCTCTCAAACTCTTCCCCTGACCCCTCATGGGCCACTTGGAAACTGCCAGGTGTCTCAGTAGACCACTTAATAAACTTTTTCTTTTGTCCTACAAATTAAAGCACAAATGTAACTCATGCTTTAATAACATTCCCCCCTCCAGTGCCGCTTTATGACCATCACAGACCCTAGGCTAGTCTTGCCAGCCTGTTTAAGAGCATATGCCCTGGTCAAAACAGCCTAGATATCATTGGTGTGTGTGTGTGTGTGTGTGTGCATGCGTGCATAATTGATCAGGTACAGAGCCAAGTACAGCTATTCTCAATTGTTCCCCTTTTTTATTTGTTGACTACCTGCATGGAGCCCATGGACCACCAGTGGTTTGAGAACCTCTGTCTTGATATTTAGCTGAAATCGGCTGTCATTTCCGCCCACTGGTTCTAGTCCTACCCATTCTGAGGATTGCTTCCAACCCAGGGCTAAACCTAAGAGGACACAGCACCCTCCTGAGACATAACCAAAGTTGGCCATGCCTACTTTGGAGCACCAGAGACTGTCACAACTAGACAGTCCAAGCCGGAGGGATTTATGTCCCCCAAATGTTTCCTTTGGTTTTACATGACAGATGGAAATTTTGTTGTGGACTGACCAGTCTGACTCATCTCTGTATTGTTGGGATGGGGATTAGAATGTGATGTCACCCCAGATCAGACTCGCTAACAATCTTCATTATTCATCTGATATTTGGAACAACGCACATGGTTTTGGCCACCCATCTCAAAGGCAAAAAGCAAGCTGGGAAATGTGCAGGAAATGACTGCCAATGATTTACAAGGTTCAGGGGGAAAAAATCATGAAAATGTTTAGCCAAGTGGAGTCTCCATGTTCAAAAGCAGTATGACTGTCAAATAGCAATTGCAGGGGGTCAACACTGGGACAGGGGGTTATTACACTCTTAGTTTGCTTATGGGCTTTCCAGAGGCATCTTGTTGGCCACTGTGAGACGCTGAACTAGATGGACCTTCAGTCTGATCCCACAGGGCTTTTATTCTCTTTTGCTGAAAGTGAACTTTGCTCTGAAAGATTGGTAAGATCTAAAGGGCATTTCTGCATTTTAGTCATTTGTCATCAGCTTATACAAGATGACATCCTGCATATTACCAGCAGCTAGAGGAACTGTTATCAGAATTCTACCAGAGCCAGCCCAACCATTAGGGAGAGTACAGTGGCAGATTTAAGAAGCCACAAAAAGTGGCAGATCAGCCAATAATTTACTTTATTAGAAGATGTTCATTTTACTTGGGTGAGCAGGAAGCCATTTGGATTTTGTGTCACAAGCCACAAAATGTCTTTGCAAAGGCCATGAGAAGCAGCTTACTGCAACACACAGAAAACCGCTTTTTTCAAGCCCTCCAGAGTGGCAAGATTTGGCAAAGACAAAAGGTTAGCAACTATAAGTTTATCAGCACAAACACCAAAGCAGACGGAAGGCGCAGCTCCTTACCAGCTCCTTGTGTTTCCACCAGAGATGGAAAAAGGAAGGGGTGGAGTTAAGAAGGAGAGGGGGAGAGAGATGAGGGAGAGGAGGGGAAGAAAAGACAAAAACTGTATTAGAAGGTTGTCACATGCACTACACACCAAAAGTTCAAACATATTTGCAGCACAAGAAAACCCATCTCTGCCAAGCCTGATCCCCCACTCCAGTGTTTTATTGCTTCCAGTACCTTTGGTGGTACTTTTGGGAAGGTCGCAGCAAAGGGGGTTTCTTGAGAAGGGAAGTAATGAAGTTATGCATTCCCATATACCATGCAAGACTGCTATGCGGTTACTGAGTTAAGAAATACGGCAGCGAGATGTTAAGGTGAAGCCGCTATGCTCAAAGCACATGGGGGGAAATGAGATGGAGCAGTGAAAGTGGCATGTTAGTGCTGGCAGAGAGCATCCAAGCAAGTGCTGTATCCTCCTCCTTACCCTGCTGTAAGAGTCGAACAAGAGCCTTCCTAAATGCCTCTCCTTCCAAGAGGGTGGGTGGCCTTCAATAATTAACAGGGAAATGTTGTTTTTGCTGCAGTTTTAGATGGCGCCCCAACAGATCAAGCACAAAGGCCCAAGACTTTGAAAGAGAGGCATCTGAAGGCAATTATGGAAAGCAGAAGGTGGGAGGAAAAGATCCAAGAGAAGAACTGTCTCCTTTCATCCCTCTAGTTTGGGGAAATGAGATGCCAGTTTTTAAGCAGGGAAGTATCTATGGCTGTGGAGGGCAGGTAGAAACTTCAGGGGCGTCTGGCTGTAATTCTCACTCTTATCTGCTTGCTTGAGGTTGAAAAGAACTGGTGAAGAAGTGATACTGCTTAATTCACACTGAACTTTAAACAGGTCTAGAGCTGCAAGATGCGCCCATGTTGCCTTTTCCATTTGCCCTGCTGCTTTTCCCTGGGGAAACCCTTGGTTTAGCGCTGAATTGGAACAAACAAGAAATCAGGCTTTCTGCAGATTGCTCATTTGTTCTGAGCTAAAGAACAGGTTTTCCAGGGGAAAACAGCAGCGCAAAGGCAAAACCACTCAGACCCGTGTGGGACAAGTGGAAAACTGCTCAGACCCATGCTTTCTGGGCACGGGACAAGCAAAATGTGGGGTAATAGGATATCCTAGGATGCAGTTCTTCACAAATACAAATACACTACATTCTGAGAGAGCTGCAAAGGCCTTCCAACTGATAGAATGATGATTTGCAAGTGCTTAACCTCTGGAGAGTTTGTTGTGTGTGTGTTTGTGTGTGTGTGTGTGTGTGTGTGTGTGTGTCTCTCTCTCTCTCTCTCACACACACACACACACACACACAGTGTGTTAACTTGCTCCCAGAGCAAAACAAGCCTTTGGTTAACCTAAGTGAGGCTTTGCCTTGGTTTGCCTTGCTGGCAAAGTGCTCAACATACTCCAATTCTGGTTCAAATCCCAGCTGATCACTGAAGGCTGGGATTGAGAACATGTCAAAAGTATCCTTGTGCCTCAGTGCCAGACAGGCAGTGAAGAGAAACAAGCAGGTCCTTCAAACTGTTTTTTCTCTCTCTCTACTTTAGCAAGCTGGCCACAGAAGCAGCATCATTTTCCTAACTCTCTACAACCAGTGACACAGCCATGTAATTTTAGACTTTGCACTTAATGGTACTGGATGGCGGCAGGTGGGGGGAGAACTATTTAGGGGGTAATTTGTATTACCGTATTTTTCGCTCTATAAGACGCACCAGACCACAAGACGCACCTAGTTTTTGGAGGAGGAAAACAAGAAAAAAAATATTCTGAATCTCAGAAGC
Source organism: Podarcis pityusensis (assembly GCF_964106645.2). Taxonomy (NCBI): domain Eukaryota; kingdom Metazoa; phylum Chordata; class Lepidosauria; order Squamata; family Lacertidae; genus Podarcis; species Podarcis pityusensis. The sequence goes on from NC_138029.1 coordinate 5,998,208, forward strand.
CAGAAAAGCAAGAGGGATCGCTGCGCAGTGAAAGCAGCAATCCCTCTTGCTGTTCTGGCTTCTGGGATAGCTGCGCAGCCTGCATTCGCTCCATAAGACGCACCCACATTTCCCCTTACTTTTTAGGAGGGAAAAAGTGAGTCTTATAGAGCAAAAAAATACGGTACTTCAGAAGTGGTGACCTGGCCCTGCTGTATCTGCCAGCCCCTCCTGCAGCCCATTACTTCTGCCCCAAAGTCTGATGGCACCCACCGCCAGCCAAGGATTCAATTTGCCTTTGTTAATGTTAGTCTCACTAGGTACCTGACTGACAGGGTGGGATGGAAATGACTCGCAGGTGCTAGAGAAAGCCAGCTTGTTTTTTAGGAACCAGAGAGAGTCCTCATGCTGCATTCTCTCCAGATGGCAAATGTGAAAAACTTCAAAGAGCATTGCTTGTCCCAGAATACCCAGGGGACTGGAAAAGATCCTCCTCAGGAGCATGCAGATGAAATATGGAGGGGGTGGAGAGAGCAATCAAAGCACGTTTTACAGCAATGTGAGCCTCTCGCATATGTATGCATGGCTGCAGTATATCAGCTAAGTATTATTGTGCTCTTCCCCATTAGATGGTTGCCCCAACTGCTGGTTGCCTCTCCGCCCCCCCCTTTCTTGTTGAGGTAACAAAGAACCCCACAGAAAGTTGCCACTTCTGCCTCCAGCACTTGCTGTTGGCAGGCCCAAAAGTGACCTCATATAAGAGAAGCTAAGTTGGAAGGAGCCCAGTGCAAGCTCTTCCTCTCACCTGTATATTCCTTGGAGGAGGAGCCAGCAAAACAGAGTGCTATTTGGTATGCTAAAGGTGTTGAGGATTCTCCCATGCAAGCCTATTTAAGTCCTACAGAAATCAGTGGGACACCCACACTCTTAAGCACACAAGTCCCACAAATTTTAATGGGCATCTAACTTTGACCATTCATGGCTTCCCTCCCACACAGAATCCTGGAAACTGTAGTTTACCCCTAACCAAACTACAGTTCCCAGCACCCTTTAACCATGGTTCCCTGGATTCTTTGGTGGGAAGCCATGTGCATAAACTGTATGCTGTGGATATGATCCTCTCTCTATCCAGGGATAATGAAGCAGGCGCTGCACTGGGCTCCAAGAGTCTTTTTCCTTAGTAGAAAAACTACTGGCATCATCAACCCAAACACATAACAAGATTACAGCATCCTTGTGCTACCTCGGGGGCATCTGCACAGGTATTATGGCCTACATTGCCTCAGCTGTGCCCTTCCAATATAGGGCAGCCATCAGCAAAGCCTTCAGTGCCACTACAGTCAGAGTCTGCACAAGGCTTCCCCACCCAAGGCAAGCAGAGAGGCAGCTAAACAGAGGCCACGTGACCAAGCAAGGAGTTGTCTGTGGCAGAGGGAACAAAGAAGAGGCTGGTATCTGCCTCCTGGGCTGTGAGGTAGGCTTGAAAGGAGCCATTTTTCTCAGCCTGACATTTAGCTGACACAGACATGGATTTGAATAACAGCAGTTTTAAGCCTGTGCTAAACTTTCCATATTGAAATCAATATGGTTGGTGGGGGGAAGGAATGCTTAACTTTGGCAGAATCGCGCATAGTTTTCTTTTTAGGTCCTAACAAAAGCAATAATGGGATGATTAAGACATTTGACAGTCTTAGTTTTTTTGCTTCTGCTGAAATCATCCCCAAAGTTGCAGCGGGGGGGACGTCCCTGGGGAAAATAGGAATAAAATATTAAGTGTTCTAAGAAAGGATGGGCTGCGTCTTTCATCTTCAGAACTTCCCTTCTACATTCCACTCCCTTGTGCCCTTTCACCTCCGGGCACACAAATCTCCCACAATGCATTTCACATGCAGTGATCTTATAGAAAAGCAGGATTAAGAAAAAGGATTTCAAAATTTCAAGGACCAGTATTAAAGATTTAGGAATCAGCCCTGCACAGGAATGTATAGCACATACCCTTTAAATTGTCAGATATATGTATATGTGTATATTTAAATTATAAAAATGCATAATCAAAATAAAATTTAAAAAGTAAAATTTGTCAGATACCCTTAGAAATCAGGTGTTTAGGATTTTACAGCCCTGACTTGACAGAGTGACACAAGAGCACCATAAAGGCAGCTTACAGATCAAGCTGGTTGGGAAAGACTGTCAGGAAAATCAATGTTTCAATCAGGTTTGGGTCTCCCTCCCCTCCAGATTTGATCTTGCATACTCAGGGCAGGCTGTTACACTTTCAACAGGCTTGGAAGCTGCTCAGTTCTCAGACTGAAAACACAGTTATTTTTCTACTTCACTTCTCTTCTACTTCCTTGCTCATTATTCATTCTGATATTAGCCTAGGTCTGTGCAATGTATCTGTGCTATACAAATAAGAGGGGTTGGCAGGGACGTGTATGCAGGGGCAAGGGGTGAACCTAACACGGCTGAAATGAGCGAGTCCATCACACAGCTCCTGCTCATGGAACTCCCAGGTGACCTTGGGCTAGTCACTGCCTCTCAGCCTAACCTACCGCATAGTGTTGTGCCAAGGATAATATGGAAAGGAGGGGAATCATGTATGTCACTTTCAGACCCTTAGGGGAAAGGTGGGGTAAAAATGTAATAATATATAAATAGCTAACATCTTTAAAACTTAAAATGTTAGAAACCGATTGAAGAAGTCTTAAAGAACTGTAACTTATGATCTGGTGCAGATGTAACAAGTGTAATGATGGTTCCCTGCCAACCATGCATAGTTTGCAATTGGCGAGCCAGTCTCATGAAAGCCTGCCCTGTCCCCCACCTCCTCTCAAGCACAATTTCCCCCCTCTCTTCCCTTGTCACCTTGAACCTCAGTTTAACTGCTAAACTTCAGCGTTCTATCAGCACCAGTATTAACCACGGCTTGCAAACCCAAAACAAACCTTGGTTTCAATCTCCAGGTAAGATGGGAACTCTAGTCAGCAGGACATCATTGGAGATGCAATTATAAATCGTGATTAAATCTGACAACAAGTATGGAAGAATCCACACTGGAGAGAGGAGGAGGGTGAATTCCTAAGGCTGGCTCCTGCAAACCACAATTTTGATGAAGCCAGTATTATATCTGCATTGGGTCTATTTAGTCTTCTTCTCTTATTGCCATGTCATCTGCATATTATATGGTGGCAAACACATGTAATTTTAAAGCCAGGGTTTACCACACTGTCCATGGCACGTGCGTTCCTATCACAGGTAGGATGGAGAGCTGAGAAATGAAGTGAAGGGGAGCCATTGTACTGTAAGAATTGGAAGAGAAGGCTGGGCAGATCTAAACTCTGGGCAATGCCTTGCCCTACTCTTCAGAAGCTAAAACCATGATCCAAAACATTTGATAAGCCATGTTTTGAAAACAGATCAGTGTCTAATTTTCAAAAGCAGCCTGGAGTTGTACTTATGGGGGTGTTAATCTGCATTTACACACAACTTATTTATGGATGTACCTGAAATACTCGTCTCTGAAATACTTGTGGTAACGTTTATGAAAGCCATTGATATAAAATTGATTTCCGTGCACAGATACAGATTTCAACCGGACTGCAACACTATACTCACTTAACCTGTGAATAAGTCCCATTGAACTCAACAGGGATTACCTCTCAGTAGTCTCATGTAGTATTCCACAGTAAAAATTACTGTCTTGAGGCTTAGGTGTTTCCTATGTGACATGCCTCAGACCCACCCAGGGTCATGACTCTAATTTTGCTGCATATCTAAACTGATCTGTCAAGAACGAGTTTTGTATGGAAAGGAACACTTGCGAGATCCAGTGGGTTTAAAATGCAACAGACCAGGCATTCAAGCCAAACCATCCCTTCCAAGTTGGAAACCCTGATCCTAAATATCAGATGTGGAAGTGGAAGGAACTTGGCTGTTGCTTGTATGGCAAGGAGTGGGAAGAGCTCAGAGGCATGTATCTGACATACTTCAGAACTAAGAACCAGAACTCCAGTGCAGATTCTCAGCTATGCCTCCATCCTGCAATGTCTGATACATCCTGCCCCTGCCAACCAACCTGCCTGATTCTCCTAGAATTTGTGCCACTTCAACACAAGCTGCCTTTATTCCCCAGAATACGGCTGGGCGATAACTGGTTTTCAATATCGTGATATATCACAAGCAAACATCATGATATATCAATATATATATGATATATATATGATATATCATGATATCTGAAATAAATAAAGAACTACGCAGAGGCGAAAATGACAATGTCCTGCAACTGCTACTACTTAAGGGTCTAAAACTGATAAATGATTATATTACCAATCACCTCATGGTCACTTTCAGCAGCAGGCAAGCCAACAGGACTTTCAATTGTCCTGAATATCACCATTTGGTATACAAGCCCAAAACCAAAAGTCCTGTTGGGATGCATTTTGGCTTTCCTGTTGATGAAACTGAGTGTGTAATGATTGATAATACTGTCATTTATCCGTTTTAGACACCTAAGTAGTAGCAGTTGCCCGGACATTGTCCTGTTCACCTCTGTATAGTTCCATCCTTATTCCAGACATTGTGGTAGATTGCAATGTTTAACTGGTGACAACATTGCAATGTTTAGCTGGTGAGTTATCGCAATTCTGAAAACCAGATATCACCTAGCCCTTACACACATTGTGACTTGTGATATATTGCCAGCTCAAATATTATGAAACACTTCAAACCAATTTTGGACAATATACAGTGGTACCTCTGGTTACGTACTTTATTCGTTCCGGAGGTCCGTTTTTAACATGAAACTGTTCTTACCCTGAAGCACCACTTTAGCTAATGGGGCCTCCTGCTGCCGTCGCGCCACCGGAGCACGATTTCTGTTCTTATCCTGAAGCAAAGTTCTTAACCTGAGGTAATATTTCTGGGTTAGGAGAGTCTGTAATCTAAAACGTCTGTAACCTGAAGCGTATGTAACCCGAGGTACCACTGTATTGATATATCGCCCAGCCCTACCCCAGAATCTACCATTTTACCCTCCAGAGTGCAAAAATAAGTATATTAATGCAACTTCTATTATACTTTCCCTTTTCTCCTAAATCAACAGGCTGAAGTAAAATGAGGCTCCCTACTTCTCTCTCTCTCTCTCTCTCTCTCTCTCCTTTTCTTTTTCTTGAAAAAGCCTATAATCCTGAATTTACTGCTTTCCTCTGTTCTGTGCAAGAGCCCCAGTGAAAAGATAACAGCACCATGAGTCATTCACAAATATTATATATCAAAACAACCCTTGATTAATATTCATTGTTTCCCCACTGCCATATTATAAACAGGGATTTTAAAGTAATTAAAGAAGAGAAAAGTGCACAGTTACCCACATGCAAAACACAAAAATTCTAGAAGCATGCAGAGAAATAAAATAAGAAGAAGCATTTTTAATGGTCTTACTTGTGCAAACTAGTGTCCAGGCAAGGTGGTGTGAGGGGTGAAGGGGAAGAGCATTAGGAAAACTCAGATAAGTTCAAGTGTGCAACAGTTCAATACAAACACAGTTAAAACAGTTATCAGGCAAATTCCCAAAATCATAAGGCATCCTCTATGGCAGCTGCAAAGGAAAAAGCCTGTGGAACTAATAGCAGAGGTTAACAGAGCTGGATCAAAGGCCCCAAAAACCTTAGCGATTACATAACCTTCAAAAACAACATTAAAAACACACAAATGTCTTGCAGGTGCTTGTGGTACTCTCACTATAGCAACATTTAGTCCCAACTTTTGTGTCACAGTACAGTATGGGCAGAGACGTATTTGGAAATCAAAATGCAGCATTGTTATTCTCCACCTGTCATCTGAAGTGGTACAGCTCATTTTACCACCTCATTCCCAGCATCTTCAGGGCAGGCCTAATTCTGAATGGGAAACCCACCTACCCACCCTATCAGTTTCATGGAGCTCTACTCGAGCCCATGGGTTTCCCATAGACCAGGAACCACACAACCATAAACCAGGGCTGTGTGTATTCTGCAATCCTACACCATCCAATATTTTAACTGTGTGCAGAATTCTACTTCCTGAGAATCTCCGTTTTTGTTTTGAGGGCTGTTTCTTTGTCCTTATAACTGTGAAAAAATAGGCTGAAGGTATGTGGGCAATGCTTTAAGGGCAAGAGGCACAATGGATAGGATATGTCGATTTGCATTATTTAGACAACTTACAGAATTCAGCTTGCCTTGGGCAAAAGTAGAATACATATAGCCATGCCCATAATGCAGGAGCAGCCAACACGATGTCCTGCAGACGTTGTTGGACTGCAACTTCCAGCAGTCCATGGCAAGAGATGATGAGAGCTGTGTCCCAAAGCATCTGGGAGGCACCACCCTCCCTACTCCTGCCATAACCTATTCTTTCCAAAATAGGCCTCAAATAGCTTATACCCTCACAGTACATCCACATCCAAAATCTGACATATGACCAATCACACAAACAAATGGACATTCATGCTGTGAGCTTTTAGAATTTCCTCAGAAGTGGACATGCGATTCTTGCTTCTTGCCACTTGGCAGCCATTTTCCTCACTGAAAGGAATTTTTTACAAAAAAATTGTAAAGAACATCATTAGAATTTTAACTTTAAAGCCCAGTGACTGACACCGAATGATAAATACCTATGTGGTTCTCTTCTCTCATAGTTCATATTCATATCTTGTCCATGTCCTTCTCTCCCCCCTACTTCATTCCTTCTAGGAATCTCTTCTATGTTTATACTGTAAAATGTCATGTCCACTGGTGACATTAATAGTAAAGCCTTCCAATACAAAACATTAATTCTGAGAAAACAAAGTGTTATGGGTTCATGCCGAAAACTCTTCTTCACTCAACCTCCCGCTCCGCTCCACACCCCAGAACCCTCAGAGAAAGAAGCTGATGCTCCACCAACCTGTCCTTCCCTGTAAGGTTAGCAAGCAGTGATGCCTGCAAAGAAGGAAGACTGTGCACACCTCCCCCAAGCACTGACCTACTTTCAAGGAGTGAATCATTTATAGGACGAAACCTTTATGCCAGCTCCCATCAGAGGAGCTCCTGTGCTCCCAACTTTTCATCTGGACATCTTTAATGGCAGCCTCTTAAAATCCGTAGCAACTAGCAAAAAGAGCACTGCTTCTCTCTTTTGCTTTCTCAATGGCAGCCTTCTACCTCTCCCAACTCAGAGATCTGTCATTTTTGAGCATTTAGAAACTATTCAAGTGAGGAGAACAACAGTTCCTGTCATTTATTTTCATGGAAGGTAATTACAGGATTAAAAACTGTGATTCCGTCAGTTGCAATCCAATCTGCAAGCAACCCAATCTGCAAGCGCTGCTTCAGTCACCATGAAGCAAGCAAAGCCTTGAGCCTGTGCATAGCCAATGTGGTGTTTTCCAGGTGAGTAGTGGGCTCCGATGTGTGGCCCTCCAGATGCTTTTGAAGTTCAACTCCTATCCATCCCAGCCAGCATGACCAATAGTCAGGGGTGATGGGAGCTGGGAGTCCAATCACATCTGTGTCATTAATGCCCAGGTAACTCAATGGATTGAATACTGTTGTGTTATATGGGGCTGCCACTGAAACTTCAGCTGGTGAAGATGGAGAATCTGTGACCCTCCAGATATTGTTGGACTCCAACTCCCAACAGCTTCAGCCAGAATGTCCAACAGTCAGGGGTGATGGAAGATGGAGTCCAACAACTCCTGAAGGTCCACCAGTTCCTCACCCCTTCCCTTCTTGTAGATTCAAAAGGGACCCCAAAGGCCATCTAGTCCAATCCCTGCAATACAGGAATCTCAACACATGGTTCCCATCCAATCTGAAACCATATTGGAACTTGCTTAGCTTTGCAGATGTGCTAGCAGTTTTATTCCTGCCCCAATGATCGCCCTCCCAACTCATGAAGGGGAATTGGAACAGTGACAGGGCAGCAGAGCTAGAACACGCTTCCCTGCTTTTATGTGTTTACTTCACACACATAAATAATGCCTTCCCACACACATCTTTGTACCCCTCAATTACCTTTACCTTTAACCTGCCACCATTCCCCTCCCTGGCGAAACAACTTTCATGCAGTATAAATTCCAGCCCAATATGGGGTTTAAAAATCAAGTGCAGTTTTAGTTAGTGCAAAGCACATGATGCTATGTAAAAAAGGTGCAAGTTTCCTTAAACAGCTATGTTAATTATTCACGCTAAATATGGAATCTTAATTTGATATGGTGCAAGATTAGCAAGATTCTGAATCCTATGCAGAAAACCACATGTTCCAACCATAAGGGCAGGGTCAAAATGTTATATTTTTGGAATAGGTAGCCACTAGTATCAAATGTTTAGGCACCCAGGTGCTGGGGATTTATGTCAAGACTACGTAAGGGAACTGGTGCCTCAACTGGTCCCCTCAGCTAGCACTGCCAAAGTAATGTATTATTCAAACCCTCCTCCCTCACCCTCCCCTCCCCACAGCCAGTTACTATGAGTTACTATGTACCTCATGCAATTCCTCTCAGGAGTATTGCAAGCTTAGAAGGAAGCACAGCTTCTGTGCAGCCCACAGCAAAGCATTTAAGGGCAAACAATACCAGGTTGCGTGGCTGGTTTTCACAGGGAGATAGGACAAAATGCTAAAACACAAACCATGACTGCTGGAGTTCAGCATCTATTTACTAGTATCCCTCCTTGACAGAGAGGGTGGGTACTACAGAAAGCCACAAACCAAACATTTTCTGGATATGAAAGAGGAGAATCACATCCAAGACTCAAATATGAGCAGCCATCACATCTCAAACATCTTGTCTATGAATCAGCATTGATGGAGAAGCATTTCCACAAACTGCAAGGGTGGACATGATAGAGGCTCTTAAAAGTACAACTGATGCAGAAGAAAGATTTTTCTTCTCCCCCCTTTTCACAATACTAGAATTTGGGGTCACCCACTGAAACTGGTTGGTAGTAGGACCAAGAAAGACAAGAGGAAGTAATTGGTGTGTGGGTGTGTGGGTGTGAAGTTATAATTCCCTGCTGCTGAACAGCTCCCACACAGTGTGTAATTTAACAGATGGAATTCATAACCACAAGAAATGGTAATGGCCATGGCCTTAAGATGCCTTGTAAGGGTATGCTAAATTCTTCAAAGATAAGTCTATCAAGGGAGGTTAGGCATAATAATTAAATAGACTCTCCATTATCAGAAACTGCATAGGCTACATAGGCCAACAATTCCATGCCCCATTTTTAAGCTTCCTAGAAGCAAATGGCCATCCATAGCTGGAAACAGCATGATAGACTAGATCAGTGATGGGAAACTGGTGGCTTTCCCACCAGGTGATGGACTTCAGGGGTGGGAGCTGTCCATCAGCACCAGCCAACATGGCCAATAGCCAGTGATGGTGGGAGCTGTAGACCAGCACTATCTGGAGAACCTTAGGCTTTTCACTTGATGAATGTAAAACAATGACCCAAGTTCATCTGGTCTAGTGTTGCCTACTGCAACCTTTCCCTTTCTGATGCCATCTAGATGCTTTCGAATACAAGTCCTAGCCAGCATGGTCAGCAATCATGGGAGTTGTAGTCCAAAGCATCTGGAGGGCACCAGGTGGGGAAGGCTCTCCAGGGTCTCAGGAAAAGAAGAATCTTACTCAGGGCAAGTACCAGAATTTCTTTAATTGGACCTGCAGGAACAGAACCTGAGACCATCTTGCAGTGCTACCATTGAACTATGATCCCTCTTCTGAAAAGCCACATGGAAGACAAAGGCTGGCAAACAAAAATTCTGCCTCAAACTCATCGTGCTTTGCATTTTTAGCCTGCATCCGCAGCATTTCCCTAGAAAGAAAATGCAATGTATCATTTTCCAGCCTTAATTTTTTATAAAAAAACTCACCTTTCCTCTAAAAAGGTTAGGGTGTCAGAATTAGGAGTACAGGCAACTCCCAATTTGTGCAGGGGTTACGTTCCAAGGTTAGAGACGCGGGTGGCGCTGTGGGTAAAACCTCAGTGCCTAGGACTTGCCGATCGCATGGTCGGCGGTTTGAATCCCCGCGGCGGGGTGAGTTCCCGTCTTTTGGTCCCAGCTCCTGCCCACCTAGCAGTTCAAAAGCACCCTTAAGTGCAAGTAGATAAATAGGTACCGCTTTATAGCGGGAAGGTAAACAGCGTTTCCGTGCGCTGCGCTGGTGCTGGCTCGCCAGAGCAGCTTCGTCACGCTGGCCACGTGACCCGGAAGTGTCTTCGGACAGCGCTGGCTCCCGGCCTCTTAAGCGAGATGAGCACGCAACCCCAGAGTCAGTCACGACTGGCCCGTACGGGCAGGGGTACCTTTACCTTTACCTTTTACGTTCCAAGGTACCACACATTTAAATGAAATTGTGTATATTTGAAACACCATTGAGGAACCCTGCAAAGACCCCCTTCCAACACTGCCCCACCCCGCCCCTTTTTGTGACGTTTTCAGGTCACTTCTGGGTTCGGCATGATACATAGTTGCACACATATTGAACACGCATGAATGGGGAGTTGTCTGTATTTCATTGCATCCAGTATGGCACATGTTCTTAATAATAGGGGGGGCCCAAATGACAAGATGACTTTACTGCAGATGTGGCCAACCACATTCAAAATAGTGATGCACTGCTTGGAAGGATGCCCACAACCATTGGGGGATGCAACTGCACTGGGAGACATGCTTAAATAACCTGAATATGTTGCTTTCTGGACTATGGCAAGCCATTATTGTGCATCCACTGCCATATCCAGGAGCCTGCTTTGTGCACATTAGTGTAAACACTTTTGGGGGGTCATTTGAAATGATGTGTCAGAAGCCACCCCCTTCCCATGATAGTGGAGGTACATGACTGGATTGCTGAAGTCTGAGAGACAACATGTGCACACACTGCAAGAAACTACCACATACTCAAAAGGCTGCACAAAACTAGGAATAGGCCAATCCAGTCCCTTAATTCTAAGCAGACACTTTAAGCGCTCTTCCAAGAATCTGGGCAGCGGTTTCTTAAACATGAAACTAAGTCCAATTCTGACACTTGGGCTGCTTTCTCCTGGTTCCTTCATGTACAGCCACAGCTGCATGGGGGCTGTTTTTCCATTATGTCCAATTTGAACTCAAGCCAAAAGATGGGTGTCCATCACTCATTTTAAATCAGATGGCTGTGGACTGCAATTCTGAGCATTATCATATGGATCTAAGTGACCCTGAAATCAATGGGAGTGATTTCCAAAGTTCACAGGACAAGGAACCCAGAAGCTATAATTATAATATTTAGATTTCAAATAAGAATTAAGCTACTGGATAACTATTCCTCCCCATTCTGATGCACATCCAAGGAAAGTCATACTAGTGAGTCTATGTGCTGCTTTCATGGAAATGGTCTCAGACCTCAAACAGCTTGAGAGCTACTACTTGAAATGGCTGAAAATCATTGCAGCAGAAAAAGTCCAGGATTCACAGGAATATGGATACTTGGCCCATCTAGTCCAGCATCCTGTTCTCACAGGTGACATGCAGATGCTTGGGGGAAGCCTGCAAGCAGAGCATGAGCACAATGGCCCCTCTCCCTACCTGTGTTGGCACACCTGACCACTAGGGTCATGACGGTTGGCAATGACCGATGGTGGAGACCATGCACAACTGCCAATGTTGGTTCACAGGCTGGGGGAGAAAAAGTCTCGACCCACCAGGCCAAAAACTTTCTCACACCCCTGTCCAAGGAACTAAGGAGCAGTAACGCATGGGAGTATCCTATTTCATCTTTACTTTCTGAGATAGATCAGCCTAAAAGAGAGAAACTGGTCCAAAGTCACCCAGCAAGCTTCCTGGCTGAGTCAAGTTCCTTACCTCTAGTCCAGGGGTCAGAATCCTTTTTCAGCTGTGAGCCGGTCCACCGTCCCTCAGACCATTTGGTTGGCCGGACTATATTGGGGGCGGGTGGGAATGAATGAATTCCTATGCCCCACAAATAACCCAGAGGTGCATTTTAAATAAAAGCACACATTCTACTCATGTAAAAACACCAGGCAGGCCCCACAAATAACCCAGAGATGCATTTTAAATAAAAGGGCACATTCTACTCATGTAAAAACACGCTGATTCCCGGACCGTCTGTGGGCCTACCCCAGTCTGAGGCTGCCTACCCCTGCTCTAGTCTAACTCACTACACTTCATTGTTACAAGTAATTTTAATTTTTTATGGGCCATTTTTCTCAAGTTTATTTTGCTCTCTTAAGTTTGGTAATCCAACACAAGATTTTGAATCTTTATTCTGTCCTATTGCAAATAAAGGGACGGAAGACAAGACCTGGAACATACCAGCATGGAGATGCCACTGCTGAACTGACCCTTGCAAAGTTCAGACCAAATAATGACGATCAGTCAGCCCAGCTAGTTAGTTGTGACAAATCCAGTCTGTTGTGACAAATCATTCAATGCCAATTTAGGAGAGAGGGAAGCATTTTCTTTACTATGGAAAGCTTAGAGCAGAATTACTTGTTGAAGAAGGAAAGTGGCAGCAAGTGAAAGGTTAAGCACCTGCACACCACCCACTGCTTCTCCGCAGCAAATACACACACACACACACACACACACACACTCCACTTTGTACCTTGGTGAAAAACCCAGAATTGTGACTCTGATGCTACAGCACTACCCCAAAACAGCTGGAAGGACATACCAGTTTTCAAAGGCTGCTGTTCAGATATTGCTTTCTCCTTAGCCATGAAATCCAGAAGCTCCCCGCTACCCCTGCACAAAACACCCCTTTTGTCAAATGAAAGCTGAGATTATTTTCCTTAGGCTTTTCTCAGAATAACCAAATTTCATGTTGCTTCATATTATCTGTAGCCAAACAAGCCACTCTATACAACTACAGTTGCAACAATCCAATTGTGTTTAAAACTAGGGACAAACAGCCTCACCCATAAAACACACTTTTGCCCATCCTTATGCAAACACTGTAGCTAAACTATGATGGATTCAGATCTTGGTAGAAATTCTACTAAAGACCACAATGTAGCATAGGTGCTGTTCACTGCTCATCTGGACTGAGCAAAGATTGATCCAGGTGAGTAAACAAAGAGAAGCACCCACCTATTGCTCCAGCCGATACAGCACCCAGCCATCTCACATTCTCAGAAAATTAAGAAGAGCAAATACTGTAAATGAAATTAAAGTCTACACAAATGGGGGTGGACATAACGTATAGGCATGGCAGCAACAGTCTGATGCTATTGCTGGTTAACTGTAAGAAATGCTGGAAACACTTTTCATTATAGATTTCATCAGAGATTGATTGGTGCTAAAATAGAATTGTTACCGATGGAAGAAGCACCAAGAGATGTACGCATCACAAGAGAACTAATGTTCAAGGAACACTCACAGCACAACTCTATACATGTCTACTCAGGAATATATCCTACTGAGCTCAATGGGACTTCTAGATCCTCTTTTAAAGTCATCCAAGTTGATGACTATCACTGTTTCTTTGGAATGACATACTTGTGCCTATTTTCTCAGCTCTGGACAGAGCCCTGATTCCAAAACATCTGGTGTTTGCTCCTGAAATCCGAAATATTTTCCAGCCATGAACATGCAAAAAGATTTATCCCCCAATATACATGTGAAAACAGCCTAGCTTATACCACTTGCAAAACCAAACCTCACTCCTGGCAACATTGTTGGGTACAAAAGTCTAGAACTAGACTGTCAGGATTTAAGGTTAGTTTGCCATTTCTAATTTTAGATACCAAACTGATGTTGATATATGAACAAAGGGGGCACAATTCATCTATCACTCTCTTACAAGCAATTAATGTATTTTTCTGTATCTCCTGAAATCCATTTTCCTGGACCAGGGCTGTCACCATAGCATACAGTTGTTAATACCCTATATTCATTTCAGCAAGGGTCCCATAAAAGAGTTGCTATTTAAAATTAATGAATGCCTCCAGCATATGGTTTTTGACCAAAATCTTCAAGATTACTTCAGGAGGGCTTTGCACTCTGAAGATAAAGGCATCCAATTTCATGTATTTTGTCAAAGGCAAACACAGCTCTTTCCTGGCAAGCAGGAAAGTTCAAAAGCTTTCAAATCTTCAACTTTTCTACTAATAATTTAAACATCTAATCTCAATTTAAAGGAATGTTATTAAGGAGCAGCACAAGCCCTCCTTAGATATCCATAGTTTAGAAATATTTTGTAGAATCCGATTAAGAGGAAATTATTGTCACTGGGGTGGACAGATGTTCACAAAATTCATTATTTTTTTGGAGCTGCTGAATGCTTTCCACCTTATTTAACCTTAAGAATGATTTAGCTATCCAGATCCTTTTAAAAAAAGATTTAAGCTACCAAATTCTATCACATACCCACCCCATACACCCTTTCACCCAGTCAAATCCACAGCAGCATTAAGTAGCACAAGTCACTTTGGTCAAAAGAAACATTTGGAGATGGTTTGGGGGCTTGGCACACCCACATAACACAACCAGAACACTACTGAAGACATGAATAAGTGTCACATGATCTTACCGCATCAAACTCCGCTTGATCGTCTTCTGGGAGATCACTTGTTTCATAAACATCAGGCTCATTCCTGGCCTGGAAAACACAAAGATAATCCAGTAAGGCCAGAGACAAAGAGACAGAAGGTCAGAACAGACCCAAAAGTGTCCTAGGCAATGATATGCCCTCAAAGCAGGAATGAATAAACTCTCATCATCCAGACAATCAGAGAACAGAAGTAAACAAGTAAATCCACAAAAGTCACAAACATTGGTACTAGCCCACCGGCCCTTAACTTAAAAGAACATCTATTGCCTAAAACTGTAGATTTCAAAACTTCTATCTTAAGGGAATCCTTTCACTGTGGACACATCTTTTGAGGATGGCTGGAGAACATGCTAGGATGAACACTCAGCTCATTCGAGAAGCTGGTCAAGCCTGTCTGAACTTTGAGAAGGTCCTAAAGCACATTAAACACTGCTTTCTTCCTTTCTAGGGAATAATGGTAGTGGTGGTAAAGTTCTCATTATAGGATACCTGTCTACTACTACAGAACTTACTACTAAGGAACCTGATTAGCCCACATTAAACCCCAGGGGTGAGCACATATCAATCTCTGATGGGTGTCACTAGAATATAACCTTACTGTACAAAGGTAAGAATCATACCAATTGCTCCGACAACTTTTGCATCTGGACACGCAGCCCCTGAAATGTTCCCCACAAAGAATGTGGCTCTCCGGTTAAAAAAGGTTCCCCACAATATAAAATAGAAGAAAATGGATGGGGCATGTATAGATAGGATATATTGCTCTTTACATGGGACCTCAAGTCATGCCACTGTCCTTCCTGAACAACTGAGCTGCTCTATCACACACTCCATAGAATGTTTGGGGAAAGAACCAATTGCTTGGCCAAAACACAAAACTATCGTGAATAATGTTCTAAATTCCCAGGGTACAGCATCCCTAACTGAATAAAAACACAACTGTCCGGGCATCAGCAAGAAGCAGTTCAGCAACTAATCACAGGCCCCCATCTACTAACCCTTTATTGAATGTGGCCAGTGCTCCTACGTGGGTAACACTGCAAGGCAAAATGATGCTCAAATGCTAACAGTTACAAGCTTACAGAAATTGGGTAATGGGTGAATGCACCCAAGTTTCCCTCAAAGGATGTGGAGACCACCAACCTTAGGAAGCTATTTGGCTGTGGATAAAATCCACAAGGAAATCCACATCCCAATGAAAGTGGGGAAAACGAATGGGGGTGCTTTTGGAGGGGTGATGGCTAACTTGGGCTAGGCTTCCCCATGGCTCATCAGTAGAGCACCTGCTTTGCCTGTTCACATCCCTGTCTGACATCCTGGACAGCCACTGCCAGTCAGTGTAGGAACTACTGTACAAGATGGACCAACCGCCTGACTCAGCACTGTATGTATTGGTTTGTTTTTATTTTGTAAACTGCCCTGTGATCCTCGAATGAAGGGTGGTGTGTGTGTGTCTGCGTGTGTGTTTTTTTTAAGGCAGCTTCCTATGAGATTTGTCACAACCTCTCGCGGCTGAGGAGAAAGGCACTCTGCACATCCTCTGGAACACTACCGTGAACCACCCTGGGATCTTCGAATGTAGATACAAACATACATATAAATATAATAAGAATGATTATTATTCATTACACCACGTGTTCTTTTGATAAGAGTCACAGCCTTAGCGCTATTTCGGCTCCCACTCAGGATCCAGGCTCCTCCCGCCCCCGGCAGTTTCCTCCCTTGCTCCCTGCAGGGCAGACCCCACCCCCGCCCCGTCCCCAGGCTGCCGCCGCCGGCGCCCCAACCGCCTCACGAAACAAAGCGAAGCGAGGCGGCCCCACCCGCCGCCTTCTTCTTCTCCTCCGCCCTCCTCTGCCCTGGCCCGGAACCTTCCTCGCCCCCCCCACCCCGCACCCCGCTCCCTTCCTCGCACACTCACAATGCCGGGCAGGTCCGCGTACTTGGGGTCGGCCATGGCCAGGGAGAGGGATGGGCAGAATCCGCCTAGGCCGGGCGGTGGTGGGGGTGGGGAAGGAAGAAAACCCAAATATCGCGAGAACAGCCCCCCCAAAAAAACCCCACCTCCGAGTATTGTATAGTACAAAGGAAGAATGAGGTAAGTCGTTCGGCCGCGCAGTGCCTTCTGGGAGTTGTAGTCGCCAAAGGAGATGCGGAATAGGCGTGTTGCTAGGGGACGGAAAATGTACGCCGCTGCTATTATTCTCGACGTTTGCTGACAACTGATAACGCAAAACGAGGGTTTTAATTAAAAAAAAAAAAATCAAATTTATGTTTTCCTTTCGGCCCTCGCAGGTATTCAGGGAGCCTCACAAGAAAGCGACCCCTCCGCAGCGACGCGGGGAGCGTGAGCCGTTTGGCTGCCCTCAAGGGGCCCCGACTCTGCTCTTCAAGGGCGTGCGAGAGGCCGTGAGGCCCCAAGGTCTGCCACGGCTTCCAGAACTGTATAGTAGACCATTACACTTTCCCCGCTCCCCATTCCGCCACAGGTTTTTTTTTTCCTTTCAAAAGAAAAGATTCCCTGTGGTCATTGAGCACACTCATACCCTCCAACATTTCTCCAAAGAAAATAGGGATGTCCTAAGGAAAAGCGAGACATTCTGAGATCACATCAGAAACCTGTAAATCTGGGACTGTCCCTAGAAAATAGGGACACTTGGAGGGTCTGCACCTTCAGCTGTTTTGGGGTCGTTGTTCCCCGATTTCATACTTTTGCCAAACCTGAGGTTCCCTGAGCCTACTTATGCATGGATGAGGACGATGCTCTGCACTTGTAGAATGAGTTTGCTTTTTAGTACATAAAAGCAGTCCTTTTTCCTTAAAAAATGTTTAGGGGTACTCTCATTTTGACTCAAGAAAATCACCATTTTATAGGAAGAATAAACACAGGATATGGACAAAAGTACAAAGATTCACAAAATGTTTAGGGGTATGCGTCCCCCCAGAAAAAAAGCACTACATGAAAGATTCTTAGTCCTCCGCATGTGGACTTAGGTACACAGTTATTTAACAGGGATGAATGACTTGGGACACCCCAAGCCTTTTAATAAAGTATTCTTTATATCAATTATCAATTATTTATCAACTCAGGAATATACCCTTTTTGTGCCTTTTACTGATACCAGCAGACACAATTGCCAACAGTAATATCAGAATAATGTGATTTAGCTAATTCTGTAAATAAGCAGCATTTATGTCAATAGGAATTAAGGATGCCTAAATTTCTCCAGATTTATGGCTGTGATATCCATTGAGGTCATAATATAGCCTGGACCACTAATAAAATGTAATACGTATAGAATTAAGACCCAATCCACATGCATCTATTTAAAAGTAGGAGTTTCACTTACTTCAGTGGATCTTATCTGCACATAAGATTGCTTAAAACCCTAGGTGGCAACTAATTTTTAACAGAGCCAGAGGAGCCAGCAATATTGGCTCCATTCATTGATTGCTCCAATAAGTGGAAACACAGCAAATGCCTATTTAATCTTCTTCTGCAGCTTTGGCACGGGGCAGCCAAACTGTGGCCCTCAAGCCACATGGGGTTGAAATAAAAAAATTAAGGTGTTATATATAAATATATAATAAATGTTCATAAATGTACCAAGCAAACATGTACATAAATATATAAACCACATGTCTCAAGCAGCACAGGAAAAAAGCCCTAGAACCATTTTGACTGCCGAACTGACCAAATGATTTCTCTGCAAGGTCGAAGGAAAATGGAAATGCCTCCCCATTGTCTTTTCATTCACAAATCCTGTCTGAAGGGTATGTCTGTGTATGAATAGGGTGAGCCTGTGACCTGGCTCAGGAACTAAGTATTTATCATTACAAAAGACTGGCCAGGCTCCCCAGGAAATCCAATCAAGTAAGCATTAGCAGGTAACCTGCCAGACAGGAGATAAACAACGCACTCAGATTTCTGTTGTAGACTGCCTTTTCTGTGATGTAGGTATGGTGTCTCTGGGGGTGGGCTTGGACTCCAGGGCTGACAATTTAAAATGTCTATATAAGGGTGAACACACCTTGGTTCTGGGTCCTCCTCCTTTCCTGCTTGTGAGGGGAGCACCCTGTTGCAACAGTTCAATAAAGATCAGGCTTACTAGCTGCTTTGCTTCTCAATATTCTCTGGTTGGCCTCTGTTATTTTCTCCGACCGATGGAGAACCTGCAAAGGACTCTTAAGGGCTCTTGTGTCTCCCTTAAGGGAATAAGGGCAGATTTACGTTTATTACAGGGTCAACAGCTTACACTCTTCAGGTCTCTAGCAAGCACAATCTGTGCCCCCCAGCCTGCTGGGTACAGAGGTAAAGGAAGGAATGTCAGAAAGAAAGAGAAAGAGATTGCCTATTCAATTTGGTTCCGCTTCTACCCGCTACTGTCTTCAGTCGCACCCACAATCAACATGCAGCCCCAACAAGTTACCTCTGAGGCAACAACAAAAAAGGTTGTCCACCACTGATTCAATATTCAGCTCAGCAATTCATTCAAAAAATGAAGCCAAGACTGAGCTCTTAGAAAGTTGAAGTTACAGCCACACCATACATTTGAAGCACATCTTTCCCCAAAGAACCCTGGGAACTGTAGTTTTCTAAGGGCACTGTAGTTCTGTGAGTAGTAAATTGTGGTTCCCAGGATTTAATCATTTTTGCAGAAAGCCATTTGCTTTAAATGTATGGCGTGGCAATAAGGGATGGT
Source organism: Podarcis pityusensis (assembly GCF_964106645.2). Lineage (NCBI taxonomy): Eukaryota > Metazoa > Chordata > Lepidosauria > Squamata > Lacertidae > Podarcis > Podarcis pityusensis. Next base: position 6,017,465 of record NC_138029.1, read on the forward strand.
ATTCTTGTGATAGGTATACTGCTACTCAGTATTCCTCAACAGGACTGGAGGACAGGCTGGTGAGTGCAATGTGTCATCCATCCTTCATTTTATATGTCTTTCCTCATTTTGTCCTTCAGTTCTGGTTTGCTGATAGTCAAGAAATAATGCAAGACTAATCCTTTTAAGATGGCTTATAACAACATATGATACTTGCACCTTTTTCTCTTGGTGTATGCGCATTGTTAATTATTCATTATGACTTTTTATTAGATCTGTGCATCTAATACTTTCAAGCATTTTTTTCTTGTAAATATCAGATACATTAATATGTTTGAATGTTGAATGTGTAATTGTATAATGGATAAAACAAACACCATGAGCTGGATAAGTGTTTAAAGGTTATTGTATTTGTATTTTAAAAAACCATTAAAATTTTGTTTTTTTAAAAAAATATAAGTAATACGGGGTTTGTGTGTTGAAATTAAATCAAATTACCAGAGCTTGCCAGATAAACAAAGCCTGAAGTTACATATTTCACAACAGATCCCATAAAATACTGAGCATGCTTTATCTGGAAGTAAGCTTCACTGAACTCAATGGAACTCACTTCTGTGTAAACATTGATGGAATCACATTGTAAGCAAAAATATTATCTCTCCTGGAACCTGCAAGGCTCTAATTATTTTAACTATACTTTAAAGTCTTAAATTTAAAACAGAATATAAAGAGGAAGAAATATATCCTCAAGAAACATTTTGGACAGCTGGCCACAAATTTGATCCTGGTATCAAATACATGAGCAAAAAACCTTTGAGAACAAAAAAAAAAACTCCCCATCATGGATTAGGAGTTGTTTGTTTTTATTGCCTCCTTGTTTCTGATTCCCATCCCCTTTCTTGTAGCATCTCTTTAACTATATTTCTACAATACTGAGGACTCTCTCCCCTCATTATTCTCACAACAGCCCCGCAAGGTTGGTTAGTCTAAGAGATGGTGCCCAAGGTCGCTGAGGGAACTTGATAGCTTAGTAGGGGTTCTGCCCAATCTTAGTCCATCACCACACTGGCTCTCAATGCACCTTTTTTCCTTCTGTGAATTATTGGAGAGAATGACATAACTGCTACTGACATAACTGTGGTAAAACATACACAGCACATCCTATGAATTGCCTTGTTGGTTCAGATCAAGGACCGTTTAATCCAGCCTCCTGCTTCCCAGCAGCAGCCCAGACAGGTGCCTCTGGGAAATTGACAAGCAGGGCATGGGCCTGACCTCCCTTATCCTCACCCGCTCCTTTTTAAAGCTTCATTCAGCTCAGCTCATCTGGAAGGAAAGGAATCTACTTTGCAAGTCAGTGCAGCTGCTGCACTCTTGTCTTGCTTGGGGCCTGATGCAAGAAGTGACTGCACTTCTGGTACTGCTTCCCCCACATGTCAGCCTCAATTTGATTTCTGCAGTTTTTGCTGCGTCTGTCCAATTGGCCCCCCGTTTCCTGGAAGAGTAAGCAATGTTGATGATTCAAAGGTTTTACCAGATATATCTCCCCTGGGCCAGGGCATTATTCAGAGGCTTAGAGAAGGCAAATATGGGGGTGGCATATGCATCTCAGATTGTGTATGGAGAAGGGTGGTAGAGCACCTGCTTTGAATGCAGAAGGTTCAAACTCCAACATGTCAAAGTAGGACTGTCTGAACTTCTGGAGTGGCTCTGCCAGCCAATGTAGTTACAATACTGAGCTAGATGGATCAGTGATCTAACTATAAGGCAGTTTCCTATGTTCCTGACAGAGGACGACTGCGCTCTATACATGTATCTGATACCAATAAAGGATTAAACATATATTAGAACTATGAGCCAGCAGAAGATCAAACTCTAAAAGTCATGTCAAGGGTCCACAGAAACTGCAGGCCAGCACACAGAGTTTGATCCGGTGCCTTTTTCTGCATGAATTGACTATGCTTTGGTTCTCATATTGTTTCAGAAAGGGTGGATTTGAAAAACTCCGCTTTAAATGCAAACCAAATTTCTCCCTCAACTAAAGTTGGTCTGGAGCTCTTACACAACAAACTTGTGCTGCCGCCACCACAAGTAGAAAGCAGAGTCTGTAAACTGCCACCATTTTAGAAGGCCTTCTTAGGAGATCTTGCCTGAGGGCACCCTAAAATTTGAAGCCAGCATTGGTTGTAAACAAATAGGACATGGGCACACATTAAATAGGCAACAGTAGTCCCATGAACATCCATTGGGGGGGATGTAGCTGACCACAACCCCCAGATTTCCACCTTCCATTGGTAGAACCTGAGATATGAGGTGACATGTACTGTACAGATATTTATCTTTTCCGGCATATAATTTGGATAAGAAAATAGGCTTCCAGGTGGAAAAGTCAAAATTAGAAACAGAACTGCTAGAACCCAAAACTAAGAATTTGTCAAGAATGTATAACTTGCTGTTGAAATGGAATACTCAGGATGAAACGGTGAAATCTGCTATGATTAAATGGGCACAAGATGTTGGACATAATATTATGTTTGCTGACTGGGAACAGTTATGGACCACAGGTATGAAGTTTACAGCATGTAATGCCTTAAGAGAGAATATTATGAAAATGATATACAGGTGGTACATGACCCCAGTCAAGCTTGCAAAAATCTATCATTTGCCCGATAATAAATGTTGGAAATGTAAAGAAACTGAAGGTACATTTTTTCACCTTTGGTGGACGTGCCCAAAGATCAAGGCTTTCTGGGAAATGATATATAATGAATTGAAAAAGGTATTTAAATATACCTTTCCGAAGAAACCAGAGGCCTTTCTTCTGGGCATTGTCGGCCAATTGGTGCCAAAGAAGGATAGAACTTTTTTTATGTATGCAACAACAGCAGCAAGAATACTCATCGCAAAGTATTGGAAGACACAAGATCTACCCACTCTGGAAGAATGGCAGATGAAGGTGATTGACTACATGGAACTGGCGGAAATGACTGGCAGAATCTGAGACCAGAGAGAAGAGACGGTGAAAGAAGACTGGAAGAAATTTAAAGACTATTTACAGAAATATTGTAAAATTAAGGAATCTTAGAAGGATGTTGGATAGAAACTAAGGGTTTTTTTAGCTGTAATGCTTTAAGAGATATGAAAAAAGGTTTGCAACTGGGTAATTTCAATGGTAAGGATTTGCTGAATCAACAAATTGAACTGGAATACAAAAAAGGGAGGTATGAGGAGGTCCGGGGAAATAAGTATAAGGAAGATAGGTTATGGAAATTTAATGTCCTTTTAATTGTTTTATTTGGTATGTGTTCTTTTATTTTTTACTTCTTTGGTTATATTTTTAAAAAAACTTTATTCTTTTTCTTTTTGCATTCTGTACTTTTTGTATTTTTTTTTGGAAACTTTAATAAATATCATTTAAAAAAAAAAAGATATTTATCTTTTCCTCCAAGAAACTACCCACCTCCATCCTTTTAGTGTTTTATTTTGCCCCTCCCCCAAAATAACCACAGACACCCATGAGTAGTTCTGAGAAAGGGGAGTCCTTCAGAACCACCATAATTATAGATCTCATGGGTCAAAACCCTTCTGAGCAGAGGGCTGAAGAGGTTGGGTGCAAAGGCAAACACAAATATATACCAAGTAATAGCCATTGGACCAAATAGCTCACTACTGTGTACACCAGGAAAGCAGAATCTGTGGCTCCTGCTGTTGAGAATCCAGCTACCATCATCCCCAGCCAGCGTGGCCCAACGGTCAGGGGCGATGGGAGCTGGAGTCAGTCAAACAGCAACTGGAAGCTCACAATGCCCTGGTCCCTGGTCTACACTGATTCCTTTCCTAGGTTACAGACAGGAATCTTTCCTGATCCTATGCTGGGGAATTAGAAAACTTAGACTTTCTACACCATCAGAATTAGCTGTTTTGTGGGTGCTATATTAGGGACGCAATATTTAATTTAGATAGACAGTGGGTGGATCTAGACAAAGAGAAAAAACACATGCTATTAATAAGTCAGAAATTAAATCGTTAGAACAAAAGAAAAAAACCTATGTAAAAATAACATAGAAAATTTGTTTGCTCTCTGGCGCCATCTGATGTTGCAGGTTTATAATGCATTAAGTGTTGTTTTTTGACAAATGTAGCCGAGTCCACTAGTGTTTAATTTTCCTTTTAAAAAGATAATCCAAAGCAGGATTTACTTTACAAAAAGTGAAATGAAACAAATAAACAAATTTGAAAAAGCAGCCAACAATATGTTCTTATGTTCAGCTCACCCCTTTCACATCTTTTCCTTCCTTGTAGGAAAGGCATTTCAGTCCCCTAGTGGTTTAGTTGCCTTTTCCCGCATTTTTTCTGGTTCTGTGATGTCCATTCTGAGATGGGGTGACCATAACTGTACACAACACAGTTCTGCTTTCCCCATCTCAAAAAAGAAGATATTTATTGTTTCTCCAGCTGCAATCTTGGCCTTCAGGTAGCAAGAACCTGGGAGGCATGAGAATGTGGCCTCTCCCATGGTATTTGTGGAGGCAGTCCTGGTTTGGGTTGTTTGGGTGCTTTGGAAAAATGAAAAATCACATGAGCAAGTATAATGCATGTCATCTAGCATTTAGGTGGATGACATCTTCAATCAGACTGACATTTATTTTAACCTGGGGTGATTTCAGACCATTGCTATTGTCAAGTGGGATTCAATCGTGCGCCAACAAATTCAAGATGCGCAATTAAAGCTGATTTGGCGCTATTACACAACAAACTGGCTTCCTTCCAAAATCAACCTTTTCGTGATTAGGAAAAGTGACGGGGAAATGCACTGGAAAATGTGGGATAATATTTGTTTGACACAGTGTCGTCTGTCCTCCCTGCAAACAGAATGAATGCACAATAAATAGGCAATGACATCTAACGTCCCCACAAACTTTGTGCAAACAAATCAGGATGAATGCTTGAAGAACAGAATGCCTGGAACTGACTCTGGCCTCAGCCTGAGGTCATGTGAGGAGGGGCCCAGAGCTCAATCAATGGAAAAACACCTGCTTTGCATGAGGAAGGTCTCAGATTCGATCCCTGGCATCTCCAGTTTAGAAAAGGATCATGTAGAAGATGAGGGGAAATATTTGTCTGTGACAGACTTAGGAAAGCTGCTGCCAGCAATGAAGACACCACTGGTCCAAATGAACAAATAGCCTGATCTGTTACTAAGCAGCTGCCTCTATTCCTATGGACTATGGAGTGATAATAAACAAAGGGCATCTGAATGCATGCTAAATGTTTTTTTCCCTTCTCAGCAGTGAATAATCATAGCCAGTGCCAACATAGTAGGCATTAGGGCAGTGCAGAGTGCTTTTTGAGGCATGGGGTCTAAATTAAATGAAAGAGTGCCTAGGAAAAGGGTGCAGATCCTCACTTTCTTGTTGTTGTTGTTGTTTAGTCGTTTAGTCGTGTCCGACTCTTCGTGGCCCCCTGGACCAGAGCACGCCAGGCACTTCTGTCTTCCACTGCCTCCCGCAGTTTGGTCAAACTCATGCTGGTAGCTTCGAGAACACTGTCCAACCATCTCGTTCTCTGTCGTCCCCTTCTCCTTGTGCCCTCCATCTTTCCCAGCATCAGGGTCTTTTCCAGGGAGTCTTCTCTTCTCATGAGGTGGCCAAAGTATTGGAGCCTCAGCTTCACGATTTGTCCTTCCAGCGAGCACTCAGGGCTGATTTCCTTCAGAATGGAGAGGTTTGATCTTCTTGCAGTCCATGGAACTCTCAAGAGTCTCCTCCAGCATCAATTCTTCGGCGATCAGCCTTCTTTATGGTCCAGCTTTCACTTCCATACATCACTATTGGGAAAACCATAGCTTTTACTATACACACCTTTGTTGGCAAGGTGATGTCTCTACTTTTTAAGATGCTGTCTAGGTTTGTCATTGCTTTTCTCCCAAGAAGCAGGCATCTTTTAATTTCGTGACTGCTGTCACCATCTGCAGTGATCATGGAGCCCAAGAAAGTAAAATCTCTCACTGCCCCCATTTCTTCCCCTTCTATTTGCCAGGATCCTCACTTTTATTATTTACTAATTCATCCCATTTTTACCATGCTTTGCCTCCCAAAGAAGCCCAGGGTAGTCTCGTAATCTGGGGAACCGGGTTCGCGTCTCCGCTCCTCCACATGCAGCTGCTGGGTGACCTTGGGCCAGTCACACTTCTTTGAAGTCTCTCAGCCCCACTCACCTCACAGAGTGTTTGTTGTGGGGGAGGAAGGGAAAGGAGAATGTTAGCCGCTTTGAGACTCCTGAAGGGGAGTGAAAGGCGGGATATCAAATCCAAACTCCTCTTCTTCTTCTTCTTCTTCTTCTTCTTCTTCTTCTTCTTCTTCTGGGCTGTGTATAAAAGGGAATTTTGGCAGGTGCTGTTTTCTAAACCCAGCAAGCCAAGCAGCACTTGCCCCTTGCCTCCAGGAGTCCAGCCCCCCTTTGCACCAGGTCGGGGTTCAAAAGGAACAAAGCAGCTGGTGCCAGATGCAATTCAAAAGCCGAGGAAGGGGGCAGTGGCTAAGGAAATGTGGGGAACATCACACCCAGCAGCAGAAGGCAGCCCTCCAGTCTTCTCCATCCGGCCCTGGGGACTCTCCCCAGGCCACAGCCCTCCCTGGGGCCCTCCACAACCTGAGTGTTTTTGCCTGGCAGGATTCGGGAATGTGTCTTGCTTGCCTGGATGGAGGTCAGCAGAGACGCAGGCAAAAAAAAATTACATTTGTTGCTCCTCCCGCTTTTGCTTCTGGTCCCGCCCACCCTTGGCATGTGGCTCTCAGAAGGTTTCCCAGAAGGGAATGCAGCCCTTGTTCTGAAAAAGGTTCCACGTCCCGGGCTAGGACCAGCATGTTTGCTTCCACCTTAAGTGAACAGAACCCGCTCCACCTTAAAAGCTATAGCATCCTGGCTCCAGCTGCCCATCCCTTTGCTCGCTGCTGATGCTGCCGATGCCTGCAGCAGGAAGGAGGGAGATACAGGCACTGCAAGCAGCATCCCAAGGTAACGCAGGCGCGGAGGACGCACCAGCCCAGCTGAGAGAGCCCCATTGCTCTGCTGCTGTGGGGTGACAATCCAGGGATCTCGTTCTCCCGTTCTGCAATCTGCTAAAGCCTGGTTCTGGTTGCACGCCGCCTTCACCTTTCTCTGCCTCTCGACTCCCCTTGGGAATTGCTTCTCCTCCACCTCTTCGCCACAAAAGCTGCCAGGACGAACAGGGAGCCCAATTGCCCAGCCAGCATGACGACAGAAGTCAATGAATGTAGCATCAAAGTGCTCTGTAGGTTCCGGCCCCTGAACCAGTCGGAGATCATACGGGGAGATAAATTCATCCCAGTTTTCCAGGGGGATGACACCGTCATCATTGGGGTAAGCAAATGCTGGGGGGGGGGGGCTGGGGGAGCAGCTGCAGGGATGCTTCTCAAAAGAAGGGGAATCACCCCCTCCACCACTGCCCTGAGCCAGGCCTGTTCAATAAGGTGGGTCCATGTCCTTCAAAATCTCCCGGATTTCAGCAAAGCCCACCTGTAAAATAACCAATAGCGTATCCATTTGCCTAGAAAATGGGTGCTGGTGATTGTGACTTTAGAGTTTATTTCAATTGTTTGGCTGCTACTGCTCCATCCTTAGTTCTGCAGCCTTAAAACCACTGGGTGTGGCTAGTTGAGCTGTTGGTCTGGCTACTCGGAAGAAAGGAGGGATCCCTTGGAGCTGGAGGAAAACAGCAGCAGCAACCATGTCTTCCCCCTCCTACACAAACCCTTTGTACCCCATGAATTTATTTCTGTTCCCAAATTTTAAAACTTAAATCCTCTGAATCTGCCCAAATTATGCTGCCTCCTCTGAGGTTATTCTCTTGACGGGCTGCAAACTGACCGGTTGAGATAATCTCGTTTGAATCCCACCATCACCAGTTTTAAATCCAACCCCCACCACTACCACAGTGAATTACGCCATGTTAAGTTACACCAGTGCAGTATAAGGATGGGGGTTCAAAGTGGTGCAGGTGGCTTGCTGAGGAGTCTGTAGGTTGTTTACTCGGAACTGGCAACGCCCCTGTCCCCATAGTCTCTGTGTTCATCACTTGGTACAACACTTGGCTTTTGACCTCATGATGCTCACTTCTTTCAGTTGCTAAAGACACCCTCCATTTCAGGAGGGCAGGAAGTGGGAGCTGGTTCTCCTGGGAGGGTGGCTAGTGACGTTCATGTCAGCCTCCCATGATGAGCCATGGCCACGGAGGTTTTTTAAAATATCTATCAGTGGTTCGGTATCCTGTGGGAGGTGTTGCACAGTCTTGGGTATGTGGTCAAAAGGGAGGGTGTTCATTTTGTGGGGTGCCCAACAGATGGCTACCTACCTCACCCATCATGTTTGAAGAGACTGATCTGCTAGTGCAGTCATGAGCAACTGACCCCACTGATTCTTGTCCATAAAGTGAAAAGGGTAGGCGTAGGACCTCCCCAAGGTGACCCCAGCTGTTGAAGGCATATGCGGGAATTAGAAACCACTTGCCCACTCCAAGTCTGTTGCACAACTCTCTGTGGTTTCTGGGTGCCTCTCAATCCCTCTGCTGCAGAGAAAGTTATTAATCTGTGCTAATGGGACTGCCTGACTCCTCTCTCACTGCACAGGCGAATGGAGCCCTGGGATATCAAGTTTATTTTCCACCTGGGTACCAAGGGTATCTTCTCATGGCTGGGCTTGGAACAAGATGGTATTTTGGAGAAGACTCTTGATTTAGTACAGTTGTGCTGCAAAGTCATTCCTGTGGGTGTTTGAGCAGAGATTTTCCATGAAGCTTCTTAAATATCAGGGGCCTCTTTCCCCCAATTAGCATAGTTTATTTCTCTTTCTCTTGACAATTCCTGGGCTGCAGTTGCTACCTGGCCACTTCAACCCGGCTCAAACCATTTTGAATGGTTCCCCCACCCTGTCCACCCACCTGCTTTGTTTAAGGCCAGCCTCAACACCAGAGTGTTTAAAATCCGCTTATTTTAAGAGGAATTCAGGTGTGCAAATTAGCCACGGTTGGGTTTTTCTGCTTTTTACCCTGGGAAGCAGCAACCCTGTTCTCTTCTGCCTCTGGAACAAAGCACCAGAAAGGCACAAAAGCCGCTGCAGGGAGCAGGCAGCAGGATGCGGTGCCGTCTTGCTTGCCTGCCTGGGCTCAGCTGCTTCGTCATCCCTCAGAGCAGTGACAGGGAAGGAACTGCCAGCTCCTTCCTAGGAACCACTCCCCTCCATTGTGCTTGACTGTGGTCCATCACTGGGCAGCCCGTTTCCATGAGGATCCCTTCCTTCAATGCCCTCGGAATCTGCACTCCTTCTGCCTTGCAGTACTCCTTTCCGGACTAGATTACACAAGCGATCTTGTATAATTTGCAACCTTTGGATGTGGTGGCGGCCGAAGCTGCTCGGTGTTTTGCAAACAATGGCTTCTCACTGGCTCCCGGCTCCATTACCAGCTTTGTACTTTAGGGTTCTTGTGATGGATGGGCTGGAAGGGAAAGTGTGGGGCGGGGGGAACATGCCATTCTCATCTGGTTGATCAGTGTTTCTTTTCCTTTTGTTTTGGCTGAACGATTTTATCCATCTGGTGCCAAGGCTGGCGGTGGCTCTTGCAGGGAACCACATCAGCTGCACAGGGGGGAACTGGCTGATTAGCTGCTGCTGTTATAACTGGAAAATGTATTATGGGGAACCTGAAAGCAGCTCACAATTTTGTGGCATTTCCACTGACCCTAATATTTTCTAATGGACCAGTATAGCTACATGTCTCCTCCTGCCATCGTGTATCAGGTTGGGGAAACTGGCCTACAGCATCTAGACTGGGTTGGGAAGCCTGTGGTGGTTCTTACATTGCTGGACTAGAGCCTCCATCATCCTTGCCTTGCTGGCTGGGACTGATGGGAGTTGGAGTCCAACAGCATCTGGAAGGCCACTAGTTCCCCACCCCTGACAGAACAGCTACAGTGGAATCATAGTTGGAAGGGACCCTGAGGGTCATCTAGTCCAACCCCTTGTAATGCAGGAATCTCAACTAAAGCATCCATAACTGATGGCCATCCAACTTCTGCTGAAAACCCTCCAAGGAAAGAGGGGGCCTGCTGCTTACTTTGGAAGGGCAGCTCTGTTTCCAGAAGGAAACATTTTGGTTTCCTGGCTTGGCCTGGCTACATCAGCATCCAGTGGGACACAGCCATGATGTGGGAAAATAATGCATTCAGATAGGTGTGTGGTGGGGAAAAGGATTCTGGTCGGCTTTGCTATGGTACTTTTGGTATCTTACTCATTTCTCTACAGCTCTTTATATACAAAACACTTTCACAACTCTCATCTTGTTTATCTTTGCAACAAGCCTGTGAGGCTAGAAAGAAAATGAGGAACAGCCTGCCCAGCCAGAGTCTGTTTATCGGTCCTTATTTTATTCATCCTCAGAGCAGCCATTTTAGGTAGGTTGCTTAATAGGCCCTTTTTACAGACAGGCAACTAAGGGTGAGCTGAGAGCAAGAGTGTAGTAGCAAGAGTGTGACTAAGCCAGCAAGAGGTACCCAGTCTGCAGGTGGAACTACACATACGCACAAGGTTCAGTGTAAAGATACTTGAAGAAGTCAGTCTTTGCAAATCCCTGCACAAACATCCTGGGCATGGATTGGAGCTTACCTCTCCAAGAGACCTTTGTCTGTGTGGTAGGATCACTTGAAGACCCTTCCACTGTGAAACAGAAGCCAGTCTTCCACTTTGTCCCTTTGATGGCATTCTTTGTGCACTCATTGATGTAACTGCCTAAATCCTACACTTCAGATTGCTTCGTGTTACAGAGAGAGAGACCCTAACCTGGTGTGGAGTTAGCTAGGGAACAAAACCTCTGTAATCAAAATGGCAGGGCCTTGACCAGCCTATGAGCCCATTTAATGACCCTAGATCATTAGTTTTCAACCAGTGTGCTGTGGCACCCTGGGGTGCCTTGAATGATGGTCACGGGTGCCACAGGCAACACTGGCCTCTGTCCCTCTTTCTTTCTCTCCCTCCTCTGATGCCCTCTTGCGTCTCTGCTTCCCAAAGTCTTGTACAGCTGTTCGTTGCAGCAGCCCTGGCTACAAGCTCCCCAGGCCAATAGTGCCTCTGGGGCTGGCCAGGGGGTGCTTCCCAGGCCCTTGTGGGGCAGTGTGAGGAGGCACCTCTCTCTGGGGGCAGGGTGGAAGCTCAGAGACCAGGGGCAGCAGCTGTGGCTGCCCAGACTGCAAAGGAGAGGGGAGCAGAGAGGAGGCTGAGGGAACACTCCACAAGGGATGGTGTTTGAAAAGAGGTGAGGGGCTGCCAGCTCTGCAGGCAAGGGGTGACATAACTGGGCTCCTGAACCCCACAGGGGTGCCCCAGAAAGAATGTAGTTGGTCAAGGGATGAATGGACTCAAGAAGGTTGAAAACCTCTGCCCTAGATCTGGGGATGGGGATGTGCTTTTGCAATCACAAGATTTCAGTATAAGTATGGCCTACTTATCACAGGGCTAGTAAGCTTACATCTGGGCCATGTCATTGTAGCCTACAGGTGGGAGGGTTCTTTAATTTTAATTTTATTTCAACGTCTGTATCTTGCCTTTCTATTTAAAAAATAAAATAAAATTGAAGGCAGCAAACAAAACATACAAAGTAAAATAATTACCCAGAATCATTACAACTCACAGTAAAACAGCATAACAATTAATTTTTAAAAAAATGGTTCTAACATGAACAATCAGAATCTGGTTTAGAAAGTAGTGCCTTGCTTGGCTGCCTATCAGAAGGGGAGCCGTGATGGGGCCAGTTTGGTACAAGATATTGCAAGATCTTGGTGCCTACCTTGTGTACTTCAGCTGGCAGGGGGCAGAGACAGAACTAAGAGGCAGAATTTTGGTGTTTCACATACTGAAATGATCCTGTGCACATATACAAATCCCTCCACATAGACTAGAACATTTCCACCTGATTCCTAGTTTTCTAACTTGCCCTTGACATGCTAGTTTTCATTGTGCGGGGATCTGTACGTGTTTGTACGGAGGAACATTTAGGCAGGGGAGCTCCCAGTTGAAATCTGAAACAGCCCTACTGCTTGAGACACAAATTGACCATACCACAAGACGCCTGAAAACAAATCCCAGCTCTACTACAGATTTTTCAGTCATTGCTCTTGTGCTATAAACTGCATGTGGGATTGCTATTGTATTATCTGCTCTACAGAGTCCATAGGGTTTTTTGTGTGTTTTTTGGTGCGTACAGCATTCTGCTGTGTTTGCTCCAACTGCAATGGCAATAGTGACATACATGACAACGTATACATTCCTGATCACCTGCCTGATACATTGCTGGACACATCAATACCATCCTTCTTAGAGCCAAACCACCTTTGAGCTGTATGTAGCTGCTAATCCATCTTTCCTCCATTTGAATTAGACCAGAGTAGTCCACACCAACATGGATTTGAATTGTATGAGGAGCAACTTTGGTCTTTCCCTCTTACTGGTAGGCCTCGGCCTTCCCTTTTGTATTTGCCTCTGCCATCTGATTGGTTGATTCTAACATGCCAGTTGTATGTTGAGTCTAACATGCCAGTTGCATCATAGGGATAGGGCATGTGCGCACACCTTTGTTTTTTTGTTGTTAAATGCTGACCAAGAAGTGTGTAAAAGCACACAGTGGGGAGTTGGAAATTTGCCTCTGCAGTTTTTTGGTTTTGTGCAAATCTGATAAAGAAAAAACCCAGATGTGCTGGAAGCAGTTATGTACATGGCGAGAAAATAAATAAGTATTTGAGGAAGGAGAATAGCAGAAAGTAACAACTGAGACACCTACACCAAAATGCCAAAACAACTTCTGTGATTCCAAGTGCAGTGGTTTGGAGCCCAGTCCGCCCCCCCCCCGCCCAGTTTCTTGGATCATCCCCTTAATTTACAGGCAAATAGTCCCTTCCAACTCTACAGTTCTATGATTGTATGAGATTGGTGTTGTCTGAGGGTAATGTCATGTGCACTACACACATTAAATAGGAACCAAGGCAGCTGCAAACACATGGTGAACTCTGGGGGCATAGTAGACAAGCCCTAGTTGTGGTATTATGCTTGTGACTGGCTTGATTTCTATGTACTAACTATCCACTAAGAGAAAGGAGACAATGGACTGGGACTGCGGTGTTGTGACAGAGGGGATTTAAATCTTTGTCTTACAACTCATTAATGGTTCCTCGTCATCCTGGGAAAAAGTGACAAGTGGGGTGCTGCAGGGTTCTGTCCTGGGCCCGTTGTTGTTCAGTATCTTTATAAATGACTTGGGTGAAGGAATTGAGGGGATGCTCATCAAATTTACAGATGACACCAAGCTGGGAGGGGTAGCTAATGCCACAAAATACAGAATCAGAATTCAAAATGACCTTAACAGATTGGAGAACTGGGCCCAAGCTAACAAAATGAATTTCAATAGGGACAAATGTAAGGTTCTGCACTTAGGCCGTAAGAACCAGATGCACAAATATAAGATGGGGGACAGCCTCCACGACGGTAAGGGACTGTGCACAACAGCCTCCATGGCAGCAACGGATCATCGGCGAACAAAAAACAAGGATGACAGGTAAATCATCCTTGCAAATTCCCTCCAAGGACGGGGGGAATGGGCATCACTCACAGTTTGTCTTGGTAATGGCTCTCACTCAGTCATGGAATGTGGAAGGCCGGGAGCCGCTGAGTGCAAAAGCATTTCACTTGGCGAAAACCCTCCTATGCAGCCCTTAAGAAGCAGAGATTCTCTGTTTAATTGGATCTTTAATTGGTTTAAAGTACTGGGAAATGGCTGCAACAACATACTTCGGAATATACCAGCTACATGGATCAAAGGTTTGAACTGAGATAAGATTTTCTTCGGTGTGAGAGTTGGTTGGAGAGAGGGAAGCCCATGGTTTGTTTATTCTAAGCTTCTTTTAAGATTTAGCAACCCTCTCTGGAATATAAGATAAAAAGATATTTACAAGTGAGGAAGGGACGTTGGCGTAACATTAATATTAACAAGCAAAAATGGAAACTGTGTATGATCTGAAATGAAGAAAGGGTGAGGAGAAGCTCAAGTATGACTGTGTTGGAAGACAGAATAATTCCCCTCACCTCCATTTAAAAACAACAGACAAGGAAAAAGAGACTGAGATTTGTGTGTGTTATTGACAGAATATAATCTTAGATAAAGTTTGATTGGGCCATAAATCTCTTGCTGGAAGGAAAAGAATTTTGGGGCTGTGATAAGAACGCTGCAGAGATTCTGGGAGTTGGAAAGGAGTATTAAATCTTCAGTGCATTTGAAAACTGCCCACCTTTTCCTAGGCTGAGGGGGAAATGGCGAAAATCTGTGACATGTTTTACTAGAGAGACAGAATGGTTTCTAGTAGACTGTTGCCTATTCCGAGACAGAAGCAAGGGACAGAGAGATAAGACCTCTGAGAAACTTCAAGATTCAGTTCCGCCCCAAGCCATGATGGGAGAAAACAACAGCTCTCCATAAATGGACAGAAGGAATCTCCATGGATAGAACAGTTTTCACACACAGGGCAGAATAAAGAAAATAGTTTGAGTTTCTCACTTGAAGCTTTATAAATTTATATATTGTAACATCATGAAGTGTGGTGTAGTGGTTAAGAGCAGTAGTCTCGTAATCTGGGGAACCGGGTTCGCTTCCCCGCTCCTCCACATGCAGCTGCTGGGTGACCTTGGGCTAGTCACACTTCTCTGAAGTCTCTCAGCCCCACTCACCTCACAGAGTGTTTGTTGTGGGGGAGGAAGTGAAAGGAGAAGGTTAGCCACTTTGAGACTCCTTTGGGTAGTGATAAAGCGGGATATCAAATCCAAACTCCTCCTCTTCTTCTTAATTATGTAGCTGTGGACTATTATTATAAATGAAATCTAACTGACATTAATTAAGAACGCAGTAATATAAGATCGGAAATGCACCCAAACCATCATGTGGGGAGCCACTTTAATTAAAATGTATTAATTTGATGTTGATTGGCATTTTGATAATTCTATAATTTGGGAATTAATTGTTATTGTTATAATTTGGCTATTATTGGGGGTATAATGGAAAACCAATTAAAAAAAATTAAACATAGGGAAATACTTTCTGACAGTATGAGCTGTTCGACAGTAGAACAGTCTCCCTCGAGAAATGGTGGACTCTCCTTCCTTGGAGGCTTTAAATCAGAGGTTGGGTGGACATCTCTCATGGATGCTTTAGATGAGATCCCTGCATTGCAGTAGGTTAGACTAGATGACCCTTGGGTCCCTTCCAGCTCTGCGATTCTATGATTCTAACTCACAACCACAGCTGCTGTTTGTCCCTAGGAACTTTATTCCTTGGGCAAATAGCAGCTGTAGGGGCTCCAATCTGAATTGGGACACTGGTGGGCCAAAGATTTGAATTGCTTCTCCTCTATACTGCAGCCCCAACCTGGAACTTCCCCCTTGAAGTCACTATTTAGTAAATAAAAAATAAACATGCAAGGACCATTTGTGTACTTAACATCACTTCTAGTTTTGCCTTTAAAATACAGAAGAGGAGTGCTAAGGCAGCCTCCCCAAATCTGGCACGCTTGAGATGTTGCTGGATTACACCTCCCATCACCCCTGACCACCAGCCATGCTTACTGGGACTGATGGGGAGTGGTCATTCAACCACATCTGCAGAACATCAGGTTGAGGAAATAATTTTGTTTGGGGAGCATTTGCAACTAGCAGGCTGCAGTTGTAGAAGCAGCATTGTCAAAAAATCTCTTTCCTACCCCTGTTAAAAAGGCACAGGAGACCTGGAACTTTTCCAGTCGCAGCAAGCTACAAATTTGCTAATGCTGTAGTAGAAAAGCTCAGGAGGAAAGGAAGTGTCCGATTCACCCAAGATTGTCCCATCAGACATCCAGGACCTGGAGACCTCTTAAGAGAGCTGGTTTCAGGAATACATTTTTATAATCCATCTCAAATGCCTGGTTTAAATTCAAGTCTGGGTTTGCCTTAGATCATACAAATCTTTTGCCTTTTAAAATCAAGTCATTTCCCTTTGATCTTCTTCTCTGTTATATAATATCGTCAATTTGGATAGTGACTCACAACGCAGGTCTAGGCATTTCCATTCAGAACGAAGTCCTGTTGAGTTCACTGGGACTTTCAGACACGGGCAGAAGACTTGCATAAGATACCCGATTCTCTTGTGGGTCATTCATACGGATTAATATGGAAGTGGAGAGAGAGGGGTGGGTGGCTCTATGGGGTGGTCTTTAGCAGGGCTGGATTAGTTGCTACATTAAATGCACCAGATCAGAGCACCAGCCCAATTAGGGTTCTTTGCTGCAGTTAATTACTGCAGTATGTGTAATGAGTGCCCACTTTTCACTGCGCTGGATTTCCTCAATATTCTGTGCAAACAGAATATTAGGCTGCTCTAAGGCAGAAGAGCAGGGGCCATATCCTACTTAGATGTTTTTTAAAAAAGAATATTTGTAGCCTAGCAACCAAAAAGAGATTACTCTCTTTGCTGCAGATAATTTCACAGTCATGTGGAGGGAAAAAGGTGAGGCTGTATGGCTACACATTTGTAGCCACTATGAATGATAAAATGTGCCGGTTGTTTCTCTGCACTTCCAGAATAGGTCATCATCATCAACATCATCATCATCACTTTTAATTTGTATACTGTCTTTCTATCTTACAATACCCAAGGCAGTTTACAAGCTGAAGAAACAAAGAATATACACCTTATAACAATCTAATGCAATACAAAAATATGATACTAAAACATAACTTAGTGTATTTTTGGTCTTTGTTGGAAGCCGCCCAGAGTGGCTGGGGAAACCCAGATAGATAGGCGGGGTACAAATAATAAATTATTATTATTATTATAACTTTAAAATAAGCAACCTACATCAAATAAAGTAACATTCAACAATCACTAGAATAGTATAGAATAATAATATCAGCATATAAAAATTAAACAGAAATCCACTCTAACAGAAATTACAATAAAAAGATAAAATTACAATAAATAATTTCTAAACTACAATCAATAAAACAACGGCAAGCCACAGTGCATAAAATAATACAATACAAATTGAGCAGCAGAGGCTGGAGGGTGGAGCAAGGCAGGTGGAAGAAGGCCTTGCCTGATGAAGTCTCTCCCCTCCCAGTTCTTCCTCCAGGCACAGCTCCCTTATGAGGACTCCCAGGGCTGGAGGGTGGGGCAAGGCAGGTCATCTTTAGATTTAGACATTTTGGCTAATTTGCTTGGTGTCAAATACCACTTGTGGATCATATTTAAGTAGTTCTCTTTTAGCGCGTAACTAGCTGTGAATTTTAAGTTTATTTCCCACAATGGTTCCCACAGGTTCAAATCAATGTTATGACCCACATCTTCTGCCCATTTAATTATAGAAGATTTCACAAATTCTTCTTTCATTTCCCTATCAAGTAATATTCTAGACATTTTAGATAATGTTTTAACTCTAGATCTTAATATATCTTCTTTGAATTGTGATGTTTTTTCTGCAAATCCCAATTTCTTGTCTACCTTAAATTTTGAATTGCTTTGATAATAATTTTCAGCGAGTACAACACATATTATTTAATCTCGTCATTTTTTTTCATTTTTTGGTTCTCCCAGAAGATGCAGTGTTGACCATGCACACTAGATTAAGTGGCTGTAAAATGGAACAAGTGCATGGAAAATAGCTATTGTGGCTGATAGGTAAAGGGACCCCTGACCAAGGTCCAGGTGTGGCCAACTCTGGGGTTGCGGCGCTCATCTCGCTTTATTGTCTGAGGGAGCCGGTGTACAGCTTCCGGGTCATGTGGCCAGCATGACTAAGCCGCTTCTGGTGAACCAGAGCAGCGCACGGAAATGCAGTTTACCTTCCCGCTGGAGTGGTACCTATTTATCTACTTGCACTTTGACCTGCTTTCGAACTGCTAGGTTGGCAGGAGCAGGGACCGAGCAATGGGAGCTCACCCTGTCGTGGGGATTCGAACTGCTAACCTTCTGATCAGCAAGTCCTAGGCTCTGTGGTTTTTTTTTTTTAAAATAATATTTATTACTTTTCCAAAAAATTTAAACACTAAAAGAAAAGAAAAAACACATACAATACATTAAACTAACAAAACAATGCAACAACAATAAAATAAATCAAATTTCATTATCCCATCTTTCATTCACTTCTTTCCTCGACCTCCTCACACCTCCCTTTTTGTATTCCACTTCTGTTAATTATTTCAGCAATTCCTTTCCATCTACCTCTGTTTTCTATCCTATAATTATCTTAACTCATTCTAACCTTATTTTTTCCTTTAATACTCTATTAATCTATTTATACTTAATTCCTTATAACATTTCTACTAAAGCCATGTAACTTCATTCCAACATTTTTCTAACATTCATTAATTTTACAATATTTCTGTAAATAATCTTTAAATTTTTTCCAATCTTCTTCCACCAACTCTTCTCCCTGGTCTCGGATTCTGCCAGTCATTTCCGCCAATTCCATATAGTCCATCAACTTCATCTGCCATTCTTCCTGGGTGGGTAAATCTTGTGTCTTCCAATACTTCGCGATGAGTATTCTTGCTGCTGTTGTTGCATACATAAAAAAAGTTCTATCCTTCTTTGGCACCAATTGGCCGACCATGCCCAGGAGAAAGGCCTCTGGTTTCTTCAGAAAGGTATATTTAAATACCTTTTTCATTTCGTTATAAATCATCTCCCAGAATGTCTTAATCCTTGGGCATGTCCACCAAAGGTGAAAGAATGTGCCTTCAGTCTCGTTACATTTCCAACATTTATTATCGGGCAAATGGTAGATTTTTGCAAGCTTGACTGGTGTCATGTACCACCTATAAATCATTTTCATTAAGTTTTCTCTTAGAGCATTACATGCTGTAAATTTCATACCTGTGGTCCATAACTGTTCCCAGTCAGCCATCATTATGTTATGTCCAACATCTTGTGCCCATTTAATCATTGCTGATTTCACCGTTTCATCCTGAGTATTCCATTTCAACAGCAAGTTATACATTTTTGACAAATTCTTAATTTTGGAGTCTAACAATTCTGTTTTCAATTTTGATTTTTCCACCTGGAAACCAACTTTTTTGTCCAAATTGTATGCCTCCATTATTTGATAATAATGGAGCCAATCTCGCACTTTATTTTTCAATTTTTCAAAGCTCTGCAATTTTATTCTGTCTCCATCTTGATCCAGAATTTCCCAGTATTTCGGCCATTTGGCCTCCATATTGAGTTTTTTCTGTGCCTTCGCTTCCATCAAGTCCTAGGCTCTGTGGTTTAACCCACAGCGCCATCCACGTCCCTCATTGTGGCTGATAGCCACTGATAAATCTATTTAGCAATTTAGGATCAGAGGCTGAAGTCAAGCAACAGGGCTGCTGTCTTCATGCCCAGCTGACAAGGGTGTTGGAAGCATTTGCCTGGCCACCATTCCAGGAAGAGTTCTATGATGTAATCCTCCAGGTGTCATCATATTCTGTGACTCATAAAAGGAATACAAATATAGAATCTGGCTTATGGTGCCAATGCATTTGACTTTTACAGGCACTGAGGACCAACAGTTATGTGGACAAAGGCGCTGTCAACCAGAAGAAGCAAGGGATTATTAGAGGATATGGTGGAGAAAAACCCCAAGCCAGCTTCCAGGCTCAGTCCCAGTTCCTTCTCCACTCCACAGCTACAGGCTGCCTGCCTCTCTGCGCATGTGCAGAGTACATTTCCCCTCCCCAGGGAATAACTGCTGCCTAGTTCTAATATGTACATCTAGGGTGAGAGTACACTTGATCCTCAGCACTTTTCATTTTCAATTAAGTGGTTGTCTGCACAGAACGAGGTTCACTTGCCCAACAGAACTTTCCTCCCTCCTCTGTACCCATGAATCTGCTCTGTAGGATTAGGGAGCATGGGGGGGGGGATTCTAGTTTCGTTTGTGGATTTCGTTCCTGTAATAAACAAAAATCTGCCCTTATGGGGGACACAAGAGCCCTTATAGAGTCCTTTGTAGGTTCTCCATCAGTTGGAGAGGCCAACCAGAGAATATTGAGAAGCAAAGCAGCTAGTAAGCCTGATCTTTATTGACTGTTGCAACAGGGTGCTCCCGTCACACGCAGGAAAGGAGGAGGACCCAGAACAAAGGCGTGCCTGCCCTGATATAGACATTTTAATTGCCTTCCCTGGAGCTCAAGACCACCCCTCCATACATCATACATACATCACAGATGGGGTGTAACCCAAGACCACCCCCCACAAACATCATACCTACATCACAGAAAAGGTGGTCTACAACAGAAATCTGAGTGTGTTGTTTATCTCCTGTCTGGCAGGTTACCTGTTAATGGTCACTTGATTGGATACCCTGGGGAGCCTGGCCAGTCTTTTGTAATGACAAATACTTAGTTCCTGAGCCAGGTCACAGGTTCACCCTATTCATACACAGACATGCCCTTAATACAGGATTTGTGAACGAAAAGACAATGGGGAGGCTTTTCCATTTTCCTTCGACCTTGCAGAGAAATATTTGAGGTCAATTTGGGAGAGACAAAATGGTTTCAGGACTTTTTCTGTGGGGTTTCAGACATGTGGTTTAAATATGCAGTTATGAACATTTATCATATATATATATATATGTGTGTGTGTGTGAGAGAGAGAGAGAGAGAGAGAGAGAGAGAGAGAGAGAGACCTTAAATTTTTTATTTCAGTTCCCCACATAAATACCCCACTTAGTGCTATGTATAATTCCACCCGTAGAAATAAAGGGTGGTATTCAACTAAGATTTGATCAGAGTAAACCCACTGAAATTGATGAACATGACTGAGTTAGGCCTATTAATTTCAGTGGCTCTGCTCTGAGTAAAACTTGGTTGAATCCCACTCTAAATGTTGCCAATGTGCCCATGACTGGCCTCCCACTGCTCATCACTGGGCAATGCTTTCAGAATCCTTCCTCTGTGCTTGTGTATCTTCTCATTCTCTCCCAGCTCTTCCTCTGGTTTCCTGTTGATCCAGCCAGGGTCTCTGTGATACCACACCTGCCTTGTCCCCAAAGCCACTTTCCTGCGCCAGCATCCCGACACAGCTGAGCTCTGATTAGGCCACTCAGCGCCAGGCGCCTGGGCTCTTGCTAAGCAGATTAGAGGATTTCTGCCGCTTCCTCCATCCCTGGGAGGAGCAGGCTAAGAGGAAATTGATTCTAAGCTTAGCAGATCCAGCTTTGGGTGCCACAAAGGGAGAGTGGTGGCAATGGCGGCTGTAAATGGAGAAGGGACCAGGAAAGGAATTCCACCACTTCAAGTTAAGGCAGAAACAGGGCACAGAATAAGCAGTCTTGTATTTGTGTCCAAAAGGAATATTATTCTCTCTTTTTTTGTCTTTTGGGCCTGGTTGTGTGTGTGTGTTAGTTACAAGGTATTTGAAGGATCTGAGACACAAAAGAAATGTGCACAAGTGTATAGCGTGCCTCTGGTCAAACTGCAACGTGCCCAGCTGTTCTGTGAGCTGGGGATGGAGAACCTGTGGCCTTCCAGAGGTTGTTGGACTCCAGCTCCCATCAGCCCCAGCCAGCATACTAGCCAGGGATGATGGGAGTTAGAGTCCAACAACAAGTGATAGGCCACATATGCCCTGGCATTGCTGGGAGCAAAGTAAAAAAGGGTGGAATTCAATGTCACACTATTACCATTGTTCCATCAGCACAAGCATTTTGTTTGCCAGACAGAACAAACTCCCCTCTCCCCTCTGGAGCACTGCTCTGGGTGCTATCCTGCCTCCCACAGCCAATTGGGGGGCACATGGGGGGAAGAGAGGAAGGAACGCCTATTGCACTGGGTCTTGATAGTACAACTATTTAGTTTAATTTATACCACTTTTTAAAAACATTTAAAAAAAAGGGATGAGGGGCAGAACATCCGTGTCTCAGTACAAAATAATTTGGGTCACCCCTTTCTCATTCTAGATTTTTTTTGCAGTATTTCTGTTATAAAATATGAACAACTTTATAATGTAATAATCAAATTAGATGACATTCAATATTGCTGAGTCTTATTACATCCATATGCCTCAAAATATCTTCTCAAAATCCAATTATGTATTCCAGATTCATTATTGTTACCCATCTGACTAAACTGACGACATTTGTTGCATTCCTTGGGAGATTCTGTTTTCAGCTGTTGCCATTTTATGGTGCCAGAAGGCGCATAATGGTTAGGGCCAATGCAAGTATCCTATGGGCTGGGCAGAAGGCTAATAGATGGTTCAGAATGGATGCCAGTTTCTTACTGCGCCAGACCTTTGGGAGGGGGGCATGTGTCAGTGGTGGGTGGGGCCAGAGGCAAAAGTGGGTGGAGAAACTAACACAAATTTTACCTGTGTACTTACTGCAGGCCAGTTTCTCCACACATCCAATACCCTGCCCCAACCCAGAGGTTTTTTCAAAGCTGAAAGACACACTCGAGCCAGCCCAAAAATAGAATTAAGGAGAGGTGTAGGAGAGGTGGTGCATGGTGTGGCCTGGGGAGAATCCTAATAGAGAACTCTGGAGGTGCTGAGCCGCTCCTCTTGCTCCATGCCCCTCCCTTAACCTTCTTGCTGCTCCTGTCTCCCTCTCTTTGCGGTTCTGCTCATCTTATTGCTGTAGTATTTTATTTATTTGATTTGATTCATATACTGCCCTTTATCCAAAGATCCCAGGGTGGTGTACATTAAGAATGTAATTTATGCAGGATAATAATAAAAACACAATACACATAATGCAGCACAATAATAACATAATCATAATAACAAGCCATAGATTATTTAATGGCCAAGGGCCTGGGTAAAGAGGAATGTTTTTACCTGGTGCCTAAAGACGTGCAATGATGGCACCAGGAGAGCCTCTCTGGGGAGAGCATTCCACAGTCAGGGAGTCACAGTAGAGCCAATGGCATTGCTTTGATAAGGCCCTGAGTAAGCATCTGGTTGGGTGGCAGCTATGGCCCGAGGCTCCTCCGCCTCCAGTTGCTTAGATCTGGTCATGCAAGGGAGCCAGTCTTTCAAAAGCTCAAAGCCCTAGGAAGATTTACGCTCTATTACTCTGCTAGTTCCTGCCTGCTGGGTGGCTGGGCCCAGTTGCTGCCCTACTCAACAGCATCTGCAGCAGAGGCAGATAAGAGACAGCTGGCTGCTGGCTCTTTCCCCTCCTCTGGCTGGACACAGGCAGCAGCATCACAATAAGGAGGCAGTGTGTGTCTGCTCTGACAAGGCTGCTGCCATCACAATGGCCTGGCTGTCCTGCTCCCTTTTGCTGTTGTTGCTCATCCCATCCAGCAGTGCCAGTTTAGATGCTGAGAAGACAAGAGAGCTTGAATACACTTGCTTCCTGCAAGGCAGTGAGAATTAGTCAAGCGCTGAATTATCTCATCACTATCAAACCTCCCTGGGGGAATCGCATTGCTGTAAGTGATCTAAGTGCTTATTCCCATTTTAGTGATTACAAACCAGATGATTCTTTTGTGACCTTTTCCCTATGGGGTCTACCCCAGCCTGGAAACATAAGTAAGCGCCAGAAGCCCAAAGGAGCAGGAGAAGATGCTTCCCCAGCTGCTAACCTCTTCTGATGATCCCCATTGCTCTAAACCAAGAACGCTTGTGCTGACAATTTTCCAATGAAAGATGGCAAAGAGGCTATGGAAGAGTTCAGCACATTGTAATGGGAATCTCGGTGGTCTGAGGCTGGTGCCTGCCTAGTATAGTGGGCTTTCTGGACACAGTGTGTCTCCAAGCCACAGAAAGTTGGTGGGGAAGGTTATGCAACATCAGCCCTTGCCACTGGCTGGCTGGCTGGTAGTATGAAGGTTCTGGATTGGTCAGGTTAGCTGTAATTGCTGAGTGGCCTGGCTTTCTGCCCTTGCTTTTTTCAATGAGGAGTAGCACCACTACAGGCACCTGCTACACGAGGCTGCTTCCATCTCCTTCATTCACAAATCCATTTCATCACATTTCCACATTAATCTGTTTTTTTTAAATTAAAAATACAACTTGTAAGTATGTATTTTATTAGAAAATGCATATTTACCGTACATATGTATTTTATCTCAACACATTTCTAAGGGTTGTAATCAAGTCCTACTCAGAGCAAACCCACTGAAATGAACAAACCTAAATTAGTCATGTTCATTAACTTTTCTCACAGTGGCCGGCAAGATGCCCCAAAGGGAAGCCCACAAGCAGGACATGTGTGAAATAGCGCTCTCCTCATTTGCGATTCAATGGGTCTACTCTGAGTAGGATGAGCATTGAATACTACCCATTTTTAACATGGTGGGGGAGGCATTCAATGTCATGCACAAACATTTCCGCTTGCCTGGTGGAACAATATCACCTCTTCTTCCCCATGCAAACACACCTGAGCCAATTGGGGAGGTGTGGAGGGAGAAGAGGGAGGGAAAAGCCCCGCTGTGCTAGAGGAAGGCTTTGCACAGGCTTTTGCTAGTGGGACCAGTTAGCTGAATCCACCATTGCATGGGCGTAGCCAAGGGGGGACAGGCTGCCCCCCATCAATACAGATCAATATAAATCAATACAAATATGAGGTTCTGCTTTCCCCCTCAAAAAAAGCCTGTCCTCCCTAACAAAAATCCTGACTATGCTCATGAACCATTGGTACTTTTCCTTGAGTTGAGGACTATCGCACTTGGATTCTGATGCCTGCCAAAATGTACCTGTGCTGCCTAAACAGGGTCGTATGAGGCTCATAGGAAACCGCACCCAGCTTTGCTCAATTTCAGAGCTGGTAGGTGCAGGGGACAGCTTTCTTGGCTTTTTGTATTTGATGCAGGAGTGGCTTGCAGATGGGGCACTGTTGCTTACCAAGAGGGGCTGGCGCAGTGCAGTTAAACCAGTGGAGCCAATCCAGTGCTCCTGCCAGGGCATTGACCCCAGGAAGGCCTCCAAGTCATCTTGCCCTTCTTCCTCCCAGTAAGCACCAGCAGCCTACCTACCAGGAAGCTACCTTAGCAGCTCGCCCCACCTGGCAAGCCACTTCGGAAAACAGAGCATTTTTGTTCTTAACTCATGGGGTTTGTTTTAAATCAGGGGTGGGAATATTGTTGGACTCCAGTTCACATCATCCCCAACCAGTGTGAGCAATGGTAAAGAATGATGCATTTTTTAGTCAATGTTTGGAGGGCTACAGAGTCTCCTATTCTAAAACATGCCTATTTACTAGGAATAGTCTAGAGGACGTTTCCCCCGTGTTCTTGTGAATCAGCATTGTCTCGGCTATCTGCATTGCTGGTTGTCAGATGCTAGTTTTAGTACCCTACAAAAACTAAGCATCTGAGCTCTGCTCTAATGATGGTGGGGGGTTGTCTTGCTCTCAATAAGAGCATAGCATGGGAGCATATTTCTAAAAAGCAAAATAAACTTTAATCATTTGATCATATCTAATAATACAGGTTAGTGTATTAATCCAGGAAATGAAAGAAGAAAAAGTCAGGGCTTGTGTCAAGGTTGTGTGTATTCCATACTTCAGGATCACACCACACTATTGCAGAATTCAACACTGGGCACAATGCAATATCCTGATAATTGCTGCATAAGCCCTCCCTCAAGCATATTCTAGTCAAGCTCTTACTACTGTGAGGATAGATAGATCTGAATATGTGTGGGCGGTGACTTGTGAAATCTTAGAAGCCAGAACAGGGACTAGTGTTTCTAGACACCTTCTCGTTGCTCTATGTGTTACATTGCTAGTTGATGCCGAAATAAATTATGCAAACTTGCTCCATTTTCACTTACAAAACTTTAGCATGTTTTGGTACAGAATTCATTGTGAGTGCAGTCCTCAGTGCATCTACTTTTAAAGCTCTCAATTTTTCTCCTAATCTAAATTTAATTATTTCTCTGGCTCTCTTGCTAGCTGTAACTTTTACAGCCTAGTCGGAAGGATTTTGTTTTTTATTTGTTCTACTCTAGACTATCTTTGTTTGGTACTGATATTTCAGTACAAATTAATTTTTTTCCTGCATGAAGCAGTACAGCAGTTGGTTTGCACGTTGTGCCTCTTTAAAAATTATTGTTAACTGATCAATCAATCAATCAATCAATCTCTGATTATGGGATTAGTTGGGGAAATAATTTCACAGATTCAAACTTCAATTAGAGTAGGACGATTGAGCTGTTCTCATTATTTCCCATTCCAGCTGCAAAGGATTCCTAGAGGATAACAAGGATTCCAGGATAAGGACTTACTGAAGGTTGGAGGATAGTTTCATCAGTGCCAAATATTAGGTTGGGCTAATTGTTGTCTAGGCTTGGTGGCCTCAAGCAAGCTTACTTTCAAGTAAGTCTGCTTGTGATATTGCCTAACGGAGAAAAAAAATCAACCTTTCTGATTGAGGGGGTAGGAATATAAGCAGATTTGAAAAGAAGTGGAGAGCCTGCAAGAAGCTACAATGGGTGAGAGTATCCAAGCACGGCATGTTTGTTGTTGTTGTTGTTTAGTCATTTAATCGTGTCCGACTCTTTGTGACCCCATGGACCAGAGCACGCCAAGCACTCCTGTCTTCCACTGCCTCCCGCAGTTTGGTCAAACTCATGCTGGTAGCTTTGAGGACACTGTCCAACCATCTCGTCCTCTATCGTCCCCTTCTCCTTGTGCCCTCCATCTTTCCCAACCTCAGGGTCTTTTCCAGGGACTCTTCTCTTCTCATGAGGTGGCCAAAGTATTGGAGCCTCAGCTTCAGGATCTGTCCTTCCAGTGAGCACTCAGGGCTGATTTCCTTAAGAATGGATACGTTTGATCTTCTTGCAGTCCATGGGACTCTCAAGAGTCTCCTCCAGCACCATAATTTAAAAGCATTGATTCTTCGGCGATCCGCCTTCTTTATGGTCCAGCTCTCACTTCCATACATCACTAGCACTGCATGCATGTTAGAGAATCCATTTTCTCTCCCTGCCTCCCCTGCCTTCATTGCTTTGACAAGGAAGTTGAAATGAAATCAGTGATTCACTCATCAGGCTGTAAATAATGAAGAACTTTTCCCAGGCTAGTTAGTTGGAAGGGGGCTGTTATCTCAGCTTGTCTCAAGCTGCAGTGTAGCTGTCTCAAGAAAATGGTATGGTACATCAAAGGAAAATCACAAGAGCATCACTTCCTGTTCTTCTACCCCCTTGCAAAAAAACCCCCCTTCTTTCCCAGGTTTATTTAAATAATATTTCTCCTAAAAATAGAACAGAAGACTTCTGCATAGCTGTCAATGTTTCCTCACAAGAAATGGGAAAAGTTGACAGCTATGGACTTCTGTGTCCACAAAATGTGATAAGGAAAGGAAGCAGGTGCAGAAGAATGATAGAAAATAGTCTACTAAATTTGCAGAGAATGAAGTGTTTTCATGGTTTGTGCTCAGATGGACTGTGTGATGTTAAATGCTTCAGAGTCCATGGTCTCCAAGGATAAATAAGTTCAAAAACTAAGCCCCCAATGCAGGCCAGACAAGTCAAGTGCAGCTACTTATGAGGTTTCTCATTGCATACAGGATCAGGCTCCCAACTCTCACCTGCCTTTCCTAGGTAGAACAATCACCTCTTCCCAGCTCATGCATCCAAAACCATCCTTGATGGCGCCTTTCCCAAGGCTCCAGTGTTTGTAGAATGAAAGTTCTGGGAGTCTGCTGCTGGACCCTTTTTAACATAGCCCAAGGCCACCCTCAATGTCCAGGTCATCCCAAATCCTAGTGCAATATAGTTGGGGGAAACTGGGGAGGTCTTTTCTCAGGGCTCTCTCTGCAAATGGCAGAAGGGACTGTAGTGGTGGTCTCAGTCTGGGTCTCTCCTTCTCCAGGAGGCCACTTACCACCTTCCCTCTAGGCTATTTAAATTCCTGAGCCTCCATAGCCCTTCAATAGGCCCTAGTGATGGCAGCTGCTCCCATCCCCACCTTGCTTCTGCCTTTACTGACTGAGTAGCAGCAGGCTTGGCTCCTGGAGAGGCAGATTGGTGGCACCTTAAAGGGAAAGTCAGACAAATAACTTGCCCATGAGTGCATCTGTGCCGATGGGAAAACATCTGACTGTGTCCAGCTGTCTTGTGAAACAACTCGAAACAGAGAAACCAAACTTTTTAAAGGGCCCACTGCTGTTAAGCTTCTTCATTATTTTAGCTCAGTTTCAGTTCAGGCACTCAGATTTTTAATAACAATTGTGGCACCTTAAAGGCTAACAAATTTATTATATCATAAGCTTTCATAGTCCAAAGTCCACTTTTTCAAATGCATGGTGTTCCGAGTTGAAGATATCTATATACAAGCGTTTCTCAGCTTACACAGGGTTACATTCCAGGGATCGTGCCAAAAAACAAAATCGTGTATAGTCAAAACGGAATGCATCAGATTGTTAAGCAATTACTGCACAGAAGCACTTCAGGTACATGTTATCCTGCCACAAGTCATAAGAACAGAAGGAGAGTCTTGCTGGATGAGGCCAGTGGCCCATCTGGTCCAGCATGTTGTTCTCACAGTGGTGAACCAGTTGCCTGTAGGGAAGCTTGCAAAGTGAGCATGAGTACAACAGCAGGTTGAAGTGGACTGAGTGCCCCAAAGAGCAAGCAAGATGCTTGAGCTATGGCTGTGCTGTAATCTACACAGGGTGGAGGAGCCACATTGGTACTGGGAAGTATTACATCGCATGTGCCTGATTTTAAGAGTCATCTTTTGACAGTTCTTGGGAGAACCATATCAGAGCTATAGCAAATGGAGGGACAGAGGCCACTACAAAGAGGCTTGGCGTTAAGAACAGCCACCAAATCTATGTTTAAAGGCATCCAGCAGTTGGACAGCTCCCTGTTCTCAGAGCAGTCTGTGCGCAAGGGCAGAAACTCAGCCAGTCCTTCCCATGTGGGCTCCTTGACACAGGTCTTGTGGCCTGGCCTGGCTCTGCTGGACCCTTTCTGATGCATCAGGGAAGAGCTGCAGACCCAGAGGATCATTTTACACAAAAAACCTGCCAATTGTCAGAACCATAGTGTCTAGACCAGCCTTTCTCAACGTTGGATTCCAGACGTATGTTGTTGGACTACAAATCCCATCATCCCTAGCTAGCAGGACCAGTGGTCAGGGATGTTGGGAGTTGTCATCCAGCAGCATATGGGGGCCCAAGGTTGAGAAAGGCTGGTCTAGACTGAATAACACATACCCTTTGGTAAAGTAACCCTCTGGTTCCTTTGTATGATTTCACTGGATTTCCACCTCCTTCTGGCTAGGGGCGGATGGGACTTGCTTGCACAAAAAAGAGTGTGTGGACAGTATATAAAAAAATGAAGCATCTCCACAAAGCATGTAATGCTGTTTGTTTTGTGGCAAGACCTAGCAGAGTAGCATAGCACCAGGGATAGCAGCAGGACAAAAAAGCAGTACTGAGGGAATGGGGGCTTTTTAAATCCACTTTTCTTATCCAAGCTCTGTAAATAATTAGATCTCCCAGAGGCAAGCTGTGGTGTAATACTTTGGAAATTCCAAGGTAAGACTATCTAGGAGGAGTGGAAGAAATATGTATATAGTATATAGTATGTATGTATGTATGTATGTATGTATGTAATTATAGATCCCCTAGACCTTCTATTGCATATGGGTGTCTAAATAAACAATGTAATCATAAACAGTAAGTGTGGGGGGGGGGACATAAAGCATCTGAACAGCATAATAATAAGCAAGAACCAAAATCAATCACAATTTAAATTTTCATAAAGCCCTCCCACATCTAAACAGGTTCATAGTAAGGTGCTTAAAGATGTAACCTGCCAGCTTTCATGGGGTAGAGAGTTCCATAGCTTAGGTGCCCCTGATGATAAGGCCTTGTCATGACATTTGGAAAACAAAAGTAGGGTTGGGATGGCGACTGTAGTAGGGGACCCTTCCATATTCAGGTCTGTGCAGATTTACTTGGGATTAAGGCACACTGGACGGGACGCGGGTGGCGCTGTGGGTAAAACCTCAGTGCCTAGGACTTGCCGGTCGTATGGTCGGCGGTTCGAATCCCCACGGCGGGGTGAGCTCCCGTCTTTCGGTCCCAGCTCCTGCCCACCTAGCAGTTCGAAAGCACCCCTAAGTGCAAGTAGATAAATAGGTACTGCTTTATAGCGGGAAGGTAAACGGCGTTTCCGTGTGCTGCGCTGGTGCCGGCTCACCAGAGCAGCTTCGTCACACTGGCCACGTGACCCGGAAGTGTCTGTGGACAGCGCTGGCTCCCGGCCTCTTAAGTGAGATGAGCGCACAACCCTAGAGTCGGACACGACTGGCCCGTACGGGCAGGGGTACCTTTAAGGCACACTGGAGTTGGGTTTGCAAGTAAGAATGCATAGGATTTGGTTGCTGTTTAGCTGGTTGAGTATGGAAACAGAATAGGTGGACAGTGAGGTGTGTGCTGCGTGAGTTAGATGGAATGGGCATTTCCTATAAGCCTCTGGTGTTCCTAGGTAGCCCTTGACCTCTCTTTTCTCTCCCCTTCTAGGGCAAGCCTTATGTCTTTGATCGTGTCTTCCCACCCAACACTACCCAGGATCAGGTGTACCATGCCTGTGCCATGCAGATTGTCAAAGGTTAGTCTGGGTATCGGTAAAATGGTGGGCATTTAGTAGGAGTTGTATAAAGGGGCAGGAAGGGTGAGGCAGAAAGCCAACTGGGGAAATAAATGAGTCCTCTTTCTTTCTTTCTTTCTCTCTCTTGCAGATGTGCTGGCTGGGTACAATGGCACCATCTTTGCTTATGGGCAGACATCCTCGGGAAAGACTCACACCATGGAGGTGAGAAGGCATATAATATAATATAAGGCATGGAAAAAACTAGGTCATAGCTAGGAAGCCACTGACAAGAAGGCCGTTTCATAAGTTCAAGAAGCAAAAGTGGAATGGGGTGAGGAACTTGTGGCCCTCAAAATGGTGTTGGACTTCAACCCTCATCAGTCTCAGCTGGCACTGTAGTCCTGGGGTTGCAGTACATCAACCACATCTCGAGAGACACAGGTTCCCTACCCCAGTGGTAGGCGATCCTTGCCACCTTACCACCTGGAGATGGGACTATTTATCCCCTAAAAGCTTAGCTCTAAAACATTTGAGGAGATCCGTTTGGCTCATTCCTGATGTTTCTGTTCCTCCAGGGTAAGCTGCATGACCCCCAGCTCATGGGTATCATCCCTCGCATTGCCCAGGACATCTTCAACCACATCTACTCTATGGATGAGAACCTGGAATTCCACATTAAGGTCAGAGGCATACGGAATAGCGGTGGGGCCAGGGGTATGGGCAACAGTGGTGGCTACTGGGAACAAAGGATCTGTATTTGCAATGGGTGGGATGCTCAAATGAGATGGTTGGAAAGGCACATCTTGGTCAGGGAGTCAGATCCTCTGGTTCCAGGGCTGGCAAAGGACCTCAGGTAGGTGAACTCAGCTGGTGAACGTGGAGGGAAAGTTCAATAATATTTCTTGGGCATGAGCTACCCAGACAAAACTAGTGCAGAGAATCGAGAAGCTTTCCAGGAACCATAGCTCAATGGAAGAGCACATGGTTTCCATGAAGAAAGTCCCAAGTCTGATCCCTGGCATTTTCAGTAAAAAAAAACAACTAAAAAATAAAAATCAGGTAATGGGAAATATTCTCTGCCTGAGATGATGGAAGGAGCCACTTCCAGTCAGAGCTGACAAAGCTGGGCTAGACAGGAAAATACTCCGGCCTGGTATAAGGCAACTTCCCATGTTCCCATAGGCAGCAGTGACATGGGACAGGTGCTTTGGGGTCCTAGGACCAGAAGGATTTGGGTCTTAAAGGGTCCTGCAAATCAGCTAGCGAAAGGTTAATCTCCACTCCTTTCACCCTATGGAGCAGGGAGCCAAGGCCTGACACAAAGCAGTCCAGGGAAGAAGGGCTTATTCACACTTACCACCCCACCCCCACTTTTCAGACACTGCTCTGTGCTTAAAAGCTATGTGTCCATGTGTGTGATTTATTTTTTCAGCCTTCCCCTTGAAAAACTACTTTGTAGTGCTTTGGAGTAAATACCAATTTGGGTTTTCCATGGGTGACTGTTTGCTCTGATTCAGCTTTAAAGAGCAGGTTTTTATGGGGAAAGTTCTGGAGCAACAACAACCACAAAAGCAGGGATGCTTGGACATGGAGCTTTAAAGCATGGACCTTTGTCTGGAGAGAGTGGGGCAAAAGGTAAGTGTGGATAAGCCCTCAGGTCCACTGTTGTATTTAAAGAGGCTATAAAGGTCAGGACTGAACAAAGGGGCCAGTCCTCAACCGCAGGGCTCAGGCTCCCCCTCTGTTTTCTCAAGGAATTATTGGCAGTTTCATCCACACCCTCCATGTAATGCATATGGCATCCCCCAAAGAATCATGGGAACTGTAATTGGTTAAGGATGCTGGGAATTGCAGTTCTGTGAGGGGTAAACTACAACTCCCTGGATCCTTTGGGGGAAGTCAGGACTGCTCAGAAGCAGCATAAATATGCTTTAGATTAGATGTATGGTGTAGATGTGTGACAAGAGTGTATTACTTATTCTCACTTTGAGCACTGTGGTTCTTAGAAAGGTATGTGGTCACAAGGATGATAACTGAGGGAAAATTGAGGGCCCCCACATCTTTATGTCTGTTCTATTTAATTACTCTCTCTCCCCATCCCAGGTTTCCTACTTTGAAATCTACTTGGACAAAATCCGTGATCTGTTAGATGGTGAGTTATCATCAGGGATGTTGAGGGGAAATGGTACGAACAGGGCATTGAAAGAGTAAAGGAGAAGGGCTTGATAGGAAATAGTGACATGGGGGGGGGATTTTGTCAGGGGCGCTGGCCCTGGTGAAGGACTGAAGTGAAATGTATGCTCCTGGATCAACTGTGCCCTCTTTGAATGATCTCCTCTCCTTGCCCATAGTGACCAAGACCAATCTTTCTGTTCACGAGGACAAGAACCGGGTACCATTTGTGAAGGTGAGATTCCTGGGAAAGAGTCACACTCCTGGCCAGAATGGAAGGAAGAGAGCACTAGTGGCCTGAGTGTTGGGTCTAGCCAGTGGTTACCTCAGGGGTGCATTTTCAAGCTTTGGATGGGAAGGCAGGATTTTCAGTAAGATTCCAAGGCTTGTGCTTGGATACATCCAAGTTTAAGTTAACAAAAAGGCAGTTTTGAGAGCAGTTACTGTGCTGGTCATTAAATCTCATAATAACTAGAGGTGTAGATACTTTTGTATAATTATCATGGTCTAACCAGTCCCCACAATTTTCTCCCTTCCTCAGTCGAACCTTTGTGTATATCCTAAGGCCTCCTGCCCCAACTTGTGCCTTACAGGTAGTGATGAACTCCAGCTCCCATCATCCCTTGCCATTGGCCATCCTGGCTGGGTCTGATGGACATTATTATCCTAAAAAATGCAGAAGGGCACTAGTTTAGGGAAACCTACCCTAGGGCATCTGTCTACGGCCAGAAGACAGGGGCAGCTGCCCAGGTTGAGCTGTGTGAGGCATGGTGGTGGTGGCAGCCTGGATTAAAAAAAAGAGAAATGAGGTCAACATCACCATATATACTATGACAAATGCCCTTTTCTTCTCCCCCCCTCAGGGCTGCACTGAGCGCTTTGTCTCGAGCCCTGAAGAAATCCTGGATGTCATTGACGAGGGGAAATCTAACCGTCATGTGGCTGTTACCAGTGAGTTCTGAGAAATAAAAACAGGCCGGAGGGATTATGATGGTGTGGTTGGGTGAATGGGGAGCTCTGAACTAGTTCAGTACAACTTGTTTGTTTTAATCAAACCCCTCAGTGGTGTCTGCCATGGCAGGCTGGCTGCATGCGGTTTGGTGGGTTGCAAGTCATTACAGGCGTGGTCTGTATCCCAGGAAACACTGGGATAGTACTATGCTCACGCTAAGGGAAGGCCTGAGTGAGGTGGGCTCAGATTTCAAGCAGAGAGAGCTACTCCTAATAGATTCTCACACTTTAATAAACGAAAGCCACATTTAAGACACCATGATGCCACTTTAAACAGCCATGGCTTCCCCCAAAGAATCCTGGGGGCTGGAGTTTATTAAGGCTGCTTCGTGTTCTTAGGAGATCCCTATATTCCCCTCACAAAAGGGGAATTATCTGCGAAGAGGAACTGAAAAATGTAGTTCTGG
This sequence comes from Podarcis pityusensis, assembly GCF_964106645.2. Lineage (NCBI taxonomy): Eukaryota > Metazoa > Chordata > Lepidosauria > Squamata > Lacertidae > Podarcis > Podarcis pityusensis. The sequence goes on from NC_138029.1 coordinate 6,051,656, forward strand.
GAGGGGAACAGAGGTCTCCTAACAAACCTCCACACAGCAGACTGCAGCAACCAGAATTCTTTGGAGTAAGCCATGAAGGTTTAAAGAGGGATCACGATACTTTAAATATCAGGTGTGAACACAGCCTAGGGGTTGACAAGCAACACGTGCTTGAGCCTTGTTAAACCTTTATAGCATCTACACTGAAAAGTTGTGGGCCCTTCCAGACATCCTTTTTATTGTGAGTTCATGATTATTTTTCCTCAGAATGCTATCGGGGTGGTCAAATGTGATCCCTTTTTCAATACTGTTGGTGCAGGAATGGCTATTGAACCCTTTTAAATCTGTGACGTGGAAATACCCTTTCTGCTCCAGTGTGTCTCAAACACAGGAAAATAAAAATTACCAGGAATTAAATATGACTTCTCTATTTACTTATTTACTTTTTTAAAAATTGAGCCTGGTCGTGGAAATGAAAGGTGTCAAATTTGAAATGTCTGAGATGTGGAGCCTGAGATATAGACAGTATTGTTTATTCATTCACTGATGACATATATATCTTGCCTTTCCTCAAAGGAGTGAACACGTCTCTCTCCACAATTTTTTCCTCACAACAATCCTGTGATGTAGTTTAGGCTGCGAGAAACGGATTAGTCTGAGGTCACCCAGCAAGCTTTATGACAGAGTCCTGATGTGAACCTGTGTCTTCGCAGTGCTAGCCTGACACCCTGACCTCTGGACCACATTGGCTCTCAGTCAGAAGTGATGGATGATAGCTCAGTCAGTGGTGCATGAGACTCTTAATCTAAGGATTGTGGGTCCAAGCCCCAAATTGGGCAAAAGATTCCTGCATTTCAGGGGGTTGGACTTGATGACCCTCGTGGTCCCTTCCAACTCTACAATTCTATGATTCTATATGGAAAGGATGGAGGTTCCCATCATGGACTTTGGGTTAAAGAGGGCCAGTGAGCTAGACTGTGATTGGTAAGTAACATACCAGGGAGCTGTGGTGGCAATGGGGCTTCTGTGTAGCATCAGTGCTTTGGGAAGGTGTGTTCTGGCTTCTGTGAATCTCAGCCAAGTCTTAACAGAGCCTCTAATCCAACTGTGAAATCATAAACAACAATCTTGCTGCACCCTAGAGGCAGTGTGTGGTGTTGCTCCCAATCATGCCTAAGTCACAAAACATGGACCTGCTATTACACAAACAGCACAGAGTGTGATAACATTCTTCCTGGGCTTACAATTTCAGCTGTGAGTCTGCATGACTGAATATTCCCTCGTTTATCAAATAAACCCTTTATTTTTCTTAGAAAAATAAGATAAGCGTTCTAATACAGCCTCACATTTTGTGTTTTCTGAGCACAGTAATTCTATCCTCGCCTCAGCCTTTGGGAAGTAAGAAATATTTGGGAAAAATGTTTATGCATTTGCATGTGTGGATTCCAGGCCACACACAATACCCCCTTTATCCAGAGAGTTGGACAAGACATGATGAGGCCATTGTTGCTCATACTGTGCATGCAGTGGTCACAGTTGGAGGCAAAGTGCCTCTTAATACCAGTTGCTGAGAACTGCAAGTGAAGAGAGTGGCTGATGCACTCAGGCCTTGCTGTGGGCTTCACACAGGCATCTGGTTGTCTGTTGTCAGAACTGTATGCTGGACTATGGTGAGCCTTTGGCTTGATTCATCACAGCTCCCTCATGTTCATTTCATTCTTCTCTCTGGTCAAATGGCTCTTTGAGTAGTTTTTTTCCTAATGCATTGACATTTGTCCAGAGACCACAGTGAAAAAGACACAAGTGTGTGTACAAACAATTGGGTAACAACACCTCTATTCTGCCTGTGAAACTATTTAATTGAATACCACCCTAGGCCTAGATAGGCATCGAGTTGGGGTATTTTTTTTTCCAGTGCAGGAAATCCCTGCTCAGAATTTCCCTATAGGGAACCGGCTTGGTTCTAGCGCTCCCATGTTCTCACTGTTTTGCCCCTGCAGACATGAATGAACACAGTTCCCGCAGCCACAGCATCTTCCTCATCAACATCAAGCAGGAGAACATGGAGACTGAACAGAAACTGAGTGGGAAGCTTTACCTGGTGGATCTGGCTGGCAGTGAGAAGGTGCTGGGGTTTTTTCAAGGGGGTGTAGGTGCCAGGTATCCCTGGCCCACTTGTAGAGTCAGGCGAGGTCTAATTTCTCCCATAAACAAAAGATTTAGCTGTCCCATGTTGGAAATCTATACAGATCCCAGCAATGCCTGAAATAATTATACTTATCAACAATTATTCAACACAGTAATCAAGCTTCTCTTTTTTCCTGGCAGGTCAGCAAGACTGGAGCGGAGGGAGCTGTCTTGGATGAGGCCAAGAATATCAACAAGTCCCTGTCAGCACTTGGCAATGTCATCTCTGCTCTGGCTGAGGGCACGGTGAGCTCTGGCTCCTTGGGAGACAATAGCTTTGCACTATTTAGACTGGAACACCAAACACATGAAGCCGTTGTGTCTGAGCATGTTCAGCCAGCCTTAAATAGAACAAACTAGAGCAACATACAACCAGCAATGCTCACCAAGGCAGGGCAACGGTGCTTACCTGACCTCCTGTTTCTTGCCTCACTGTGTCATCCTGGGAGGGATGAAGCGGTGGAGAGTTTGGTGAGGTGCAAATGCGTCTGTCGGAGTGCCAGATTGGCCTCACCAGCCTGTTTGCACCATGCTGACCTTGCCACCACCTCTTCCCTCCTCCTCTCCCTACCAGTACACTGCAAGGACTTGGATAACAGGAAGTAAGCTAAGCCACCTTGTGGACCACTGCTGCATACATCCTGTAAGCTCTCCACAAGAGACTTGTATATCCTGCAGGCTGCTATTAGAGCTCTGAGAGTTTCCCACAGAGGTAAGTGTGTAAATGTAGAGGCAAATGTGTTGTATTCAGGCACAGGAAAAGAACAGTGGGCAGTCTCCTTAGCTACAGCCCAGCTTTCAGATACCCACTTAGACCAGGATAAACCCTGCTGCAGGCTTGTGTTGGGAGGTCTGTCAGAGAGCTGTATATAACCTAGTAAGTAAGTAAGTAAATAAATAAATAAATAAAGTCACCAACGTTTGTATATAGCCTAAATTTAGTAGTCAAAGTTCAACAGACAAAGCAGCAAACTAGTTAAAATCCAGAATCAACAAGGTGTTATATCATTAAATCTCTGTATTATTATCTGAAGGTAATTGGAAACATAACCAATATACAAGTGGATGTTATCTTGAATTGTCTCTCAGCAGCAAAAATATTGGTACCATGATATTGAAGAGAGCACATATGCTTTCCGTTAACTGGAAAAAAGCAAGAATGTGAAAATTAAGTGATTATGCAAGGTTTCAAGAGGGAATGTTCTCCACCATGGATTCATGGCAAAGGCAGCAGGTGCTTGTGAGATTTAGGGTATAGAGGGTCTACAGTTGTGGGGAGTTCCCCCTTAGGATATGTTTTCTATTAAAAAAAACCCCAAATAAATTAAATTCCGCAAACCTTTGATTCTCCCAAACCTGTTGACCCCTCTGTCTTTGGCTATATGGACTGGCACTTTGAGATCACTATGAATATACAATCCTAGAATTGTAAGAGTTGGAAGGAACCCAAGAGTCATTCAGTCCAACCTCATGCAATGCAGGAATCTCAACTAAGCATCCATGACAGATGGACCTCTTTTTGCTTAAAAACCTCCATTGAACAATGATTACTGGTCAACAACTATAATGAGCTAGCAGCTTCATACTTGATGTTGTTTGGGTATCCTAAGAAACCAAAAAGAAAATTGCCATTTTGAAACCAATGGTTAAAATCAGTGCAGTTTTGAAAGGTTCGGTCTGGCATCTTGATTTAAAATGGTTCCCAATTGTATACAGAGATGAAAACCTGCTGTTTTATCTTAGGAACCATCATGCAAACTTTGGGCTACAATATCTTTTTTTATTGTTTTAATAAATTTTATTAACAATTTCAACATAACAAATTATCAAAACAAATCATCTTCATTAATTTCTCCCCCCCACCTCTCCCCCCCACTCCAAGACTTCCCTCAGCTCATCTCTCTGATTTCTCAACTCATGTTTTTCTCTGCATTCTGTAAAATGGGTTACAATATCTTAAGAGGTTTATTCAAATGCATATTGAATAAACAAAAAAAGCAACTTTCCAAAATATATAGTAGATTAACTACCATTGGTTGAGAAATATCCAAATTTTTATGGATAAATTTATATTCAGTAGTAGACTGATTCCAAAATGACTTGGGTAAAGTGAATTTTCCTTTCCCTTCTAAGAGGGTGCCGTGGTGTGTTTTGGGGTGTCTAGTGGCCAGTTTTGCCAGTGCATGAATACCAGTAAGTCAAATGTGCCTGCTTCATATTGTCTTATGCAGAAGAGCTACGTGCCCTACCGGGACAGCAAGATGACTCGCATCCTCCAGGATTCCCTTGGTGGAAACTGCCGCACGACCATGTTCATCTGCTGCTCACCTTCCAGCTACAATGATGCCGAGACCAAATCTACACTCATGTTTGGACAGAGGTAACTACCCAGCCACATCCTACTCCTTTCATTGAGTTCTGTTGCAGGAAAAGAGAAAAAATGAATGTTGCTCAAAATGTTGCAAGTCTTAGAAACACACACAGTTTTCCTTCAGGCACAGGGAATTTAAGAGCAAAAGTTTGGGGGAAAGTAGATTTTTACCTGGCAAGGCAAAATTCCTAATCCCTTGGAATATATGGGGTCTGCACTACAGCTGGAAATTTAGCTAACAATAATTCCTTCTCTTCAGGGAGCCCTGTATTCTCTGTGAAGGGTATTTGGCATCCCTAACACAATTATCTGCGTAAAGGATCTTACGCTTAGTTCTGCCCCACTGCAGGGCCAAGACAATCAAGAATACAGCATCGGTGAATCTGGAACTGACAGCTGAGCAGTGGAAGAAGAAGTTTGAGAAGGAGAAGGAGAAGAACAAGGTCCTGAAGGAGACAATTGCCAAGCTGGAGGCTGAGCTAGGGCGCTGGCGCAATGGTGAGCAGGAAATCTGCACGCTGTGTTTGGATTGCAGTTCAATCTACTTCTGTTGCATCTTTTTAAGAAGGCATGGGACTTTCTTTTTTATAATGCTTTTTATTAGTTTTCTTACATTTTACAAATTGTTCCATTTCTTACTAACAAATAACACACACACACACACACACACACACCCCCACAAAATTGAAGAAAGTAGGAAAATAATAAAAAAGGAAGAACATACCGTATTTTTCACCCTATAGGATGCACTTTTCCCCCTCCAAAAATGAAGGGGAAATGTGTGTGCGTCCTATGGGGCAAATGCAGGCTTTCGCTGAAGCCTGGAGAGCGAGAGGGGTCGGTGCGCAGTGACCCCTCTCGCTCTCCAGGCTTCAGGAAGCTCTGCGCAACCCTCGGGAGACCGGCGCGACTTCATGTAGGTCTCCCGAGGGTTGCGCAGAGCTGCCTGCATTCCGAAGCCTGGGGCGCGCTGAAGAGCATGCCTGGGCTTCGCGCAGCTCTCCGCAAGCCTGGGGAGACCGGCATGACTTCCGCCGGGCTCCCTAGGCTTGCGGATAGCAGGCTGTTCTCGGGGCTGGGGTCGGGGGAAGCTCGGGCTTCCCCCGCACCAGCCCCGTGCTTGGGGGGGGAAATAATTTTTTCCCCTTTATTCCCCACCCCCCAAAAAACTAGGGGCATCCTATGGGGCGGTGCGCCCTATGGGGCGAAAAATACGGTACATACATCCATAAGTTCTTAAAAGAAAACTTATGCCACCATATTCTGAATTTCCAATTACTTAGCTTTCCCAATAGATGTCTTCCAATAGATGTCTGTCTTATCTTTTTGTTAATCTGCTTCTTTGTGTTTTTTTTTTATTTAAATGATATTTATTGAAATTTAAAAAATACAAAACTTACACAAAAACAAAACAGAAACAAAAGGTAAAAAATAAAAATACAAAAAATAAAGGTACAAATATGAGAAAATAGAGAATATAGAAGAAAAATAGAGAAAAAAAACAAAACAAGTTCATTATTTTCGAATCCTTAACTGTCATTACCTTCTTTCTTAGACCTCCTCCTCCTCCCTTCCTTTGTATTCTAGTTATTAATTATCCCAGCAAATCCTTTCCTTTCCATATTTCAAAAAAAATAAGACATAAAAAGAATTCTAAACTAATTTAATCCTATCTTTCTATATTAAAATAAACCTTAAAGTTTAAAATTTAAGTCTTAACTTTACCAACTTCTTGTGTTCATAATGTTCTTTCATAATTCTTTATACATCTTTACTAAAGCCAGGTAATTTCTTCCAACATTTTTCTATCATTCATCAACTTTATAAAACATTCTATTAGTTAAAAAAGAGAAAAAGAAGCACATAAACAAGTCCAATCTTTATCCAACGTCCCTTCCTCCTGGTTCCGGGATTTGTCAGTCCTTATTCCCCAATCTAACCCGGTGACCTTATGTCCGAGGCCCTCAGGTCACTTCCACGGCCCTTCCGCTGCTCTTCTTCATATTTGTGGCTGTAGTCTCTTGCTCGTGGTAACTCCAACTTAATAGTGTTTTTAGCCCTTCTCATCAGATCAAACCCTTTTCCGAATTCATCGCTGCATTCCATGTAGTGTTTAGAAGCATACTTCATGGACCCTCCATAATTGTGGGCCCCCACAATCCCAAACATATCACAGCCTGTTACCGTATTTAAAAAGTCCAGATATCCCGACATAGGGGGGTCGATCCAGCCCCCCATTTCCAGACCACACCGAACTTTCCCTTCCCAAATCTGGTTTTTTCCAAGTTCCTTTTTCCAATCCGAAGGATCAAACTCCTGTTGGGTCTGTTCTGTCGAAACACTCTCCTGTTTGATGCCACAAACCCCTGTTCTGTCAAAACACACTCCTGGTTTAAGTCCTGGATAGACTCCACATCTATTCCCACAGTCTGGTCAAAACATTCCACTGCCTGTCTAAGATTTCTAGTCGAATTGGCCATCCGGTTCACCTTATCATGTAATTCTTCCAGTAGAGTATTTGTTTTGTAGAGCAGGCTCACCCAGACTTCTGAAAACATTGCTGCGCTTTCCCACGGTTGTTTTGTAGCAACTGTCAAGTCCTTAAGATTAGTTACAGTTTCAAAGGCTCCCCCTAGGGGGAAGACTTATATTTGTTTTTGCTACATTTCCAAAATACTTGCAATACTTTATCCATATATATTCCTTTAAAATGCGAAAGGGAACAGTAAAGTCACAAGAATTTTCTTCTTTTAACTATCTGTCACACACAATTTTCTTGATAGATTCACGTCAGTCCTGACTTCCCCGCTCCAGGATCAGGACGAAAATAACTTCCTTTTACTCCTTCAAATAGTCCAAAAAGAATATTCCCAGTTTAAAATGTTGGAATCTGCTCTTTTAAAAGCGATTTTCTAAGCTCTAGTGTAAATTGCCTTTGCTTTGTTCTATTTACAAAAGAACGGAAGGGTGACTTCCTGTTTAGCCCTTCCCGCTCCGTACCAAATTCAATAGATTTTTTTTTCTTTTTTTTATAATCCAATTCTGTCCTTTTCGCAAATCTTCATTTACTGTCCCATTTGTTCAGTTTCTAAGTACTCACGGGTGTTAATTTTAAAGTCCGAATTGTCCAGGAAAAAAGGCAGCGCTCTCCGGCAACAGCTACGCGGCTTCACTCCACAAAAGAAGCAGACGACTCACAGCACAGCGCCACTTCCCCGCTCTGTTCCGGAGCCCTTTGCCGGGTTCCTTTGCAGATTGGGGGGGCGCAAACAGTGCCCGCCGAGTCCCAGGGTCACAGGCTTCACCCGCCTGTGATTTGAAGGGTTCCCGCTGCGCCGAAGCGGTGTAGACCCGATTTTTGTGGAGCAGCTTCCCTCCGAGTTAGAGGGAATCCGCCATTACCGTTGGCGCCACCTCCGGAAGTCCGTTAATCTGCTTCTTTGGTACTGATTCTCCTTTTCATTTTTTGGCAATCAGTATTCTTGTTGCTGTTGTAGAATATAGAAATATTCTCCTTTTTTCATCTGGAATATCTGAATCTAAAATGCCCAAGAGGAAGGCTGCTGGTTTCTTTATAAAAGTTTGCTTAAACATATTTTTTTTCAGTTCCTCATAAATAGTATCCCAGAAATTCTTAATTTTTTTACAGCCCCACCACATATGAAGCAATGTCCCTTCTGCCTGTTTACACCTCCAGCAAGTATTAGATCTCATTTTATACATTTTGGCCAGTTTGCTGGGAGTTAATTACCTATAGAACATCTTCAAGAAATTTTCCTTTAGTGGATAACAGGCCGTAAATTTCCATTCTTTATTCCATAATCTTTCCCATGCTGATGATTGGATATTCTTGCCAAAATCTTTTGCCCACTTAATCATTACTTCTTTCACCTCTTCATCTTTCACCTCCCACTCTAAAAGAAGCTTGTATATTCTAGATATTACTCGTTTCTTATTTTGTATTAATTCTTTATCTAATTTTGATTCTTCTGTTGCAAAACCATTTTTCCTGTCTATCTTAAAAACCTCATTTAATTGGTAATATTGTAGCCAGTCCGTTAGGTGATGTCTGATTTCTTCGAATTTTTTCACTTACGATTGATTATCTTCTTCTAATAGGTCTTTGTACATGGCTCAGTTTGTTTCCATATTTTTTCTTTTCTCTGCAATGGCCTCCAGAGGGGATAGCCACCAGGGAGTTTTTGGTTCCGATACATCTTTATACTTTTCCCATAACTTATATAGTGACTTCCTTATGATATGATTCAGGAAGCCTCTATGAATTTTACCTTTTTCATATCTCACGTAGGCATACCACCCAAAGCGATTATTGAAACCTTCCAAATCTAGTAAACCTGAGTTCTGCAATGTCATCCATTATTTCAGCCAACATAAGCAAGCCGATTCGTAATAAAGTTTCAGGTCTTTCAAGGGACACATCGCCATCCACATCCACCCCATGTATTTGGAGTGGGAGGTGTCCTCTGGCACAAGTGGGCTTGTTCTTGTTGAAAGTTTTCCCTTTGGGAAACTTCCCCACCTTCTTTTAAAATGATACAATAATAATTGCACATTCTCCCATCATAGCAGCCATCACACAGACCAAAATTGTGGTGGTGGAGAAATACTTGTAGCAAGAATTATGACCATGTCTGCATCTGGGGACAACCACAGCTGATCTTTGCTCCCAGCAACCTACTATCAGTTTGTTTCAAAACATAGTACAACATTCCACACAAGCAATTTGTTACAGCACTACTAACAGTATAACATTTTAGATTCACTGTAAAATAGGTGATATTGATTACTAGAACACATATCAGTTGATATTGTTTAAGTTGAAATAAATAAACTAGAGTCATATATGATAGCACTTTTCAGGGCACTTGGGTATTAATACAAAATATAACCACCTTCCAATTCTTCAAAGTGCCAAAGGCAGGAAATGGCAAACAAATTTCTTAGAATAGGAGTGGCCAATGTTGTGGGGCGGCACTGCGTAGCTGCCTTCATGACAGCATCCAAATAAGGTGCTGCTGCTTATTTAAATCATGTGGAGATGGGACACAGTGGGGTTTTTTATTATTTTAATTGCTTTTTTTAAACAATCCTCCCAGGTGAGAACGTCCCAGAAACAGAGCAGCTGAGTGATGATGAGAAGGTGGTGCCTGATACCTGCGATGAGATGCCTATGAATGACAACAACTCCTCCATTGTCATCCGGATCTCAGATGAGGAGCGGCACAAGTATGAGGAGGAAATCCGCAAACTCTACAAGCAACTTGATGACAAGGTCTGAGGCCTCCCCTCCTTCCTTTATGCTGTTCAGCCTCCCCTCCCCCTCGGGTCGCTTGGATGCCTGAAATTCTACCCTCACCTCAGACCCTGAACCTTTCTCTCCATGCCTGGTATCTTGTGTCTGTGGCAGAGCACGTGGTGGCTACCACCACTGACATGTTTGTTTCCTCTCCATCCAGGATGATGAAATCAATCAGCAGAGCCAACTGATGGAGAAGCTCAAGCAGCAGATGCTGGACCAAGAGGAGGTGAGCAGTGCTGTATGTGTTTGTTTACAAGAGTTTGCTTCTATGTTGACATGTATGTGCATGCATGCTGGTGTGAACTTTGTCTCTCTCCTTGCTATGTTCTTTCTATTGAGTATATCATCTTTATACTTGCATGCTGCATTCATATCTGACCCTTCCTTCAAGGAACTTATGGTGCCCCTTCCTATTTTGCCTTCACAAGAACCCTGTGAGGTAGCTCAGGCTGGGGGATTTGAACTCTGCTATTCCAGTCCAATACGCTAACCACTACCCCATTCCAGCTTGCATGCATTCTCTCTCATTGTGGTGATCACACAAAGGGCCCCTGGACGCTTGACGGTCTATTGACCCTGTGCCGCCACTGCGATTGCTTTTTCCGCTGCCACCACCCCGCTTCTCACGGGGACACATGGAGTCCAGTCAGTTGTTAACATAAACAAATAATCAAGTTTACTAATGCAGGAACAAGCTTATGGTTTCAGTTAATTTTTCTCTTGTCAGTTTCTTATTCTTAGTTCCTAACAACTCCAAACTGATTATTCCAACTATCTATCTGACTCCACCTAACAATTCCTCTCACTCTCTCACAATACAACTCTACCAACTCACACCTAAACCTCCCTCTTCCTTCTTCAACTCCCACACCTCAACTTACTTTCAAAACCCCCCACTCTAACTTTTACTCTCCCCTTGCATTCTCACTGGCCAATCATATCACACCCATTTTAACCCTTTCCTTATGATCCACCCTAGGAGGCAAACGCCTCCTGGAGCTTTCTCCTCAAATTCTCACTCTTTACCACTGAATCAGAGCAAATGACAATCCGTGGAAAACCTGCATTGCCTTTTGTCCCAAATTAAAGAGCGGATTTTCCTGGGGAAAGTGGCATGGCAAAACAAAAAAGCACTTGGACATAGATTGGGAAAGAGCAGAGTTGTGTGTAGAAAGCATGGGGCAAAAGGTAAGAGTGGACGAGCCCTCTCTCTCGACACTCCTCTATCGCACTCTGTTCGGATGCCTGTCTATCCCACATCATCGCTATTTGAGCCTCCTGTTCAGTCCGTCTTGCTTCTTTCTTGACTGCCCTTGACAACTTTTGGCCTACTGGGTCCTTCCTTATCCCATTCTCTGCCTCTTCCCCACCAGCTGCTAATGTCAACTCGTGGGGACAATGAAAAGGTGCAGCGTGAGCTAAGCCACTTGCAGTCAGAGAACGACTCAGCCAAGGAGGAGGTCAAGGAGGTGCTGCAAGCTCTGGAAGAGCTGGCTGTCAACTACGACCAGAAATCCCAGGAGGTAGAAGAGAAAAACCAGCAGAATCAGCTGCTGGTGGATGAGCTGTCCCAGAAGGTGGTAAGTGCTGGGATGCCAGGTCCTTCCTTGGGGTTAGTAAACCTTGAGATCCCTTGGTAGAGGAGGATCAGGACCACATTGAATCTTGGCTTAGTCCTCAAGAGTATAGTGTGTGTGTGTGTGTGTGTGTGTGTGTGTGTGTGTACGCATATACTCTGCAATTCTGCAAAAGCATAGGAAAAGTGCACAGTACAGAACTGGGTGAATTCACCTTCCTGAAAATTTCAGCTTTTAAAATAAGAATCAAGTATCTACCCCTTATGGCTGCAAAAATATTCTTGAAAGCATCTGACCAATGTCTGCTAAAATCTCTGGAGTCTGAAGAGCACTTAAATAAAATTTCCTGTTGTTGGGGATTCAGTCCTCCACATAGCACCTTACTCCTCAGCATAACTAGTACTAGCAGTATAAATTACTCAAAACAGTAAAAAAGAAAAACTATTAAGAGCATGAGAATCTGGAGCTTGATTTGCATAATTTATACAGATTGCAGAATTCATTTATTCTTGGTGCAGAATGCTAATCTTTCTTCTTTCAAGTGTAGAATGTACTCAGTCCTGCCTTTGAGTGAACTCACAACAGTCTTTCAGTGAGGCAGAGCTAGAGCAGAGAAAGCCCCCATTCACCCTTAGTCTTCTGATTGCTGAGGCACTTCAATTTAGATCCAATTTCAGGTCCATTGCTTTCAGCCAAGCACTCCTTGCAAGTGCTCCTTTGAAGGCTTTGTCCAGTGGCGGACTTTGGGTTCTCAAATTTCAGTGGCATCCTGCAAGACGCTAAAATTCAGTGTTCCTCCACCTCGCACACTCTGTTCTACAGCATTATTTTGGTGCCCCCTGCAGTGCGACACCCAGTGCGACTGCACCTGTCACACTACACTAAAACTGCCTCTGTTTGTCCTGCAACATGTGAATCAAGAGTTCCGTAGAAAATGTTGACCTAAACTTTCAGGAATGGATTGTACTAGCATTGTGATATGGCATTTATTTCCCTCCGAGGCTTGTGTTTGCAGAATCTGGTCCACTTCTTTTTTTTTTTTTTTAAGATATTTATTAGGAGTTTGCAAGTTACAGAAAAAGAAAAAGAACAATAAAGAATTAAACAAAACAAAACAATATCTTACAATACATAAAAAAAACAAAAAAAATACAATAAAATAACAAAAAAACAGAACAAAAATATTTAAAAACACATCCAACTTTTCCATGTCTTTACCTTTCATATACTTGTTTCATCGACCTCCTCACACCTCCCTTTTTTGTATTCTAGTTCAATTAGCTATTTCAGCAAGTCCTTTCCATCTTTCTCAATTTTCGTTCTAAAATTTAACTTAAGACACTCTAACCTTAAATTTTCCACTTTGGTCCATTAACAATCTATTTTTACTTAATTCTTTATAACATTCCTGCTAAAGCCATATAGCTTCATTCCAGCATCCTTCTAAAGAATCTGGTCCACTTCAAATGACAGAGCTGGGAGGGAAGCTTTAACCCAGCCTTTGCCAACCTGGTGTCCTGCAGTTGTTCTGGACTATGACTCACATTGCCCTAGCCATCCCATCAGACTCTTCTGATGGGAGTTGTAGCCTAACCCTTTATCCTGCCAAAATAGAGGGTTCCTTGTTTGCAAATCAGAAGTTCCGTTTTCTTGGGTTGGCTGAACCATCTTCCCACCCTGCAGGCCACCATGCTGTCCTTGGAATCAGAATTGCAGCGGTTGCAGGAGTTCAGCGCGCATCAGCGCAAGCGCATTGCTGAGGTCCTCAATGGCCTCATGAAGGATCTGAGCGAGTTCAGCGTCATCGTGGGCAATGGTGAGATCAAGCTGGTAAGAAAGAGGGGAGACACTTGGGAAGAACACCTGGTGAGAATATACAATATTGTATGTATTATGGACCTGCAAGAGATTCCTAGCTTCAGCATTGGCCCTTCCCAATTTTACTTTTATTACAGAAAATAGCAACACAAGGGTTAACTGGAGTTGATGGTGCCACCTCTGGGCAGGCTGGTACTATAACTGTGTGTTAAGCTGTGAGGCAGGATTTCTACATACCAGGTCTGAAAAGAAACAGGACAACCTGGAAAACCATTGGAATCCAAGTGTTGTATCACGTGTTAGCCTTAGAGTAAAACTCACTGAAATTAATAGACATGGCTAACTTAGGCCCATTAATTTCAATAGTTCTCCTCTGAGTTAAACCATTCCCAGTCCAAAAAGAGGGAATGAAGGGTGGTAAATCCATATTAAATAGCTAATGTGGAAGCAACCAGTTTGAATGGCTCTGCTTGCAAGGGTCATGTGGTTGAACTGTGTGTCCCAGACAGTGGCTGCTTCAACACTGTCGGTATGTTGCAGGGTGGTTTTCAGCCATATCCCAGCAAATTTAGGGTATTCAGTTAAACTGGTTTTGGTGCTCTTGTCCATCAAGCCCACTTTTTTAAAAATGAACTTTTGTGGTAAGGAAAATGATAGGAAAATGCCCTGGGAATCATGGGATAACAATTGCTTGAAGTGATGATTTATACCCTACGGGCAGACATTTTGAAAAAGAGTCAGGGTGAATGCTCAGCAAACAGATCTGGCTGGAAGAGGCTGGTCAGTGTGTTCATACCCACTCTCCCTCTCCCCCATTCTCAGCCAGTCGAGATCAGTGGTGCCATTGAGGAGGAATTCACCGTTGCCCGGCTCTACATCAGCAAGATCAAATCGGAGGTGAAGTCTGTTGTGAAGCGCTGCCGGCAACTGGAGGGACTGCAAGTCGAGTGTCACCGCAAGATGGAGGTGACAGGGCGAGAACTGTCTTCCTGCCAGCTCCTCATCTCTCAGGTCAGACCTGTGGGAGCCAGGACAGAAGAACTGCAGTCATGGGGAAGTGGGGCTTTGAGAATGTGGAACAAGTTAGGGAACCTTTTTTGGCTTGGCAGGCCAGACCTTTATTTTCCTGCCCCAACCTTGACAGGTTGGTGATCCTGCCCACCATTCAAAGCTGGCCTGTGCAAGGAGATTGTGATCAAGGAGGACTGATCTCCTGCTTTCTGAAGGGTGCACCAAGAGTGCCCCATGGGGAAGTCCCTTGCAAATCCAAACCAAGTGGATTGAACTCCTCATGCATCTGCAGATGTATGAGGAGTTAAATCCTGTTTCCTGCTGCATGAGCAGCCAACCAGCCATGTCTCTACTGCTACACACCTGACAACAGGTGTGGGGCAGCTGGATGTGGTTTGGAGAAAATGGCCTTACAAGCTGATTGGGCCAGATCTGACCTGTGGACTGAAGATTCCCCACCCCTGAGGTAGAAGGATTGTGGGGAGGCCCTCAGTGTTTCCCAATACTAAAAAACAAAAACATCCAGAAGCATAGGCACTGATTGCCCTTACCTCGACCCAGGGAGACAGGCTGGGCTTTGCTTTGATCCAGGGCAAATGGGGGCAGCTAGGGTAGTGCATCTTTCTCTAATTCAAGAGCAGTGGTGGGGCTCCTGTGGTCCTCCAAGTGCTGCTGGACTCCCAACTCCTGCCATCCCCAGCCAGTGTGGTTAGCAGTCAGGGATGATAGGAGTCTTAATCACTTGAGGGCCCACAAGTTCCCCCTTGCCTGTTCTAGATCCTTATAAACCAGAGTGCAAAAGGAAAGTAAATCTGACCAAGAAGATATCTGACTTAACAGGCTTCCTCTTTCCTCCTAGTGGGGACAGGAAGGAGATCACTTATAAGGTGGTTCCATCCCATCTGCTCAGGTGACTTCTACCTAATTCTAGCAGCTTTTGTGGTCTTGGATGAGTTCCTTTCCAATTCAAAGAAAGCATTCCAGCAGGGTTGGATCCGTTAGCTTACCTCTCAGCTGAAAGGGATACATTTGGTTGCATTCCACAAAACTAATGTTTGGGGAGGCTGGCAAGCCTGTCTCCCCAATGTGAGGACTTTGAAAGCCATTGCACACTCAGGTTTGCTGTGGGGTACACCCTTGACAGTAGCTTCAACCTTGCTCTCTGAGAAATATGCTAACACCTATTTGCTGTCCTGTCCTGACCATGGGGCATGGCAGGTGCTGTAGGGTGGCTCAAGGTCAAACTGGATAGGCTGTTAAATGCACCTTTGTATTTGATGTACCTGTAAAAGTTATCTCTTGCTTGTTCTTCTCCCTGCAACCCCCCAGCATGAGGCAAAGATCCGCTCACTTACGGAGTACATGCAGAGTGTGGAGCTAAAGAAGAGGAACCTGGAGGAATCCTATGACACTCTGAGTGAAGAGCTAGCTAAACTGCAAGCCCAAGGTTAGGCTGTGCCTTGGCTTATATCTGATGCAGAACATGTGAATGGCTGCAACATTTGTGCCAGAAAATGGTGCTTTTTGTGTGTGTGTGTGTGTGTGTGAGAGAGAGAGAGAGAGAGAGAGAGAGAGAGAGAAAGAAAGAAAGAAAGAAAGAAAGAAAGAAAGAAAGACGGAGACAGCTGCATAATGTGTTTGACTGTTAAAAGCAGAATCCTTGATCATCTGATTACACTGAGGTCTGCAATCTAGTTTGCTGACAAGCAACCTTCAGCAGATTCAAGCACTTTTTTTCATTTTCAAAGTGTTTTATGGTCTTCATTGTTTACTCTCACAACAACCCTGTGAGGCAGGCCATTTTAATTTCTGCTGTACAGATGAGCTAGTTGATTAGTTGTGTTATTCTTTAAATGGACATGGACTCCACCCCATGGCTGCACAGAGGCTGAGAGATTAAGCTGTGACAGTGACTTGCACGCTCAAGAGGTCACAGGGTAAATTCAAGGGATAGGATGGCCATGTCTCTAATTCTGGCTGTACCCCAAGGATTATTTATCCTCCTCCTTCTCTTTCACAGAGACTGTTCATGAAGTGGGCAAGGAGAAGGACTTGATCCAGGATACAGATGAAGTGAAGGTTCGTATCACAGCAGTGTCCTGCCTGGTTCAATCCCCGGCGTCTCCAGGCAGGGCTGAGGTAGCCCCCTGAAGAGCCACTGCTAGTCAGTGTGGACATTACTGAGTTTAGATGCACCAATGATCTGAATCAGAATAAGGCAGCTTCCTCTGTACTTGTGGAGAGGATCCAAGGTGTGTGTGGCCTTGTTCCTGGGTTTGGCTTTCTGCCTTTCTGACCTGTTTCATCCCTATCACACAGAAGGCCCTGGAAGTGCAACTGGAGAGCCACCGTGAGGCCCACCACAAACAGCTGGCGCGACTGCGTGATGAGATCAACCAGAAGCAGAAGATCATCGATGAGCTCAAGGAGTGAGTCATCCTGAGGATGGGCCAAGTCTCTTCCATGGGTGGGATGTGGTGCACCACGTAGTGTGGGTGGGTCTCATGATGAGACAGGCTGTGCAGAAGTTGGGAGACTTGGCGTACTAGCAGGGCCCGGGTGGGGGGCTGTTGTGGGTTGGAGCTGAGGCAAGGCTTGGAAGGTCTGGGCTTCTGTGAGAAGCGGAGGAGACAAACCAACCACAGCCACGTAGCTTATAGGAGGTAAGAACCAGAAGGAAAGACAGAACCAGGAGTGAGGCAGGAGCCACTTTGGGGCTAATGGCAACGCAGCTCAAAGCTGTTGTGGTGTGTGGAATGCAAGTCCATGCCCCTAGTGTGATATAAAGCTAGCTGAGTGGAGGTGTTTAGGAAGCACATATCCAATAAGGAGCTCCAGGCAGCCAGTTCAGGGCTTGAGCCAGGCTCTCACAGCTTGGGACATATGTGGACCACAAACTTGAACCAATTTTAAATGTGATTGTTCCCCCTTCTAAGAGTTGGGGTTCTGACAAGGAAGCTGGGATTGACCAACCCCCTCCCCCTGAAACAAAACACCCTCCACTTCCCAAAGTTATTGGGTTTAACCTGGTTAAAAATCAGGTTGTCAGGGCTAGGAATGTGTCCAAGACTGGTAGCAGTGGAAAGGCTTAAGCAAGCGGGTGAGTCAAGCAGCAGTGTCTGTGCTTTGTCCCAATTTGGGGGCTCTCAAGGACTGCAGGCCAGGGCTCTTTCGTCTCTCTCTGCCTCAAGCATTTAACATTTGCTTCTTGTGTTGATCTGAGGGGGATAAGACCTTTAAGAAAGCACGGGAGTCAAGTGACGTGTTTGCTGTCCCTGTGTTAGTGTCCCTGTTTTTCTCTCTATTCTATCCCTGCTTAGCTTGAACCAGAAATTAGAGCTTGAACTGGAGAAACTGCGTGCTGACTATGAGAAACTCAAGAGTGAGGAACAGGAGAAATCCCAGAAGCTACAGGAGCTGACGTGAGAAGACCCTCCTGCCCTTCCTTTCCCAGACACTTTCAGCGGACTCTGCTCATCCCAACCAAGGAGCAAACCACAAGAGAAACAAAAGCCAGCATCTGAGAGCAACCACCTCTGTCTAGACCAGCCTTCCCCAACCTGGTGCCCTCCAGGTGGTTTGGACTACAATTCCTGCCAGCACATGATGCTATCTGAGGCTGATGAGGATTGTAGTACAAAACATCTGGAGGGCACCACAGAGGGAATGCTGATATTGACCTACTGTGCTTAGAGGGTGGAGGGGGCATAGCTAAGTGGTGGAATACATGCTTAGCATGTAGAGGTTCCCAATTTCAAGCCTTCACTTTAAAAAGGAGAAAGTGTTGGGAAAGACTCTCTGCCTGAGACCCTGAAGAGCTGCTGCCAGTCAGAGTAGACAATACTAGCCTAGGCAATCTGACCCGATATAAGGCAATATCCTAGATTTCTCCTGCTTTGACATGCCACTTCAAAGGCTGATTTCCCATGCCTTATGCTTGACAAGGTAGTTTGGGAATGAGAGAAACGTGTTGACAAATATGGGTGTATTATATAGGAATACTTACCACTGAAGCAGAGTTGCCTGCAAATCTCTTTTGCATGCACACTTGGTAGCAGACTTGTGTGGAATGGTCCTCTATTGCAGTTACAGATAGGTAACTTTAAAAGGAGGAATAGAAATGGGTGTAAGATTGAGCATTTTCCTGGTAAAAGAGGAGACCAGTGCAAAGCAGGGAAATTGCTCCTTGATGTAGAAGCTAGATGTCAGAATGCTCTTCTCATTTCTCACTCCTATACTGTGCACCTTTCCCATCCCACCGCTGACCCAATCGCAGGAAATGTGATGAGAGCTGACACTCTTCCTTCCCCAAGCATTGGCCCCAGTGCTGAGAAACTCTTAACAGATTTTAGGAGCGGGCATTAGCCAAGATTCCGCTTTCCTAAACCCTTGTGCACGATCTCCCTCTCCTCCACTTCAAGCACCCCTAATTAGAGATAAGCACATAGCTCCACATGCAGGTTCTGGGCCTCCATGGAATAGGAAGAATGCTCTGTAACATTCTAGAGCTCTCGCTAGGGAAGTGGTAACTCAAATCCCCTCTCATGAGAGATTTCTACCTGCCTGTGCATGCCTTGAGACTAGGGGTAAGCAGCTTCCTGCTCAGTTCTCCATTTTTCTTCCACCACCAAGTCACCCCCCCCCCCAATATCAGTGCCCTCATCAATGGGTGATAAGGACCAATGGGCGAGTCACCAGTATGGAGGCTGTGGGCCCATATGTGTCTGCAGAAGCTTTCATTGGTGCCCACAGGGTCTCCTCCAACTTGCTGGAATTAGTCTCAAAAGAAGATTTCTTCTACCAATAGATTCCCCCCACCCCAGCCTAATTTGGGAAAATTCAGGGGGGTTACAGCAGGGGAGGAGAGAGTTGCAGCATGTGTGTGGCACCCGCAACAGTTTATCTGGTTTGCAAATATGTCCAGGCCCCTCCTAAAATTTGCCCACCTCTTGATCATGGTGATCAGGGGCCTGATTAGTGCCTGCCTCCCTCCCTTGCCAGATGCTGGGGTCTAGTCCTTGACATAGGGGACAGCAGATCCTTGCACTGCCAGTTCTGCTTCAAGGAGCGCAACTGGACCCTTCTTCCCCACTCTCCACATACCCCTTTGACCATCACTGTCTATCTTCTTCACAGATTTCTGTATGAGCGACATGAGCAGTCCAAACAGGACCTCAAAGGGCTGGAGGAGACTGTTGTAAGTAGCTAAAGAAGAGGTGAAGGATGGGGGCAGGGGGGTGGGGGCAGGGAGCTGGGCTGAAGCCCCCAGTCTTGTCTCACCACTTCATCCCTGCCTTTCTTTTCGTACCCCTCCAGGCCCGTGAACTCCAGACCCTCCACAACCTTCGCAAGCTGTTCGTTCAAGACGTCACGACTCGAGTTAAGAAAGTATGTTGTCGTTCTTTTAGCCAACTTCATTGTTTATTCAGCATTTATACAGGGTTCCCTAGGGAAATCTGTTCCCCTCCTGACTCCCACCTCTCATCAGCCTTAACTTGCATGGGCCAGTGATCAGGGATGAAGGGAGTTGTAGTCCAGCAATAACTGAAGGATGACAGGCTCCCCACAAACACTTTAGAGGGTTGAGAACCCTTCACATACACTCCGAAATCCTTATAACAAATGTTTAAAGGCATGTTAGTGGTGCTAGCCCTATGTTGCACCCTGAAGGAGTCAGCTAAGCCTGGGAGATGGTGGCTCACCTAAGGCCATCATGGCAGAGGCAAGATTTGATCCAAGCACCTCCCGCTTCACAGCTCTGCTCTACACTAGCTGCTTACTTCTGAAACCCTTGGCTTCTTTCAGCAGCACAAGAGGAAACCTGGTTGAGCCCTTAGTCAACTCTAAAACTGACCAGTGCTTTGATTTTAAAGAGGGAGCTATGGGGCCCCAAACCTGCCTGCAGGCCACATTCCCCAGGAAACCCATTTCCATTCTTACTGGAAATTCAGCAAGTCACTCCACATGCTCTGGCCCATTCAGAGCCAGCTGTGTCTCCCATTCCAGGATACACCAGCTCTGTCCTTAATCCTATGCTAGCCTCATTATATCATTAATAATAACAACCACCACTACCACCACCACCACCACCATAATAGCCTCCTTATTATTCTGGAGCAAGCCACCCAAGGAAGCCTCCCAGAACCCTGCCTATTTTGGGGCTGGCCAATCAAACGAAGGGATTGGGTTTGGATTCTGGTTGTGTGGCTGCATAACTTTGGCTGGGTTTTCTATCCCATCCCATTCACGCTCCTAGAGGTACAAGTTCACTCTGTATTTGCCTTCCAGAGCGCGGAGCTGGAACCCGAGGATAGCGGGGGGGCTCATTCCCAGAAGCAGAAGATTTCCTTTCTTGAGAACAACCTGGAGCAGCTTACAAAAGTTCACAAACAGGTGAGTGGGTGGATGGGAGCTGGAGAACCATCATAAGTGGGGTGGGTGGATGGGGATGGAGAACCATCTGGGCAAGGTAAGACAGCTGGTGAGTGCAGCCCTGTTTGTTTATTTATTTATTTATCTACACTCAGCCCTCTGGGTGGGAAGCCTCCCCCCCTCCTTCCCCACTCCGCATTGTCTCTGCGTATTGTAGCAGCTGTGAATGTTTCTTCATGACACCCTCTACTTTGCTGGAAACGCTATCTGGATTTTCTCCCAGTCCCACCCCCCTCCACTCGCAAAACCAGCTTGGCAGAAAGCACTGCATGGGTGGCTCATACACTCATCCTTGCTAGATATATTGTCTCTGTGGCTATCCCCTTCCCTGATCAAACCTTGCTTACACCATTTAGTACGGTTTTTGCTTAGTTCAGGGACCAGGGGACCTGTGACTCTCCAGATGTTGTTGGACTCCCAACTTCTATCAGGTCCAGCCAGCATGACTTATGGTAAGGGATAATGGGAGTTATAGCCCATCAACGTTTGGAGGGTCACAGATTCCCCATCCCTGACTTAGATCTTCTCCCCCTTCCACCATACCAGAGCCACTCCTGCCAACGTGGCTCTGGTATGGTGCCAGATTTAGATCCTGGGCAGCTCCTAAAATAGGCACAGACTTCCAGTTTGTGCTGAGCTATCTGCACGTTTGTTTTGCCCACCTGCAACATTCTGCCCATCTTACTGTGCCACTGCTGAGAAATGCTTGCCAAGCAACCCCCCTGCAGTGGTGGTGTTTGGGCTGAGAGTGGCGTTTGGGTCTAAGTGGGAAGGCTCTGTGTTGTTTATGTATCTTTCTTCTGACTGTGTATGGGGTGCTGATGTGGGCAGGGGTGACCTGTCCTATTTTGCAACCTGAGGTGAAGCGGGAATGTGCCACCTCCTGCCCTACTGCCGTGCCGCAAGATTGCTAGACATCTCGGAAGTAAAACCCACCCTCTGGCTGATTGACACTCCAGGCTAGCCAGTGGTTCGAAGAGAACGGGGGAACTGTTTCCTGGAGCAGCAGCTTCAGCCAAAGAGTGACAATGGCAACAACTCATTCAAAGCCAATTCTTTGCTTTGCCTTCTCCGTAAGCGGCTTGCCCAGGAAACGAGCTCTTCTAAAAGAAAGCAGGCGGCTACCCCTCCCTCCCCCCCCCATTTCTTTCTCACTCACACTGGTTTTCTTTTGCTTCAACCATAGTTAGAGAGCTCATCTCAGCTAAAAGAAAAGAACTCACCCAGAAACTCACAGATGGTACCTAACACTACAGAAACCAGTGCTGATATGCCCAGGAGCCTCACCAAAATGCTGGAGAGGCTGCACCTCCAAAGGCCCATACCTTCACATGTGGTGGGAATGTCCCATAATCCAACGCTTTGGGGCAGCAGTCCTACAAAATAACTAAACAGGTATTAGAAGTCGCCCCAGTACTGGCCCTATTGAACATTTTCCGATATAATAATGCCCACTCACATTATAAAGCACTTATAACCCACCTACTCTCAGTAGCCAGAAGCACCATAGCCGGGCACTGGAGAGACCTGTCAGGAGTGAACATGGACCAATGGTATCAAATAGTATGGGAAACACCCTTACTAGAAAAGCTAACCAATAAACTGAAACTGACACAAATACAGACAAATAGAAGAAGATGCCTTCACCCCAGTATGGTTCCCCTTCATCATATACACAGCCCAACAAGACAACAATAAGAATACGCTGACAGCATATGACTCAATATGGCCAACCTGATCCAAAAATCCATCCCCTCACACACATATAAACAAATCTCACTACAGCCAACCAAAGACAACCAACCAAATCCTAGGCCACTCCCAACTTCTCTCACCACCAAGGAAATACAACAGGTTAATAGTAAGAGACAGTAGTGATGTATGGAAGTGAGAGCTGGACCATCAAGAAGTCTGATCTCCGAAGAATTGATGCTTTTGAATTATGGTGCTGGAGAAGACTCTTGAGAGTCCCATGGACTGCAAGAAGATCAAACGTATCCATTCTTAAGGAAATCAGCCCTGAGTACTCCCTGGAAGGCCAGATCCTGAAGCTGAGGCTCCAATACTTTGGCCACCTCATGAGAAGAGAAGACTCCCTGGAAAAGACCCTGATGTTGGGAAAGATGGAGGGCACAAGGAGAAGGGGACGACAGAGGACGAGGTGGTTGGACAGTGTTCTCGAAGTTACAAACATGAGCCTGACTAAACTGCGGAAGGCAGTGGAAGACAGGAGTGCCTGGCGTGCTCTGGTCCATGGGGTCATGAAGAGTCGGACACGACTAAACGACTAAACAAAATAGTAAGAGAATCCACACAAATGACACTGACACAAAACCCGGCACATACACTAAGTAGAAGAATAGAAGCATTACCGTCCCACCCTACCCTCCTCCCTTTCCCCCTCTCTTCTTACCAACCTTATACTGTATGCAGCACTAATATCTCACAACAAATGAAACTCATCTGTAGGAAACACAGCTTGAAAAAATAGACAATGCACGTATTTTTGTAAACTAAGAAATCTTTAATATATATTTTTTAAAAAAACCTCAACAACCCATAGAGAGCTTTCTCTCTAACCTAAACTTGCTGAGGTAGCCAGTGGCAGAGAAACCCTCAAAGGAAGCAGGAGGTTGCCCACCTGCACACACCCCCGAGCCAACTCTCTCTCTTTCCAGATTCCTCCTACCTGTCCCTTATTTTGCCCATCCAAAGGTGGCAACTCTATTTAGAAAAGTGAAGTGTGCATTAGCTTGCTCTCTCTCTTGACCATATGTGTAAAGTGCAGGGACAAGGGTAGGGAAGTGATCAGAGAGAGTGCTGCCAATGTCACACATGAAAAAATCCAAATATTCTCACTGGCCTAAAAGGTGGGGAACCTCTGGCGTAACAGTCCTGCAGCCACAGAGACAGCACTTGAGCAGCTTAGTAGGGGAAAGGTAAAATATACACTTTGCCTGCAGAAAGACCCATGTTCTTCGATTCCCAGCATCTCCAGGCAGCTTTTTATATACCAGTGGGCATGAGGGTAATAGGCTTAGAACATGTAACCTGGTTGCATGCATGTGTGCGGTCAAGAAGGCATCTTTTGTTCTTTTTCACCTCTCATGGCTTCTTACATTTTATTCTGTACCTTCGCCAAGGCTTTAGAGTAATAAACATGGGGTCAGGCCTACACGGTTGAGCAAGTCCAAATTCTATATGTGGCCTGAAAGAGCTTGCCAACAGCAAGGGAAATAAGATTCACTGGTGGAAACTTGCAGTCTGAGGGGCACTGATGCCAGGGCAGCCTAGGGACAACACCAACCCAGGGCTGATGTTCCAGATGTGAAAGGGGGTTCTATGCCAAATCCACATGCTCCTCCCATCCACTTCCTCTCCCAAAATGTTGTTATCATCTACAATCACCTGTGCTTTTTTGAGGGGGGGTTGTAGAGGGGGACACTAGAATTGCTTCCAGACATCCTGCTTATTGAGCAGCCAACCTGATTTGTTTGCATAGAGATAAGTCAAAACTGGCTGCTTATTGAGCATTCATTCTTATTTGTCTTCATTGATGTGATGCTGCTTCAAGAGTTACCCCACCCCTTTCCAGTGCTTTCTCCCACCACTTTCCTTATTGCAAAAAGTCATTTTTTAGGGGAAGTGAGTTTGTTGCACAGGAGTGCCAAATCCTCTGTAACTGCCCAACCTGAATTTGCCCATATGTGATAGAATCCCACCTGAAAGCAGTGGCAGTCTGGAAGCACCCCAGGGTTCCTCATTTGTCCCCTGGCTGCCATGTGATCAGCCATTAGTGATGACTAATGTGAGTCAGGCCACCTTATTTTCTTTCTCTATTACAAACAAGACTCCTGTGCAAACTGGAGGGGGTTTTGGTAGCTGGGTGGGAGGAGTAGGCAGGCTCCAGATCCTGAATCAAATGATGGGGCAAGGAGGAAGTGGATATTGATCATGAGGGCTTGACATGTGTTTAGAGGTGAATGGCTCTTTTACAGTTCTACCCCCTTTGGAGACTTGTGTGCTAACCACTGGAATGGACTGGTTCAGTCCAAGGTTGGGTGGGAGCAGGAAAACAATGAACCTCAGAATGGATGCTGAACTGACATTTGCTGTATTCATTTCCTGCCTTGCTTCCCAGCCCAGACTTTCTCTGAATTGTTTGTGTGTCTAAGCTTTCACATCCTTCCATTATCCCTGCTGTTATCTCTTTCCCCCATAGAATTCTCTGTACTTAGCAGATGTTGGGCTGGTGTGTCCTACCCAACAGTTCAGCCCCAAAAAGAGGAGTTCCCTTGCTTGCAGCTCTAGGAAGGAAGGATGGGTACTGTCTTCATACAGTCAGCCATAGGCACACTCTGTTGCTGGGGTGTTTAACTTGTCCCTCTCTGAGTATACAGAGCAGGGTTTGGCTGGGGACTCTGTCAGGGTGCTCAGTCACTGTCTGTGTCCCCCTTTTCCCCTCGCTGCTGCACCCTAGTTGGATCGCTGGGTCTCCAAGGTACCGTATGGCCTCTCCCCCATGTTTATCTGCCTGCTGTGCTGGGCAGGAAATGTTTGCACTTGGTGACCAAATTGGGAGCACATGCATATGGGGGGGGGGGGCAGTCAGGTGTCTGTTTCCTCCTCACCATTTCACTGCCATGGCAAGCCTATCCACGTTGACAACTGTGGCATCATCTGGTACTAGGCCTCTCACTGCTACCATGGCAACCCCAGTCACTGTGGCCTGCATGGCTGACACCATGGCCCCATTCTTGGCAATCTCATGTGTGTGACTTCTATGGCATCTGGCAGTTCTGCTGCCATGGCAACACTGACCAGTTTTTGCCTGTCCATCAGCAGCTGCTACAAGGGAAAGAAACAGTGAAATAAAAGTGAGTTGCTCCTTTCTAAATTCTCAACAGCGGCTCTCTCTCTCTCCTCTGCTTCAGGAATAGGTGGGGGTGTTGTAAAGATTGGAAATAGCTAGTTTTGGACTCTGGAGAAACTCACAGATCAAGGCCCTGTGGTTTTCTGGAAAGGCATGATTCAAAAGCCCCCAGCCCTCCACCCACCCCCAATATCAATCTCTCAGATGTGGGAGTCAAATGTTATCACCTCAGATATTTTCTCCCTCTCCCTTGGAGGCTGTGCTACCCAGTGGCTCCCCTGCTATTTTTTTTTATATAATCATGCTGGTGGCTGCCCCCCCCTGCGCTTATTCACCTCTTGCTGCCATGCTCTTGACCTCCTTGCATGCTGCTCACCCACCTGCCTGTAGATTATAGAGTTTGTGTTTGACGGGAGAGCTAAAGGATTGCCTGGGCCTGGAGAAGGGAGGTGCTCACCTTCAGACCCTCAATTTGCACCTCATGGTATTCTCCTGTGCTGCAGCATGGTGCATGGCTTGGATCTGTGACACTTGGGCAAAGACTGGGACCCACCAGCTTAGAGAGAGCAAGGGGTGGATGCTACTTTGAATGGACGGGAGCTTGTCACCAGCATCCAGGCTGAATATAGGTTCTAATGAATACAGGTTCATATGTCTTTGATCACAGATGGAGTACATTTGGCACTCCAGGTGTTGTTGAACTCTAGCTCCCACCTGCCCAGGCTAGAACAACCAGTGGTCAGGAATTATAGAAGTTGGAGCCCAGCAATATATGAAAGGCTATAGATTCCCCAATGCTGCCTTTAATACAGAGGTGGCTAACTGGTCACTCTCCAGATGTTGTCAAACTCCAGTTCCCATCGTCTCTGACCATCGGCCATGTTGTTGAGGGGCTGGTGGGAGTCTAACAACATCTGGAGGGTGACACTGGTCAACCACCTCTGCTTTAATAGATGTGCAACAGGAGGAATGTCCCTCCCCCCCCCCACCATATTATCATAGCCCTGCTATGGTGGCAGAAACTATATTTACTAAAAATGCCCTTCTGTGCAACTCTTTCAATGTCTGAGAGCTCTGCCATCTCTTCAAACTAGGAGGCCCAAGACTAGTTCCACAGTATGGTCTCACAGATGTGGTGGATTCACTAGCTGGGTGTTCAGACACAGGACAAGAGTAAGAATCCAGATGCTCAGAGGCCACGGATGCCTTCCCAGAGATGAGGGGGGTGTTTAACATTCTTGCAGAACATATATGATGTGAGAAGTGGGCATGTGAAGCTTCTGGGACAGGGTCCAAAACAGGGCGCAAGTGTTTTTCTGGAAATGGGAGGCAAATGCCTGGAGGACTGGCAGAGTAGAAATGCATTGGAGTGAGGGCAAGGGCCAGTGTTTTGGGTCCTCAGAGGCCCCTCGACCTCCTCTTCTTTATCCACACTCCCTGTTTCTCTTCTCTCCCTGTGAACTCATGGGGCTCAGCTGGTTCGCGACAATGCAGATTTGCGTTGTGAGCTTCCTAAACTGGAGAAACGTCTTCGGGCTACGGCTGAGAGAGTTAAGGCCCTGGAGGGTGCACTGAAGGAGGCTAAGGAGGGTGCTATGAAAGACAAGCGTCGCTACCAGCAGGAGGTGGACCGCATCAAGGAGGCAGTGCGCTACAAGAACAGCATGAAGCGCAACCACTCTGCGCAGATTGGTAAGCAAGCAAGCAGCAAGTGGGGGGGGGTTGCATGTGGAAATTGCTGGTACTGTGGTAACCTTATGTATGCACATTCAGATGTTGCATCTCACTGTGTTCAGTGAGGATGGCTCTCTGATAAGAAATGATTATTTGATTTCTATTCTGCTTCATATATTTAAAATATTTCTAAGTGGTGTACAAAAAAGAAGCAACAACAGACAACTTAAACATCTTACAAAAATAGGCAGGTACATATAAAAATGTTACATTATTACAAAGTTAATAATATATAAAAATCAGTATCAGTTCATTTCCGTCTCAGCCTCTGGGTTCTCACCCAGGGCCAAACAAACTCAGCTCACCCACAAAAGTCTCACAATGAGATGAGTTCCTGGAGACAGTGGAGATCACCCTAGTCTTTGATTCTAGACTCTCTTTTTATGGGCAGTTTAAGGTGGGAGGAGATGGAAGGTAAGTTCTGTTGCATAAGTGCAAGTCCTTGTACAAATGGGATGACTTGTTGGCTAGGACCCTGAAGTTCTTGTGGTAGCTTACGACACATTTAAAATACAATAAAATGGACAAGAGTTACTAGAGTGTGACATAGGTATTGACATTCCAGCTGAGTCTTCTGGTCTGTTAATGGCTGCCAAAGCAATCAGAAGCTGAGTACTTCACAGGGCAGGACTTCCTCATTGGGTTGCTCCAGATGTTTCTCATTGCGGCTCTGGTGTCAGATGCAGGAGGCACTGGAGGAGTAAAAGTGCTAGAGGCCTCCCCACCCCTCTTCAGATGTTCCAGCTAGGAAACTCTATAAAATACCATGTATGTTGATGCTGCTGTGGACATTGTTAGCTGGTAGGAAGGAAGAAACTTGCACACTGGCTGTTCTAAGAGCCGTTGGCTAAGCTACGCGGGGCAGGAGAAGCTCAGAATGAATAAATGAATTAATATGTTGTGCTATGTCTGCTATCTGTGTCCCTTTGCAGCCAAGCCGGTGCGGCCAGGGCACTACCCAGCTTCATCCCCCACCAACGCCTATGGTGTCCGCAACCCTGAATGCATCAGCTACACCAACAGCCTCTTCCAGAACTATCAGAATGTCTACCTGCAGAATGCTGGCAGCACTGTGCCTGACAGCTAGTGAGTATCCTTCGCCTGTTCAGAAGAATAATGTGCAAACTACTTATGGCTCACTAAAATCCCACCCTCTGGCTTAAATCAAGGCCTACTTGATAGGCTTGCCTAGTCCTATTCCCAGGCCAACCTTTTTGAACCAAGAGGCAAGGCTTTTTGTCCCCTGGTTCATATTCTGTTTTCCACCTCACATCAGATCAAAAACTCTGGCTCACCAGTAAGCAGCTGCATATCATGGATAAAAGAATTTTATTAGACTGAGCTGTTGCTGGAGGTGATTAAAAAACCTCAGCTGGTACAGTTCAACCTACTTTAAAAAAAAAATCTTAATAAATGTTCATGGAGATATGAACTATTGAAATAATTATTGCAGTCAGGATGGAAAATTGTGAAATGGACTTTCTTGCTCCCACTGGTGATTTTATGAGATGTGTACCCACCCCGTTTCCAGACTATATGCAGTGACTCCCCCAATGGGCATATGGTCTCCTTCTATTCGCTAGTCAGATCTTGCAAGCACTCACAATCCATGTCTTTCCTCCCCAAGCCCATTAGGAAGCACTTTGCTTTGGAGTCCTCCAATCAGCCCTTTCCCCCCACCCCACCAGACCATAGGTGGAAAGAGTCCCAGACTTCCATTCAGCCCTCACAAATCACTTTCTCTGCTTTTCACCCACCCAGCTTTACCAATGCCTCTTCCAGCAGTGGGAGCAGCTCCTCCAGTGCCCCTCTGACCTCCTATCAGAAGCTCAATGTGGATAACGGTAAGGGGCTGGGGCAGTTAGAGATGCATGTACAGTCATGGGGCAGGAGAGTGCCTCGGGGAGATGTATACATTCACTTCTTTGAACTGACTGTAGTTGCCTATGATGGCTGCCTGGGATCTTTGTAGAGCCCACCAAACCAAGAGTAAACTTTTGTACAGCAGTATTGGGTATATTGTGGACAGCGTTTATCCTCTTGGGAGTGGGATTGACTTCTCTTTGCACACCTCGGGGTCCCTTCCAACTCTACAATTATGTGATTCTAACTTTAATGCTGCCGTTTTTATCCTTCTATGTTATTCACCTGGACCATTGCCCAGGAAATGCCACAGACATCAATGATAACAGGTGAGAAACTGCAGGGTGGAACTCTGCTGAGGGAGGTTCCTTATAGATTGAATAAAATAGTTCCCTTGGTCATTCAGGGTGGCTGGATACCAAAAAAAGACTATTAGTTTCTGTGTGTAGGCGTAGGGGGGGAAAGTTGAATAAGTGGGAGAGGGGATGTCTGAGCTGCCATGCATTAAATGTCCCTTCCTGTAGAAGTGACCTGCCCTGTGGGGTTGAAGCTGATGAACAAGCCAAGCTCTTCCCGCTTCACCAGGAGACTGCAGCCAGCTAATAGCAGCAGCAGCACCAACTTCCCTATCGGGCCTCAACACACCATCAGGTACAGCCTCCCCTGTTCTCCACAGCGGCTCATCCCCTTTTCTGGGGCTCTTTTAAAACTGTGTCTTCTCAGGAATCTAACAAGCCTTTCTTTCAACTCTCTCCACCTATGCTGTTACTTTCTCTCAAGATTTACCAAGCTGCACAGGACCATAGATAGGAACACAAGTACTCTCATTGTGTACAACTTCAGAGCCCAAACCCCCAACATAGTCCCTAAGAACTAGGAGACCGCTTCATTAAAAAGATGCCTGGCACAAGTAAGACATCCTATACCTAAAGCATCCTTTAAAAAGGACTCCTAGAGATGGTACAGATCCCACTATTAACATTCCACAGCTTGCCCACCATCTGACATCCCACCCACCCACCACACAAGCAGGAAGCCACAGGACTACCAGCAACAATGCAAGCGTTCAAATTTTCTCTCTAAATGTTGCATCAAAGGTAACATTACAGAGAATGTGTACATAGGAATATAAGGATATAGGAAGTTGCTTTTACCAAGGCAGACCAATGGTCCATCTAGCTCAGTATTGTCCATGCTAACTGGCTGGTGCTCTCCAGGGTTGTAGACAAAGGACATTCCCAGCCTTATTTGAAGGCATTTCCATCCCTACAGTTACTCCCTGAAAGACTGGGGAGAGAGAGATATTTGCCCTCTCCTTTATTTTCTTGTTAAAAAGCTCTCTGCCTGAGACCCTGGAGAGCCACTGCGAGTCAGAGTAGTCAGTACTCCATCTTGAAGAAGGTAGTGGTGCGTTCCTTCCTTATGAAGACCTCCCTGTACCCATAAGTGTTAAATCACCCAGTAGTGAATACCTCATTTTGAGCAAGGTGCTAGAAAGGATGGTGGCAGCACAGCTTCAGGCTTGCTTGGAAGAAATTGAGTATGCATCCCAGTATGGCTTCAGGGCTGGTTATGGCACTGAAACTGCTTTGGTCACCCTGGTTGATGACATTTGTCAGGAGAGAGATGTGGGGAGTATGGCCCTACTCATTCTCTGTGATCTCTTAGCACTTTTAATACTGAGAGCCAGTGTGGTGTAGTGGTTAAGAGCGGTAGTCTCGTAATCTGGGGAACCGGGTTCGCGTCTCCGCTCCTCCACATGCAGCTGCTGGGTGACCTTGGGCCAGTCACACTTCTCTGAAGTCTCTCAGCCCCACTCACCTCACAGAATGTTTGTTGTGGAGGAGGAAGGGAAAGGAGAATGTTAGCCGCTTTGAGACTCCTGAAGGGGAGTGAAAGGCGGGATATCAAATCCAAACTCTTCTTCTTCTTCTTCTTCTTGGTGACCATGGTATCCTTCTGGAGTGGCTCAGGGAGGTGGTGTTGCAGACACTGTACTTCAGTGGTTCCACTCTTACTTCCAGGGGCATTTCTAGAAAGTAGGTATGGGGGGCACCTTTCAGTGCCATAGGAGCTGTCCTTTGGTGTCCAGTGAAGTTCCATCTTGTTCCCCATACACTTTAACATCTATGTGAAGCTGCTGAGCTGTCATTAGGAGATTTGGAGTGATGTGTTACCAATATGTGGACCCAGTCTAGTTGTGATTGCAATTTGATTTGAACTGTTGCTAATACTGTATTTTTTATTACTGTAACCCACCCAGGGACCTTCCAGTGGTGGTGGAACTAGTAGTAGCAATAATAATAATAATAATAATAATAATAATAATAGGTGGAACCTTCCTCTTTTCCTATACATGCAGCTGGAGTGCAGGAGCCTCGTGTCTTGAGGCCATCCCTACTTACTCTTCTCTTTCCCTTCTTTTTCTCTTCTCTTTTAGTTTCTAAATGGGACGGAAGCCTCAACTCTGCATGCTGCAGCCTGGCTTTCCATGACCTCAGCTGCAAATGGGCCCTGTTTGTGTGTCCTGCTCTCTCCATGTCCTGTATATTTATCCAGCTGCTGCTTCACTCCCACTGTTTCTCTGTTCTACTCACTTAACTCGACAACGATATATTTGCTTCTTTCATCGGGCCCCCTGCTCCTTAGTCCAGGAGCCTGGTGCCCCTTCTTCTTTCCTGCCTCAGTTGCCTTAAGGGACTGGCTGCCACTGAAGAACCCAGACATAGAAGCACCCTGCTGTAGGAACAAGTTTCTGCCTAAGAGAGGGACAATAAGGCATCCCCCTCAAAACTTACTGATCCTAGCCTGGCAATGCTGGACCCTGCAATGCTGGACCACTTTAGGGATGGCTAGGAAATGGTTTTCTGCAAAACAGAGCTGCTTACTTGTTGCTTTCAAAGCTCTGCTGGCCATCTCCTTCAGTAGGTACAATACAAATACTGCCTATTCTTTGAGAATGAGCTGATCCCTTGTTAATGAGGAAGGGTGATCAGCTGATGTTTTACCATTGGGAACAAAGGAGGGAGCACATAATGGGGACTGTACAGTGGAGGAGGAGATGGGCAGCCCCTGCTTAAGCCTGCAACTGGGCATGAGGAACACAGGGGCTCCATTCCATTCTATAAAGGGGAGACAAAGTTGTTTGGGGGGGGGAGCGGGGGAAGAATACAGTTTCCAGAGCAGACAGACTGGATGTGGTTGTCAGTTCTGTAACATGTCCCAACCAACCAGAAACACTGCACATCCAAGTAGGCAGGGCTAGGGGTCTAATGATTCTTCAAAGTGGGACAAAAACGAGGCTGCTATCAACACATTTTTGGTTGCTCCTTTTTTGTGTCTCTTGATAGCTGGGTCAGTGGCCTTTAGTCTGTTATTTCTATTTATGTCCCTAAGGGGAACAGTGAGTCCACTGCACATCTTCAATTAATGTCACCACTTTTGAGTCACGCAGAGCAGACAGGGTTGGGGGAGCAGTGGGGAGATGGCAGCTCTTATGGGGGACTTACAGGTCTGTTTGCTGTCAAAATGCTTAATGGCAA
The DNA here is from genome assembly GCF_964106645.2 of Podarcis pityusensis. Taxonomy (NCBI): domain Eukaryota; kingdom Metazoa; phylum Chordata; class Lepidosauria; order Squamata; family Lacertidae; genus Podarcis; species Podarcis pityusensis. The sequence goes on from NC_138029.1 coordinate 6,084,363, forward strand.
TAGCCTTGTTTTGGCTGCCTTGCTGGAGCTGCTAACACCCTGTAACTTTATTCCTGTCTGCTCAGATCACACCAAATGTTGCATGTCAGAATATTAAGAAGTTTATTTAAAAATAAATGAACAGATATGTTAAAAAATAACAATTTTGCATTCTGTTTCTTCTTGTACATAAGTTGAAGGAGTATAGCTGGACAGGATGAACTGCAAGAGGAACAAAAAGGTATCTAAGGTGTGCAAGACAAAAAATATCAACTCAGTAGGTAGTCTGGCTGCAGTCTTTTTCAAAGACTGAAGATACGTGATAGGTTAAATGCCATCTTTGGCTAGTCAGACTTAGGTTGCTATATGAGCTTCACAGAATTCTTCATGATACGTGATGGGCATAAACAAGTTTTGAGATATTCAAAGCATAAGAAAGATGGTGCTGCCTTCCCTCCTCAGAAGGAGGATGGGGAATTCCCAACATAGAATTATATTACATTGCCAACTAAGTGCTCCACACAATGCTATACATCCCAGAACAAGCATAGGCAAAATCGGCCCTCCAGATGTTTTGGGACTACAACTCCCATGATCCCTAGTGTGATGGGACGATGAGCTGCTTGTGTGTAAAATCCTAGTCCCTCAGAGTTTGGTCAAGTTTGCAAACCTCTGTCTGTAACGGAGCCCCTTAAACATGGCTCCGTCAGTCGCTGGCAGATTCCGACAGTGGTTGCTTTCGGAATCGCTTCCAACATAAAAGCTCCTTAACGGAAACACGTCTTCTGGACTCTCTGCGTGACAGTTTCCGGCGAGGAGTGGGTGTCCCTACAGGAGGTCCTGAAACCTCCCCACTGTTTTCGCTGGAAGTGTCTCTGAGCCATCCCTCCAGCTCCCTTTCCCTCAGCTCAGCTCCTCTCCCCCTACTGGTTCCCTCTTCAGCTGCTGAGTCTCTCCCAACCTGTGTGAGCCCTTTCACTTCCCTTCCTTCCGATGGCAGTTCCCTGACATCCACCTCCCCTCCAGGGCCCCCTTCATCCCCTCTCGCCCCCTCCTCTACGGGCGGTGAGGAGGCAAAACCCCGGAATGAACTTCCTTCATCTTCCGATGTCCCGAACACTTCTCTCCACCTGTTGCGGTTCCTGGTCTCGAAGTACTCCTCCTCCTCAGAGTCCATCTCCCCTTCCCCTTCCGATTCCGAGAATCCTTCCAACTCCTCCTCCTCATCGGTGGTCCCAAAGTATTCCCTCCGGAACCTCTCCACAGGCTGAGGTTTCCTTGGGAACCTTTGATGGAACGTTTCTATCAATACCTCGTCATTGATATCTTCTGCCATTACCCAAGTGTTTTCTGACTCCGGTTCTCCTTCCCATGCTACCAAATACTCCACCTGATCCCCCTTCCACCTGGCGTCGAGGATTTCTGCCACATGGCTGCTGCATTCCCTTTCTTCTATGACCGGTCCCCGAGTGGCCATCCCTTCTCGTCCCCCCTCATACGGTGACAGTAACGACCTGTGAAATACTGGGTGCAGTTTCATGTGGTTGGGTAACCGGAGCCTGAAAGCCACTGGGTTGACCTGTTGAATGACCTCAAAGGGACCCAATCTCCTGGGTCTTAATTTCTTACAACCTCCTTTGAACGGCAACCCTTGGGTTGACAGCCACACCCTATCTCCCACCCTTATGGTTTCACCTTCCCTTCGGTTCTTGTCTGCCTGCCTCTTGTATTCTTCCTTCGCCCTTTCTAAGTTGAGTTGGAGCTGACGATGGATTGCTTCCATTTCTTCTACAAAATGCTCGGCTGCCGGGACACCCCATCTCTCCCCTTCTCCCCCTGGGAAAGCCCTGGGATGACACCCATAATTAGCCAAGAAGGGGCTCATCCCTGTGGACACATTCTCGGCATTGTTGTAGGCAAATTCCGCCAGCGCCAACTTTTCTACCCAGTCATTCTCTCTGTCATTGACATAACACCTCAGGTATTGCTGGAGGACCCCGTTTGCTCTTTCCGCCTGCCCGTTGGTTTCAGGGTGCCGGGCAGTCGAAAAGTTGACCTCCACCTGCAGTAAGCTCATGAGCTTCCTCCAGAACCTGGAAGTAAATTGTTTTCCTCGGTCTGAGACCACCCTCAATGGCACCCCGTGCAACCTAAAAATGTGTTCTACAAATAACTTCGCTGTCTCTTCCGCCGTGACTGCATGCGAGCAGGCTACAAAGTGGCACATCTTTGTTAGTAGGTCTACCACCACCATGATGGCTGTTTTCCCCTTGGACTTCGGCAGATCAGTCATAAAATCTATCGACACTGCCTCCCAAGGTCGTTCTGGGGTTGGTAAGGGTTCTAATAGCCCCGCTGGTGCCCGCCTCTCCCCTTTGGCTCGCTGGCATTGCTCACACCCTCTTACATACTCCCGTACATCTTCCCTCACCTCAGGCCACCAAAATTCCCTGGTGACCAACCACATGGTTTTGTGTTGTCCAAAATGCCCCGCCGTGGGGCTGTCGTGCAACTGCTTGAGTACCCTCCCCCTTAAGTCTCCTTCAGGGATATACAGTGCCCCTTTGTAATACAAAGCTCCATTTCTTTCCTCGAAACCCCCTGGTTCCTCTCCCTCACCCCTAAGACCTCTGAGCTTATTCTGGGCGTATTCATCATTCTCTGTTTCCTCTACCAGTTCTCTTTGTCCCACCAATGCCGCCCCACACACCCAGCGGTCCTCTGGAATGACATGTCTCTCTTCGGGTGCTCCCTCCCCCTCCAAATATTCAGGTTTGCGTGAGAGAGCGTCCGCCCTAATGTTCTCTGGGCCTGGCACGTAACAAATCTCAAAGTTAAATTTGGAGAACTCCTGGGCCCATCTCACTTGCCGTTGGTTGAGCACTCGTGCCGTCCTCCAATACTCTAGGTTCTTGTGGTCAGTGCACACTTGCACCTTATGTTGTGCGCCAATTAGCAGGTGCCTCCATCTCCGGAACGCCTCATGAATGGCTAGTAGTTCTCGGTCATACACCGTGTAGTTCCTCTCGGATTTGTTCAGCTTTCGCGAAAAAAAGGCACACGGTCTCCACTCTGACTCCTCCTTCCCTGGCTGCAGAAGCACCGCCCCAATCGCTCTGTCTGATGCGTCAGTTTCCACTCTCATCGGTTTTTGTAAATCCACATGCAGGAGTTGTTGTTCCGAGGCGAAGGCCCTTTTTAGTTCCTCAAATGCTCGCTCCGCCTCCTCAGTCCAAACGAACTTCTTCTTACTGCTGAGACAGTCCGTAATGGGCGCCGTCAGGTGGGCAAAGTTTCGGATGAACTTACGATAGAAGTTCCCAAATCCTAGGAACCTCTGCACATCCTTCCTTGTTTTGGGTGTTTTCCATTCCAGCACCGCCTGGACCTTGCCGGGATCCATGGCCAATCCCTTGTCTGACAGGCGATACCCCAGGAATTCCACCTCCTTGGTATGAAACTGACACTTCTCCAGTTTCACCCACAGCTGGTTGGCTTGCAGCCTGCTCAACACTTCTCTGACGTCTCTCACATGCTGCTCCTCATTCTCAGAATACACCAACACGTCGTCTAAGAAGGCCACACAATTCTTGTAAAGCAAAGGCCCCAGGACGTGGTTCATAAACGATTGAAAGCACGCGGAGCCTCCTTGTAGGCCGAAGGGCATAACTAAATATTCAAATGCCCCCAAAGGGGTGAACATGGTGGTTTTCCATTCATCCCCCTTCCTTATTCGTATCAGGTTGTACGCCCCCCTTAGGTCCAGTTTAGTAAAAATCTTTCCCTTCCTGACCCTTGTCAAAATGTCGTCAATCCTGGGCATAGGGAAAGCCACTGGTTCTGACACTGCATTTAAGGCCCTGAAGTCACACACAAGCCTCGGCTTGTTCGTGTTTTTTTTATCCACAAAAAACACTGGGCTGCCCCCCACCGCCCTGGACTCTCTGATGAACCCTCTCTTCAGGTTCTTGTCAATGAACTCTCTTAGCTCCTGCATCTCTCTGTCTGACATGGCGTACAGCTTGCCTACAGGGAGCTGTGCCCCAGGGAGTAAATTGATTTGACAGTCAAAGGGTCTATGCGGGGGTAGTTGGTCAGCTTCCCTTTCGCTGAAGACGTCGCGGAGATCTGCGTATTGTCGTGGTACCTTCACGTTCTCCGTTACTTCAGTCCCTGCTAGGGTGGCTTGGGCCCCTGCCAAACCCTTTCCCTCTTTGCAGTGTTCTAAGCAATGTGCTGAACCAAAAGAAACCACTCTCTGATGCCAGCCCACCAGCGGATCATGTAACGCTAGCCAGCTCATCCCCAATATAATGGGAGCTCCTCCCAAGGTGGCCACATTAAACGCTATCAGTTCGGTGTGCCTTGCCACCTTCATTATCATTGGGACGGTCTGCAAGCTGACTTCTCCTCCCAACAGCTCCCTGCCATCGATCGTGGTCACCTGCAGGGGGTTGCTTAAAGGGATCGTCTGTATCTGGTGTTCAGCTGCAAACTCTTTGCTCATGAAATTGCAGGAGCTGCCTGAGTCCAACAGCGCCTTTATCTTTAGAGGGTGTCCGTTTGGCAGCTCTAGCGCCACTTCTATCACTAGGGCGGGTTTAGGAGGTTCTGGCGTGGGCACTTTCACTGCTCTTTGGCCTGGCTGCTGTGCCCCGACGGTGGCAGCCAGGCGTTGGCTTTTACTTGCTTCGGTATTTCTTCCTCTCTTCCCTCCACAGCTCCTACCATCCCTTGCCATTCCTTCCTCTGGGGGCAGACTCTGGCAAAGTGACCTGGCTGTTGGCAGAGATAGCATTTCCGGGCGCCTTTTCCCTCCTTCTTTCCCCCCTCACTGGGCTTTGAAACTGCGCGCGCGCGCGCTGTTCCGATTTCCATCGGCTCTGCCGGCGGGAAAGTTGGCTCTGGAATGTCTGGAATGCGGAACTCCTTCCAACGTTCCCCCTTCCCTTCCCGCCTCTCCAATGCTCTCGCCTCCTGGCGCGCTCCTATGGTCAGCGCTGATTTGGTCAGCTGGTCCATAGACTCCGCCCTGGGCGCCCGGGAAAGTTCGTCTTTCACAGCCGAAGAAAGCCCTTCTTCAAAGAGCATTTGAATGGGTTCCGCCGATAGATCCCACCCCAATTTATGGATCAACATGGTGAACTCAGTCCAGTACTCACGGACAGATCGGCTCCCCTGTTTGCAAGCCATTAACTGTCTGCGGACCACTCCCTGTTCAATATCGCTGGAAAACATCAGATCCATGGCGCGAAAGAACTTCATCGTGTCCTTTAGGACGTCACTATTCGCTGCCATCAGGGGTCTAACCCAGTCTCTCGCCCCCTTTTCAAGATGCCCAATCACGAAAGCCACTCGTGATTCCTCGTCAGGGAATTCATCAAACTGTAGATTGAGGGCATATTGCATCTCTGTCCGAAAGCCATGATAGTCTTTGGGCTCCCCCCCAAACTTCTGCACCAATCCTGGTACCTTTCTGACGAGCTGGGTGTCTTTCCCCTTTTTGTCTGCATCCTGAGCCCTCCTCTCCTCAAGCCTCGCCGTCTGCAGCGCTAGCTGGACCTCCAACACCCGGTACCTTTCTTCCAGGCTTGGACCCGCTCCAGCTCCTGCTTCTCCGGTTCCGGCTGGGTTGCTCATGATGCCTTCTCCTGCACAAGCTGCTCACGGAGACTGTCGGAATGCTGTGATGGGACGATGAGCTGCTTGTGTGTAAAATCCTAGTCCCTCAGAGTTTGGTCAAGTTTGCAAACCTCTGTCTGTAACGGAGCCCCTTAAACATGGCTCCGTCAGTCGCTGGCAGATTCCGACAGTGGTTGCTTTCGGAATCGCTTCCAACATAAAAGCTCCTTAACGGAAACACGTCTTCTGGACTCTCTGCGTGACAGTTTCCGGCGAGGAGTGGGTGTCCCTACAGGAGGTCCTGAAACCTCCCCACTGTTTTCGCTGGAAGTGTCTCTGAGCCATCCCTCCAGCTCCCTTTCCCTCAGCTCAGCTCCTCTCCCCCTACTGGTTCCCTCTTCAGCTGCTGAGTCTCTCCCAACCTGTGTGAGCCCTTTCACTTCCCTTCCTTCCGATGGCAGTTCCCTGACACCTAGCTAACAGGACCAGTGGTCAGAGTTGATGGGAAGTGTAGTCCCAAAACATCTGGAGGGCTGAGTTTGCCTATGCCTGTCCTAGAAGATAAAACGAAACAATGGGTTCACTTGGAGACAGGCACAATCGAAAACACCCCCACCACATTTCTCCAACACAAACTAAAGAAAATCCCCACAACACTAAGCAGGTTCACATGAAAAAGTAGGTAAACTGTCCCCAATCCCATCCCCACTAATCCCCCTGGCTCATCACCCACTATTCCAGCATGCAGCACAAAACCTCCAAATAAAGACTTGGCAAGCCAAAGGCCTATATTACCTAAAACACCTACAAAAATAACATACCCATATCAACACAAGAAATACAAGACAAAATAGGGGACACTCATATACCTTTGCTAACACACCACCAACTTGCACACTTTCTTAAACAATCCCACAGTAAAATCAGTAGTCATTGGCCCTTGACCACCTTCAAAAACTTTCTCCTGGCAGCAGAGGAATATGGCAGGGGCTTGGTATCCATAATATACAAAATACTGCTTCGGAATCCCACAAACCCCCTCAATGCAATCAAAAAACAATGAGAGCATGACATAGGCTATGTAATGAACCCTATCCAATGGACTAGAATGTGGTCTACAGCTCCCTTTAAAGTCATCTCAGCCAAAATAAAGGATATCACATTGAAACTTGCTTACAGATGGTACCTAACGCCACAAAACTGGTGCTGATACACCCAGGAACCTCCCCCAAATGGTGGAGAGACTGCATCTCTACAGGCCCATACCTATACATATGGTGGGAATGCCCCATAATCCGACCCTTTGGGGCAGCAGTCCTACAATAAATGTACAAAGTAACTAAACAGGTATTAGAAGTCACCCCAGAACTGGCCCTATTGAACATTTTCCAATATAATGCCCACTCACATTATAAAGAGCTTATAACCCACCTATTCTCAGCAGCCAGAAGCACCATAGCCAGACACTGGAGAGACCTGTCAGGAGTGAACATGGATCGCTGGCACTAAATCATATGGGAAACACCCTTACTAGAAAAGCTAACCAGCAGGCTGCAACTGACCTGGGGACAATTAAAAGAGGATGCCTTCACCCCAGTATGGTTCCTCTTCATCATATACACAGCCCAACAAGACAACAACAAGAATCCGCTGACAGCATATGAATTAATATGGCAAACCTGATCCAAAAATCAACCCCCTCACACACTTCGAATGTAACTGATCTATTTTAAAAAAAAGACTCTATGACCTAAAAAAGAGACAACGCACGTACGTAACCAAATAAAATGATTAATAAAAATTATTTTTAAGACAAAAGAAAGATAGTGCTGAATTCCCAAATGCAGATTGAAACAAATCTGCATAAGCAATACTGTTCTAGAAAATAGTAGTTGGGAGTGGGCAATTTGCACATTTAAGTTACAAATGATACAGTCCCAGGGTATGATCTGAGAGCACATGAGACCACTTTGTATGTTGAAGCTAAGCAGGTCTGGGTCCGGTCAAGGCTTAGATGAGGTGACCTGGGAACTGCATGCATGCCACCTTCGGTTCAATGATGGGAGAAAGGTGGGATATAAATGTAAGGAAATAAAATAAAATGGCTAAAGTCATTTACATTGTTGATCATGGACATCTTACAGAATGTCCCATATTTGCAAAAAAAGAATTATGATTCCAAAAGTGGACACGTGGGTGTGTCTTGGCAGGAGAGGTTTTTTCTTCCACTTACCCACAGTCTTCTTTTTGCTGATGCGCAGCTGCAGACGCCCCTCCTGGATTAGCTGGTGCTCCATAAGGTCAAGGTTTTGCACAGCAGGGGCAGAAAAAAGCCGGCAATTCACAGAGGGGAAGAGCGGGACAAGGCCAGGGATTGGAGGGGAGGGTGAAGGGGAGGCTCTACCTGGAACTACCTGGCCAGTGGCTGGCTGCTCTTGCACAGAGATTGGTCATCCAGGCGCTGTTGGTAGACTTGCAGCTGCCAGTGGTTCTCTGCCTGCCGATCCTGGATGTCTTCCAGGATCTCCTTGACCTCATCGCGGGCCAGGCAGAGATACTGGTGCTCATAGGTTGACTCTGAGCGAGGAAGGTGCAAAGAGAGAGAGTGGGGCACAGAGATTGCCTGCAAAGTTGGTTTTATTTAAAGCAACTCCCAGCACAAACTAGGAACAAGGCTGCATTTAAAAGCAAACAGGTCTGGAAGGCAGATGAGCAGCAGCAGCCCAGATGCACAAGGCAAATGGATCCTTGTTTGCTGGTAGGAAAAAGTGACCTATGCCCTACAGCCTCAGGGGGCACTAATGCAAGCAGACGGGGGTTGTATAAACACACACCATCGTCTCCCCCCCCCCTCACCCTCTTGGGTGCTGGCTTTCCCTAGTAAGGCAGGCTCAATGCAGCTCACAATCTCCCAAAGATAGAAAGCATATCAACATGGAATCATGGAGAGATGCAGCTTTCCTGGGACACCCTCCCCATCACACAAAGACACAGAGAAAGAGAGCTATACCATTGGTGTGCTGGATGATCTTACTCAGCAGCAGAGGGTAACTGGCCAGGCACTGCAGCTCACAATCCAGGAAATCGGTCAGTTAGTGGTCGTGGCATTCAGGGCTGCTCTCAATTTCCAGGGAAAGGCAGAGAAGAAATCAGACAGACAGCATGTTTCTGGACACCAGAGAAAGTCAGCCACCTCCAGGGTCACAAGCAGCAAAACCAGTGGGGTGAACCTTGCTGCTCAGCTCCTGCCTGCTTAGGGAATTCTCTGTTGGGGCAGCTGGGTTGCTGCTGTCAGAACAGAAGGCTGCCCCTCATTCCAAGGACACCAAACCCAGGGAAAGCCCCCAGAACCCCTGCAATCTCGCACCACCTGGAGATTGGGGTGGCATGGAGCTAGAGTTTACCCCCTAACCTATACCATCTGGCTGGTTCTCCTGCACGTTTGCATTTGCCCAGGGAGTGGGCAGCAGGGAGAAGAGGACAGGCCTCCTTCCCCTCCCCTCGCATGGGAAAAGAGCCCCCGGGGACAGTGGCCAGCTAGCAGCTGAGAAGGCCCCTACCGTGAGCTCAGCCTCCTCTTCTCACACAGCTTACCTGGATGACACGCCAGAACCGAGCATCCCTCTGCTGCTTCTCCTGAAGGATCTCCCGGGCCTGGCCTGCTGCAAGCTGCACTTCAGGATGGCCTGCCAGAGCTCCTCGCTTGCAGCCACACCAAACTGGGGGGGAAGGAAGGAAGGAGGGGGGCAGCGGAGAGGAAACACACCTGGTGAGAATCAGGAAATCAAGGGCCAAAGTCCACTGGAGACCCACAAGCAGCCCCCTCCCAGTTGCCGCCAGCGTCTCCACCCTGCTCTGGGATCCTTACCTTGGGAAAGCAGCAGGTCCCTGATCTCCTCAATGAGAGGCCCTTTCTCCTGCAGATCCTTCATTTTCCCCAACAGAGAACCTAGGAGGAGAGGGAAGAAACACAGGAGGGGAGGTTGAACAAGGCAACGGGAGTGGGGGAATAAAGAATAACCCCAGCAGAGACAGGAGGGGGATGGAGACGGCCTGCTCTTTTTTTAATACTACTTTCTCAGTGCTGGAGAGACCAGGAATCTTATTTATTTATGTCATTTACACCCCACCTTCTCCTCCAAGGAGCTTAAGAGGGTGTCCATGGATTTCCTCCTCATTTAATCCTCACAACCCTGTGAGGTAGGTTAGGCTTAGAGGCAGCAACTGGCTGCCACCTCCATCCTCCCTGCCCAAGGCAGTGGATGCCTCTGAACAATCCCCATTCCTGGGGGGGGAGGCATTGTGCTTGCACTCCTGCCCTGCTGCTTGTGGGCCCCCCTGAAAACAGGCTGCAGGTCTAACTGGGCCCCTTGGGCCTGATCCTGCGGCAGAGCTCTTTGGATGCTGTGCTTCTATTTTTGTCCCTTCTCCCTCTGCTCCTGACCCACGCAGGAAGAAGCAGAGGCCTGGGCCAGACACAGAATGGGGACCGGTCTGGAGGGGAAGCAGACTTACTATGGATCTTAAGGAGTTCTCGTAGATTGGGGACAGCTCCTCCTGTGATTGGAGTTTATCCTGATACATCCACTGGTAAAACAGGACCACCAGTATTTCTTTATTTTTAAATTTCTATACCGCTTTATATTTTTAATGAAAAACTCAAAGCGGTTTACAGCATATTAAATAAATCAATCAATAAAACAATAGCCAGGCGATGTTCCTCTGGCCTCATGAGGAGCCTCTTCAGTGGGGCTGGTGAGTGTGGGCCCAGCCCCCCGGGCCAGGTGGAAAGGGCCTTAAGGGGAGCAATATGAATATGCAGTGAGTGCAGATGGGAGGCCTCTGTCATAAACAGCTCTGTGCAAAGAGGGCAGAAGGGGAAGAAGGTTAGGTAGAGGCTGAATCCCAGCCGGGTCTGGAAAAGAGGCAGCTAAAGTGGGTTGTTCTTTCCAAAAAGACTTGGGCTCTGCCTGACAAGGAGAGATGAATCCTGCTCTCCTCCTGAACTGGGAGCAGAGCCAAAAGAGTGGCCATTGGTGGGGTCCTCCTTGGCCCAAAGTGACCTCCACACTGTCCAGCAGGTGACTCTCCAGCACCTCAGGAAGGGGGTCTCTCCTTCCCAGGCCTTCCTGGAGATGCTACTGCACTTGGGGCTCATGCAGGCAAGGCAAGGGCTGAACCACTGAGCTCTGGCCATTTGCCAGCCTGGACACCAGAAAGCACCCAATAGCTCTGCTGGTTTTAGGGAGGCGTGACCAGTGTGGCCACGCTGGGCGCCACACTGCAGGGGGTGCCGAAACAATGCTGTAGAACAGAGTGCCAAAGGCGGCAGTGGGCTGGGGGAGGGGAGGAGTTGCACAGGGTGGGACTGGAATTTGAGAGCCCCAAGGTTACCACTGCCATTCTGGGTCTTGTTTGGAGAAAAATTATCTCCTGGCCATTTTCGAGAACTCAAAGGTTCCAGGCTCCCCTTGGGAGGGAGAAGGACCCACTTCCCTGTAGATCTCCCAGGCACTCTCTCCCTCCCTATGCTTTAAGAAAGTGAAGTTCCCCCTGGACTCCCTTGCCCAATATTTCTGAGGGAGACCTGAGGAAAGAGCCACAGAAAGACTCTCCTCACCATGAATGGCTTCTTGGCGGAGGGCCTCCTATGCCGGAAGGGAAGAGGCAATCTCTTGGCCGACTGTCTCTCTCCATAGGCTTTCATTGCAGAATTCTTCTTCCAGCTGCGAGGGGAGGGAGGGGCAGTGGCGTAGCGTGGGGGGTGCAGGGGGGGCTGGCCGCACCGGGCGCAACATCTGGAGGTTAGGGTTAGGGTTAGGGGGCGCAAATCCACGGGTTAGGGGGCGCAAATCCACGGGTTAGGGGGCGCAAATTACTTGCCTTGCCCCGGGTGCTGACAACCCACGCTACGCCACTGGGGAGGGGTCTGCCTTGGCTCTCAGGCCGAAAACTCTGGCTCTTCTGTGGAAGAAGGGAGAAGCAGGGGTCTCAAGTCTGTGCTATAGGTCTCCAGCCCTTGTTCAGGGCCAAAATAAACCTCTGTCCAGTCACCCAGTGTTACGATGCTAAATTACCATGATGTCTTCTACATCAAGCCTCCCCAAACCTGGTTCCCTCCAGATGTTGCTACTGGACTCCAAATGTTGCAATTCTGTTGCAATTTGGATGGTGACCAAAATGAAAACTCAGAAAATTCATCTGAAAACTCCTTGGGGTAATTGCTGGCTCATGTAACACACAGCATGGGGGTTAGAAAGGTCAAATAACCAAGGAACATCTTTAAAAACTAGGCATGTGGCGGGGGCGCAAATCTTCAGGATGCCTCCCCTCTTTTCCATGACTTTACCTTCTATGCCACCAGCGGCACATTATGCAAAAGATCTTCAGAACCAAAAAGGCCCGAAAGTCAGTCAAACAGCTTTCAAGACAACAAAAGAAGAATGGATGCTTTATGGGCGGCTGACTGATCCAACTGGCTTTCAACTGACCCAGGGTTCCTTTTAAACAACTCACCTGGCCTCCTAGGAAACCAAACATTCTGCAGGATTCCACAGCTGGTTGTGAGGTCAGAGCCTGAAGAAGGACTGGAGCCAATGGGCTCTGGGAACGCTCTAACTGCCAGGCCCATGGCACCACTGGGCAACTTCAGGCAGCTGCCAAGCGTGTGGCCCACCCCTGCATTTACCCCCAAGCAGAAGGCTCAGGAAGCTGGATCTAGGCTCCCCTTAAGAGTTTCCCCCAATTCTCCCAGCTTTGCATCCCTCTGGATAATCAATAAAATAAGGCAGGCCAGGGCTGTGGTCCAGTTTCTGGCCCCTCCTTAAAACTCACCTGTTTGCCCAGGTGTTGGCTGGCTAGTGGTTCATCATTCGGTCACAGTGTATTATAGGTTCCAGTGGGCTGAATCTTCTTTAAAAAATTTTTGTTGGGGGGGGGGCACTTCATTGTATTATGAAGCCACCTTTTCTGTCTGCCTAGGTCAGGGGTCAGCAAACTTTTCAGCAGGGGGCCGGTCCACTGTCCCTCAGACCTTGTGGGGGGCCGGACTATATTTTGGAAGGAAAAAAATGAACAAGTTCCTATGCCCCACAAATAACCCAGAGATGCATTTTAAATAAAAGCACACATTCTACTCATGTAAAAACACCAGGCAGGCCCTACAAATAACCCAGAGATGCATTTTAAATAAAAGGACACATTCTACTCATGTAAAAACATCCTGATTCCTGGACTGTCCGCAGGCTGGATTTAGAAGGCGATCGGGCCGGATCTGGCCCCTGGGCCTTAGTTTGCCTACCCATGGCCTAGCTGCTCACCCACAATTGCCACCTCTAGGCATCTTTTTAAAATTTGTTTGTGCACCTAGAGGCCTTTCTTGGTGCTTTATTGCATTATTACATGAAAACTCTACATCTTCTCCAAGGAACTCAAAGTGGTGCACAAGATGCAATTCCTCTCACCAAATTATCCTCACAGTAAACCTGTGAGGTAGGCTAGGCTGAGAGCCCAAAACCTGGTCCAAGGTCACCCAGGGAGCTTGATAGCCAAGAGGGGACTTGAACCCTGGACACCTTTTAGTTCCTTTCCTTCCCCAACAGCACCTTTCTGGAAACAATGCTGGCTTAGAAAATAGAGAGTGGAGGGACCTGCCCCCTAGCGTACCTCACAGGGTCATTGTGAGGAAAACGTAACAAAACAATAAGAGCCGTCCAAAACCTACATTAAACCAGCTAATGTGAGACAGGGAGGGCAGGACTGTAATGCGTGGACTCAGCAGTAGGCTCCTGCCCAGCGCTTACAAAGTGGAGCGCGCAGCCGTCTCCCTCAGCGGAGCCAACTGCACGCCTGCCCTGGCTCCACGCTGGCTCTCCCTCAGGAAAGGGCACGACGGCTGGGCGCTGGTCCGGCCTTGCATGGGAAGCAAAGTGCAGCTCGTGGGCCCGCTATATTTGATGGGTAGGCAAGCTAAGGCCCTGGGGCTGGATCCGGCCCAATCGCCTTCTCAATCCAACCCGCAGACGGTCTGGGACTCAGCGTGTTTTTACATGAGTAGAATGTGTCCTTTTATTTAAAATGCATCTCTGGGTCATTTGTGGGGCATAGGAATTCGTTCTCCCCTCCTCCAAAATACAAGGTCTGAGGAAAAGTATATGACAGCCATCTTCCAATGTCTCAAGGGCTGCCACGTGGAGGATGGAGCGTGCTTGTTTTCTCCTGCTCCGAAGGGCAGGACTCGAACCCATGGCTTCAAGTTACAAGAAAGGAAATTCCGACTAAATCTCAGGAAAAACTTTCTGTCACTAGGAGCTGTTCGGCAGCAGATCAGATTCCTCGGAAGGTGGTGGGCTCTCCTCCCTTGGAGGTTTCTCAGCAGAGGCTGGCTGGCCATCTGCCCTGTATGGTCTAGTTGAGCTTCTTGCATCCATCATGAACTCTATCCTTCTACCTATGATTCATCTGTTACCGGAAGTGCAGGTCATTCTCCCTCCCTCTGTGCGTCACTCCGCGCTTTTCCTCTATGCCCCAGCCGACTTCCTTCCCTCCCTCCCTTGGGTCACGTGACGGCGGCATCAGCTGATCGCCGCTTCCGTTGCCGGCGGCGAGGCTGAGCTGAGCGAGCGGCGGGCAGGGCGGCTGAGCGGGCGAGGCTGGCAGCGGCGGCGCCCGGGGATGGCAGCCTCGGTGGGGCCGGGGACCCGCACCAAGACCAAGAAGAAGCACTTCGTGCCGCAGCGTGTGAAGGTGCTGCGGTCAGCCGACCCTCTGCTGGGCGTGCTGGGCTGGGGGATCAACCACCAGGTAACGCCTCCCGGTCAGACCCCAGATTGGGATGGCTCAATGGGTAGAGCGTGGGACTCGTAATTCAGGGTCGTGAGTTCGAGCCCCACGTTGGGTGAAAGGTTCCTGCATTGCAAGGGGTTGGGCTGGATGACCGTCGGAATCCCTTCCAATTCTACCCTTGACCCGTGTATGTGGGATGCGGCGGGCAGCTACTGAGTTGGGGCGGGGCGAGATCTACTCCTGGTAGGTGGGAGAAGGAAGGAAGGTTCTTGTTTAGGATCCATTCACAAAACTGTCCTGAATTGCAATAATTTTGCATTTTTCTATTGTGATCCACCATGGGATCTTTGGATGAAGGACAGTATACAAATTATTATTATTTACATGCTTAATCTCTCTGTAGCAAAACAACAACCCCCAAACTCCTTACAGACCATAAGACATTATTATGGCACATGCTTTCACGGGCCAGAATCCCCTTCATCACATGCACATAAAGCATTATCCTGATCCAGAGGTATTTGGCAACTTTGGTATCCAACACATTCCTTCCCACCACCACTTGTTACCTCTTTCTTTTTATCACTTCACCATCACCATTCTTCAAGATATAATAGCTTATAGTAGCTGCCCCTCTTCTCTTTTCAGTTAATCTTCCCCAATACCTGGTGCTAAGAATTGTTCACTGTGTGAATACACTGGCTAGCAATAATTTCTGCTTTGTTACAGTTTATATTGGCTTTACGTTAATGTAGGCACTTCCTCGGCTATTGTGAGCTGTTTTGAATGCGCGTTAGGGAAGTGTAGTATTTGCTTGAAAATGAAGCATTCCAAAGGCAAATAAACAGCATCAATAAGTACATTAGTCAAATATTGATATTAAACTTATTTCTCCATGTTCTCTGGGGACACTGCTCTTGATGGCTAGGCTGAAGCAATCATTGTGTTGACACTGAAGGGGTGAACCAACACATTCATCTCTTTCCCCTTTTCTGTCTTGTCCCTTGCTTCCAAATCTGGTGGATGAGGACTGCCCATCTGATACTAGGGTGGCTAAGAAATAATCTCAACCATATATCGCCCAGGTATCCTATTTGCCATAGTTTCAGGGAGATTTTCCTTATTTACTGCAAGGCTCACCCTTCTTACATGCCTGTGAATAGCCCATGTGCTGCTTCAAAATGTGGAGAGACAGGTGTTCTGACCACTTTAGACTTGCAGTAGAAAAAGAGAACATTTCTTCAGTTGGAAGAGTGTAGTTGCAGGTAGCAGTCTTCCGGTAACCGGATCTGAAGCATCCCTGTATTCATCTGTTGCTTGGTGATAATTTCATTCTGCCTGGGACTAGCAGGTGGAGTTTTGGAACTAGCCTGGGACTAGCAGGTGGAGTTTTGGACTTTCTTGAGATCAAACAGGTACCTTTGTTTGTTTTGGTTTGATTATGTGTTTTGTGTCTTCATTTTGTATTTCTATGTTGTGAACCAGCCTGTGATCTTCAGGTGAAAAGCAGTATACAGATATACCGTAAATAAATGAATACCCAGGTTGCAGTCCTAAACACACTTAACCGAGCAGTAAGCGCCACTTAACACAGTGGAGCCTACTTCTCAGTGAACGTGCAAAATATTACTCTTTCAGTCATGTATTTGTGGACTGGCTCTCAAGGAACTCTCTGGGTCAACCTGACATCAAAAAATATTTCCCTCCATTTGAGATCATAATCTTGGAATTTTGCATTAAAGGATTTTCACCAGCGAACAGAAATGAATGAACAAAGAAGTAGACGGATAACTTCTCAAAATGTCACTTTTCATTCTCCAAATACCCATCCCCTTCACTTTCTTGCTTTTTCATTTGATTCTTTCAGGGTGTTGGACCCCCTGAGTCCCTTCCAACTCTATGATTCTGTGGCTCTATAAAGCGATAGCTAATGTGGTGCCCTCCAGATGCTGTGGACTACAGTTCCCATGGTCCCTGACTGTTGGTGATGCTAACTGGGGTTGGATGGGAGTTGTAGTTCACAAAATCTGGAGGGCACCCACATAGGCTATTCCTGGTTGATACCAGCACGTCTTAGTTTTAATCTCTTACCAAACAATGCCCTTCTCCCCATCAGACTCTCATCTCTTGAGACCTTAGTTTGGGGAATCATCAAAGAGACAGAGATGCTGAAATGTCATCAGTTACTCAACATTGAGTATCCTGCCATTGTTACCTGGGCAAATACACTTCTTCCTCTGGGACCTGCATAGTTTTTTGCTGTCATTGTTAGGTATCTGTACTGAAGATTGCCTTCCCCATTTCCCCCCCAATCATTGTTGCGGTCAATTCTATGGTTTGTCATCTATTCTCTTAACATTTACCTTTTAGTCTCCCTTGTGGGACTGGGAGGCATGAACAGCGGAGATGTGTTGGGGCTAATAGCTGAACTGTTGTCTTGTGAAATCCTCTTTCCATCCTCCATTCTTGCTGTTTTTATTCTGTGTTTTTGCTCTTGACCTGCTACCAGTATCCTATGCTAGTCCTTTTCATTAGTGAGTGGTATGCTTTCTCAACCCCATAGAAACTTTGTTGGGAGTGTTTGTGATGTCAGTAGAGATTATATAAACCCTCTCACCATATTGGGGATTTTTACAGGACTCTGACTGGCTGAAGATTGATTGGCCAGTTAGGCTCCCTCTCATGCATCCAAAGCTTCTGGCAAAGATTATTTTTAGACAGTAGACGGAACAGCAAAACTGCTTTCCACACTTAATTGGGTATAAGCTTCACTAAACACAGTGGGACTTATTTTCAAGAAAACGCTTGTAGGATTGTGCTGCTACTGATTTCTCTAGCCTTTGTCCTTTTTGTCACTTAGATATCTTTTCAATTTTTACTTTAGAATGTTTACATACTATCTTTTTGAATAAAAAATTCATCCAAGCTGGCTTGCGTGTTAAAAGTACATCATCAACTGTGACAGAATAAAACACACATATGCAGACCCAACCTGAAACTCCTGAAAGGCAATTCAGATGACGCATTCTATATAAAATCAGCAGTAAAAGATTTCTACAGCTGAATAATGCTGCCTGTCCACAAGCCACCTGAAACTGTTCTCACAGCACAGCTTTCCGAAATGATTATTGTTGTGGACTTCTCAAGGTCAACAGGTAAGGCTTTCCAGAGTGCCATGCCTTTGTTAAGGCAGTGCTTCCCAGGTGACTACATATAGTCTAAAATTCAGGATAGTAGTCAGCATCTTGCTCTTCAGCATCACTATTTTCATATTCCTTGTGACAAGGGGTTCACCAATACTATTTAGCCTTGTTTTGGTCCCGTTGGGAGGCAACTTCCATGTAATCCCTTGAAGTGTGGTGTTTCCTGTTCTTTACTGAAATCCCTTGCTGAAGTCTCCTGCGAACTTGCATCTAGGTTCTTTTTATTCGTCTGAGTTAATAGGGGAAGGTATAGAATGAACTTTACATGTCCAAGTATGGCTCAATCAAAATTTACTTACTTTCTCTTTAAGAAGAGGATTTGTGGCTATGAATATGGAGGTTTGCGCCAAGTACGCTACATGTAGATTCTTGGTGTTCTTGGCTTCTGTTTCCACAGTTAGAATGCACATGTGATGGAATGACCAGGTCAGTTGGGCCATGAATGCCCTGGAGTGCTCTCATATTAACAAACTGGGATTGCTTACTGAGGGACTCCTTTCCATGGCTCATAGGAACATGAGTAGCTTGATTTTGGGCACTGCAAAAGTGTCAAGAGTGCAGTGCTCTGATAAATGTATTAAAGCATCATGAGTGGAAGCTGCAGTTCCTGTAGTACACTGCAACATCCTCTGTGACGAGCCTGGCTTCATTTTTCAGCTCCAAAATAATGTCACTCCCCAGACCTTGGATGTGAAGGGAATTAACCAACACCTATAGGCCTAAAGTGTGTTTTCTGTAGAACAATAGTGGCATCTCTTTGTGAGATGCTTGCACAGGTCTTAAGCTGTCTGGCTGCATTCCTTTCTTTTCCCTCCCTAAGCTCAACTGACCCTTTCCCTCTGATTCCAACAGTTTTACGACCCCAAAGTATTGGGGGAGGGCGGAGCATATGAGCTCTATGGCACAACACCAGGATAATTCAGATTCCGGAGCGAAGGAGGCGGCTGGTACGTGGGCCTCATAGCATGCCCTTCTGCCTTGCAAACTGTCTTGATTGCTGCAAGCATAAGCCTCTTGATGAACAAAAAGCCAGTTTGCTTCCTTCCGTTTTGCCCTTCAGTGCTTCCAAAGTGTGATTGCAAAGCTTGTATTTGTGCCTAAAAATAATATGCTGTGTGGCTCGTGTTCCCTCCCCTTCTCTCTTTTAAGAAACGAGATAAAATAGAATTGGTGAAGTTAAGTCTGCCTTGCGTGTCTTGGGTCCTTTTCACTTGGCCTGGATGGAAACTTTCTGGTAATATATCTTGGCTTAGGTGTTTCCAGATCATTCTAACCTCTTAACTCTGTATGTGCAGTCTTCTTCTGTATGGCTATTAATGTTGGTGGGAGATAGTTTCCATTTTAGAACTGGCTTACTAAATTGCAAGCTGCATTAACTCATTTAGAAGCATTGACTCTGTTCTGACCCTCATTCAGTGCTGGGAATGATACCAGAGAAACTTGATAATTATGCATGGAACAGTTTAAATATGCATAGCATCGTACAGTCCCAATCTCTCTCTTTCTTCCTCGTAACAGCCTTGCGAAGCAAGTGGTGATTTTTCTTACTGTTTGAGAAAGGAAACTGAAGCAGTCTTTGCCCTTGGATCACACTGGGTTCACTGGCATTAGCAAGGCATTGCCTCTTGACCTCAGTTCACCATCTCTGCTCTCAAACTAAATGACTGCATGTACAGAATAGCGTTTGTGGGAATAACAGTAGTAGTAATAATAATAATAATAATAATAATGTACAGTCGTACCTTGGAAGTCGAACAGAATCTGTTCCAGAAGTCCGTTCAACTTCCAAAATATTCGGAAACCAAAGCGCAGCTGCTGATTGGCTGCAGGATGCTCCTACCACAAATCGGAAGCCACTGAAACTTCAAAAAATAGTTTGCAAACTGGAACAATCACTTCCAGATTTGCAGCATTCGGGAGCCAAAATGTTCAAGAACTAAGGTGTTTGAAAACCAAGGTACGACAGTAATGATATTTATACCCCACCCATCTGGCTGGGTTTCCCCAGCCACTCTGGGCGGCTCCCAGCAGAATAGTAAAAATACATCAAACATTAAAAACTTCCCTAAACAGAGCTGCCTTCAGATGTCTTCTAAAAGTCAGATAGTTGTTTATTTCCTTAACATCTGATGGGAGGATGTTCCACAGGGCAGGTGCCACTACCAAGAAGGCCCTCAGCCTGGTTCCCTGTAGCTTTACTTCTCACAGTGAGGGAAAGGCCAGAAGGGCCTCAAAGCTGGACCTCAGTGTCCGGGCAGAACGATGGGGGTGGAGACACTCCTTCAGGTATACTAGGCTGAAGCCATTTAGGGCTTTAAAGGTCAGCACCAACACTTTGAATTGTGCTCAGAAATGCACCGGGAGCCAGTGTAGGTCTTTCAGGACTGGTGTTATATGGTCCTTGCGGCCACTCCCGGTCACCAGTCTAGCTGCTGCGTTCTAGCTTAGTGGTAGTTTCTGAGTCACCTTCAAAGGTAGCGGGAGATAACCAGAGCATGCACCACTCTGGTGAGACAGTCCACGGGCAGATAGGGTCTCAGCTTGCATACCAGATGGAGCTGGTAGACAGATGCCCTGGACACAGAATTGACCTGCGCCTCTATGGACAGCTGTGAGTCCAAAATGACTCCCAGGCTGTGTACCTGGCCCTCAGGGGCACAGTTAACCCATTCAGGACCAGGGAGTCCCTCACACCTGCCCACCCCGTCCCCCCAAAACAGTACTTCTGTCTTGTCAGGATTCAACCTCAATCTGTTAGCCGCCATCCATCCTCCAACTGCCTCCAGACAGGACATTCACTGGTTCTGATTGGAAGACGAGGTTGAGCTGGGTATCATCTACATACTGGTGAACATCCAGCCCAAACCCCAATAGAACTTCTCCCCCTGCATATACACCCCCCATCCTGCTCCAGATTCCCCCCCAAAAAACCTTGTGGAGCAGATTGGGGGTAGTGCATGGGGAAAGGAAGGGCAGAAGTTCAGTGGCACTTGTGGAAATTGTTCTGCACATAAAGTGATTTAGTTAGATACAAACCATAGTATATTTTTAACACTGGTTTAATATGATGTTCAAATCAATGCACTGTTTATGGCTTTGTTTGATAGGTCAGACTGTCCCATGTCAGAAGACTTCCAGCTGAATGAGCTTGTAGTCACAACCCTGTGCAAATAATTTGCCTGATTATTTTGCTGCAGTTACTGTTTTCTCTGAAGCATATTGAGTCTTGCAGTTTTTTTGCCACAAAGGATATATCCCAGATTGGTTCATTCCTGTAGGCCCAATAAATAACTTTGATCTTTCTCAGAAACCTGAAGTAAGGAAAAGCTACTGAACTCCATTGGTTCTGTTGGTGGCTGACAATAACTGCTCTCGATTTGAGTCTAGTCCAAAGGCACATGACGCAGTTCTGCGGTTTTGAAGCCAAGTAGGTCAGGCCCTTTTAGGTATTTTGACGGGAGACTGCATGGGAACTGTATGTAAACAGCTATGAACTCTTTGGAGGGAAAGTGAAGTGAAAGTGGAATAAATTCATGAGGAATAGTGTACTGCAGGGATCAGGAATATGGACTTCCAGATGGGACGAACTCCCATCACCATTGCCCATGGTGCCTGAGGGTGTTGGGAGTTGAAGCCCAACAGCAACACCTGGAGGACCCAAAGTGCCCCCTCTTTGGTGCTATGTATGCAGGGTCCTCACACCATATTCAGCATTAGTCAGTATATGATACCTACTATTTGGTTCTCTCTACTCAGTCATCCCTGTGTATTCTGTACCCACTGACTTTGCCAATGCAGTCTGTATGCTGTGATTCTGGGGCAGCACAGAGAACATGGAGAATCCAGTGGGATTCAACTTCCTGAATATCAAACCTTTAATATTTGTAAAGACAAGTTTCTAGACCCTGTGGTTTCAATTACATTCTTGAAAATGTGTAGGTGATGCCTGTGGAAATAACAGAAGCCAGCCAAGTCTTCTTGTGGCCAAGTGCAGAGCTTCCATGTCCTCCAACAGACTTTTTTTCTTGCCTCCCCCCCCTGCCCTCTCTCACTGGCAAAGACAGAACATTTTTGTTTTGTTTTTATTTTTTTACCATTTTTTGCGGTTTAAATTTACAAAACAAGAGATTGAGCAAATTTGCTTAATTTGTGTAATTTATACGTGTTGCAGACTTGAACACTTCATTCCATAATATTTTTTTTTTAAATGATATTTATTAAAAGTTCAGAAATTACAGAAAAAAGAAAAAGGACAACAATAAAAAAGAAAAAAGAAAAAACATAGAAAAACAATACAACAATACAGCAAAAAAGAAACAAAGAAAAGAAAACTAAAACACACATCCAATATTCTGTATCTTTACCTTTCCTTTACTTGTTTCATCGACCTCCTCACACCTCCCTTTTTTTGTATTCTAGTTCAATTCACTAATTCAGCAAATTCTTCCCATCTTTCTCAATTTTTTCCCTATAATTAAGCTTAACGGTCTAACCTTAAATTTTTCGTTTTAACCCGTTATCAATCAGCTTTTACTTAATTCTTTGTTGCATTTCTACTAAAACCATATAACTTCATTCCAGCATCCTTCTAACACTCATTAATTTTACAATGTTTCTGTAAGTATACTTTAATTTTTTTCCAATCTTCTTCCACCGACTCTTCTCTCTGGTCTCGGATTCTGCCAGTCATTTCCGCCAGTTCCATGTAGTCCACACTTCCTTCCATAATACACAATCCCCAGCAAAGCAGGTATCACAGCCCCCCCCCCCCAAACAAGACATGCTGGATGCTAGCAGCCGGTCAACTCATACTTATCACTTTAGCTTAGGACTGGTTTTAAAGTTACCTCAGCACTGCAGCTTCCGCTGCAGGAGAAAGGGCTGTGGCGACTGAAATTCCGGCTGGCTCCTCAGCATTGCCATCTCCCTTGCCAGCAAACAGTCTCTCCCACAGAGGCCAGGCCCAGATATGTATGCCGATGAGTCACCTTCACTCATCTCTCCATGATCATATCAATACAGATCACGTCCTGATCTTTTGTAGCAGCCCAGGCTGCTGGTACATTTTCCATGTTTTTCCTGGCTTGTGAACTGGAGGGTGCTTGAAAGAAACTCCCTGTGGGAGATTCACTCTCCTAAATGTGGAAGCCTACACAACAATCAGTTTGATACTTCTCTTTTGGACTCTTTCTCATAATCAAGTTTCAGAGGTGATTAACTCCAGACTGTTATCACAGAGTTTTTATCCTGGGATTAGTCCATGAACAAGAACTGACAGTCCAATTTGACCATAGCTCCTGAGTTAGTGACAGATCCCTAAGAACTGCCTTGCTGGGGCAGCCAAAAGGTCTTCCTAGCCTGGGATTCTGTCTCCTGCAGTGGCAAGCTAGGTGCCCCTAAGGAAAACTCACTGGAGGAGCACAATGTGGGGGGAGACATCCTGAGAGATGCTGGTACCCGGGGTGATGAATGTGGGTATAACGTTTGAAACACGCCCTCTGCCCTTCTGATTGGACATCCCTTCTAAATGCTATCTAGAACAAAGGAAACTGTGAGCTGTGGTGGATGGGCTTGTGAGGAACAGAAAGATAGATGTATGGGCAAAGGGTGACCTCAGGGCAGCAGGGTGGGGTCAGGGATGGCAAAAAAACCATGGATCCTTAAGACTTTTTTAAGGCATCTCCTCCAAACCACCATCAAATTGAACCTGCCATTGGTTTCTGTGGCTTGCATTGTAACCTCCCCCCGCAGCTATCCAGCACTTATTGCAGCCACTATAGCACGTGGGTTTGTTCCAAGGGCCCATGTTTTGTGCCATGATGGCACTGACAGGTGCTGAATATGTGATTTTTACAGGTCATTCCATGGAGGTAGGCAGGGCTTTCTTTTAGCCAGAACTCTGTTCCGGCACCCCTCAGGTGGGTGCCATTGCCATTTGAAGAGAACAAGAGAGGTGTTTGTGGTGAGTTCCTGCACCTATTTTTCTAGAAAAATAGCACTGGAGATAGGTATGATATTTCTTTTGATGGTGGCTTGGAGTAAATCCCAGGTAAAAATTATGCAAATACAAGAAAATCCATTTTTCAACCCTATAGTCTTCCTTTCCCATGCTTTGAGGCAACCTATTTTGTGACTATTTGACCCCTGGACTAAAGCAACATTTTCTTCAGCGCTCTTAATCCTCGCCATAACCTTCCTCCTTGGTTGTCTCCATCTGAAGCCCATTGTCTTGACTGGCGGTTCCCTGCTATGAGTCTCTAGGCTAATCCTGTCTGAACTGCTGTATTAACTTTGTTGATAACCCAAACGTTCTTGAATGCTCTTCCTGTAAGTATATACTGTATACATTTTCATACGTTCTTGGTGCAACTTTGAACTTAATTTATTGTTGGTTGTACGCCACGCTAGGACCGCATGAAGCTGCCTTAGAAAGATGCCTTGCACTGCGCCAGGCCACTGGTTAGTCAAGCTTAGTACTGCCTATGCCAACTTGTAGCAGTTCTCCAGGATTTCAGACCAGGATCTTTCCCACCTGTACCTGGAAGTGCCAGAGATTGAATCTGAGACCTTCTGCATGCAAAGCAGGTGTGCTGGTACCCCTGAGCCATGGCCCTTTGCCAAAGGTCCATCCTGCTGATATGCTTTGACAGGCTTCCTCAAACTTGGCCCTCCAGATGTTTTTGGCCTACAACTCCCATGATCCCTAGCTAGCAGGACCAGTGGTCAGGGATGATGGGAACTGTGGTCTCAAAACATCTGGAGGGCCGAGTTTGAGGAAGCCTGTGCTTGGAGAAACTAACAGCATAGCTTTAGTGCCCAAGTCTTAGGTTGCAAATGGCATGGCATTCGGCTGGATGTCACTTCCTCCAGGGGCTCTTGGTAGACAAGAACTCTCTTCTCAAGGCCTTGCCTTGGTGCTATTACATTCTCCTGACATGTGCTGCTTCGTACAAGAGAAGCCAGTGGCTTCACATTTGCTTTCCTTCTTTAGATCAATGAACTGAGTCAAGTTCCCCAGCCAGTGATGCTTCTCCCTGATGACTTCAAAGCGAATTCTAAAATAAAGGTGAACAATCATCTCTTCAACAGGTGAGGACCGGTGGTGCATATGTCTAGGAGCGGAAAGGCACATAGTCTTCCTAGCCCAACTTCAGATTCCACCCCTGCTGCTTGAGATCCTTTAACTGGAAGTGCAAGGTATTAGGCTTGGCGCCTTCAGCCATGATGGCTATGTATTACCTCCACTATCAGAGACAGTATACCTCTATATACCTGTTGCTTGGGATCATGAGCAGGAGGGAGCTGTAGTGCTCGACTCTTGCTTGTGGGCTTCCCTCAGGCATCTGAGAAAAGACTGCAGATGCTGTACCCCAGGGACATAGTTCCTCCAAATGCACATGCTATAATATAGGGGAAGCTAACATAGGTTATTGTATTTCAGTGTTTTGTTGGAAGCCGCCCAGAGCGGCTGGGGAAACCCAGCCAGATGGGTGGGGTATAAATAATAAATTATTTTATTTAGCACCCTCCAACTCTCACCATAAGTCAGCTATTAGCAACACTCTCGTTTTAAGAGCATAGCCTGCACATGGGCGGCCGTGTAGGTGTCTAGTTATCCTATGACTGTGACACAGGGGCGGGCAAGTGTTTTCTGTTAAGGGCCTCATTCCTTCAGGATAACTGGTCGGGGACTGCATGTTAGCGATGGATGGAGGGCACTCGAAAAATGTTATGGATTATTGAACCTGAATGACAACTCCCCTTCTTCCATCTTTACCTTCACTCAGAATTTCCAGTCCCCTGCCAGCCTACTCTTGGGAAGAGTAGTAAGCCCCACCTGGTTTGAAAGGTTTACTCTCAAATAACTGTACAGAGATTATTGTTTTTAATTCAGCAGACCAATGCAGCTACTGCTCTAGAAAGCATGTGAAAATAATTCTTTTCTGATTTTAGTGTGACCACACACAGAGAGAGTAGAAACCAAGAAGAAAACGTCTTTTTCCCAAGCTTTGATACCAGGAAAAAGATTTGTTAAACACATCAGTTTATTTCTATCAAATAATATATGGCCCCTTTTATTCTGAATCCACACAGGAAGAGAGGGGTGAGGATGGGGAAACAGCTTTTTAAAGCTATGGAAATTAAGGAGGAAGGTAGGACCTCTGATGGGATGGAAGGATGGAGTGGTGTCAGAAGGTGTTAGGAGCTGCATGTGGCCACAGGTTACCCACTTCTGTTGTAGCACTCCAGAAAGGCCAGCAATTGCCTGATTTGAACCTTCCTCCAGGAAAAGTACAAAAAAATTGAATAGCGCGTGCAAAGCTGGACAAAAAAATCATTTCCCTCTCACACGCTGTCCCCTCTGCCTGGTATTTAATGCTTAGTATTAAAGGAAGATTGTTCTGCCTGTCTGGTCATGAGACCATTTGCATAATAATGGAGGATTACACCCTGTGGTAGAGGATACTAATGGGCAGGGGATTATGGGGCTTGGGTTGCAGATTACTGAGATAATGCCCAGATTGACTTGGTAGCTATTACTAGGCCTTGCTCACTTGTCAGAAAAACTGGCCTTCTGGTAAAGAAGCAGAAGGAGCTTGGTTATGTATAAGATTGGGTTGTAATGGGCTGCTTCTGATGGAGAGCTGGTTCCATCTACAGCAGGAGAAGGTAAGGCCTGGACCACAAACATAGCAGAGTCTGAGTGGCTGTACCACTTCAGACTGCTGCAAGGTGGGTAGAATCAAACTTCATCATGCTTCTTTATTTGTTGAAACCAAAACCCACCCTGTAAGTAGAAACTAGCGCAACAGGGAGCGAATTGGTTGGGCTGTAGTCTTCACTGATGTGCTAGGTTCTTATTTTTGTGCGGAAGGGGGGGAGGCTTTTTTGTTTTTGTTTTTTCATAGAGGTGCATTCAGAAATGTGATTCTCCCCACCCCAGCTCTAGTTCACCTCCCTCCTCCAGCTCACCCTGCTTCATGTGAAGTCCGAGTTTTGGAGTAGCAGCTAACTCTTGTCACTCGACTCTTGCAGAGAAAACCTGCCCAGCCATTTCAAATTCAAGGAATACTGCCCACAGGTCTTCCGCAATCTTCGCGAACGTTTCAGCATTGATGACCAGGATTATCAGGTATGTCTTACACTTCAGACTCTTACAAGCCTGCACAAAACTTTAGGTACTCAGCTGTAGTGTGCATGCAGTATATCTGCCTCCGACCCCCTTACTGCTGTCATATACTGGACTTCAGAGTATAATGCATGAGGCTGAAAGCCTTCTTGCCCAAGGCACCCTTGTTGTGGAACTCCTTTCCCAGAGATGCCCTCCAGGCCTGCTTTTGGAGAAATTGCTGATGCTTTTCCCGTTAGGTTTCTCCTGTTTTAGAAGAAAGCTATTGAGCAGGTGTTTTCTTACTGGGTTCATTCAGATTTTATAGTTGCTGTTATTTTATTATATATTCAGGTTTTATAGTTTTGTGATTTTGCTCAGGTTTTATAGTTTTTTTAGTACAGTATGTATCTGCTAATTTTAAATTTAAAATCATGCACAACTTCAGTAATTTGTTTTTCGAACACTGAGAATGCTGGTTCGAAAGCAAGTTTGAAATTCAGCTAATAAATCATAGTGTACACTTCCAGTGTGGAGCTAATTGGGAGGGTTATAAATTGCTCAGCTGGACACACTGCAGGAAGATTGCCGCATAAGGTGCAATCATAGGCTACTAATAAGCTCACTGGAGGCATTGGTTGCAGGCATGTTCCCTTGAGAGAAACTGATGTTTGAGGTGGGATAAGGCCAGTGTTCTGACAGCAGCCATAGATTACTGCCTTTGTTCCTGAATTTGCTCGCCCAGGCACTGCAGTAGTTATGACACCTGTTACAAATAGCCAGTTGGGTACTGAGTTGTGTATGAACACCCAGTGGGAGTTGGAAGGCTTAAGAGAATGAGCTATTAATTACAAAGTCCCCACTCTGAACCTTACCTCTGCCATGAACTGCTGTCTAGATGGCCCCGCTCCTGTCTGCATTGTGAGGGTAGTGAGGCTGGGCTACTGCATATAAGATGGTTGCAAGATAGGTAAAAGGTACCCCTGCCCGTATGGGCCAGTCGTGTCCAACTCTAGGGTTGTGCGCTCATCTCACTTAAGAGGCCAGGAGCCAGCGCTGTCCGAAGACACTTCCGGGTCACGTGGCCAGCGTGACGAAGCTGCTCTGGCGAGCCTGCACCAGCGCAGCACACGGAAACGCCGTTTACCTTCCCACTATAAAGCGGTCCCTATTTATCTACTTGCACTTAAGAGTGCTTTCGAACTGCTAGGTGGGCAGGAGCTGGGACCGAAAGGCGGGAGCTCACCCCGCCGCGGGGATTCAAACCGCCGACCATGCGATCGGCAAGTCCTAGGCACTGAGGTTTTACCCACAGCGCCACCCGCGTCCCAACAAGATGGTTGCAAGATAAGATGTGACAAATGGATGTTTGTGACTAGTAATGTTAAATTCTCGAGAATAATCTTTTGGAGAATATTCTCGATTAATGAGAATATTAGAGAATTTTCATTTAAAATAGGAGAATATTCATTTTAATGCATTGAAAATGATATAATTAGTTGATATACTTGTTTGTTCATGGGTAAACTTGTTCAGATGGCAACCAAAAACTGTACAGATACTTTTATTCAATGGTGCAATGCAGTGAATTCACATTCTTTGATTTTTTGCACCAAACTTGAAATTGAAAATGCAACGTGAATGACTCGCGTTATTCACTGAGCCTGCCACTAAACGTATATTTACCATCCAATTTGAATTCAAATTATGTTGTGTATGCATGAAATGTAGCTTTTAAAGTAAAAGGAATATTAAAAAATGGCACTGCAAAACCAATTACTGGCACTAAATAAAAATATAGAAACGTCAACTGTTTAAATCAAGGCTACCTCACATGCTGTTACACATAATTGTATAGGCTTAGGTACTTTAAGTGTATAAAGCATTAAAGCTACTTTCTTTTTTTTAAAAAAAAATTACACTGTATGGCCAAGGGTATACAGTTGCTAAGAATAAGGTCACACCAAACTAGAAAAAAAGGCTATCACATATAGTTGAAATACATACAGATTCAAATGTTCATCAAATTAAATGAATGATATTTTTAAAACTTAAAAAAAATTAAAATGTTTTCTATAGCTCACATTTCAGAACTGCCCATATTGAAAGACACAATGCCTAGTAATGTAACTGGACCAGGAAAAAAATCATTATTCATTACTTACACTGGCAATATCACAACTTGACTTATTATTTACTAGATTTTTTAAATGTGGGTTATAAAACTGGTTCTTACACTAGAATTTACAGTTTGTGGAGAATATTAACTGGAGAATTTTCTAGCAGAAAATATTCTCAAGAATATTTGCATTCTCGAGAATATTCTCACCTTACATCACTATTTGTGACTTGCATTCTCTGTATTTGGAAGAGGGAGAAGAGGGAAAGATTAGCATATGAGAGATCACAATAGAAGGGGAAAGAGCCCCCAGCAGCTCCCACAGACCCCTTGAACTGGCCCTTTCTCTCTGCACATTTTAACCCTCCAAGTTTCCTTTTCTTTAAAGAGAGCCAGAGGGTGAGACTAACAAAGCATCATTTGAGTGTACCCTCTTTAATGTGTTCTTGGTCTGGTTTCCATCATGAGAGCAAGGGTAACAAACATGGTGCCTTCCAAATGTTGTGGACTACAGTTTCCATCAGCCCCAGCTAGTATGACCCAGTGGTCAGTTTTGTAGTCCAAAAACATCCGGAGGGCACCGCTCTGGCTTTGCACTGAAGCAAACTGAAGCAAGCAGCAGAATTTCTTTCCTGGACTTCATAAATATTATTGATAGCTCAGTTAGTAGAACATGAGACTCTTAATCTCAGAGTTGTGGGTTTGAGCCCCACCTTGGGCAGAAAGATTCCTGCATTGCTGGGGGTTGGACTAGATGGTCCTTGTAAAAGGTAAAGGGACCCCTGACCATTAGGTCCAGTCGCGGACGACTCTGGGGTTGCGGCGCCCATCTCGCTTTATTGGCCGAGGTAGCAGGCGTACAACTTCCGGGTCATGTGGCCAGCATGACTAAGCTGCTTTTGGCGAACCAGAGCAGCGCACGGAAATGCCGTTTACCTTCCCGCCGGAGTGGTATCTATTTATCTACTTGCACTTTGACATGCTTTCGAACTGCTAGGTTGGCAGGAGCTGGGACCAAGCAACGGGAGCTCACCCCGTCATGAGGATTTGAACCGCCGACCTTCTGATCGGCAAGTCCTAGGCTCTGTGGTTTAACCCACAGCGCCACCTGCATCCCTAGATGGTCCTTGTGGTCCCTTCCAAATCGATGATTCTATCACTCAACATTTCCTGCACCACCCCATTTCCCTAAGAGCCTTTTTAAAGGAACGGCTGCCTTGAGGGTGGCTGTGAAAGAGGCAATGCCACAGGGGACGTGAGGGAAGATCTGGAGCCCAGAAGTTTTGTTCAGCTTTTTGCTACTCCATAGCCAGGGAAGGTTTATCTTTAACTCCCTTGTTGTCCACCCTTATCAAAAAGATAAATCAGCCATGCCAGGGTCATCGGTACAGAGCCTTGTTGTCATTGGTTCATTCTGACTTCTTCAGGTCTCGCTGACACGCAGTCCGCCCACTTATGAGATTGAGGGTGGGGGGCGCTTCCTCCTGTCCTACGACAGAACGTTGGTGATCAAGGAGATCTCCAGTGAAGATGTGGCCGACGTGCATAGCCTTCTGTCTCACTACCACCAGGTAAGACGTGAAGGCAAGCGGGCTTCTTTGTATGGGATTGTAGGCATGTGGACTCTGACTTGGAGCGTAAAATAAGTTCACCTGAAGGATGCTCATGGAAGCAAAGGGCCACCTGTGCCTCACCCCACATCTGTTCAGTAAGGCCCATTGATCCTCCAGAGTGACTTCTTGGTGTGCAGGTAGCTGCACGACGGGAGGCGGGGACAGGAAGTGGTCTGTCTTTCTGTGAACTTTTTAAAATTACCGTATTTTTTGCTCTATAAGACTCACTTTTTCCCTCCTAAAAAGTAAGGGGAAATGTGTGTGCGTCTTATGGAGCGAATGCAGGCTGCGCAGCTATCACAGAAGCCAGAACAGCAAGAGGGATTGCTGCTTTAACTGCGCAGCGATCCCTCTTGCTGCTTTAACTGCACAGCGATCCCTCTTGCTGTTCTGGCTTCTGAGATTCAGATTTCCCCCCCCCTTGTTTTCCTCCTCCAAAAACTAGGTGCGTCTTGTGGTCTGGTGCGTCTTATAGAGCAAAAAATGCGGTGACTTGGGATCCAAACCTCCAAACCAACCCCCACGAGAATATAATAAATAACAGTAAATATAAAATCTTAGTGCACTGAAGAGCAAAACTTAAGCGAATTAAGCAAGTTTGCACAGTTCTTTCTGCTAGCCATGGACAGGGAAAAGGGCTTCAGGGTTCTGCGTAGCTCCTGCCCCCTGACCACTGGAAGTTGTTTTCCGTTTCTCACCTACAACTGAGATCTGAGCAGGCATTACCGCATGCTGTCAAGCTTCTCTCCATAGCCTTAGGAGCAATTTTCAAAAGGAAAAATACTGAAAGCTGACATTTAAGGAATGCTGAGTGCCCTGCTAGCTAAGAACAACATCAGTCTTGTTTGTAAAGCACCTCACAGATGTGGGCACTGTACAGAAGTTCAAAACACAAAATAGGCCCTGTCCTCAGGCTGCCAAATTCTTCATTTGGGCCATCTAATAATAGGTGGAAGGAATACAATGAGACCTGTTCATCAGTATTGGTATGGAAGCATTCCAAATAGACAGCCATGTTGGTCCACTAGGATGAAAAAATCCAAACAGCAACATTATTGCAGTACCTTTAACAGAACAAAGTGAAATTCGCAAAGTAGTGAGCAAACTTTTGAGTCCACCAGGACTCTTTTTCAGATTACATGTTAAGCATTTATAAAAAAATGTGGTGAAGAATATTGCTGGCCATGATGAAAAGCCCTAGTTTGTACTTTATAATAGCTTTAGGATGAATTGTAATAATAATAATTTTATTATTTATACCCCGCCCATCTGGCTTTGTTTTCCCAGCTCCTCTGGGCAGCTTCAGCACATATAAAAACATAATAAAATATCAAACATTAAAACTTCTTGATACAGTGCTGCCTTCAGATGTAGTCTAAAAGTTGTGTAGTTCTTTATCTCCTTGACATCTGATGGGAGGGTGTTCCACAGGGATGGCACCACTGCTGAGAAGGCCCTCTGCCTGGTTCCCTGTAACTTCACACCAGCTTCCTTAGGTTAGGTTATGATGCAAAACAGGTTGCAGGTTGATGTGTTCTGGGGTAAAGAAAACAATGGCTACTCTCCTTTAAAAAAGAAAATCAAAATATTGCTGATTTTTTAATATGTGCCTCTGGTGCTAACCAGCATGCACAGGACTCATAAGGCAGAGTGGAGAAGTAAAGAAAAGCATGGCAATGTCTGTATTAGCAAGGCCAGAGATTAATTACAGATCATGCACTAGGAAAACAGTGACTGGATTTTCGCTGCCTGCCTCTGTGTGAGTGGGTGGGTGGGTATTAGTCCTCCTTGAGCCGCTGTGTTGGAAGATCTAGAGTCCCTTTTAAATCTAGGCTGGGTATACTTGGTGCTCAAGAAAAGACGTGGTCTTGTGATCAAGAGAGGATGGAGGTTAGTGAAGAGGGAGTAGGACCCAAAGAACTGGATAGCAAGCTAAGTGCTGAGGAATAGTCCTCATTGGCAAAGGATAGCTAGCTGAGTCTGTTGCACCCTGACCAATGAAAGCCCCAACAAGCCAAAATGCAGGAGAATTGTGGTTTGGGGACTGGGACTCCAACAGAGAAGATTACGATTCCATTTCTGGATTTGCCTTCCTGAAGTCATCCTACTGTGCATAAGTCTTGTCTAAGCTTTTGGTGATCTTTGTTCTGGGCCCACTAGTACAGTACTTATCAAATAGTACTTCCTGAACATCTTGTTTCCTTCTTCCAGTACATTGTGAAGTGTCATGGGAGCACCCTCCTGCCTCAGTTCCTGGGTATGTACCGGCTCAGTGTGGACAACGAGGAGAGCTACATGCTGGTCATGAGGAACATGTTCAGCCACAGGCTCACCGTGCACAGGAAGTACGATCTGAAGGTAACGGGTAGTGGAGGGCAGGCGGGAAGTGTGCGCCAAGGCTGGATCTAGACACATCAAAGAAGTGTTTCAGTTAAACGCGTTGCAAACTTTGTATGAAAAATCAGGTTAGCAAAAACGGAACTCCACAGCGCCATCTGGTGTCACAGTGTTAGAATGCATAAACAACACATATAAAGTGATTTTTCTTTGCCAATGTAGCTGAGTCCCAAGTCTTTGGTCCTGTTTGTCCATCTTTTTCTCCCTCATTTGCCCATGTATGTGCATGATGTTTACTCTGGAAATCTCCAGAGCTTTACCGATTAGCTGTGGAAGTTGCAATATGTAATGCGTGGTAGTTGCATAATGCTGTGTCTAAAATGCTAATATGTCAGACAGAGCAGTGCTGGGTTTTTGCACCAGAGAAAAAGGTTGTCATGGAATTATGTCACCAGTTTCTTATTATTGGCCCATATTTATTCAAAAGTTTGCAGTCTCCCCCCACCTTGGCACGCCTGGTTTTCAGAAGATGCTTGAGTAGATGGTGTCATTATACGCTTTAGTTGCCAGCCATTGCCTGCCAAGCCATTCCCCCTCCCCAAACCACATGCACCCATCAACTGATGGGTGGGAGAACAAGGTTTCAATCTGTACTGGCTGCACAATCCTGTTGTCAGCAGGCTAGGCAGCAAGATATGAGTGGAGCAAGATCTGGGGATTTAAAAGGGAAGGAGGAGGAGGAGACTTGGCAAAAGAGTCCCCTTCTCTTAAGTCTCCTCCCACTTCCCTTTTAAGAGCAGCGCAAAAGGGATTTTGACAGGTGGGCAGCCCCACTTACCTGTCAAGATTTGACCCGTGAAGCAGATCCTGATAAAGGTCTGGCCCATGGAGCCAAAAAGGTTTCCCACCACTGCTCCAAAGGGAGCAAGACAAAATAAGGCACAAGTTCAGATTCTGGTAAGGCAAAATTCAAGCAAAGCAAAAGTCAAGTTCCTGGAAGGCAAAGTCAAATAAACTGGGTAGCACCCTGCATAGTTGTGCCTGAAGCTCAACCTGAGAGGCATATGAGCAGACTCAAATATTGCTTCAATAAAACAACGAACAGGGTGGTGATACAATGACTACTGCCAACTGTAAACAAACAATAAAAGTCCGTAAAAATGGCAAAAGCAGTTTCTTTCCCAAATAGGTTTTATCCTAAACAATAGCAAATGCAGTAATAAAGTCCACTTGTAATATACCAGTGGTTCAGCGCTCAGACGTTGTTCTGGTAATCCTACGTTTCGTTGCTAAAGAGCTTAGTCATCAAGCTTTGTAGTAAATAATATAGAAGAGAAGACAGTATGTAAATGGCTTAAAGCAGGAGTATATCTGTCCCCATCTGCGTGTTTACTTCGGGAGGAGCATAGAAAGAGGACGACGTCCTTCACTTTGTTAAACCTCCTTCAAATATTGCTTCAGTAACCTTCAAACCTAGACTTAAACAGAGGCACAGCTTTGTCCGGGTGACTAGCTCTGGCTCTGGTCAGTGAAGCATCTTCACTTGGCAGGGCCATGGCTTCAATAGCCATTAACCCTGGTTCAGAGGGAGGCTGGGCTTCTGCTGAACTGTACTCTAAGGGCCACAACGTGACTTCCGCAGGCTAGTGGCTTGCCAATGAAACAGGTAGAGAAAAAAGCAGTATTTAAAAATGTTGAATGACTGAATAAATAGCTTGTTCCTTCAGCTCTCCTATCTTGAGCTGCCTGAGGCTTTCCTGCCTACTTGCACTCCCCTTCCGACAAAGGCCTTCCCTCTTTGGCTTGTAACCCCAGTTCCAAACTCTCCTCTTTGGGACATCCTTAGTCCTCATTCCCACCTGAAATGATGCCTATGTGTGTGCAAAGGCTTTTGCTTCTATTTGTTCCTCGTATCTCCTTTTCCCTCTCTCCCCACCCAACCAGGGTGCCTAAATATAGACCATAAGCTGCTTGGAGCAAAGGACAGTCTTTTGCTTATGCTGCTCTGCAAAGCACCCTTCACACTGATAAATAGCTCCATCTCCAAGGCAGGAATCCTTCGCTTCCCTCTTAGTTTGATGATGTATCACTTCTAAGGTCAGATAAATTTTGGTTTGCGCCGGGCAGAAAGTTCCCTTTTGGCTGGGCCGTATTGCTGCGGTAAAAATGAATGTATTGCCTAGAATGTTGTTTTTGTTTCAAACATTGCAAATTGTGGACAAAATGGACTGTTTCAAGAGGTGGCAGAGAGATATTTCTAAATTTGTCTGGCAGGGCAAGAAGACTGGAATAAAATTTAAAATATTAACAGATGCAAAGGAAAGAGGTGGATTTGCCCTGCCAGACTTTAAACTTTACTATGAATCAGGAGCTTTTTGCTGGTTGAAAGAATGGTTGCTTCTTGAAAACACTGACATTTTGGATCTAGAAGGTTTTAACAATGTATTTGGATGGCATGCATATCTGTGGTATGATAAGGTCAAAGCACATAAAGCATTTAAAAATCACATTGTCAGGAAAGCATTGTTTAATGTCTGGATAAGATACAAGGACTTATTGGAAAATAAAACTCCAAGGTGGCTGTCACCGATGGAAGCAAAAGCTCTGAAAAAGCTCAATATGGAGGCCAAATGGCCGAAATATTGGGAAATTTTGGAACAAGACGGAGATAGACTGAAATTGCAGAGTTGAGAGCCAGTGTGGTATAGTGGTTAAGAGCGGTAGTCTCCTAATCTGGTGAACCGGGTTCGCGTCTCCGCTCCTCCACATGCAGCTGCTGGGTGACCTTGGGCTAGTCACACTTCTTTGAAGTCTCTCAGCCCCACTCACCTCACAGAGTGTTTGTTGTGGGGGAGGAAGGGAAAGGAGAATGTGAGCCGCTTTGAGACTCCTTAAAGGGAGTGAAAGGCGGGATATCAAATCCAAACTCCTCCTCTTCTTCTTCTTCTTCAGAGTTTTGAGAAATTAAAAAACAAAGTGCGAGACTGGCTTCATTATTATCAGATAATGGAGGCATATAATTTGGATAAGAAAATTGGTTTCCAGGTGAAAAAATCAAAATTAGAAACAGAACTATTAGAACCCAAAACTAAGATTTTGTCAAAGATGTATAACTTGCTGTTGAAATGGAATACTCAGGATGAAACGGTGAAATCTGCTATGATTAAATGGGCACAAGATGTTGGACATAACATAATGATGGCTGACTGGGAACAGTTATGGACCACAGGTATGAAGTTTACGGCATGTAATGCCTTAAGAGAGAATATTATGAAAATGATATACAGGTGGTACATGACCCCAGTCAAGCTTGCAAAAATTTATCATTTGCCCGATAACAAATGTTGGAAATGTAAAGAAACTGAAGGTACATTCTTTCACCTTTGGTGGACGTGCCCAAGGATTAAGGCTTTCTGGGAAATGATATATAATGAACTGAAAAAGGTATGTAAATATACCTTCTTGAAGAAACCAGAGGCCTTTCTCCTAGGCATAGTCGGTCAATTGGTGCCAAAGAAGGATAGAACTTTTTTTATGTATGCCACAACAGCAGCAAGAATACTCATTGCAAAGTATTGGAAGACACAAGATTTACCCACTCTGGAAGAATGGCAGATGAAGCTGATGGACTATATGGAACTGGCAGAAATGACTGGCAGAATCCGAGACCAGGGAGAAGAGTCGGTGGAAGAAGATTGGAAGAAGTTCAAAGATTATCTACAGAAATATTGTAAAATTAATGAATGTTAGAACGATGTTGGATAGAAATTAAGTGGTTTCCAGCTGTAATGCTTTAAGGGAATATGAAAAATGGGTTGTTAAGAGGTAAAAATCTAACGATACTATTTTAAGACCAAAGATTAGGATAAATAAAGAGGGTAAGGATTTGCTGAACCAACAAACTGAACTGGTATACAAAAAAGGGAGGTATGAGGAGGTCCGGGAAACAAGCTAAGGAAAAATAAGCAATAGAAAAATTGAGTGGTTTTTAATCATTTTTATTTTGTATTTTCTTTTTATTTTTTATTTTTTATTGTAATATTTTAAAAATCCTAATAAATATCTTATAAAAAAAAAAAGAAAGTTCCCTTTTGGGCTTCCACCAACCATCTTGATCAAGCCAATTAAAACATATGTGGCTGAGTTGCATCTCCCAAGAAGGGCACCCACTTCTGATTTGAAGGTAAGAGAGGATCCATTCCTCCTTCCATGACAATCTGAAGGCTCCTGCCAGCCTGCTGAGCACATCTCATTCCACAGCCCTCCTCGTGTCCTTGCCCGGCAGAAGCATTGCCCGGCATTAGGCGGACAGTTAAAATAGGTTGTGGTACAGACCTTCTCTGATAGGTCTGTGCTTCACTCTCTGCTCCCTCTCCCAATGCCTATTAAGCAACATGTGGCTTGCTGTGCTGATTAAATGTTCTGATATTGCAGTGAAATGGCCCCCTCAGGGAATTTGTTCAGTACATGGACAGTATCAAACTCAGGGTCTCTCTCTCTCTCTCTCTCTCTCTCTCTCTCTCTGTGTGTGTGTGTGTGTGTGTGTGTTGGAAAACCAAGCTAGGAGAATGAGATGAATCATGTCTGCCCCTATCTTCCTTCAGCCTGGCTGCACATCATTAAACTGACCCAGAGCAAGGTTACATAGATCTTTTATAGTGGAGTTAACTAGGCCCTTGTTTGCAGTTACGAACATTTTAGATGATGCGGCTGGAGGGTTGAACTGCAATGAGGGCCACAGTATAAACACAGTTTTTGCTGGAGGGCCACAGCTGATGTGCTTATTATAAAGGAATGCAGTTGGAGTAACTTGGATATGTTGTTAATCAACCTGGATGGTTGATTATTTACTTATTAAATTTCTATACAGCTCTTCGTCTGAGGACCGCAGGGCAGTATACAATATAAAAACATGAAAATGCATAACATGGTAACAAAAACAAACAATACGCCCGCCCACCCACCCACACAGTTTAAAAGGCCATATATTGCTTAATTAGTCAAAGACCTGGAAGAAGAGGAATATTTCTGCCTGGTGCCTAAAGATATATAATGAAGGTGCCAGGCGAATCTTCCTAGGGAGCTCAGTCCACAAGTGGGGAGCCACTGCAGAAAATGCCTGTTCTCGTGTTGCTACCTCTGGGCCTCATGTGGAGGAGGCACACAAAGAAGGGCCTCAGAGGTCGGTTCATATGGGGTGAGGCGGTCCTTGAGGTATTGTGGTCCTGAGCCATTTAAGGCTTTCTAGGTCAAAACCAGCACTTTGAATTGGGCCAGGAAGCGAATCGGCAGCCAGTGCAGTAGGTCTAGGATTACAAAAGAGGCATTGCCTGTGATGTTTTCAAAATAGGATCTCTCCTTTCAGGGCAAAAGACTGGATTTAACCCACTGAGTTGCTTCCCCTTCTGATGCCCAGGCTCTGCTGTTTGTCAGCTGCACCTTGAGGGCCAGCAATGTGCTAGGTGCTGCACAGAACATAGCAGCAATGTAGCCCTGGTTGAGAGGACAGGTGCTGTGGCCTGCAGTGGAATGCTGCAGTGTGGAGTGTTTCTGTTCGGTGCCTGCAGGACAAGTCTATTCTATTCTCCTTCTCGTGTTGTTTTCCCCTCCCAGTCCCTGCCCGCAAGCAGCCAGTCAGCATTCTGTGGCCACTGAGCATGCTTGGACCTCATTGTGTTGTTTTGCTCCCCCCATGTTGTTTTTTAAAAATAGTTCTTGTGCAAGCCTTTGGGGTTTCCCCAGACCTGCTGATACCTCCATTCTGTACTTGCATCAGGCTGCAAGTACCATTGCATCCTTAAGCCTGAAACAACAGCCTTGTATAATTTTTGCGTTTTGAAAAATGCCAAGAAAGGTTTCCATCCTAACATCTGAAGTCTTATTTAAAAACAAGCAAACAAACCAACAGCAGCAACAACAACTCAACTACTTTACTGCCCAAGCAGAGCTTTTGCACCAGGTGAGACCTACCTAGGTTCATATTTTGGCTGCATCAAAAACTCTCTGGGTAGCCTTGGCAAGTCATGCTTCCTCAGCCTCCTGCCCTCCTCCTATGAAGTGGGAGAGAATATAATTGCTTGCCTTATATGGTTAAAATGAATAGTCTGTAATTTGCACGGTGAAGGGTGTTATGCAGAGTGCCATCGCCGCTGTTTATGTTGCAGCCTTTTGATTCCAGACTGTGCCCTCTGCCTATCTGGATGGAGACACAGAGATTTCTTGCATCTGAACTGGTGCCTTTGTGGTCGGCAGATGGTGGAGGACAGCGTCTGTAGGTCTTATCTTGTCCATTGTAATAGCCCCTGGGGACAGAATTGTGGCAGGTATCTCTGTGAAACTCAGTAACAGAAACACTTTGAACAATATTGTTTTTATCTTACATCTGGTCAAGGCAGGACAACATCATAATGTATAAAAACACTGCTTTTACTGTTACTATTACTTGGATTTCTTACCCACCCTTTGCCATTAGGACCCAGGGTGTATCACAACACTATAAAAATAAAATATCAAAGTCAGTTGTTTAAAATACACATACTATGAAGAATAGAACATTGTGGTGTAGAAAATCAGAGAATTATATTTAGTAAAATGATACTCTTTTGGAGAGCACTTGAGGTACTTTTTAGCTTAGAGACATATACCTCATTCCCCCTCCCCCTCCAATAATGATCTTTTGGTTTCCAGCTTGTTTAACTGATGTTTATGCAAACACTGTGGGCTGGATTCAACCAATGGGTCCTGGTAGCAGAAGCCAGTGCTAGCAGAGTGGGGCTTTCCCCACACTCCTCTTCCTATGTGCCCCTTGCGCCTCCCTCATCTGCCTTGGGGGGTTGGGGGGAACCCCCAGAACAGCACATGGAGGAAAGAGAGGGAAGATTGTTTTGTCGAGCCCTGATGGAACAATCTCCTTAGCACAGCACCCATTGATTTCAGACTTGCCCTGAAAGCCATGTCCATTTGTGTTTGTAAACCATGCTTCTTAATGTTTGTGTTTCTGCTTTTTTTTCAGGGCTCCCTGGTATCCCGCGAAGCTAGTGATAAAGAGAAGGTAATGTGAGATTATGGCTTTCTGGTGAAAGGTGGTGGCTCTCCCTCTGTTTTGATGTGTTGTGAAGTGATTTTTGGCTTGCTGGCTTAAACCTCAAGCTGATGATGGACCTCTTTGCAAAGGAAGA
The DNA here is from genome assembly GCF_964106645.2 of Podarcis pityusensis. Classification (NCBI taxonomy): domain Eukaryota; kingdom Metazoa; phylum Chordata; class Lepidosauria; order Squamata; family Lacertidae; genus Podarcis; species Podarcis pityusensis. The sequence goes on from NC_138029.1 coordinate 6,124,307, forward strand.
TAGAGGCATGACCTGAGCGCATATTTATCTCTTTAAAAAACAAGGCAAGGGCATATATGCATTTACATTGCACTCCTGGTATCTGCATGTGCTAGGCAGAATAAACAGATCTTGACTAAACTAGAAGAAGTGGAGACTATGGAGGCTTAAAATATGAGCAAAGGGGTATTACAGGCGAGTTGTTTCCTTGGAATAAGTTTGCAGGATTAATGTTTGCATTGACATCAAATTCCAGGGTGTCGAAAATGGAGATCAAGAGGGGAGGGGCTATAACTCAGTGGTGGAGCATGTGATGTGAATGCAGAGGACCCCAAGTTGAATTCCTGGCATCGCTGGTTTAAAAAAGGTTCCAGTAGCAGGGGATGGAAAAGCACCTTAAAAAGCAGTTGTCACAGGCAATTCCAGGCTTAGGTGGACCAGTGGTTGGCAGCATCTTATGGAACTAAGTAGCATTTAACATTATAGTCAGGACTTCTGTGGGCTGTGATTCCGTTGGAAGCCCAGCAGAAGAATGTAGAAATGGGCACAGAATTCAGCTTCCTGAAAATCCTTTTGAGGCAGGGGGTAATTCTGCAGTGATCTCCTGGCCAGGAGATTTATTGCATAATAAAAGTCCATGTTGTTCTTGAAAGTGATCTTGCTGAAAACTGGGAGTTAGTTACATTTTATTATTTATTTAAAATAGTTAGATGGTGCCCCATAACCACGTTCTGCGAGGGCTTGCAAGAAGGTTTAAAGCAAAATTAAAAAATTCTTTCAGTGCGCTTCTTCCTTGTTTTGGCTCTGGTTCTGCCCTCCAAGTCTAGATTCAGCCAGCTGTTGACTCAGCTCCCATGCCTCCTCTTCATTTGAAATATGTTTCTGTTCCTTTCTAGGGCAAGGAGCTACCAACCCTCAAGGACATTGACTTTCGAAACATGAACCAGAAAGTGTACGTTGACGAAGAAGCCAAGAGAGATTTCATGGAGAAATTAAAGAGAGATGTGGAGGTACTGTGGCTTAGGGGGCCTAGCCCTGATACAGTCACAGCAAGACAGGAGCAGTTGGTCAATGCATATCAGTAGGAAATGATCTGCAGGCACAGAAAGGGATTTATTGACAGAACAGGGACTTTTGCGGGAACTACACAGCCATGCTTTGAAACAGGCTCTGTTTTTGAGCAATGTTCCCTGATAAAGAGCTTATTCTAGCCCCAAATGTGTTGAGTTTTAATAGGCTTTCAAGCTACAGTGGTGCCTCGCAAGACAAAAAGAATCCGTTCCGCGAGTCTCTTCATCTTGCGGTTTTTTCGTCTTGCGAAGCAAGCCCATGAGCGGCTTAGCGGATTAGCGCTATTAGCGGCTTAGCGGGCTTAGCGGATCATCTGATTAGCGGCTTAGCGGCTTAGCGGATCAGCTGTTAAATGGCTTAGCGGATCAGCTGATAAGCGGCTTAGCGGCTTGGGAAAAAAAGGGGGGGGAAGGAAAAAAAACCCGCAGGAACTCGCAAGACATTTTCGTCTTGCGAAGCAAGCCCATAGGAAATTCGTTTTGCGAAGCACCTCCAAAACGGAAAACTCTTTCGTCTAGTGGGTTTTCCGTCTTGCGAGGCATTCGTCTTGCGGGGCACCACTGTAGTGTCAAGAAACAGGGGTGCTAGTGCAGGGTTGCATCCCTGCCCCCCGTTCCTAAGAGCTATGTGTGACTATTTGTTCAGGGATGGAGAATTGGATCCGGCGAGCGGGATGGATTCTGATCTCCCACGCAAGCTAGTGGGCAAGTTTGACTTGACAGTTGCCTGTCCTGTTCATGCTCGTGCGGTTTGGAAATCAGGTTGCGCAGGCCAAGGTGCTGTGCTTTGCAAGGCCCAACAAACAGCGGATTGCCAGGGCTGGCATAGATCGTTGGGCTTCCCAAGTGCTGCATGTTGGGCTTTCTCAGAGCTTTGCAAGTGTCGCCAATCAAATATGTTACTTGGTGTATGGCTGCAGTTCCCAGAGTTCCCTGAGAAAGATGATTGAATGTCGAAGCACGATAGGAATTGTAGCTCTGCGAGGGGAATAGTGGTGTCCTAACAGCTCTCAGTGGGACGCGGGTGGCGCTGTGGGTTAAACCACAGAGCCTAGGGCTGCCGATCAGGAGGTCGGTTCGAATCCCCATGACGGGGTGAGCTCCCGTTGCTCAGTCCCTGCTCCTGCCAACCTAGCAGTTCGAAAGCAGGTCAAAGTACAAGTAGATAAATAGGTACCGCTCCGGCAGGAAGGTAAACGGTGTTTCTGTGTGCTGCTCTGGTTCGCCAGAAGTGGCTTAGTCATGCTGGCCACATGACCCGGAAGCTGTATGCCGGCTCCCTCGGCCAGTAAAGCGAGATGAGCGCCGCAACCCCAGAGTCGGTCACGACTGGACCTAATAGCCAGGGGTCCCTTTACCTTTAACAGCTCTCAGCACTATGGACAAATTACAGTTCCCAGGATTCTTTGGCGGAAGACATACCGCTTTAAGCCATACCACTTTGGGGACCACTTCAAGCTGTACAGTGCAGATAGAACTGTTTTTGGGGATGGCAGATCTTCCCCACCCGCCCCAACCCAAACTTGCTGCAATGAGATGAGGTTAGGTTCCAAGACTAGAAAAATGCTCCCAGCCACTATCTCATCAGCTATTATATTTCCTTGGGGACTGAGTCTGCAGAAATGAAAATGCTTCTGCAGTGCAAGATTCACCCTATTAGCCTTAATGACTGCTAATAGCATGTGAGGTGGGGGTTGGGAAGGCTGCAGCCGCTCGGAGTCTAATTTCTAACCCAGTATTCCGCACAGCCTTACCCCCTTCCATCAGCTGAGTCCCACCCTGACATTCCTCCCCACCCCACCCCTGCTTAGAGCTGAACATCGCTTGTGACCCAAATCAGGGAAACGATAGAAAATTAGGTTTCGTGATTTACAGAACTTGAAGCATTTTTGAGGACAGAAATTGGAGTCGCCTAGTGACGGCCCCTAGGAATAATCTGCCTGAAATTTTCCTCAGCATGGATGCCTTTCTGCTAGTTGGTCTCTGTGAAAGCATCTGCACAGGCCACATGAGCAAAGAGAGGGGAAGAAGGCCTTGGATTCTTCTGTTTGAATGCCCTGCTTCTGTACTCTGGTGTCTTCTCATATACGTAACGCTTCCAGAAAGGGTCCACAAAGTGGCTTACCCCAAAATTCCCCTCTGTTTTCCTGAGAGGGACACCTGGTAGCGGCAGCATATGCCTCGCATTCAAACGTACCTCAGCCGCAAACGCCCGGTGGTGTGTCAACCTTGGCTTCCCATGTGCAATAGAAATATTTTATTTCATTTCATTTCAGAATGAAATGAGGTTGGTTAGATTGGGAGAGAGAAGTAATAATAATATTTTTTTTATTTGTACCCCGTCCATCTGTCTGGGTTTCCCCAGCCACTCTGGGCGGCTTCCAACAAAGATTAAAAATACATTAAAATATCACACATTAAACTTCCCTGAACAGGGCTGCCTTCAGATGTCTTCTGAATGTCAGGTAGTTGTTTATCTCTTTGACATCTGATGGGAGGGCGTTCCACAGGGCGGGTGCCACTACCGAGAAGGCCTTCTGCCTGGTTCCCTGTAGCTTTGCTTCTCACAATGATGGAACCGCCAGAAGGCCCTCGGAGCTGGACCTCAGCATCCGGGCAGAATGACGGAGGTGGAGACGCTCCTTCAGGTATAACTGGCCCAATGTCACGCATTGAGCTTTGTGGTTAAGTGGGGGTTTTGAACCAAGGTCTCCCTGGGCCTAGTCTGACACTAACTACAACTTTGAATGCTTGAAATGTGCGTAACTTTATTTATGATGATGGTTACTTCAAAGATAGATGCACAAGGGGAAACTGAGCCATATGTTGTTAATATTCGCATGCACAAGGATTTACGGAGTATTAAATTTTGTTGCATTTGCATTTTCCCCTTCCTGTAGCAGAGGTAATTCTTCCCTCCTCTGTTTTATCCTGACAACAATCTTGTGAGGTCGGTAAGGCTGAGATGATAATGAGTTTCATGGTTGAGAGAAAATTTGAACGAGCCGTACAGTCCCTCCACCGAAAGAGCTGTTGTAGCATCCTGGTTAAGCACGTGAGCTTTGAGCCAAGAAGTCCTTGGAACAAAATCTCAGATATGAATTCTTACAGCCTTGACCCAGCACCTGGGATCTGCAGGCGCTGCTGACCTGATCTGTGTGTAGTGCCGTAAGGATTACTGAGATAATTACATGAAGTGCTTTGAACATTCTCAAGCGCTGTAGAAATGCAAATTATTAGCACTAGTAATGGTACTATTATGCCAGGGTGGCATAATGGTTACAAGTGTTGGCCTATAACCTGGGCGACGAGGGCTCAAATCCCCACTCAGCCATGAAGCTCACCTTGGCCCAGTCACCATCTCTTAGCCTAACCTTCCTCACAGGGTTGTTGTGCGGACGAAATGGGTAGGAAGGGAACCATGCGCACCACATTGAGATTCTTGGAAGATAAAAGGTGTTATATAAATGTAATAAATAAATATATATAATTAATAATAGTACTTCATCCATTAATACAAGTAAACGCTTACCAAATAATCCCTACTCCTTCAGTGCTTTAACTTCTCTCTCAGTGAGAATGCCTTAAGCGTCTGAAGAACTGAGGCACATATTCACACAAGTGTGGACTGAGACCCTAAAGTAAAGCTCTCTAGGTCTCTAAGGCCCCATACTGGGGTGTGGGATGGTTTGTGGCCCCTTCCCTGCCTCTTGATGCCAGTCGTGTCACTTGCGCATGACATTTTTGGCTCCCATTGTGTAAGTGTTCAGTCTGTGATGCTGGAGAATTTTGGGTGGGTTTGCCAGCTTTCTCAGCATTATGAAGAAAATACTGATTACTAATGGTGCTTCAGTCAACTGAGCGGAGGCAGAACAAGGACAGGAGTCTGAGAGTCAAAACCTGGAGGCATTCCAGTTACAAAGGAGGTACACAGCTTTGAACAGCCAAGGCAATTAATCATGGGGACAGGCTGCCAGGAGAGGGTGGTTCTCTTTTCTTCCCCCCCCCCCCAAAGAAACACCACATGCCACCTTTGGATTAAAACTGCACTCCCTTTTTAAAGAAGAGGAAATGGTCTTTATTTTTCCTGATGAATGCAAAGTAAATTCTGTCCTCTGGGTTTTGCACTTACGATCAGTAACTGAATTCCTAAACAAAAGGTAATTTAATCCGTAGTTAACCCTTGGTATGTTTATAAAACAGGCAACCCCCGATTTGCACAAGGGTTTCATTCCGGATCATCGTGCACAATGGCGGAGCATGCATAAGCCCGTTATGCTCCCTTTTCCAGCCACTTCCAGATTGCCACAGTGTACATGTGCACATGTTTATTGGACACGGGTATCTTGGTCGTTGCCTGTATTCTGTTGGAAACTGCCCAGAGTGGCTGGGGTATTATTATTATTATTATTATTATTATTATTTTGCATTGCACATGGGGTTGTCCGTTTTGCTCATGCAGAGACAGCACTGGATAACAACCAGTTTTTTAGAGGCGTTCCACTTGTAATAACTAGAAAGCAAGCCCATTGTTAACTTCTTAGTTTACTGACAATTGTGTCCATATGTTCAGTTCCTAGTGCAACTAAAGATTATGGACTACAGCCTACTGTTGGGGATCCATGACGTGCAACGAGCGGAACAGGAAGAAGATGAGGATGTGAAAGAGGAAGAGGAGGATGGAGAGGGTGAACCTGGGGGTGTGGCATCAGTAGGTTCCTATGGAACTTCTCCTGAGGGTATTGGCAGCTATCTCAACTCCCACAAGCCTTTGGGACCTGGCGACTTTGACCCTTACATTGATGTCTATGCCATAAAAAGTGCTGAAAGTAAGTAAGGATAAGAGGGAACTTTCCACAAGTCAACTTTGTCTTTAGTCAAGACACCTTAATTATCCTCTGTGACACAGGAGTCAGTCTGCCTACTTTGTGCCTTTGATTGTATATTTCACTGAATGCCAATATTCCAGCCAATTATTTACACATTGCGGCAATCTATAGCAGCTCTCCCTTTGACCCTCCCCTTGTGGAAGCCACAAACCACAATCCTTGTTTTAGGTTTTGTGTCTCAACTAGGAGTTGTGGCTGGTTCCCCCCACCCCCAAACAAACCATGACATGAAGCTAAGATTTGTTTTTGACTTCTATTTGCTATTTGCTTCTGTGAAACAAACCATAATCTCCAATTCAGATAAAACACTAGACCTAACCCAGGGATCCTGGTTTGTTGCTCCCGCTTGTAGAGAAGTGAAGTAGGAGCCATTTACACGCTCATGGTTAACCATGCTTTGCCATGACATGCAAACATGGCTAAAAGAGAGTTCTACCATGAATGCTGTGGAGTTAACTGGGGAAGAAAACTCCAGAAATCAGAGACAGAACTTGACTAGATTGTTGTATGTATGCATGCATCAGCAAGATTGTAGTGCAAGTATGTTATCTACCCTTTGGCACCAAATTTCAATGCCTTTTAATTTTTAAGAAAAGGTTGTAGACCTTGAGGGTGCACACAAAAGCTGTGCCTGCTACGATCTGAGATGTCAAACAGATTTACGCAAGATACCCATGAACAAGCTTCCATTTTTTGCCATATGTGGATCCTGTTGTGATCCTGAAGACAAGACACAAGAGCTTCATGGGAGACTCTTCTGTTAAAAACTAGGTCTTGGAAGTCCTGTCTGGCCCTCTGAGCCAGATTTCTCTTCTTTGAAGTCATCACTCCTTCCTCCTTTGGTTCTTTCTTAAATGTGGAATCTAAATGCCAGCTAAACTACACATAAATAAGATGTGTACATCTGCTCAACTTGCTTAGTTTTGATTGCAGAAAATGTGGCTTGTGGGAGAGAGGGTGGCTCACACAGCCCTTGCTGTAGGCGAGTCAGGTGGATATCTGCTTCCTGGAGAGGAGTTAGATTTGATAATAAGGATTCTGAAGTTCACTTCCTGCCACTGTAGTACCGTATTTTTCGCACCATAGGGCGCACCGGACCATAGGGCGCACCCAGTTTTTAGGGGGGGAAATCAAGAAAAAAAAATTTCCCCCCCCCAGCCCCAAAGAGCAGCGTACAGGCTGCGCACAACCTCTCCCTGCCGGAGGGGTTGAGCGGGGCTATGGCACAAGCCAAGGCAGCAAGCAGGATGGATCCCGTTCGCTGTTTTGGCTTCCCCTTTAGCCCCGTGCAGCCTCTCCTTGCCAGGAGACGCTGCCCAAGGCTAAAGAATCCATAGCCCCGTGCAGCCTCTCCTTGCTGGAGGGGTTGCGCGCAGCTATGGAGGAAGCCAAGGCAGCGAGCGGGATGGATCCCGCTTGCTGTTTTGGCTTCTCCTTTAGCCCCGTGCAGCCTCTCCTTGCCGGGAGATGCTGCGCAGGGCTTTCCTGGCTTTACTGGGAGGTGGGGGGATTCCCTCACCTCTCGCAAAAGCCCGCAGAAGCCGCGCAACCCCTTTAAAGAGATCGCGCCTTCTCCTGGCTTTTCTGGGAGGTGGGAGAAGGGACTGATGCGGCCAGTCAGTCCCTTCTCCCTCCTGTGGAAAAGCCTGCAAGAGCGCACGGAGCTTATGTGCGGCTCTTGGGGGCTTTTCCCGCCTGCCTCCCCCCTGCATTCGCTCCATAGGACGCACACACATTTTCCCTTGCTTTTTAGGAGGGAAAAAGTGCGTCCTATGGTGCGAAAAATACGGTATTTTCTGGATGCTGCCACTGGTGGCTTCATCTGTAAAATGCAGGCTTCTTTAGGAAGAAACATGTAGAAGATGAATTAATCATTCTTGAATTGTTTGCTATACTTGGGGCAGGAAGGGATTCTTCCCAAATTTAACTGATATAATCTAATGTTCCTTATGTGGCTTTTTTGTCTTTCCTCCCAGCTTGAGCTTGTTTCACTTTCTTGAGTTATTGGGCATTTTTCAGTTCTTATGCTACTTTGGTTTGGTGCATCCTATTAATTCCTACTTACGTCCCATGTACCCTTGACGGTGTAGTTTTATGCATTGGGTGGGGGGTATGCTGACAGGTTCCCTCCTGCCCCCACCCAGTCCTAAGATTTGGTAACTCACATTTTGCCCTGTTGGAATCCAATGTGGAAAGAGCCTCATGGCATGAGGGGTGTGTGTGTGTGTGTGGTGGAATGCAGACGGTAGCAGTGCCCATGAGCTTCATTGACTCTCTTTACTTTTCCAGATAGCCCCCAGAAGGAGGTTTATTTCATGGGCCTGATTGACATCCTCACACAGTATGATGCCAAGAAGAAGGCTGCCCATGCAGCTAAGACCGTCAAGCATGGGGTGAGTCTGGCCCGCGCAGTTCTTCACAATGGGCCCCCTAGGTGTGGACTCTGGTGGCCCACAGCTAGCCTTACTAAATCAAAGAGTCAACTACAACCCCCAAGTGAGGATTTCCAGACTTCTGGTCAATTTCATAGCATCCATACTGGTGACTGTAGCCACAACCTAGAGACCAAAAAAGGTGGACTGGTGAGACAGCATCATCTTCAGGGGGTGGGGTGATAAAAATGTCACACCGTGTGAATGATTTATTCCGAAGTCATTTTTATTGCATAATTGGCTTAATCCTTTTTGTGCCAGAGGCACTTCCTTGAAATAAAGTGGCATCAGTACTAAACTAGGCCAGGGTTGGGGGTTATATAATGCCAAAGCAGACACTGGAAAGCACATGTGTGAGAGAGAAATGGTTGATCAAGGCCATTTTCAGACTTCTGCTCAGATGTTCTCTCTTCCTAGCCCTTCCAATATATTTGGTCCTCAAACTGTTATTTTTCATAGTTTGTGTGGAAAGATAGGGGCGTTTTATGGTGGTTGTTGACACTTTGTCTTCCATTTCAGGCTGGTGCAGAGATCTCCACGGTGCATCCAGAACAATATGCCAAGCGCTTTCTGGACTTCGTCACAAATGTATTTGCTTAGCAGTTGTGCAGTCTGTCTTGTTGGCTGAAGCTTCAGATCAAAGGCTTTCCTGCCCTCCTCCCCCCACCTGTAGTTCTCCCTCTCTCCCCCACCCCAATTCTCAGTAAGAGGGATGGTTTCCCCCCCTGCTGTTTGGGTCAGCAGGAGAGTTGGGTTGACTTGAGCCCCATTGTGGCTGGTCTGGGGGATGGCTGCTGAATCAAGTGCCTTATCTTTGACCTTCCGTCGGGATGAACAACCGTCCAGAGCACTAAAGAGGTCGCTGCTTTTGAAGGCAGCCTAAGAAGGAGAAAGACGGCTGGCTTCAGATTCATCCCAGCATTGATATTCTCTATCCTCTAAACTGTACAGGGAACATGCTACATTGGTGACTCTGGTCAGGGCAGGATCTAAGCTCGCACATAAGGTTTAATGGTATTTTATTCAGAGACAGAATAATATGCAATAAGAATTTAGTCTTGTGCCTTGAAAGAAGGGGGTCAAGTGGATTCTTCCCCATTTATGCAATCAATTCCCTCTGAGGGTGACTGATAGTATATATTAACTTACCCCATGATACCCAGTGGTAGTGCCTCGGTGTTTCAAAGTCCTCCTCCTTATTCTTTACCTCCTGAGTGGCGTTGGCTCCTTCTAGCACTCTAGTAAATAGCAGAGGTTCTGATGAGCATCCTGTGAGCCTAGCACTCCAGTTCTCACTCCCAGCAGTGCAGCCTCCACTAAACCTTGTTGCCAAAGTTCTGCTCCTTACGGCAAGAGCCTCTTCCACGAAGGGCTGCTTTCAGAAGTCCTATGATTCTCCCTCAGCCATCACTCCAAAGGAGGATTAGAACTGATTCAGGGTTTGGGAGCTACTTTGGGGCTGCCAGTGGGGATTTGAGAATGTCCTCTAGGTGGCTTGCTGTGCCTGCTTTGGCAGAGGGAGATGGGTGTGTGTAGGGGAAAAGAGACAGAATTATTCTGGCCCTGTGTAGTATACTGCATCCAGCTGTTCCCCTTGCTTCAGTATGTACCAGACTGTGTTGAGTAGCTCTGCTCACTAGTAAGGCTGTGACTGTAGTAAGTCCTGGCTTCCCAGCTCCACCCAAAGATAGCTTGTCCAGTTGAAGCTTCCAGAAAATGTCAAGGCGAAAGCCTTATCTGCTCCCTGTTTTAGCATAGCTTTTGGGGACAGGATGATGTGGAAATGCCATGCCCAGGAAGGGGGCGTTTTCAGAAACATTATGTGTGTGTGCGCGCAATCTTGTGAAAGGGGCCCTAAATGTTTCCTTCTGAACTAACAAACTTATATGCTGAGGGATGTCAACCTGTCTGTCAGTAGCTGTGTGGTGAGGAAGCAGTTTATATGCCAAGGGGCTGTGAGGTGTCTTAAAGAGAACATCCCTCTGCAATAGTGTATTCATTAGTTCAGCAGAGCACAGCTGTCAAGGTTGATCACGGGCCAGTTGCTCTTCCTGGACTGGCGCACCAACTTAACACGCCAAGGCAGCTGTTCTGGTAAGGAGAGAGGCTTATGGCAGGCTCTGACAGTGGCACAGCCACCCAGCTGGCTGCTTTAGGCCTAGAACTCGGGGTAGTGCTGTGCTCTTCCACCAGTTCCCTCCCCTCTGCCCCCAATATTGTGGTTCTGCTGGGACTTGATGCCATTCCTTCAATGCAATAAAGCTTGTGCCATGGAAACATGCTTGTGCCCTGGGGCTGTTGTACTATCAGCCCCTTTTCAATGTTTCTTATTGTATAAGACGTTGTGTATTTCCAGTTCACTCTTGTATCACATAGAAATAAATTATTGAACCAGAAGTTGTCTGCATGCAAAAATCCAGCTGTACCTGAGCTGCTCCTATTCTGCCAGTGTGGGAGAAGCCCAGTGGAAGGGCAAGGCTGCTCTTGCTCGTTTGACTAAAAACTGTACCCCAGTAGCAAAGAGAAAATGCTGGGAGGGGGATCTTACACAAGCCCTAATATTGGTCGCTTTGCATTCCTGTACTGGCCATGGCGATGGTTCTGGACACAAAAATCATTATTACTGCTGACAGCCAGGATTAATTAGGGGGAAGATGATGCCCATATTACTTGGGATGCACTTGCCTTTATTATGTGCTGCTTACCGTAATTGTCCTGGCTTGAACTTTCTCACTGAAAATAGTTTTGGAACCTGTTGGTTGTTGGCTGCCCTGCCTTTTCCGAGTGCCATGATGCCTCGTTCACTCTCAGGCTTCATACATAATAAATCTTGTGTTCATGCATCCAGAAAGACTACCATCCTTTGCAACGGTAGTGCAGAATTTAGTGCAGACTAGAAGCAACCCTCAGCCTGTGTAGTTGATCAAATAAACCCATATACTGTTTTAACATCTTTGAATGCAATAGACTGAGAGGCTGGCCCGTGCTTCTGGAGCGTGCTCTCCTGTTATTAGATGTAAATGCAGTCTCTTGCTTTTCCAAGTGCCCACCTCCATGGAACATGAAGAGTGCCTGGGTGGAATGCAGTGAGCCTAAATAAATTAAAACAGAGTGCCCAAATACCCATTACTATGGTCTCCTTACTATTCATTGCTGCCAATCTTTATAGCCATTCAGAAAATTAGTATAGCTAGCCTGAGAGCTGGTGTAGTAGCCGAGGATGTGAGCCAAGAAGTTCCTGGATTCAAATCTTGTCCCAGTTGCAGACTTGCCAGCTGGCCTTAGGCAAGCAGCTAGATAGGCCTATGTCTGCCTTGCTGATCTACTACTATAGAAGGGTAACGCCAACCGACGCTTAGGAAGGGATTGTGAAGATTATGGAGAAGACGACAGAAGCTGCACAGGACAGCTCAAGGTTTACTTCTGAGCAAGCTTCCACAGAGTGGCGTCATCACAAGATTGCCTTGAGCTCCATGGCACTTGCAATACAGAGCAGTGTGCCATTCATCTACACGGGGTTGATTTCTGCCCAGTTCCCTGGGGTTTATTCTCAAGTGAGGGCGCGCGGGGTTGCACCTGTAACTACTGTTATTGTAAGAGCTCCCCCATCACTCTTCTGGATAAAAGCAGAGCCAGGCGGGCGGGGAGAGGGGCTGCCAATTTCCTGGGCGCGGGTCCCAGTAACGGGGGAGGGGGCGTGTTTCTGAGCAAGGGGGCGCAGCGATAGGATCGGGCTGCGTCGCCCCTTCCGAGCCGTGAGAGGAGGATGTCGTGAGGAAGCCGGAGCTGCTGCTGCCGCTTCTTCCCCCTCCTTCCCGCCGCCCACCTCTCCCGCGCGCGCAGCCAGCCGGGCCCGCCGCTCTCTCCGCAGCCACGTCGCGGTGTTGCTATGGCTATGACCACCATTCCGGCACCAAGCGGGCGCCACGTGACGCGCCCGGCGATGGCTGCTTGGCGGGGAGCGGGGCGCTGAGCGGCGGCGGCGGCGGCGGCGGCAGCAGCAACCCCGCGGCACCTGGGCGCGCTTCCCCGCGCCGCCACCTCGGGCGCGCCAAAGGCCGCCTCGTCCTCCGCTCGCTCGCTCGCTCGCTCCTCCGCCTTCGCCAGCGCAGCCCGGGCCAAGCTTCCGATGGACGGAGTTTCCTCGCCAGCCTCGGACGCTCCGCTATGGTGGGTGCCGCCGCCGCCGCCGCCGCCTCCGGGGGAGAGGAGGGGCGGGCGGGCGCGCGCGGAGCCCGCTTGCGAGAGCGCGGCGCTTTTTGCGCGGCGGGCGGGCGGGCGGGCGGCGGGTGCGGGGCTGGCGCTGCAGTTGCTGCTGCTGCTGCTGCTGCTTTTTCTCGGTTCAATTAAAAGAAGGACGAGAATGTGGTGCATTGGCCGGGCCTCGTCTGCACATTCGGGCGGCCGTCGAGGCCAGCAGCTGCGGCGGCGGCATCTTCATTGTGCGCTGCCAGCTGGCTTTGCCGCGGGGTGTTGCCTCGGAGGGTTGCTTGGAGGGGAGGGGGGTGTGCGCGCGTGCGGTTGCGTTGTGTACACACAGGCGGCGGCGGCGGGGGGGGGGGCACGGTACCAAATGGGTTCCCTCATCTTTGGGGGGGGGGACACGGAGGGGCTTTTTGTTTGCGGGGCTTTATGTAACGGCGAGCCCGTCGCGCTGCCTGCTCGTCTACCTGTCAGGCGTCTCCGAATCGCGGAGGCGGGCAGGGAAAGAGCTTTTCATTCGCCCCCCCCCCCCCAGGCGAGGCGGTCTTGGGCCGAGGCAGAACTGGGTCAAGTGAGGATGCAACTTAACTGCCCACCTTTTTTCTCACCAGGCGAAGGTGCGGATATGGACACCTTTTGTCATTCCCCGTTGCGCGCCGTGTTTCAGGCGGGGAAGGGCTCTGGAAAACAGGGCGGGGTGCAGTGGGGTGGGGGGCTCTCTGGAGCTGGGGCGGGGATGGGGATGAAGCTCTCTGGATGCGCGCTCCGGGCCGGGGACGTGTTGAAGAGGAATGGAGAAATCAAGCCTTCTTTTCCCAAGCATTGTCTTTCACCCCAACTCCCCCCGCCCTTCCCCTTTGTTCCGTTTTTATCCCGGTTTCTTCAAGGGAGTGAAGGCTGCTGGGCCTCCTCTTTGATAAACAACCCCTGGTGAATGGAGGAGGCAGCCTGGTGAGACTGGCAGCTGCACCCAGATTGGGGTGGGGGGAGGAGGGAAATGGATTGATATAAAAATCTCTCTCGCCCCCACATACCCAGGGGCAGGGAGCCATCCTGAAAGGTGATTTTCTCTCTCACTCCCCAACCCCACCCAATTGCAGTAGCTTTCTTTTCTTCTCTTCCCCCCTCCACTCCATGTTTGTTTTCCTTTTTCCTCCATCGCAGTGGCAGTGGGCTGGGGCCTTTTATCCTTATTGTACAGGTGAGGCCTGGTGAAATGTAAAGGCCCTGCTGTGCCCAAGGTCACGTAGGTAGAAGTGTCCAGATGCAATAGGGGGCAGGGCTGCTGTACACTTAATGGCTATGCAAAAAAATAACCTTTTTAACAAGCATGATTTCTCATCATGACACAGAGGTGAGGAAAGCCATGCATGCTAAAATTCCCCATTCTCAAGTGGCAGAAATATAAATTGAACCCCCCCCCCCTTATAATATTCTTGTAAAGAATCCGGTAAAATGTGGACTAAACAAGGTAACTGTTAAGTGGATTTGTAGCTGGTGGACTGACCAAACCCAAAGAGTATTAATTAATGGTTCCTTGTCACCCTGGGGAAAAGTGACAAGTGGGGTGCCGCAAGGTTGTGTCCTGGGCCTGTTGTTGTTCAACGCCTTTATACATGTCTTGGATGAAGGAATTGAGGAGATGCTCATCAAATCTGCTCATGACACCAAACTGGGAGGGGTAGCTAACACAGAAGACAGAATCAGAATTCAAAATGACTTTAACAGATTGGAGAACTGGGCACAAGCTAACAAAATGAATTTCAGTAGGGACAAATGTCAGGTTCTGCACTTAGGCAGGAAGAACCAGATGCACAAATATAGAATGGGGGGCACCTGGCTTACTAGTAGTACATGTGGAAAGGTTCTAGGCGTCTTGGTGGGCCACCAGCTTAACATGAGTCAACAGTGTGATGCAGCAGCAAAGAAAAGCTAATGCTATTTTAGGCGGCATCAACATAGTGTCCAGATCAAGGGAAGTAATAGTACTACTCTATTCTGCCTTGGTCAGACCACACCTGGAATACTGTTTCCAGTTCTGGAAAGTTAAGAAGGATGTTGACATGTGTCGAGGAGGGAAACCAAGATGATCAAGGATCTGGAAACCAAGCCTTATGAGGAAAGGTTGAAGGAGCTGGGTATGTTTAGCCTGGGGGAAAAGCAGACTGAGAGGAGATATGATAGCCATCCTCAAATATCTCAAGGGCTATCACAAAGAAAATGGAGCAAGCTTGTTTTCTCCTGCTCTGGATGGTAGGTCTTGAACCAATGGCTTCAAGTTACAAGATAGGAGATTCTGACTAAACATCAGGAAGAACTTTCTGAAGGTAAGAGCTGTTTGACAGTGGAACGGTCTCCCTTGGCAGGTTGTGGGCTCTCCTTCTTTGAAGGCTTTTAAGCAGAGGTTGGATGGTCATGTGTCCTGGATGCTTTATCTGAGATTCCTGCATTGCAGGGGGTTGGACCAGATGACCCTTGGGTCCTTTCCAACTCTATGATTCTAAAATTGGGTCCTTTGCTACTGGACTGCCCTCACTGGCTGTCCCATATTTGCTGGATTAAAGGCTATCTGTGATGTTGCTGTTCACAAAGGGTAAATGCCTTGGCTTCCATACTGATGGTACCAGAAAATAGACATGGAAGATCACCCCACCCCAACTGTTCCCCTGTGATCTTTCAAGGCATATCCAGTATTCCCAAATCCTGTGGTGGTGTTTTCCCTCTACTAAAGATCCAATAATGACTCAGTGCAGCTGTTAGGATTGAGTTAGTAGTGTTTCCTGTATGGTGCCTGGCCTGTGGTGATGGAAAACTGTGTGGTTGGTTGGTTGGTTGGTTGGTTGGTTGTCGTAGTAGAGTTCTCAACTGTTTAGTTGTAGAGTTGAACTCATTATGAGCTGGGTTTGTTCCTTCAAGATCCTTCCAAACCACAAGTGACTGCATAGGCCTACTTGATTTTTGTGTGATCTTGGTGGGTTTTTGTTTTGTTTCCTCAGCTCTAGTGTATTTGGAAAGGGTGATGTGGTGATACCTAGTGACCTATGCAGCAGGAAGAGAGCTGGCTCACCATCTCTTGCCCTCTTTCCTTCTTGTTTCCCCCTCCCCAATTTGGTCCAGGCAAAAGCTCCATAAAGACTTCCAGGACAAGGAAGCTTTGCAGCGCCTGGGATCTCAGCATTTAGGAACATAGGAAGCTGCCTTATACCAAGTCAGACCATTGGCTGCAACCACCAGTCTAGCTCAGTATTGTTGACACTGACAGGGAGGATTTCAGGAGAGTCACCCAAACATGAGGGGTGGAACCTGGAGCCTTTTTCAGGCAAGGCATGTGCTCTACCACTGAGCTAGAGCCCTCTCCAATAAAACTTACTAATTACTTCAGATATTTATAGCCTGCTCTTCATGCCTACAAAGGAATCCAAGAGTGAGTTACAACATTACATCCATGAAAACATCCCCCTTAATTAGGTAGAGAGCCCTGCAAGTGAGATTTGTACCTGGTCTACCCCCAGAACTGGAAGGAAATCCAGGTTGAGTTGAGCTTGCTACATAGACAGTTGTTGCAGATTTATTCAAGCTTTCGCAAAATAGGTGGAATGGTGGCTTTTTCTCACGAACCAACCAATGTTCCTGCACGATTGGCTTTGGAAATGGTGAAGTAAGGATCTCTCCCAGGCAAAGAAACTTTTGATGAATTGCAGCACCCCCACACATGACGCCACCAAAAGCATTTTCCAGCCATGTCTGAGGTCATCCAAGGGTTGCACCAGGAAGAGCTCCAGTCAGGGTGCCAGTAGACCTCTTCCTCTTCCAGGTCTGCGCTGGGTATTCTACATGTTCTTGTTGTTGTTTAGTCGTTTAGTTGTGTCCGACTCTTCATGACCCCATGGACCAGAGCACGCCAGGGTATTCTACATAGCTCCCAGCAACTCTGCACAGTGATATGACCCTGCCATCATCCTTGGGGATCGGTTTTCAGCTCTGTGGTGGGAATGGGGATCTCCTAACAACTCTCAGTACCCTTAACGAACTCAAGGATACTTGGGGGGAAGCCATTAGGGGCGTCTTACCCATAGAGGCTAGTGGCGCGGGGCACCAGGGCGCCACGTTCTGGAGGGTGCCAGGGAAGAGGCAGAGGCTGGACGCGGCATCTCCTAGCATCAGCTCGCCACCCTCGCCTGCCTCCGCCATGCCACACCAAAGCAGCGCTGTGCCCGGAGCCTCCGTCTGCCGTGGCCACCGTGGCACGAAGCGGCCAGCTGAGCCAGGAGGCGCCATTTCCAGCCTCTGCCTCTTCCCTGCGGGAGGAGCCACCCTCCAGCCACTGCCCGCCTCCTCCAGCCCCACTGGCAGCACCGTCCTTCCTAAAAAACTATTGGAAACCGGGGGTGGGGGTGGGGGGGCACCGATGCCGGAGGGAGCTTTGCACCACGACGCCAGATATACTTAAGACGGCCCTGGAAGCCATGACTGTTTAAAGTGGAGCGATACTGATTTAAATGTATAGTGCAGATGAGACAATAATAATGCAGTAGAATGGGGCAGTACTGATGTAATTGGGAGAAGGCTCTTAAGTGATTATTTTAATGGTCTCTGGTAGCAGAACAGGCAAGGATACCTTAGAATGAGCATTCAAAACGAGCTTCTGGGTTACAGATAGGTCTAATCTAACCACTAGCCCATCTTAAGCTTTGTTCTTTGGGTGTGTAAGGAAGAGCTGTGGCCAGTACATGATGGTAAGGGCAAGTTCTACACACACACACACACACACACACACACACTGTGGCACCTTAATTCCTTATTGTAATGCTATTTTTGCATTTGCAGTTTAAAATGGTGTCACTAGCTCATTTAATATCACACAGAAGTCAGAATATATATGTTGTAGTGACATAAGAATAAAACTATTGCATAAATTCTAAATTTGGACTCGTGCTCTGAAGACAAATTTAGGAGCGAAGAACTTCTGCATCCCAAAAGGCTCAATGAAACAATCCTTTATTAGGCCGAATTTTACAAATCACTAAAGCTGCAATCTAAACACACAAGCAACTAACTCTCATTGAACTTCATAAGCACTGTAAGGCTGCAATCCTGTAACCCTCTTAGTTGAGGGTGTTACCCCTTTAAACTCACTGGTAGACAAAGACAGGATTGCACTTCAAGTGCAGAAGCAGATGCTGATCTGCCCTGATCCTTTCCAGTGCAATCCTGTGCATGGCTGAGTTCTGCGTGGTTTACTTCCAGGTAAGCGTACCTAGGATTGCGCCCAAAAGGAAAATGGAAATGCCGGGGTAATGTGAGGCAAAACGGCAATCTTAAAACTCACTAGGTAGTGAGACACATTGAACTCAGGAGGATTTGCTTCTTGGCAGCAAACAGGCAAGACGAAAAGGGTTTTTGGGATATTGAAGGTGAAGGCCTTGTCTCAGGATCGAGGAAGCGCTTTCCCAGACTGCTTCTAGATGGAGCGCTGCGCTCGGGCGCAAGAAGAGAAGCTCGTCCGCGGCAGCTAAAAATATCGCGCAATTTCCCTCTCGGCGCAGCCGCGACCTAACCCGTCCCCTTCTTTCCCTTTGCAGTTTCTGATTCGCAGCTCAGCTGAACTCCCACATCCGGCTGGTCCTCGCGCTCAGCCTCTCCCATGGGCTCGCCAGGTACGGTGCTGCGATCTCCGGCGCGGGGGAAGGAAACCTCCCTCCCTCCCTCTCTCTCCCTCCCTCCCTCTCTCTCTCTCCCCCTCCCTCTCTCCTCTTGGGGTTCTTTTGTGTCCCACGGACGTGAATTCCACATCCTCCCATTTCTATGGCTCTGGAGATCAGCTCCAAAGGCCCCTTGTCGCCCGTAGGGGTTCATCCTTCTGCCTGAGGCCTCGACGCAAAAGCACCCCTCTTCTTTCTGGGTAACTCCGGGGAAGGGACCAAATCAATTGCCCCTTAGCGTCAGGGCAAAGGTGATGGTGTCCTCTCTTTGGGGTGCTATGAGCTAATCCTCTGCATGCCAGATTAGGAAGTGTTCTTTTCCACCCAGAGAGAAGCCCCCCCCCCCGAATTAACAAAGGAAAGGAGCAGGTAAGTTGCATGTGTGTCCAAGGGGTAAACTGGCAGGAGTGGCATTCCAGAATCCCTTAGTTAGGACTAATGGAACTTTCACGAAATAGTGAGCAAGTTTTTGAGGCCACTAGAATACTCCACTGGGCAAGGCAGGGGTTGAGGGGGGCGGGGAAACTGGCTTGGTTTTGGAGTAGTAATGATTGCATTGGTCAAAATTTGATTTTTGGTTGTATAGTCTTGGGGTGTATAGTACATGGGTATGAAGATTGCCTGAACATCAAAATTTAACACTATACCACTGCTGCATGGTTCTGAGAACATTGGTGTGTGTGCGCGAGAGAGAGAGAGAGAGAGAGAGAGAGAGAAGGCAACAGGCAGACTTGCTATTTTCCCTCTAAACTTTGGGAAGGTAACTGTGCACATCTCCCATGTGTCACATCCCCCCCCCCCCCCCCGCTTTTAGAGGGCAATGTGCTCTTCTTCATATCTCAGACATTGCTACAAGAGTTGGCAACCTGTAGCCCTCCAGATGCCATTGGACTCCCAACTCCCACCAGCCCCATGCAGTATGGTCAATGGTCAGGGTTGATGGGAAATGGAGACCAGTAACATCTGGAGGGCCACGACCAGTGGCCCATCTCTAACCTCCTGGTCATGCCAAAGAGTTGTATCTTGAGTCTAGTTGGATGAAGGTGGCTGATTATTCTAACACAGCCTTTGCCAGCCTTGTGCCCTGCAGATGTTTTGGACTGTAACTTCTACCAACTGCTGCTAGATGGTCTGGCTGATGGGCTGGTTGTAGTCCATAACATCTGCAGGGCACAAGGCTTGCAAAGTCTGCTTGAACAGGTTAATTTATTGTGAGTGTGTATTTGTCTGGGAACAAGAGTTGAGTTCTGCTGTTGGTTCCGGGGTTTCAGTCTGCCTATGAACTGTTTTTAATGCCCAGTTTTGAGAGTGTGGGGTGGTGATGGCGATTTATAAAAATGTTTGCTTGGAGGTATTACCGTATTTTTCGCACTATAGGACGCACTTTTTCCCCTCCAAAAATGAAGGGGAAATGTGTGTGCGTCCTATGGTGCGAATGCAGGCTTTCACTGAAGCCTGGAGAGCGAGAGGGGTCGGTGCGCACCGACCCCTCTCGCTCTCCAGGCTTCAGGAGAGCCCCAGCGCCAGCCCCACAAGGTCGGGGGACAGAGGGAGGCAGAACGCCGCCATCCCGCTGTCTCCCGAAGTGGTTTGGAGGCTGACGGCGGGGAGACCCCGCCGCCGGCCCCGCAAGCTCCAGGGACAGCTGGGAGACGCAGCGCGTCTCCCCGCTGTCCCCGGACCTGATCGCAAGGCGGGCGGCAGGGAGAAGAGCGCTTCTCCCCGCTGCCTGCCCCCAAGCTCCGGGGACAGCTGGGAGACGCAGCGCGTCTTCCCGCTGTCCCTGGACCTGATCGCAAGGCGGGCGGCAGGGAGAAGAGCGCTTCTCCCCGCTGCCTGCCCCCAAGCTCCGGGGACAGCTGGGAGACGCAGCGCGTCTTCCCGCTGTCCCTGGACCTGATCTGAAGGCGGACTGCGGGGAGAAGAGTGCTTCTCCCCGCTGCCGGCCCCACAAGCGCCTGGGGGGGAAATAATTTTTTTTTCTTTATTTCCCCCCCAAAAAACTTGATGCGTCCTATGGGCCGGTGCGTCCTATGGTGCGAAAAATACGGTAAAATGAAAACTCCAAAGTGCAGAAAAAAATGGGGCAGTGGAGTAGAACGTATAACTAAAATTAATGTATTGATTCATTTTAAATGTAAAGCCCAGATGCAGTGACCACCAGCTGGATAGGGGCCACTGTGTAGAAAGAAGACCGCTGCAAATCATAGATGCTGGTCATAATGTTTCACACTTGTCACAATTCTGTTGCAATTTCACCAGAGTTTTGTTAAATCCTTGCTTTCATGGCTGCCTTGCCAGCTGATTATTACTCTCCATGTATTTTACATGGCATTCTTAACTGTATGTTATTCTGAGAATTTCTATGCCGCTCTTCAGAAAAGCGGGGGGGGGGGGAGGAACGCCATCAATCTCGGGGTGGCATACACTAAAATCACAGGGTCCTTTATCCCATTCTTCCTGAAAACAGCTATCTGTAATTGAGCATTTATTCACTAAAAAAAAAAAAAAAAAGATGGGGAAATGGACGAGGGTAATCCTAATTCAAGGGTCAGTAAACGTTTTCAGCAGGGGGCCGGTCCACTGTCCCTCAGACCTTGTGGGGGGGGGGACTATATTTCTTTGGGGGAAAATAAACGAATCCCTATGCCCCATAAATAACCCAGAGATGCATTTCAAATAAAAGGACACATTCTACTCATGTAAAAACACACTGATTCCCAAACCGTCCGTGGGCCGGATTGAGAAAGCGATTGGGCCGGATCCGGCCCCTGGGCTTTAGTTTGCCTACCCATGTCCTAATTGAACACAGCCTTAACAAGGCTAGGATTGGACTCACTCTGAAAGGGACGGGAATTCTCAGTGGTACAGTTAAATCATTTCAGACTCCGGGCTTGTAGCCCCCAGTCTGGGTTTAATGATCTGGAGGAGAGGGGATGGTAAGGTGTATTACTTACATTTTAAAGTGAATTCAGTAAGCAAGCCCTGCTGCATTTGGGGGGTGGCCTTCCTACTTGTTCTCCTGAGCGGAGCCCTGGTCTTCTGCCCAATGGCCCTGCCTTGAGGGCACCACTTGCCACTGCCAAAGACACACCCAGTGAACTTGTGTCCGATTCTGGAGATTGTTAGACTCCCAGGCACCAAAATTCCATTGTAACCCCATCAGGCCCAGGAAGAGTAGGGGATGCCTAGGGCAAATGGCAGTGGAGGCAGATTTAGCAAGGGCACCGGGGAAGCCACTTCTCTGCTATTCGGCTTTGACTGTGTTAGGTAATTCAGGGGCAGGCTCCACCATGTATGGCTTCTGTGCTTGGAATAGAAGTCCTGGGCCAAGGGACTACATAAGATAAGCCTGCCTAGATCAGATGGATGTGGTCCAGCATTCGGCTCTCACAGTAGCCAGCCAAATACATTTGGGAGGCCTGCAAGCAGGATAGCACACTTTCCACACATCATAACAGGAACAGCTTCAGGGGCAGCAGTTTTATTTTGCTTCTTATATTCTGGGAAATGACAAATTCAACGTCCTCTGGCCACTTGCCTCTTTCCTCCAGCATGCATAGTAGGTATTTGATGGCTGCCTAATTTTAGTTACCGGTAAGTTTTGTCTATTACTCAGGGTCATTCTCTTTCATACTTGTGGCTGTTATTTATTAATTTGTGGATCACCTTCCACGTGCATTTCTCAAGGCACCACAGCACAAAAAGAACAGAGTGTAGGTTTCGAAACATCACAGAATGAACATTTAAGCAGAGGCCTTTTTATTTAGCTTGTTGAAACAAAAATAGTTTCATTTTTTTCCAGAAAGTACAGCTAGTGGGCACCTGTCGTGTCTTGACAGGAAAACTTTCCCACAGAACAGAGGGAGCCACACTAGCAGTAACTCTTCTGAGTTCCATTGGAGCAGGCTTCTGATATCTGATGTGGGGAGCTTGAAGGAAAAACTCCCCTGTGGAACTCAGTGACTTACTGGGCATGTAAGAGATAAGGCAGTCTCTCGAGTAACCGGGTCGATCTGGATGAAACAATAAAGCTGCCTCTGTCTTATCACATACTAAGGGCAGTTATGTCTAAGATGCCAGGCTACCCCAGGGTGCCCTGTGAGAATTGTGCTGGAGAAATCAGTGAAAGACATCAAAACAACAATTAAAAACAACAAATTATGCTGACATTATAGAAAGATAGGGAACAACTACACAATGTCAAACATTTAAAAAGCAGCATTTTATGCACTTGAAAAAGCAAACTTTTTGCAGGTGTTCTTTCAGTGGTAATATATATATATATATATATATATATATAATACAATGATAACCCCATTTCCAGATGTTTCAAAAACAGTTTATAAGAGAACAAGCTGAACTTTTTGAGGATGTCTTTTGAATAAATATGCTTGGGGTTGTAATATACTTTGGCTATTAAGAGCTGGGTATATTCCACCTCCTCTGTCCTGTTAGGCTGTCTCTCTGGATTCCTCTCCAAGATGATGTCTCTCAAAAGGCTTTGAAATCTTTTTTTACTAATCTTTTATTCCTCATGGATTGCTGGTGGGTTCTAATTACCCAGTAATGCTCTGCTTAAGCTTGCCAAATGCCCCTTAAGGAGTAGATAGTACAGATTTATTTTGAAAGGCTTGTTGGCCATTTCAGAACAAGATCATAATGGATGTCCTTTATTTCAAAACCCTGCAGTCTTTATAGTTTAATAGTTGAATGCATGGGACAATGTCCACTTGCACAGTGGGGTACTCTCCCCCCTCCCCTACCTCTGCACCACCAAAATGTGCTCTGGAGGGTTGGGGGAACCCCTAGAACAGGTTTTGGCAGCGCACTTGGGAAGGAGAGAGGGGGCAGAGTCCTGTTGCACAAGTGGCTCTCGTTCCATCCATGCATGCATACCCCACTCAGCACTACATTGAATTCTACCCTTTGTCCTAAAGTCAGGAGGAAAGCCATGCCTTATTGTGCAGCTGATGCTTTAAACATTTGACTGCTTTCCACACTAATTGACTAGAAGGAAGTTGCACTGTGGGAACGGCTGGTCACTTGCCACAAAGTGGAAGTGCTCTGTGCATGACTCAGTATCCAGGGAAGACCCACAGCTTTGCATGGGGAAGGCATCCTATTCAATCCCTCCTGGCATTTCCACTTAAAATATAACCTGGGAGCAGACAGGCCTCTGCTTAAGACCCTGTAGAGCTGTTTGTCAGCCAGGTGGTGCAAGGCCAGATGGCAAAGAGTGTGACCTTGTGAAAGGCAGCTCCCTGTGTTTGTTATGTCTCTTAACCTGCATCTTCATGGACTCAGAGAAATCAGGGTGTGGGGGGGTGATAGGAAGAACAGCAACACTGTGCAGCAGTAGGCTGGTCTTGAAACAAACAAAATCCAGGCAATCCACTATAGCTGTAACCGCTTAAATCAGGGATGGGGAGCCTGCAGGCCTCAGACATTACTGGACTTCCAAATCCCATCATCCCTGACCACTGGCCATGCTGGCTAGGAATGATGCAAACTGAAGCCCAACAAGAACGTGTGTAGGTTGCCCCCACCCCCCGGGGGCTAAGTCTTCTGTCAGGGCAGAACTGCACATGATGCATGCATTCATCCCTTTCCTCTCCCCACCCGCTTCATAATAGTAAAACGAGCTGTTAAAATCCTGGGTTCCCCCAACCTAGTTAGATTTCTGATTATTCAAACATTCTGGGAGTGCTTGACACAGGGTTGTATTAAGATGGGATTAGGTAGTACGGATGTGTTAAATCAGAACAAAGACGAAGGGATTTTGAATATCTGGGGGTCTGCTAATGGGTTTCTAGTATATGTCATGCTCAGCAAAACCAAAAAAACTTTTATCAGAGCAGACCAATAACAGCCTTCAAGTCCTGACCAGCTTTGTTCCGATGATGAGAAGGACTGAATGTGAGTGTCTGGTTGTCTTTAATCCTGCCTGGAGCCACTTTCTGCAGCTTTGATGACTCTCTTCTTCCTTTCTCTTTCTCTCTCTCTCTCTCTCCAGTATCGTTTGTTTTATCCAGGATGGCCGCTTGCGGAGGCACCACCAAGAACAGGCTCACGGTAAATAAACACGTCTGGGACTTCTTGACCAAGGAAAGCCCAGCCAAGCTGGTTAAGCTGAAGGAGGAGAACAAGGTCGGCATCTTGATCGATGGCGAGACCTCCGAGATCTACGTGCTGCAGATTACTCTGCCTGCTCACGGGCCGAGCAACGGCCTATACCTGGCCCGCAAAGCCCTCAAGGCCCTGCTCAAGGAGACGGAGAAGGAGCTGAAGAAGGCCCAGCGCCAGAGCGAGCTGATGGGCTGCATGGCCTTAATGGAGAAGAGCCGAGAGCACGGCGCTGTGGAGCTTCACCGCCGAGGGGCTGCGTTGATATCCAGAGGGCAGCAGACCTCCGGGTCCAGAGTGGTCAGCGGCAGCGGAGGTGTGGCCAGCTGCTCGCGGGGAGGGGAGGAGGAACAGGACAGCCAGTGCCCCATCTGTTTGGGGGAGATCCAGAACATTAAGACTCTGGAGAAGTGCAAGCACTCCTTCTGCGAGGACTGCATCACTCGGGCCTTGCAAGTCAAGAAGGCCTGCCCTATGTGTGGGCGTTTCTATGGGCAGCTGGTGGGCAACCAGCCGGAGAACGGGCGCATGCTGGTCTCCAAGGACTCAAGCCTGCTCCTCCCTGGCTATGAGAAATATGGCACCATCATCATCCAGTATGTCTTCCCACCTGGCATACAAGGAGTAAGTAGGGTCTCTATCTGTATTCATGGCTGTTGTTGTGAGGGCCAGGGAAGTGTTGTCAGGGGGCGCATTCACCGCACTGAGACACATTGTGGCACGTGCGGTGGAGGAGAGGGCACCTGGTGTCAGGGCAAGGGGCATGTTTAGTTCCCCCCACAGCGGTACCCCCACATACACTGTTTATATATATATATCCTCATAAGTGAGTCAACTATTTGCTTTTGTGGGTCATGCTAAAAGGGGTTTCTGAGAAGCACCATTGGGATGGGAATCTAAACCTGTTCCTGGTTGCCCCCTTGTTACTTGGAGGAAGGCAGTTTTGCCCCCCACCCAGCAATACCGTTTGCAGCCTTACTTGATGGCAATTGGCTCTGCTTCTGTCTGTGCTGCCCCCCATCCCACACACTTAATATTTCTTGACTGCAATCCTGGGCACAGTCACATGGGAATGAGACCTGCTAAATTCTGTGTAAACTTGCATAGGATTAGTCACCTATTATCATTGTCTTGAGTGGGAGAGCAAGGCCAAACTCACTGGCTCTCTCGTCCGGTGTTGTGTTGGCTGCCAGCCCAGCCTCCCTGCTGTCCTCGTGTTGTGTCTAAAGTGGGGCGCCTGCTGCATTCGCGTAGGCACAATTTAAGCCCCTGATTGCTCAGACTCCTAAATCCCACAAGGGCATACAGAGCAGGCTTTCTGCTTCTGATTTCCCTAACCAATGCGTGGATTGTGACAGGGGTGTCATCCGCACTCTACATTTAAAGCAGTGTCATGCCACTTTCAACTGTCATGGCTTCCTGCGAAGACTTCTGGGAGCTGTTGTTTGTTAAGGGTGCTGAGACCAATATTCCCCTCAGGGAGCTAAAATCTCCAGAGTTCCCTCTTCAAGTGTTTGTTAAGCCACTCTGGAAATTGTAGCTCAGTGAGGGGGATAGGGGTCGCCTAACAAACTACAGTTCCCAGGATACTTTAGGGGAACCCATAACTGTTTAAAGTGACACGATTCTGCTTTATTTGTATAGTTCAAGTGGGGCCAGAGTGGGAACCGCCAGCAAGCACAGCCTTGTGTTCCTCTTCACAGTGGGGATAATTGTAGGTGCTACTAACATGCAAAACGGGCTATAGTGACAGGATTCCCTCTTCCTGATGACTCTTAGTTCTGTGGGAGCTGGAGTGATAGGAAAATTCAGGGTGTAGAGACAATATGAGGATTTGAGAGGAGCCTTGAAGCTGGACATTGGAAGGGGATGGGAAAAGAAAAACCTTTGAGTGGGTTGCATGTAGATTGAAGGTGAATGGTGTCTTCTCCTTCCTGGAGGGGAGCTGAGAACATAGGGTACAGCAGTGTTTCTCAACCAGGGGCCATATGGCCCCCTGGGGGCCCCAGGTGAAAATATTGTAAAGGGAGGGCCATTGCACAAGACTAGGGGGCTACAGAGGGAAGTGAAGAAAAAAGAGAAGTGACTGAGAAAAGAAAACAGAAAAGAGAAAAGAAAGCAGAGAAGTAGAGTGAACAGAGAAGTGACCGTGCCTCCCAGCAGATGGATTGCCAAAGTAAGTGCATGTGGCGATCCAGCCAGCCAAAGTAACTTTCAGTCAAGAAAAACACCATTTTGGGATAAAGAGTACAATATCTAAAAAGTTTCCAAAGCTTTGGGATAAAGCAAAATGGTTTTTCTTTTTTTCTTTTTTCTTTAAAAAATTTTTTAGCCACACAAATATTTTATTATTAAAATAATTCAACATTAATACATACATATTATGAATATACAAACATACATTTCATACAATCCTTAAAAATATTCATACATACCCACACTCAATCCCACAGATACTTCCTTTTCCAAAATGGTTTTTCATGGCATTTCCTACTTTGTATTTGGTAGAATCAGGTGTGTGGAATTTCATGAGTGTGCCTGAGGACATGTCTCTAAACCTTAAAATTTTATATTTTATTGAGCTTTCACAGTGTCTTCTCTTCAGGTTCCCAGTATGCAAATGGAAGCTCTGTTATTAGCAGCTGTTGTGTTTGCTACTGGAATAAAAATGCTTGTTGCAGTCAGTGGAGGATAATATAATAAAGTCCCAGAGTTGGTCAGGTGATTTTGGACCATGGACTTAATGGTCACACCATCCATAGAGTGGAGCCTCTTTTAGATGGTAGGGTGTGTTTGAGTGTTCCCAAATGTGACTGCTGCATTTGTGGGCCTTCCTGCTGGCTCTGCTAAGTGGATCCCTGCCCTGCTGGCACCAATATAAAGTCATTTTTAATGGTATATGTTCAAGGTATAGTTTCTCACCCTGCATTATTTCTGTCGATCCCAGTGAACTCTCTTGATGGTATGTAGAATGCAAATGTGTATTCCTTGAACTTTGGAAAATGTGCCAAATAGTGTTTTCTACTGCCACCCAATTTAATTGTTGTTCATTGCATTTGTATTCCACCCTTCCTCAAAGGGACTTATATCCGCACAACAGCCCTGTGAGGTAGGAGTGAGCCTGAGAGATGGTGACTGGTAATGAGTCTCCTCTCAGTGGGCTGCGTGGCTAAGGGGAGGAGTCGGAGACCAAAGCTGGAGGTTCAGTCTGCCACATCCTCCTCGCTCTCATTCTGTGTGACTGTTCAGCTGCCCTGATCTTAATTACTGTACTTTTCGCCCTATGGGGCGCACCTAGTTTTTTTGGGGGGGGGGAATAAAGGGGGAAAAATTATTTTCCCCCCCCAGGTGCGGGGCTGGGGCGGGGGAAGCCTGACCTTCAGCCCCCAGAACAGGCTGCTATCCGCAAGCCTGGGGAGCCCGGCAGGAACTCCCGCCGGTCTCCCCAGGCTTGCGGATATCTGCCCGAAGCCTGGGCACGCTCTGCTGCGCGCCACAGGCTTCGGGAAGCAGGCTGCTGTCCGCAAGCCTTGGGAGCCCAGCAGGAAGTCGCGCAGCTCTCCCACGGCTTGCGGATAGCTTCCTGAAGCCTGGAGAGCGAGAGGGGTCGGTGTGCACCGACCCCTCTCGCTTTCCAGGCTTCAGCAAAAGCCTGCATTCGCCCCATAGGATGCACACACATTTCCCCTTCATTTTTGGAGGGGGAAAAGTGCGTCCTATAGGGCGAAAAATACGGTACATGCACCTGGTCCCATGCGCATCCCGATGCATTCATGGAGTGCTGCATTGTAGCAGAGAATGAAATCCTGCTTTGAAAGTGATAAATAGCCCATGATTTGGTCTGCCCTCTTGCTCCCCAAAAAATCTGGTAGAAGATTTAAAATTGTAGCTGAGGTGTGTCATTTTCCCGCCTGCTGCTGCCTTCAGGAATCCCAAAAATCTTAGATTTCTGCAGAGGACCAAGAGGCCTCAGTGGAAGCAGGGTGATCTAAACCATGGTCAGCAGGCTCAGGATTAGAGCAGGCATTTGTCCCTGGCTTCCCAGCCCTTCCAGTTCACCAACCTTCTTAGGTTAACAATGGATTCTCCTTGCCATGCCTGGCTCACCTTTTGCAGGTGGAGCATCCCAACCCTGGCGTCCGCTACCCAGGCACCACTCGTGTGGCCTACCTGCCCGACTGCCCCGAAGGCAACAAGGTGCTGGCGCTGTTCCGCAAGGCCTTTGACCAACGCCTCACTTTCACCATCGGCACCTCCATGACCACAGGCCGAGCCAACGTCATCACCTGGAATGACATCCATCACAAAACCAACTGCACCGGTGGACCGCAGCTGTAAGGACCTGTCATGGAGTAGTGGGGTGGGGGAGAGGGAGGGGGGATAAGTATGGTGGCATTGAAGGTTGGGTCACCAAGGGTAGGTGAGTACTTTAGAGGCTGCTTGGAAAAGGGTTCGGGTTCTCAGCAAGCTACTCCAAGAACCAGAACCGTGGGGTTAAGAGACATTACAGAGTCCTCAGGAAGCTGGCAGCAATCAGCAAGAGCTTTCTCTGGCTCCATTAACATTCATCTTCTGTCACATGACCACTCTGGGACCCTTTTGCTCAAGGTCCAGGTGCGTAGTTGGTTTTCCTGAACCCCAGAGAAAGAAGGATGGGAGGTTCCCTGGGGGCTGAGTTTATGCCCCTGATATGCTAGTTTTCTCTGGGCAGTGAGTCCTCCCCACCCCCTCCCCACAGTTCCCCATGCTCAGTCAGAAGTGGAAAATCTGGAAAATCACTGACCTAAGTGGTAAAACTCAGCTAAATTGCCAGGGCCTTGAAATAAGTTTATGACATTTGATCTCCGTTTCCCACCAGGTTTGGCTACCCTGATCCTACATACCTTGCTCGGGTGCAAGAGGAACTGCGGGCCAAGGGCATCACCAATGACTGATCTTGCTCCCTGCCACTGTGTCTCCAGGAATGGTGTGTTGTTTCTTCCTGGTCCAGCAATTGTGGAGAAAGCGTCCTCATCTCTCGGAGCAAACCGTCTCACAGTGTGATCTTGACCCAGGATGCAAAGTGCTGGGCATTCTGAGATGACATTTTGAATGGAATTTCTTGCTGGAAGGAGTTGGGAACAGAGGCATGGGGAAGAAGGCTGTGTTAGAGACCTGCATTTGAATTGGCTGGGTTAGAAAGTTCAAGTCAATCTGCACATTACACAGAATGAGTGAGTTGGTAGAGTCCTGGACTGTACCACTTCAAAATGCTTGCAGGGAGGGGTTTTGTTTTTATTTGATGACAATATGTTGTGTGGGTTTAAATAACATTAATAATAACAAACTCCATATCCAGGCATGTAATAAACAAGCATGTCAGGAAGAGAGCTACAGCAAAATCTTTCCCCCTGATGTGCTAGACTGCTGCATTTATTTGTTTAGAAGAATTTATACTGCTTAATCAAAACTCTCCTAAGTGGTGTACACAAACAGTGTGAAATAATTATCAGTGATATACAGATAAAATTAGCATAAATTTAAAAACAAATACAACTAAATTATATGTTGGGATAGGCTTGCTGCTTTTAAAAGGTGTTTAAAACAGTGTAATGACGGTACTTGCCTAACGTTAATACAAGCAGTTTTGTTGGTTGTCTTACATGGGAGAGCATTCACAAATAAGATCCCCACTGGCACCTGCAACCTGTAGTAACACAGTCCAGAATTCTACCACTGCATCTTGCATCATAGTAATTTCATTCCTTGGACCAAAATAGATGTGATGAAGGGCCCATAATGTTTTAGGTTTGCTCCTGTTTTTGGACCATTCACATTTCAAGAGGGGGGTTGTTTGTTTGTTTGTTTGTTTGTTTGTTTACTTACATCAAAGAGAGCATGCTGATGAGAAGAGCCAAGCCTTTCCCGCCTCATGCTTCAGGCATTTTTTACTTCAGCCAGGGTTGATTCTGGTAATAACAGCCAGGCTGGAAGAAGAACTTCAGGGAGCTTAGCCACAGATCACAGTAGGGTTCTGCCATGGGTGGAGCAACTACCCCCCCATCAAGTAAATAAATAAAAATACTTAACTAGCTGACCAATCGCGCCACAGGTAGCTCAGTTCTGCCCTCCCCCCCCCAACATAAATCCTGGCTACACGCATAGGTTCTGCTCTGCACACCATCTGTGTGTCCCTGTTGATGTTAAAATTAGACCTCTGCAGCCCTGTTTCTATTATGTTGGCCTTGAGTAGGTTTGGGAGGAAAACTGCTGGTGTGAGGAAGGCGCACCCATGAAAATTGGAGTGAAGTGAGAGCAGTATAGCGAGAGAAAGCAAGCGAAGGAGCACAGTGTGTATATCTTTTTGAGAAAAATTGGTGGCTTACCCAGAGTGTCCATGGCAGATGTTGGATTTTAAATCCAGATCTCCCACCTGTGAGGACATTGTTATATCCACTAGATCACACTGGATCTCATGTTCCTACTATGGGCAAGGGGTAGGGTTCTGTTCTTCCCATGAGGATGCCAAAATAAGGCCAAAATCCTCACCTTCATTCCACTCCCTCTGTGCCCTCTAGCTCGCTCGCAGAATTTTTAACACTTTTGGGACTGCCTATTAGAATAAAATTAAACAAAATGCACTTGTAGAATTTGTATCATTTGGGCGCAGAATGTATAGTCCCTGGGGTTTGGCTTGGAGTGAGTGGGAAGCAGAATTAGCATGGATTTGTTTTGGGTAACTGATCAACGCTGGAGAAAGAGGCCTATGTGCTGGGACCTTTCGTACACAGCCTCTTGTTCCTTTCAAACCCCTCGCTAGTCAGTGAGCAGCTCTGGCATCTTGGCACCCCACCCACCCATCATTCCTTGTGCTGCTGTCTTCAGGATCGGCATCAACCCCAACTTGGTGGAACTTTCTGGAAACATTGGGACTGTCCTTTCATGTCGATGTAGAAAGCAGCGGCTCCTCGACTCTGGGCACAGGCAACATGCCCACCGGCCCTGTGCAGAGGATGGGTGGCAACGTTTGTGGACCATGCCTTGTGTGTATATATATATACATATATACCTTCTGTGCTGGCATATCAGCTGTTGTGTAATTATTCCAACCAAGTCCTGTTTAGGACAAATCGTGTCGTTTGGGACTTGGCCAGGCCTGCTGACCCTTGTTGGCCGGCCTGTACGCTCTGGACTTTGGCGCCTACCTGTTGTTGAGTGTTTGCGGGAGGGTGGGGGACATCTCTTGGCTAAAGGTGAGCCTGTCGCCTCTGGCAGAGACAAATTCCAAGACTGTCTCCTACGGGTGAGAGCTCCCCTCAGATGCGCAGTTTGGACAGTGGGGCTTTCTTTGCTGTTTTAAAGAGTTACCTGAAAATACGACACTTGTTCTCTTGATCTTTTCTGAAATTATGTGTTGCAGTTGTGCTTGTGTTTATTATTATTTTGATAAGGGGGTGGCATTTTTTCTCTTCAGCCTCGCTCATAAGTCTGCAAGGACCCACAGTGCTTCTTACCCTGCCTTATTATTTAATTACTGCCCTTGACCATGGTGACTTACATTTTCAAACAATGTAATGTACAGTCTGATAGACATAACAGAAACAGGGAGGGGAGATGGGGAAGGGCAGTTCCAGGTATCAATTCTTGAATAACATCGCATTGATAGAACAATCACAGAGGGAGGCAGTTCTGGGAGGGGAGGGACCCAAACTACAGTCCTAAGTAAGCTGATGGAGATTGGGCCTTGCCTATTGCCTCCCATATCTGATATAGCAGCAGCTTTTAAGCAAGAACTGGTTCTTTTTCAGTTTTCAAAACGTTCCTTGCTTGTTCAGCTGGAGACGATTCTTACTATTGGTGACCAAGTGAGTGGCTGTATAACAAGCCAGCTTTTGCATTTATTTCCAAAATAAGATCTCAACCACAGAATTGATGAAGGGGGGGATGTTGCAAGGAAATTTAATTTTTCAATATTGTTTAAAAAAACATTTCAAAATCAGGTATTTCTCACCTAAAATTTTCTTTTTCCTTCAGTATCGCAGCACCTTACATGTTATCAGCTCTTGCGGGGGGGGGGGGGAGGAAGTATCTTAACAGTGTGGTGTAGTGGTTAAGAGTGGTAGACTCGTAATTTGGGGAACCGGGTTCGCGTCTCCGCTCCTCCACATGCAGCTGCTGGGTGACCTTGGGCCAGTCACACTTCTCTGAAGTCTCTCAGCCCCACTCACCTCACAGAGTGTTTGTTGTGGGGGAGGAAGGGAAAGGAGAATGTTAGCTGCTTTGAGACTCCTTCGGGTAGTGATAAAGCGGGATATCAAATCCAAACTCTTCTTCTTCTTCTTAACATAGCATTCCTATGAATGCTTAAAACAGAGACAGGGCACCTCCAGAAGGTGCTGGGCTCTTGACACCCATCATCTCTAACCATTCGACATGCTGG
Source organism: Podarcis pityusensis (assembly GCF_964106645.2). NCBI lineage: Eukaryota > Metazoa > Chordata > Lepidosauria > Squamata > Lacertidae > Podarcis > Podarcis pityusensis. The sequence goes on from NC_138029.1 coordinate 6,157,127, forward strand.
TTGGGCTGATGGCAGCTGGAGTCCATCACCATCTGGAGGGCCATAGGTTGCCCACCCCTGACTTAAAGCCTTGAAAAGGATTAAACATGACACCAAATCAAACTACATATCTCATGCAAGGCAGGGAGCAGCAAGCAAAAAATGGAAGCAATTTTTAATAAAAGAATTGTTGGTGGAGGAGGGGAGGCTTTGTGTTAATAGCATATTGCCAGATGAAAACCTTCAAAAATCCTTCATATTCTGGAGTTGTAAAGCTGGTTGTGGGGCATTTTAAAGAACAGCAAAGCAAGACTTAAAAGACCTAGCTGTTTGGATATGAGGCACAATGTTGTTTCTTTTATTGCACATGGAATATATTTGGCACAGTTTGGATCCCTGCAAGTATCTGCTTCTTGCCTTAAAAAAACAGTAACTAAAAACTCTAGTTCCTGGGATAAGTTTCAGCATATTGTCTGCACTCCCCGCCCCTTACTGGCTTGTTGCTGAATGTGCCCTCAGATGGCCTGTGAAATTCCTATGTGGCCTGCAGAGCTTTGTTGTGTTAAGTTTCTGTTAATTAACCACTCTTTCTAAACCACTGAGCCTCTTGGGCTTGCTGATCGGAAGGTCAGTGGTTGGAATCTGCTCCATGGGGTGAGCTCCCTTTGCTCAGCCCCAGCTTCTGCCAACCTTCAAAAGCAGACCAGTGCAATTAGATAGATAGGTACCACTGCGGCGGGAAGGTAAATGGCATTCCCGTGCGCTCTGGCTTTTGTCACCGTGTTCCATTGCGCCAGAAGCAGTTTAGTCATACTGGCCACATGACTTGGAAAGCTGTCTGTGGACAAATGTCGGCTCCCTCAGCCTGAAAAGCGAGATGAACACTGCACCCCATAGTCGCCTTTGACTGGACTTAACCATCCAGGGGTCCTTTACCTTTTACCTTGCATGTTCCTCAGGTGCCAGGGTGACCTGTCCAATTTCACACAGCTCAGGATAGCTGTGCCATGATCTCCCTAGCTTACTCCCAGGTAAGTGTGAACAGGATTGCAGCCTTGGCCTATCACACTGTATCAGGAGTGGGAAGCCTATCTTGGCCAAAGGGGCCTCTAGTTTGGCAGGGGTGGGGGTACACAAACTAGAGGCCCATTTCACAAAGTGCCTGAACTTGCTTCAAATGGAGGTATTCTGGGCTGTTGACATCTGGGGTCAATAAAACTATGCAGAAACCTTAAGCAGGAGGTGGAAGTTAACTTAAAAATAGGAATAGGGAGTTGATCTAATTCAAACCACAGAATTCAACAGCTTGCTAATAGTAAAGTTGCAAGGGATTTTGGTATCGTCCTCCTTCATGAGAAAAAGATTTCAGTGATTCTCGAGATCTTTATTAATCATATCTGGTCACTTTCTCAGCCTGATACTCCCTGCGTCTTTTGCTCTCCTCTTCCTTTTGCCTCCCTCAGCTACTGAGTCCTGCTCAGGACTAAGTTTTAAAACACAAGTGTATAGTTAACAGGATAAAACAGGACCTTGAGCTCTGTCTAGTTCAAACCCCTCAGCGAAGGAAGCCACTGCTGCAGTGACCATTTTTAATCTCAACCAGCAGCCTTGGAGCTTCAACTGAAAGGAATTTATTATTTCTTTTAAACTAGTGGCTCCGCTCAACAGCTGCTGCCATTCCCCTCACATTCCCCTGGATCGTCTCCTTCCACCCTCATGCAACTAGTGAGCTTGATGTGTTTGAAATGAGAGAGATGTTCACGCATATGGGGGGAAATTAAGAATTCAAAATTTGCCTCAGGAGGTTTCAGACCAAGTTCTGTCTACTGAACTGCTTCCAGTAACGCCCAGCCAGATTTCCCAGCGAACCTCCTAAGCAGAGCAAGATGGAGTTCGTCCCAGCATTTGTCCACGTTATCTGGTAGCTGAATGTCTAGTCTATTTCTGATCACCGAGGCAACATTTTGGCAATTGTGTTTTATAACCCAGCTAAACCAAATGTCCCTGAATGTGTGGTCATCACCACATATTGAGGCAATAAATCCACTAAGTGAATTATATCTTGCGTGACGAAATATTTCCTTTCCTTTCTCATTTCTTGGAATTGCTGCATAGTTTACCCTGCCTGAGCCTCTGCCGAAAGTACCCTGAGAAGCACTGTTGCCAGTGATCAATTTCCACATGCTCTCTTCCACTTCAGTATTAAATTAAACTTAGTTTGCAATTCTGTGCCTACTTGAGTATAAGCCACATTGAACTCAGTGGGGCTCATTCCATGTGACTACATTGGACTGGGATTCACGTTCTTGCTGGGAGAATGCAGTGATATTCAGACGCTCCCAGGGACTCCTGACACTATGGACTCATTTACACCATACATTTAAAACACTATGATGCCACTTTAAACAGTCATGGCTTCCCCAAAGGATTCTGGGAGCTGTAGTTTGTTAAGGGTGTTGAGAATTGCCAGGAGACTGCTTATTCTCCCAGAGCTACAGTTCCCAGAGTTCCCCGTGTCATGGAATTGATTGGTAATTCACCTTGGGATTTGTAGCTCTGTGAGGGGAATCAGAGTCTCCTATTAACAAATTACAGCTTCCAGAATTCTCTGGTGGAAGCCATGCCTGTTTAAAGTGGTATCATAGTGATATGCTGTGAATGTGGCCTATGTTGCTACTTCTGGGATTTGATGTAGAGGCTTTGGTCTTCCCCAAAATAAATAGGGCTAATGTGACCGTTTTAGAAAATCTGACCTGTGCTGGATTCCCTTGCCATTAATATTAATTGATGAATTGCTTCTCAAAGCAATTCACATGACAATAAATACTTATATAAAGCAATAACATGTTTAAAAGAATATGGGATAAAGCAGGACCTGGCGAGATGTTGCTTTATATCAGCCTTCACCAACTGGGTACGCTCCAGATGTTGTTGGACTACAACTCGAACCAGCCCTAGCCATCACAGACAAACTGCTTCATTTCCAATCCTGCAAGTTTTTAAACCACAAATGTCCCAGTTCATTTTTTGTGTGCTGTTTTTGTTGCACTGTCTTGAAGGAGTGTCCCTCCAGACAGCAATATTGCAATAAGATTGGGGATGCATTGCATAACAAATAAAACTGAATGGTGTGTGGACAGTCCAGTATAAATTTAGCACTAATGCGTTATTATTTTGTCAGTTTCATACACCTGCCAAAAAAAACCCCTAACCCTCCCCCAACCCCTGGCAATCTGGAGTGGCCCCTCATTTAGCCTCCGCAGCTAACATTTCCAGCTTTGCATTTTGCTCCTGTGAGGCCAACCAGAAGCAAAGTAAATTAAGCATTCCCCATTGATGTGCTGTGTTACTTTTCTGTCAGCAGGTGGCACTATGAGGTCAAGCAATCCCCAGCCAAGGTGCATGACTTGCAGGGAGACAGGGGCCCAGTGGCAAAACAGGGGTACTGGCTGCCAACCAGCTACCCTCTGGCTAAGTGTGGATGCAGACAGTGGCGTAGCATGGGGGGCCACTGGGGTGTTTGCCCTGGGTGCAAAATTGTTAGATGGTGCAAAATTTCAACACCCAGTATTGCCTCTACAGCTGCGTGCTTCTGTTGCTGGTCTCCGTTTAAAATGGCTTCTCCATGCAAACCAGGAAGTGGCCTCTCCAGACAATGACTCTTTTTTTCTTATCTCTGCAGCTGCGATCTTCTGGGTGACTCAGTCGCTGTAAGGCAGTTGCCTACTCTGTCTCATTCCCTGCCTCCCACCCACCCCCTCCGTGTGGCCCTGGGTGCTGGCACCCCGTGCTATGCCACTGGATGCAGCAACATGAAAGGGTGTGTGTGTCACAGCACGTCCCAAGGACTGAGAAACAGAAACACATGGTAAACATTAGAGCAAATCCTCTCTTCGCATGCGAGGCTTCGCTCCCAAAACTGGGATGGGAGCCTGGCTTTTGTACTCCCAAGGGCAGCAGCTGTCACCGAAGGCAGGAACTCTCCAGTCATCTTTCTTACCCCAGACCTGAATCCTGATGCCTGCAGGCCTTGATCTGTGCAAGCGCTTTATGCCCCCCACTGCTCCCAGACCTCTCTCCCACCGCCACCTCTACAGTAGTGCCTTGCCATTGCCTTGCAAATTGTGTGCCTAGTTAGGCCAGCTATTTTTAACCTTCAGATGCATCTATTTTTATCCCCGCTCCCTTTGCGCCAGGGGCTCGTGGGCAGTGCTGATCCGGAGTGGCACTTCGGAAAGGCAGTTACAGGGTGCGCACACACATGGGCACCCAGCCCGCTTTGTCGCTGCCTTTGGGAGGGAGGAGGCTCATGGGGGCCTCTCAGAAAAGAGGATGCTCCAGTTCCCTTCAGTCTCCACCCCACCCCACCCAGACTGCAGCGGGTTTGGTCTCAGCCGAGTCCCTCTCCTTTGGAGGGGGGCGTTGATCCTTGCGCTTTCCCCATATTTGGCAATTTCTCTTCTGGAGCACAACCCAGGTTGGCTCCAGAAGTCTGGAACAGTCCTCCTCAGCTATGTGTTCAGGTCAAGATCCTTCCAGGGACAGAGTTAGGGAAGGGACATGGGAAAGCAGTTAATAATATATGTTGCTTCTTCACTATGCAGGCATGTACTGATTGTGATTCCCCCGCCCACTCTGCTCCATTGCTAAAGACCTGCAGCAGAGGAAGCGGGAATCACATCATACTGGAAAAGATGCCATTGTCCTCCAAGGCTTAATAATCCGGTTGCTACCCTCCTGTGTTATGATGGCAGGACAGCAGATGTATTTCTGAGCAACAGACAGCCTTGGAGCAATCCCTGGGGCAGGCAAAAAGACAGGCGTAGTTCTCACAGTGGGAATCTCCAGATAACTTCAGAGTATTTGCCCTTAAACCATAATTAACCTGGCCCTGCCCACAGAAATTCTCTATAATTGGAACTGTGCTGGGCAAATACAGAGGGATCAGTGAAAGACTCTGCTGTCTGCTCTTGGGAAGTGAGGCTGAGGCCAGAGTGCTGGACTTGACAAGATCCTTGGTTTCAGTGAAACATTCAGAAGCCGTTATAACACTGAACATCAAGTGCTGGGAACAAACAGAGGTCACCACTGTAATGTCCTGCATGGCGCATACCCAGCTGTACTCTGGACAAGAAGCACACCAAGGGCGAGTTGTTGAGTTGTTACCAGAATTGTAAACCAATTCTATGTTGGGGTTTTTAGGTTAAATCTGGAAGGTAATTCTAGTGTGTTGTGGAGCTTCATTTGATGTATGCACACTCAGGCTGTGTACACGCCGTACATTCAAAGCAGATCTAAAGAACATGACCAAAGACCTTCCCCCACATTATCTCCCTTTGATAAAAATTAGATGGCCTGTGAGCGCCATGCCAGTGGGCCTCCTTCCAGGTCACGGATCCCTGATGCTCTGATGTTGCAGGTGCCACAGAAAAAATGTTTATGTCCAAAGAAGAGTATAGGGAAGCCCTTGAATGGAGAGCTTCACAAAAACAAAAAGCATGCCTGCTGTAACTTTTAAAATGGGCTTGGCTTCCTCACTGGTGGCAGCAGTCACAGCTATGGCATGTGTGCCAAGACAACCTAATGGGTGTTACCTCACTTTATACTGAAAATAACTACACAGGGTAGACTAGTCTGAGAGGGGGGTGTCTCTTGCTCAAGGCCACACCGTGAACCTCCTGGCCCAACAGTGCTTGAACTCAGCCTTCCCACACCTGAAAGGGAGACTTGGGGTGGGTGTCTTCGCCTTCCCCATGTCCCTTTCTCTCTATACATGTTCAGGCACAGAGCAGCTATTCCTGTCTCCGTTGGTGTGCTGGTGAGCTGAGATCCAGGGACATTAACAGAGAACTTGCGGGCACTGGAGACTTAGCAGACATGTCCTGAAACACCCCCTTTCTTCCAGGGAACACTTTGTATAGTCCGTAGCCTCTTAAGAAAGCTGGATCTGGTCTCTCATCCCTCACACTTTTCTCTGGAAAGCCAGGGACAGGGCTGTGCCTTTTTGAAGAGCATCCAGCCAGCTGTCTGGGGAAGCACCTGCTCCTGCTACTGCCTGGCTTGCTGCACCTCACAGCTGCTTGCCTGGATAGTCTCACTTCCCAGATGGTCAGTCAAGAGCTGAATGAACCAAGGAGAAAGCAGGAGACAGACAGAGAAATGGAGAGAACAAAGTTAGACGCATGCTGGACTGCCATACATTCCTGCCTGGTCTCTTTCATGCTACCAGGCGACCTGCCTGGGAGCATTCAGATGTGCAAAGTGAAAGTGGGTCTCCCCACCCAGAGAATCCATTATCACCAAGTTGGAGGTGAGAGGCACAAAGCTCTCTTCAAATCTAAAGAGAGGAGAGGTGAGAGATGGCAGCAGCCTGAGAAGTTCCAAATGAGGAGACTTTCCCCCTACTTTGATGGGACAAATGTGGGTCCCATCTGAAGCAAAGCAATACACTGAGATGTCTGTTAGAATCATAAAATTGTAGAGTTGGGAGGGACCACAAGGGTCATCTAGTCCAACACCCTGCAATGCAGCAATCTTCTGCCCAATGTGTGGCTCAAAACCATGACCCTGAACCCACGCTGAAGGTGTGGGGTTTGCAGCAGAGAGAGCTGAAAAGCTACAATTTGAAGCAAGTGGGCAGGATCCAATGGTTTTGGATTTTTATTGTGAAAATTGAAATAAACCTTCCATTCTAATCAAACCTAAATTTGCTTTCCTGCTCAAGAACATGGAAACAGAAACCATCTACACAGTAATAAACAAAAGGAAGGGGTTATTATCTGGGATTAGAAACAATATTGTATTTGGTTGCTTTTTAAAAAATTTAAATTCTAAAAAATGTAAAAACCACATACACAGAAAAAAACGAAAAAGAGAAAACTAACCTGGTTGATCCCCCCAATCCAAACCACACCCCAGCCATCAGTTTGGAAGACATGTGTGCATGTATATAGAGGAGAATGGGAGATTGTAATCTAGAGGATTCTGTGTTACAAGAGCAAAAAACTTGGCAGATTTGGCAACAACATGGAATATGTTCAATATTCTGCAATATTTTAAAAGTACTCTTCTAGTAGCACAGTCAAATACGGCTGCATGGCTATTATCAATCCCTTTTTGACATTCAGTTAGAGTGTATTGGCTACAACCATATTCTTGGAAACTACCTGCTTATAAAACCATTGTACTCATATTGACGTAAATATTCCACAAGGCTCCTCCCTTATTCCCCCCCCCCAATATTTCACACTTTCTCTTTTCATATCTATCATTTTCTATTCCATTCACTTCAACCGTACCCTACTCACAAGCTTCATGGCTTGTTTATGGGTATTGTGAATGAGAAGGGTAATTGTGGGCATTCCCTTGTGAGAGCAGAGAGCTCCAGGAGTGCATGCACAAATTTTGCCCCACTATTTAGTGTGAGCTTGAGTTGGGGAAGTAGCAGCCGAAGTGTGAGTGCTGTTGCTATTTATAAATAAATACATGCTTGTATATTTAATAGGTATGGCTGCTTGTCTGCTGCCCTTCTGCATTTTGGATCTGCTAGTTGTTATTAAGGTCCCCATATATCAGTTGTTTTTATATTGACGGTTTAAGAGGCTGTCTTACCTAATTATTCTGTGCTGCTTTAAAACATGGATTTTTGTTCTATTTTTTGGTCACTTTTTATCATATTATGTTTTTCTAATGCTGTAAACCACTCTGATATTTATCTATTTAAAATATGGCAGCAGTGCCAGAGGCAGCAAAGTTTCTGAATGTTGCTGGAAACCTCAGGAGGAGAGTGTGCTGCTGTGCTCAGGTTCTGCTTTGCAGGCTTTGTGCAGGCGTGCAGAGTTGGTCACTGTGAGGACAGGATGCTGGACTAGATGGGCCATTGGCCTGCTCTACCACGGCTCCTCTTATTGTCTTAATGGAAGTTTTCTTCCCACTGCAAAAGTCAGGATTCCTCCCACCCATTTTTTAAAAAAACATTTCACGCCAGAGCTAACTACATAACAAACATCATGTCTCGTGTGGCTTGCAGCCCATTCAATTCCCTAATGGCTGCTGGGCAAATCTTGCCAAGGAAATGCATCCCACTAGCATTAGGCCTGCCAGAGGGAAAAGTCTAAAATAAGAAACATTTTGGAGCTGTTGGGCTGAAATATGGAGCACACTGATTAGGGTTCTTCCCCTCCCCATTCTGTGGGGACTGAATAAGGTATCTTAAGACTGTGACTCAATACAGACTCCATCTGTGGCTTGGACAACAGCCTCTTCTCCCCCACCAATCTAGCCTGATACCAGAGTGTTGGAGACCTCGAAAGCTTGCACACTGTTTGACAGTGTTTTGGCTGGCCTAATAAAGGTATCGCACTAATGTGGATTTTGTATGGAGAGAAGTAAACCAATGAGCCTGGGGTTAAATGACCCACTAAGCCAAAACACAGCTCACCGCAGCACTTGAACAGCAGGAGCACATCAACTGTCTTTCCAGGAGCCCAGGCCTTCATGCCACGCCATGGTTTGGCCTTAAGATGATGTCTGCCAGATCATACTTTCTCCTTCTAGAGCAGAGCTTTCCAAACTTTTCATGTTGGTTAAACACCTTTTAGACATGCATCATTTCGCAACACAATAATTCAGTTTTACTAGCAAACGGGAGGTTAAACTAACCCCTTTCTAGCCCCAGGAGGAGGGCAGGGATTGTTTGCACGACACACCTGCACACTGCAGCTGACACACTAATGTGTCACAGCACAGAGTTCGAGAGCACAGGAGCTGAATTAACTTTGTGGCTAAAAGGCTATGAGCAATGAATCAGAAAGTCCCTGGTTTGAATCCTCCCTTGGACATAAACTCACTTGCTGGCCTTAAGCAAACCACCTTCTCAGCCCCATCCGCTCCAACCTTACTGGGTTGTTGTAAAGCTGACATGACGTGTCAAAGTTTGAACATTAAGGGAGCCTACGACTTATTGCAACAGCTCAACTGCTACTGGTGTATTTCCTGGCGCAATTCAAAGTTATGGTTAGGCTTTATAAAGTCCTTAGGTCCAAGCTATCTGAAAGACTGTATTCCCTCATATGAACCTGCCCAGGTTTTGAGACCTTCGCAGGAGGCCCTTCTCTCCGTCCCACCACCCTCACTGGCACCCTTGGTAGGAGAACAGGAGAGGGCCTTCTCGGTGGCTGCTCCCAGATGTTGGAACTCCCTCCCTGGAGAAGCTAGACTGGCTCCCTCCTGCCCTTCCACTGGCCCTTGAAGACTTTCTTGTTCCAACAGGCTTTGGGGGACCAACTGCTCTTAATGAAAGGGCTGATGCTTGTGGTAATTATTGGTTTAGCTTTAATAGATCATACACATTTACATAGTTTTAATCAATGTCTTAACTGTTTTTGAGTTGTTGTTTTCCCCCTATGTTTTTAGCTGTTCTTAATTGTTGTCTGTAAGCTCCTTTGAGTCTCTGTCAGGGAAAAAGGCGGGATATAGATAAATAAAATCATCATCATAACCATAACAAACCTGGCAACCTCTCTTACATCCGGGATGTTGGCTCATATGATGGATGTGTGCGACCTGTATAGGTTTCACTGGTACTGTTGCTGCAGGTTTTCTCCTCGCCTGGGCTACGAAAGCCTGAGCCGCCGTCGGGAAGAGGCGCCGCTTTCCGGCCCCCGGGGTCTCACCGCCCCGTTTTGAGGCGGAACTTGAGAGGCCCGTCAGCTCAGCTGCGCTGCAGCCCCGTCCCGTCTGGAGACGCGCACCGACCGGCGGCGGAGCTGGCTGGCCGCGGCGCCTCCGGGGGACCGGGACGCGGCCGGGGCGCGCAGGGAGCCAAGCGGCGGGCAGCGCCTCCCACCCCCGCAGGCCGCCCGCCGAGGGGCGCAAGGACGTCTCCGGGCATCCTGCGCGAAGGCTCTCGGCTCCTGTTTGAGCCGGCCAGAGTTCCGTTTGAGTTGGCGGGGGAGGCCTCTTGAACCTTTCCAGCTCAGCTCCAGGTAGACAGGTAATCAAGAAGCGAGGGCGCTCCAGAGCACGTGCAGACTGCATTCCGAGTAAGGCAGCTCCCAGCTGACTTGAAAGTAAGGGCCGGGCCTTTCAGTCGGTAGGAAAAAAGAAATTCAGTACCTTAGAGGCAGAAGCTTTCCCCCCTCCCTCGAATGTCATGTGGTGGAATATTAGAGGGCGCCGAGCGTGACCATAATAGCCCCCCCCCCCCCCATTTTGCAACCCTAGTCCGAAGACAGCTTCCTTGTGGAAATGTGATATTCCAGCATAGATGTGAACTCCATCTCCCTTTTGAGATATTATCCACAGTTTTCACGCCTGGAGGAGGGTGAAATACATGTTCTTTCTCAAGACATTTCTTATAATCTGGAGTTTCAGTTAAGTGGTCTTAGGAGAGTGCATTTGCAGTTGTTGCTTTAATATATTTAGACGGTAAAGCCACTGCTGCAAATGTCTAATTGTTCAGAACATTTCAGGATTCAGAACTGTTTATGGGTTTGGGAAAATACAGAGTAGAGGATTCTTCCAAAGAAAAGCACAAAAACTCCACCATTAATTACATTCTTGAAAACCACCTCCACACCTCTGGCTTGGAAGAGTTGGCAGTGGTTACTCAGTGGCCAAGCAAAAGCACTCTACACATGCTCAGAAAGGGCATCCTAAGATTTATTGCTCTAAACGCAGCAAGCCATTGGAAAATTGCTTCGGCCTCTGCCTAGGAAGCACAAAACAAGCAGAAAATCTCTCGGACCTGTTTTTTCTGGGCACAGGACAAGAGGAAGCCTTCAGTGACCAGACTACTCAACTAGGTGCCCCAGAGATGATTATAAGGCATCTTCCTGTGCTCCTAGTAATGATTGATTGATTATATTTCTGTGCTGCTTTTCATTCAAATGAATCCCAAAGCAGCTTACAAACAGTAAATAACAATAACTTGATAAAACGTAGTAGAAAAAGATGTTATGTGAGATGCACTCTGCAGAAGCAAACTCAACTGGTTTAACACCAGGTATGCAAAGAGGACAGACACAAGGGACCTTGCGCAGGAGAGGGGAGAGATCAGTAGATTTATATTGTAGTCATCCCAGAACAGAAAGGACCAATTTGGATGGCTCTGAAAGAGGCTCAGACATAATTATGAAGGAGAAGGATCTCAATGGCTACTCAACTTTGCTCAATTATGTAGACCTGAACCTGGTATTTCAATATATTTAATGTATTAGTAGATCACTTTAATAAGGGACACAGGCTGATAGGACTTGCCGATCAGAAGGTTGGCAGTTCGAATCCCCGCGACGGGGTGAGCTCCCATTGCTCAGTCCCAGCTCCTGCCAACCTAGCAGTTTGAAAGCATGTCAAAGTGCAAGTAGATAAATAGGAACCACTCTGGCGGGAAGGTAAACGGTGTTTCCGTGCGCTGCTCTGGTTTGCCAGAAGCGGCTTAGTCATGCTGGACACATGACCTGGAAGCTGTCTGCAGACAAACGCCAGCTCCCTTGGCCTATAGAGCGAGATGAACACCGCAACCCCAGAGTTGGTCACAACTGGACCTAATGGTCAGGGGTCCCTTTACCTTTACCTTTTAGATCACTTTAATGCAGGTTACTTATGCCTTAGCTGTTAGAGTGATCCCGTAAGGCTGAATGCAGCCCACTCCTGCCTTAGAAGGTGCTCTCAATCTCAGCTCTTTAGGGTGGCATATTCAGAATAAAGTTGCTGGGTGGTGGTACACCCTGCTTAGAAGGAAAATGAGATGGGGCAGTTACCTGTGGAGAAGCAGGATATGCATTGGGGTGAAAAGACACCAGGGAGCTGTGCATGTGATGCACCTCCCATACCCTTTTCCTGCAGCTCAATCAGGCTCTTGCACAGAGGCAGTAATCTGGCCTCGCCAATCCTCTGCCTGAAATCTGACACTGCATAGATAGCTGTTCCTTCTGCAGGGCAAGCTATCTGCATTTGTAATTTCCCCAAAGTTGGAACATGGCCACTGCTGAAGCTGGTGCTGCGTTGCAGCTCTGGAGAATTTTAAAGGATCCCTTACTTAGGAAGCAGGATCCTTGCAAAGGATGCTGCTGTAAAATGTCTCCTGCGGCAGCACACTTACCATAACTGAGATCCTGTATGTCCACAACATCTCAAGGGCACTTGGCTGGAGAAAGCTGGCATAAAATACTGTACTGGATCAGAAAAGGTGGGGAATAGCGGTGTGTGGCCTTCTAAATCTTGTAGGACTGCAACTCCCAGATGCCCTGACAATGGTCAGGGATGATGGGAATTGTAGTCTAGCAACTTCTGGAGGGCTACAGGTTTACCAGCCTGGCCTTAGGGTAAGGTAAAGGTAAAGGGACCCCTGACCATTAGGTCCAGTCGTGGCCGACTCTGTTTTTTTTTTTTTTTAATGATATTTATTGAGATTTCAAAAACATAAAATTACATAAAAGACAATGAAAAATATAGGGAAAAAAATAAAAAAGAGAAAAAACATACAAAATGCAAAGTATATATAAAAAATATATAGAAAGAACACTTAGAAACAAATTTATCCTTTCGTATCTTACATTTCATTTCCTTGCTTTCCTGACCTCCTCTCACCTCCCTTTTTTGTATTCCGGTTCAATTGGTTAATTCAGCAATTCCTTTCCCTCTTTGTTTTTGTCTTAGTCCTTTAACTTAATATATTATAGCTTTAAATTCTCACCTATTAACCAGCCATTTTTTCATACACCTTTATGACATTGCTGCTAGAACCACTGAATATCATTCTAACATTCATTAATTTTACAATTTTTCTGTAAGTAGTCTTTAAATTTCTTCCAATCTTCTTCCACCGACTCTTCACCCTGGTCTCGGATTCTGCCAGTCATTTCCGCCACAGTCGTGGCCGACTCTGGGGTTGCGGTGCACATCTCGCTTTATTGGCTGAGGGAGCCGGCATACAGCTTCCGGGTCATGTGGCCAGCATGACTAAGCCGCTTCTGGCGAACCATAGCAGCGCAAGGAAACGCCGTTTACCTTCCCGCTGGAGCAGTACCTATTTATCTACTTGCACTGTGTGCTTTTGAACTGCTAGGTTGGCAGGAGCTGGGACTGAGCAACAGAAGCTCACCCCATTGCAGGGATTCGAACCACCAATCTTCTGATCGGCAAGCCCAGGACGTAAATAAGAATATGTGAGAGAGGGGTGCTGTTTTTGTGTTATTATGGTATATATCAAATTGTAAACCGCCCTCTGATCTTCAAATGAAGGGTGGTATAGAAATAATAATAATAATTAATTAATCAATCAATCAATCAATCAAATTAAGAATCCCCCCACGTGCTGGTGGCTGCAAAGGCAAGCCTGATGATTGTGGGCATCAGCCCTGCTGGATGGCTAATCCTGGGAAGCGACTGTTGTTGTCAGCAAGTGCTGTTGTTACAGGGAGAAGAGCTGGTTACTGAAGGGGGGGAAGGGGGGCAGTCTTTGTGTATTTAGCACAAGAGGCAGGCTTGGGGGTTCAGAACTGGAATGGGAGCCTTAAGGCAGGACCCGAGCTGGGCAGGGGAGAGAGGCTGCCCAGAGAGCCTTGCATGGCTGGCTGGGGTGGGGTCAGGACTTAGTGGCTGCGTGGCAAGGGAGTGGGAGAGGGTACTGCTGCTCCCATCCCTCCAGGCTCCCCCCCCCCCACTCATGGCTCATGCTCTGCATTTTGGCTCCAGAAATGTGTTTTGTCTCTCTGGAAAGTGGGAATGAAAAACTACAGGAAATGAACATCCCGCAAGGGAGGGGGGAATGGCGGGGGAGCCTCATTACCGTATTTGCAGGGCTATAGTGGGCAACAGAGGAAGGAAGCAGTACCGTAATTGCATTGCAGATGCAAAGAGGCAGGGCAGTTGCAGAAGCTGCGCCTTAGAGAGTATAGAAAAGAGAACTTTGGGTGACTTTGCACAGCGGTGAGGGCGCCCTGAGGAGGTGGGGAGGTAGGGCAAACTCCCAAAATGAGAAAAGACCACAAGAGGCAATCATTGCCATTATTAAAACCCTTTAAAGGACATCAGCAAAGAAGGCATAGTGGCCCCGATATGATAATGCTAGGGAACAGGGTGGGGTGGGGATGTGGCATATAGGTCATACATTTAAAGCACGTGCCCCACAAACAATGCTGGGAACTGTAGTTTGTTTGGGTGCTGGGAATTGTAGCTCTGTGAAGGGGTAAACTGCGGTTCCCAGAATTCTTGGTGGGCAGTGGGACGTGTTTTAAATATATGGTGTGTACACAGCCTAAATATTCCTTCTCTCTGAATGTAACACTGAGCTGAAGTTCTATGCATACTTACTTGGACCAAGCCCCATTAGCCCCTGTTGGATTTACTCCTGAGTAAACATGCACATAGATTAAAAAGAGCAACAGGGAACAAAGTGACCTACGTAATCTTGGCTGTCGCTATTCTGATGATGCAATAAATGCCCCCTGAACATAGCTGGCCCTTTTGGGTGTCATGCATCCAAGAGGTGATGTAATACATAGCATAAGGTGGTATTCTGGATGCGGGTGGAGAAAACAGATGCTTCCCACCCCCTGAAGCACATCTCAGGCTGCTCAATAGTGCACCACATCTTCTTTGCCAATCCCTTCTTGTTCTGTGCGATGGCCACCCTGAAGCTGTCGGATTGGCCTGATCTAGAAGAAAGAGAAGAGGAGACTCTTGGTCTAGACTCCTGCAATCCAGTTTGGTTTGTAGGTAGTGGATCCAGCAATTTGTTGGGCTGCTGCGAAATTGCTCTTCCATTGATTCTGGCAGAGGGGGTTTAAATGGCTGTCTGGGGCCCAACTGCAGTGCTATTTGGTGGAGGAAGTCATGGCGGACTACAATGGCTCGCTTTCCTTTCTGGGCTATACAACAGGGGAGAGGAACCTGTGGCCCAGCAGACATTGTGAGGCCCCTACTCCTAACAGCCTCAGCCAGTGATCAGGCATGATGGAGCTGTAGCCCAGCATCTTCAGGGGGGCCTCAAGTTCTCCAGGCTTGTTGTAAAAGAATGATTGCTCAGCTGCATGTGGCAACCAGCTACGTGGCCACCTGTTCTCCTGGACACATGCCCCTTGTGTCCAACGACAGGACTGAGAAGCAGCAAGACAATGCTGAGTGCATGGGTCTCAGTGCAACCTGGGCTGAATCATTAAATGCCTGGTTTTACCACCTTCTTTTTCCTCCCACCTCTGCTGCGACCCCCAATAAGCTTCATTAAATACAAACCCCCAAATTTGGGATCCCTTCCAAACCCTTCGTAGGGTTTTGTATTCAGATTGTAGGTTTTTGTAGGGTGAGCCCCATGTTTTCTGGGGCTTCCCAAACTGAGTAATTGATACTTCAAACCAGGGTTTTGTAGTTAACACCCAGAAAGCAACAATTGTCTGATTCACTTCAAACCTGTGCCAGTGTTTTGCACAAAACGGTTACAAGACCCAGAAAAGGTTTGGAGGGGATCCAAAATGTCAGGGTTTATAGTTAACTAAGCTTCCTCTGTGTTTTATTTAAGCCAGTCCCTGTGTGAGAGTCCTGTAGTTTCCTAGGGCTAGCTGGTTTGCCCCTTCTGCTGCTCCTTCCTCTACCACAGCGCTATCGATTTTTTCCCATATATAGACTGAGCTTCCAGCCATGGCTGTGCAGTCAGGCTTTGTCCATAGTGTCCTCTCTGCCCCTCCCTGTCCCTAATCCATTGCTATCTAGGAGGCTGGATCTTCCCAGTGTAAATAAGGATGATGTTAAAGAGATAAAGGACTTAGAGTCCAGGCAGGGAGGGGTGCGGCTGGAAAGCAGCAGATTGTAGCAGGGAAGTTATGGTAGCTGGAAGCGGGCTGGCTGGGAACTGGTCTTTACTTGGCTGTCCCAGCACCAGCACACAGGCAGGGTGCCCAGTCTCCTCCCAGTCTCTGTCTCCCTTCCATGCCTCTGGCTCTGAAGCCAAGGGCGGTGGGAGAAGGTGAGCGGGACCCGCTGCATCATGAAAACCCCACCACGGGCAGGGGGGCGCACGGACCAGATGCTGGGGGCAATGGGGGATATCCTGACATCGCTGGCGCTACCCAGCCAACAGTGGGTAAGGGGGAAAGAAGACTTGGCCAAGGCAGCGAGGCAAGGAAAGGGGCAGACCTGACTGCAGAGCGGAGGATGTTTGGGAGAGGCGGGAGAGGCAGGAGTTGTTTGTGGGCCAGCTCTGTTGTTGGTTGCCGTCTGCCCAGGAAGGAGTGCCGTGCTTGAGAGGCGGTTCTGCTGCCATGCTTTGACTGTGCATTTGAGGAAAGGTGGGGGGGTGGCAGGGATGGAAAACAGCTCCCCAGCAAAGCAGGCTGGTCCTGTCAGAAACCCTTTGCTCCGCACCAGACCCAGTGTGGAAGAGACTGAAACTAATATGTTGCATCTGGCCTTTTGTACAGCACCTAGCACACAGACATCCCCAAAGGAACATTCTCTACTGATCCCTTGGCTGAGGCATGTCAGGGTGCCTTGTGCTGCAGATAGACACTTCTGTTTGTTTGCTTGTTTTGAAAGTCTGCCGTTGGCCCCAGATCAAAGGTTTCCCAATCCTGCCTGCCTAGGGCCCTTT
Source organism: Podarcis pityusensis (assembly GCF_964106645.2). Classification (NCBI taxonomy): domain Eukaryota; kingdom Metazoa; phylum Chordata; class Lepidosauria; order Squamata; family Lacertidae; genus Podarcis; species Podarcis pityusensis. The sequence goes on from NC_138029.1 coordinate 6,173,694, forward strand.
CTCAATCCTCCAGGCACCTCCAGCCCTGAGGACGAGGGAGCGAGAGCCTCTCTCTGCCTTCTGTTCTCCTTGCTTCTGACTAAGCTGAGATCCCTAGGCATTGGGGTGAGTTTTCCCATTCCCCCCCCCCCCTGTTATTTAATGATTCTTACTGGCCCCTGTGATGTGGCAATGTTCTCTCTGGGGATTTCTGTTCTGATCTTTTGCTCCAGGCTGGAGCTGTGCCTCCCCCACCCCCAGCGCTGATATCCTCAGTCTGGGATGGAAAAGTCAGCTTGTGGGGTGTGGGGTGGAGCAGTGCTGCAGGGTGGGGCAAGCACAGCTCGAGTGGAAAAGTAAAGCTTGGAAGGCTGGGCTTAAAAATATATATATTCTCTTTGGAAATCTCCAGTCTTTGCATAACTAAATGGGCTGCATTGGACGAGGCTGGTAAGTTACTGGGAGGGCTTTTCACAGCAGAGGACAGTGTTCTGTGGCCCCTGTGGGTTTTGTGCAGTACAGTGGGGTTTTTGTAGGGTTTTTCTGAATCAGTGGTGGATGGCGCTTGTTGGGCTGGAAGGTTGGGAGCCCAGCAGTTAAGTGGGGCCAGAGCCAATGGCAAGCAGTGCCAACCCATTCTTGTTTTGACCCCATTGTCCTCCCTGCTGAGTTCTACAAGGGCAATGCAGAGACTAAGGAGAAGGAAGATGTCAGGAAAGGGCCCTCCTGGTTGCAAGGAGGAAGGCAGGCAGGTGGCGGCTTAGCTGAGGGCAGACTGAGGTTGTTGGGGCACTGCCCCCTTTGCCCTGAGGGACCGGCCTCCCCTGTTCTGAACTGTCTATAGTGGGGGTTTTGGCGTTATACTGGCTGGAGAGCCCTTTAGATGTTGGGGGGGCGGTGTCACTGGGGTACTCCAGTTTCTTGGTAGATCACACTTCATGGGCATCTTGACCCATTTTTATTAATGAGGCTTTTTAAAGGGGGGAAAACCCATGCCTGTCATTGAGACATTGTTTCTTCATTGACTAAAATGTATTCTCAGTTTCAAATTGACTCTCTTTCACTTTCTGATTCACATTAATGACAGTAGCCCATGGCGTGCAGATGTCGAGCAAGAGATCACATCTATGTAATACTTTCGAAGCACCATTATACCACTCTAGCCATCCTGGAGAATCCTGGAGATTGTAGTTTGTTAGAGAGTGAGAGGTCAACGCCCTTCGAAACAAAACAGTGCCCCCTGTGGTTCTCAGGACTCCCCATTACTGTTGAAGTGATATAATCGTGATTTCAGTGCATGGTGTGGATGTGACCAGGGAGAGAGAGGAAGAAAGGAAGTACAGTAAATTCTGAAAGAGAAAAGTGCTTTCCAGTTGGCCAAGGTGATAGCTCTGGCTTCTCATTTGTGATGCAGTTTGAATAGGTAAGAAACTGCTGGTCCAGGGGTCTTCTCCAGGGACTGAGAGGGACCTCTCCTGTTCTTACATTCTCCACATACTGCAATGTTCAGGGGAAGGAGCAGCAATTACAGATTATGTCTGGCCAGTAAGCCAAGCCAACAGCTGAGGACACCTGCCCAAAGGCCCTTTCTGTATCAACAGGTGGGGGAGAACATCCTTGAAATCCACTGAGTTACTGAAGGCCACCCCCCTTAGTGGACTGCATCTTGCATGGTAGCACTTTACTAGCTCACAGAAATCTTTCCTAGCCTATTTGCACAGCCACGTCTTCCAGGTGCACTTTTGAAAATCCTTGCTGTCGCAGATGAACACACACTGGCCCATCCCCAGAGTTTATCACCATGGAATCTGTAGCGTTTTGCTGGCCAGAAAGAGAAAAGAAGTCAACTTTCTCCCCCAGGTAGTCACCTATAGGAGAACTTTTACTCACTGTGGATAACCAGATTGTGGGGAGGGGCTATTTGCAAGCCTGATGTGATGATGCAGGTGGGTGTCTTCTAGCACCTGAGTTTTGCTGGATGGGACAGTGACCCTTCAGCATGGAACATGGGGTGGAGCACATGCTTCTCTAAGGGCACGGTTGCTTTATATAGGCTTACTCACATGCCAGAACCCTGATGCCTCTCCAGCATCTTCCGCCTGAGGTGCTCACATCCACTCTGCCTAATGGTAGGGCCAGCTCAGGCTACATGGAGTAGGGTGGCAAGAAACAAAGGAGCTTCTGTAACTTTTAACAGGTGTGCAAGCATACTAACTTGTTATGCCACAGTGCTGAGAGAAACTGTATCTCCTGGGATACTTTTTCTCCACACCTCTAAAAGATAGAGGAGTCCTGTCCTCCTTCGGATCTGGTCATTCTAATCTGGAGGTGTTTGAAGGAGATGTCAAATCCCAAGAAAGAGGCCACAACAGTGAAAGGGGTACCACAGAGTCAAGTGATTAGCAATAGACTGCAGGACAGACAGAATAAACTATTCCTCCCCCCCCCCCCCCGCCCACCATGCACATTTAACTTATTGGAACTCTCTGCCACAAGGTGTGATGGCTGCTGGCTTAGATTGTCATGAATTCATAGGTGATGCAACTGTTGATGGATGTTAGCTGCAGCTTAGGGATGTGGCCTTTCAGTTGTCTTGGACTACAATTCCCAGCATCCCTGACTACTGACCACACTGGCTGGGTCCGATGGGAGTTGGAGTCCAACAAATTGGAGCCATTCCTCTCATGTTTGCACTGCTTTCACTTGAGGTTTCCACACATATTTGAGGCGAGTTAGGTGGCTGCCAGGCAGGGCCTTCTTAGTGATGGCACCTCAGTTGTGAAATTAACACTCCAGAGAGGTCCACTGGTGCTTACTTTGCTGTCCTTTTGGCACCAGGCAAAGACCTTTCCATTCTTCTAAGCCTTTTATAGATTCAGTTTTTATCCTGCTCACTGTTTAATGAAAAATATAATAAAATATTTTTGGCTGAAATCTATTTGCTCTCCTTTTACCCTCTTGTTTCTGCTCTCCTCTTATCTACCTGTAAAAACCTCTTGTATCTTCCCAGTATCTACACACCATCTTCCAGTTGCTTAGTCAAAAACCTACTCTAGGGCTCTGACTTCCTTCTCTCACTCCAAAGAGCATTATAAAACACGGAAGCCTCAGATCTGCGATTACAAACTACCCAGTCATGCCAAAAGTCCATTTTGCCTGTAAGATAAGGCTATCAATGGATGCTGGTCATTGTAGCTACGGTATATATTACCTCCAGGCAGGAGTGCCAACTTGAATAAAAGATGGGGAGGGAGGGCAGGTAAGCCCTGCCCCATATAATATAGCACAAGACACGGCACACACACACACACACACACACACACACACACACACACCATTTGAATGGTAATGCCCATCACCTTTGAGGAGAGACCCACTCAACTATTTTATTGGGGAGACCTCTGTTTGTAGGAGTTGGCTCCTGTGCCTCCAGGCTTCAGAGGACATCTGCCTCCCCCTACCAGTTGCTAGAGACTACAGGCAGGAGAGTGCTGTTGCCCTCAGGTCCTGCTTGTGGGCTTCTGGTTGGCCCTTGGGGTGTCAGAATGCCAGACCAGATGGACCAGGCCAGCTAGGTTCCAGTTCAACAGTGCTTCCTAAAGTGGCCAGATGAATGCGTCCAGGACACCCAAAAGCAGGAGTTGAAGGTAATGGCGTGCCCTTGTTGTTTATCGTCAACATTTGGTATTCAGAAGTATATTTTCTCAAAACTTGGGTGTGCCTTTTAACTTTCAAGTTAATAGCTACTGATAGGCCTCTCTCATTCAGTGGGAAAAGAGAGTTCATTCTTAATCTCTGTGGGGCAAGACCTCTTTCTCAGCTCCCCTTCCCCACTCTCATCCCAATTGGGACCATCTGCATAATGTAAAATATGGACTGGACGCCTCCTTTTGCAAGGCTCTGAGAATCCCAGCTTCCTTGTCTGCTCTGATTCTCTTAAATGTAAGATTCTAGTCCTCACAGCTGAAGATGCTTGAAAATGAGTTGGCCACAAAATAAGAAGTAGAAAAGAAATGAGACCGTCATATTTTTCAGCTGCCATTATGTCTAAAGCTGTGTAAGTTTCTCCCCTCCCCTTCCCCAGGCTCTCAGATTTTTCTCATTTGTGGGAAACAACAAACAACTTGAATAAGAATATGGTGTGATGAGTGCAATATGTCTGCCAACTGTAGCTCTGGCATCCTCTGTGCTAATGAAAATGATCTGCAGACGATGCTAATTGCCTGCATCTAAAATATGCCCATTAGTGGCTGCTCTCCAGCTTGTGATCTATATCCCAGGACCTAGGCTGATCCTCCCCATAACAAACAGCTTGCACGCATCCACCCCTAAAAACCTGAACTGTTTTCCCCCTCCCGGCCTGTGCTTAATTGCAGCTGCCAGACATCTGCTCCCAAAAGGAGGGAGCTGAGATGCAGCCCCAGGCCAGCAGCAGCGCTGAGGCATCCTCCAAGGACGACAGGGAACAGCAGCCTGTGGAAGTACAGCATGCGGCCCCTGAAGCCCAAGCCACAGAAGGAGGTGAGCATCATTGTCTCATGAATATGCTTTGTCCCGTGTTAAGCTGGCTCCCCAGCCTTTCCAGGGCTGCTGAGGGAAGGAGACAGCTTGGCCATTTCCTTTTCTCTTACCATAAGGTTGCCAGATTTTTGTCAATGAATCCGGGGACACCTTTCAACTTTAATGGATTTTGTATGGGGACTGATTTGTAAATCCGGGGACCGTCCCTGGGAAACGGGGACGTCTGGTAACCTTATCTTACCGTGCTCCAAGCCCCCGTTTATTGTGCGTTCAATACAGTTTACTGGGACGGACCTAAGCCTTCCTTTCCAATAAATGTGTGTCCCGTAGCTTGCTGCTGAAATCCTGTAAGGTTTCAAGGCGCAAATGCTTCTGCGGTTTCTTTCTTTCTTTCCACCGTGCTTGGGTTGTGCTGTGGTGCAAAAGTGCCCCTCCAGACAGCAATAACATGGTAGCACTGAGGAGGCATCACACAGCATCTAATAAAGCGGAGTGGTGCATGGACCATCCAGTGACGCACCTTCCACTAATGCACTGTGATTACATCAATGACACGTTGCTGAATACACCTGTGAAAGACCACCACTCTGGAGGGGCCTCAAGGCATGTTCCCTCATCCCAGAGCCACCAGCACTGGCGGAGGAAGGGGGGTGCGGTGGGTGCGGCCCACCCCGGGTGTCATCCCTGAGGGGGGTGACATTGGCCCCTGGGATGCTTGCCCCACCCCCGGGTGCACAGCATGTGTGCTGCTCCAGGCTTCCCTGGGGAGCTTCCTCCATGAGTGGGCCTTAATAGCAGCTGTGCATTCATTGCCATTAGCCTAGCGCTGTCTATTGTGCCTATAGCAGTGGTTCCCCAAGGCTCTTTCTAGCCCCCCTGCCTGAGCTCCTTTAAAAGGAGGTGCTGGTCTCTGACTTTTTGCAAGCATGGTGTCACAGTCTCCATCACTGGAATCAGACCCTTCCAGCCTGGTCCATCTAGCCCAGTATTGTCCACCGCGACTGACGGTCGCTCTCCAGGGTTCCAGACAGGGAATATTCCCAGCCCTTCCTGGAGGTTTGAACCTGGGAATTGGCACTGAACTGCAGCACCCCCCAAACAGATTCTTTCTGGTGGGATGCCAGATCTAAAGCTGGTCCTAGGATGGTGGGGTAACCACTCACGAAAGAGTGGTTCTTCCCTTGACATTTAGAGGATCAAGCAGAAAACCACTTGGACCCATGTTTTCTAGGCAGGGTGCAAGCGGAAGTGTGAAGGAACCCTCTCAGCCAGAGCAGGACCTTTCCTGTGTTTTGCAAACCTTGGGCCTCGTTGATCTGCAAACCTTGAGCCTAACTGGCAGGAAGGGTGGGGTATAAACCGAATGAATGAATGAATGCTAAATAAGCTGCTATTTATTGTTTGTTTGTTTTTGGTCTGAAGGGTGAGGTAAAAATGCTTGAAATAAATAGATACATGCAAGCAGCTCTTTCTGTTGGAGAAAAGCAGCTCTGGGGAGGGCAGTTTGAAGCTAAGAAGCACAAGCTGGGTGATAACTTTCCCCCTGGCTGCTTTTTCCAGAGCAGTTATTTCCCCAAAGGTCCTTTTCCCAAAAAAGGCTCCAGGCTCATGGTTATGGTAGGGGACCTGCTTTGCACCCAGAAGGTCATAGAATTAATTCCTGATCTTTTCAGGTAGGGTAAGCTCCTGTCTGAAACCTGGAAGAGCTGCTACCAGCCAGTGTGAAGCAGGGATGGGGAACCTGTGGCTCTCTGGTTGTTGCTGAACTCCCAGCTCAAGGATGGTGGGAGTTGTGGACTAACAGTATTTGGAGGGCCACAGCCCCTCCAACTCTGGTGCAGATTTCTGAGCTAGATGGGCAAATGGCTTTGATTCTGCACAAGGCATCTTCCTATGTCTTTGCAAACCGACATTTGGAATACTGCCAGGCAATAAGTGGTGGAGGTAGGGGATATCTTTCAGTTGGAAATGGCCAGCAAAGCATCCATTCAAAGCATCTGCCTCCCCAGGTTGCTTTTAAGTTCAAAGCAAAACTGATGGGCTGTTATAGACAGGTATACATATATGTAGTTTGCCACTATGGTCCAAACAAAACATGACAGTGGGAGATCTGTGCAGAAAGGAAGATTTAATATTTATTTCCCTAGTTTACAAAAACCCTCATCTCTGCTAATTGCCCTGTGGTCTAGTTGTACCCTAAATCATGTATGAATGATATTGCAGTGCATTCATCCGACTCTCAGAGCATCATTTTGGAGATTGTCTTCAAGGGATTTCCCCACATTTGTGTCTTCATAGCCTAAAAGCTACACTGTTTCCATGCTGTGGCATAAATACATGTTTTGTCAGCTTGTCCCAAGTGACCAGTCGTAATGGAAGTATGAATAAGAAAAATAATCATAGAAGTTGGCTGCAGGCTGCCCCTGGGCCAAAACTGTCTCAGTAAAGGTAACTGATCATCCTGGCAATCCAAATCCCCCTCCTGGGTCATCTGCTATGCTGTGCTGTGTTGCCTGAAATGGTTGGTACTCCTGAAAATGTAGCAAACACCATCATATTGGCAAGGGGCTTGTTGTGTGTCATGCGTTGCCATTGTGTTATTGTTGCTTTCCTATTGACTGAAGGCTAATTGAGATGATATATCGGGGAGGATTTTTATGCATCTTTTACATGCTGTGTACCACTTGAGACTGTGGAAAGAACAAATCAACAACATGGAACTGGGAAGAGGAAATGGGGACGGAGAGGAACTGGTGGCAGTGAAATGGGCAGCATGGAAGTGCAAGTGAGTTGTTCTTCCTGATAAGTGGGTGAGCCCTTATTGTAGGGATGGGGGGAAACTGTGACCCTCCTAATGTTGCTGGACTCCCTCCTCCTTGACTATTGGCCATGCTGCCTGGAGCTTATGGGAGTTGTAGTTCAATAGCATCTGAATATCCACAGGCTTCCCATTACTGCTGTGGGGTCACCAGATATAGAGTTACTCTAACCTAAAAGTTACAGAGCATAGACAACCGAGGTGAAGTTATCCCTTTCCAGATAGGGTCATAGCTGGGCCATCAGAGGAGGCTGATGGAAGGCACTCCATGCCACCAAGGCCACTTTCCTCAAGTGACAGAAGTGGAGTGTAACCCCATCCAGAACAGGTTGAGCTCCACCCAACTAGTTAGTGGCTCAGTTTTATCTGTTGGCCAGTCCATTTGTTGATCAAGATGGGGGTCTTAAGAGGCTCTTAAGCACAATCAAATGAATTCCCATACCCTGTGAACCACGGATGCATGAGGAGCAAGTCTCTGTCCTTCAACCTTGGTCCAAGAGACACAGCACAATACATGCAAGTAGAATTCGAGTGGAAGTTTGTTTGTTTGTTTGTTTGTTTGTTTGTTTGTTTGTTTGTTTGTTTGTTTAGAGTAAATCATAGGAGTGAGAGCCGATCTGGATGAGGACTGCAGTGGGGGCAGGCAAGGAACCAAAGCCTACTTATCCCTCACCGGGGTGTGATCCAGACTGGGGTCTCGTGTCTGCTGTGTACTCTTGCAAAACAACATTTCATGAACACTGACTTGTCTAGAATGGCAAAATTAGTGAACCACCTTGTGGGGGCAATTGTGTGGATGAAGCGGGTAAGCAATATAAAGGAGTTGGCATTCAAGGTCTATTGCCGTCAAGAAGTTGTTGCTGTTGTCCTTTCTATGGGACCTCTATAAACCAAGCAGCACACATAAAACAAAGTAAAAAGACACAGCAGGCTCTGCCCTCAGGATTACATTCTGAGTAAAACATCTTGTATGAGGGGGATGTTGGGAAAAGGGCAAGTTTAGAGGAAGATGAAGGGAAGAAACCATTTATTTTTTTAATGGGATTTTGTACAGTGGAAGGAACCAGACACATGCCAGAAGGGGAGAGGATGTTCTAATGGTGGCAAGCAGCAAGGGAGACAGTGTGCAGTCAAGGAATCGGGGATTTGATTCTGCCTTTATGGGGCCCAAGACTTCCAAAGGATGGAGAAGGGGCATAGAAAAATATATATTTTTTGGCCGGCTGGGGGGGATAGCTCAGCCAGTGGGAACAAGGGAATGAAGATAGAAAGAGGGAGACAAATTCAGGAAAGAGTAACTTGATCATAGCAACGAGCAGAACAAATTAGGCGAGTGGAATAATTAAAAACAGAAGCAAAAGGATTGATGGAAAAGGCAGGAAGACCAAGCAAGAGAGCAGCTGCAAGAGTCAGTTCAAGAAGGAATGGGGAGAAGGAGCGAAAGCTTCAGCTGGCTGTGGAATATTTGTTCTTAGAATAACTAGCAGCTTGCAGGATGGTTTCCATGAACAACAGGCAGGAAGGGAAAACAAGCTAGGAATACTCCAGACCCATTTACATCTCTTTAGTGATGTCTTATGTGCAGAGATGAAAATAGGAAGCTGCCTTCTGCTGAGCCATAGGCTATGGGTGAAATTCAGTGCAGCACTATGTGGGTTATGCACTCTGGGAGCAAGGTCTGCTTGTGCAACAGGATCCCCCCCCCCCCGTCCTCTTCCTCCCCACACCCTCCCAGCTCAGTATTATCTGCACTGACTGACAGTGGCTCTATGATCTCAGAAAGGGGTCTCTCCCCCAGGCCCACCTTGAGATGCCAGGGGTGTAACCTGGAACCGTTGCATGCAGAGCAGATGCTCCACCCACTTGGTTACGGACCTTCCCCAAAGTGGGTGGAGGTGGAGGCAGGCACCCTGCCTGTTCCATCTGCTTGGCAGTCAGAGAGGTGGGAACATGAGTGTTTTGCCTTCCTTGGTTCTCCAGTAAATGCCAAGTCTTACTGCTATTAACAAGTTTCTCCTCACATCTAGGGTGCCAGGGGAGGGGGGGCAGGGAAGGAAGTTCTTGTAATCCATGTGCCCTGCACATGAACCCCCAGCTAGCACAGCTGATGGTCAGGGATGATGGGGTTCGGAGTCCAACCACATCTGGAAGGTATCACATTGGCTACCCATTCACTGTTGTATGAAGTAAGCCAGACTCCAACAACCTGGATCTGGAAGAGGGCTGGTGGCCTCCAACTCTGTATTAGGGTCTTGGGGAGGAATGTTTTGTTCTGCCAAGAGCTGGGCTGGTGGCTCTGTTTCTCATCCAGAAGCAACCTTAATTGACCATTTCTGTGGCCTAAACAAGAACAAGAGTAGCCCTGCTGGCCTTAACATCCTGTTCTCACAGTGGCCAACCAGATGTCTCTATGGGAAGTCTGCAAGCAGGACATGACTGCAACAGCCCTCTGGCATTCAGAGGCAGGATGCCACAGAAACTGAAGGTAGTTCACAGCCAGCATGGCTAGTAGCCATTGATAGCCTTAACCACCTCCCTCTTTTGAAGCTATCCAAGCAGGTGGCCATCGCTTTGGGATAGCAAAGCTGCCGCCTGCTGTATTTCCAGTGAATCCATTATCTGCGGCTTTTTCTCACCCCTTCAGAAGGTTTTTGTCAAGTGGGAAGTAGAATAGCCAGCTAATTAAAAGGGCAAAGCTGAGATATTCTAATCCACTTGAGCAATAGTGATCATAGGATGATCAGAGGATGATCCCAACCCAGTCAGATGGGCAGCAAACAAATAATTGTTAATATTAGTATTAGTACATGGCAGGGTTGTTTCCACCCCCTCCCAATGTTTCAAATCTCATTTGCAGGTCTGCCTACACATCTGTGTGGTTGGATGTCCCCTGTCTGTCCACACCAGAGGGTTGAGAAGGGGTGTGGATATCTTCATATGGCTTATGTTTTCAAATCAGATCAAAGACGGTTTGTGGTAGAGGGGAAAACATATAAAAATGCAGTATTTTTCAAGAAACTACAGGATAGATGTGGATTGGGTCTAACGCCATGAGTTCACGGCTCAGTGGGAGCATGCTGGACACAGATTAAACAGGAGTGTCTGCACAGCATAAGGGTGTGATGGCATGTGTGTGGCTCAGTCCCTTTCCCCAAGGATATTCTCCTGCACCCCCAGCTTAGTATTGCTACAAACTGATTGGACTCTGTTTTCCCCATTTACCAATGCTAACCCGGTGGGCATTTTAGAAGAAAAGTGTCTTGACATATGTCCATGAAAGATTGCCACTCTCCTTCCTGCCCTGCCTCCACAGCAGATGTACCATCCACACACACACTGCTGCTCTGCTTCTTGTTTCTGCCACTCTTCTGTGCTCTTTTTATCTACTCTTCCCCAGTTGTTGCTGGACTACAGTTCCTATCATCCCTGACCATTGCTATGCTGACTGGGGCTGATGGGAGTTGGAGTCCAACAACATTTGGCAAGCAGCAGGTTGGGGAAAGCTGCCCTCTGTCTAAGCTGATTTGCCATCAGATCTTACCGTGTGTGAGAGATCCAGATCTGCAAACATTCAGCCATTCTCCTGTTCCAGTGGCATTCTGGCTGCAGCCTGGTCCTCTCCCTTGCCTCCCTCCTTTCCCTAATTAATTTAACATCCACCCAATTAATTTAACATTCATTTCCTCCTGGGAATTGTAGTTTGGAAGGGGAAGGAGGGAGATGAATAAAGCTTCTGAACAGATCATTCTTAGCACCTTCCAAGAAACCATGGCAGCTTATGTAATACAAAACCAAAATAAGTTTATGATCAGGGACATAGCATTACTAACATATAGAAGGCTTGAGGAGTGACGACTGATGAGCATATAATAAGCTCTTTGAGAATTGGAGTTTATTCACGAATCATTAGCATATAAAACCTCAGGATGGTGTATGGCTATATGTATTATATTTATATAAATCACCTGCCATATACTGTGTTAATCTTAAGGGCATATGAACATTAGAAAACTGTTTTGCTCTCTGGTTCCCCTTTCTGTTTGCTCTTACTCTCCTTTGTATCATTTATCAAAAAATATTGTTGACAATTGTAAACTTGTCTATTGATAGTGAATTGCCTTTAATTCTTTTCTGGATGTTTATATTGGAAATTAATCTTTTGCACTATTTTTTGTTGCTGCTACTGCAAATATAAACCTTGCAAATGTGGCTACAAGGTGAGGCAAGTACCTAAGACTGTCAGGGTGCTTATATCCAGAATTATAATTTATTTAACTGCATCTATACCCCACCCCATTGCCAAAAAGGCTCTCAGAGCAGCTAACAAAAATCAGTACTGAGAATGCCAACAGGCTCACAGTCTAAAAAGGCATGACACACAAGGAAAAAAGAATGGGAGGAAGGAGAGGAAAGCAAGTTCAAGCACAAGTTCATAGTTGCAGCTGAGGTCAGTGGCTGCTCTGGTTGTCTTGCCTTTCGCCAGTATCGATAGCAGTAAGAAGCAACCGTTCCTGAGATCTTAAAACCAAAGAGCCAGGCTTTGAGCTGTGCCTGAAAGCAATGCTCACAAGAAGCCTGTCCTTGTCTCCCCCAATATTTTTGGATTTACTGTGACAGAAAAGGGCCCTGGCATGCTGAGTTGGTAGAGTAGATTGTACCACATCAAATTGCAGGTGAAGGATGTCCTTTCTGAAGGCTTCCTTATCTAAGGAATTTTATCCCTGCAAGTAAAATGCACAAGGGGGGAAAGGTTCTGTCCAGACCTATTTCCTCATTTGACTGCTTGTGTAAACCAGCCCAACAAATGTGAAATTGAGTTGGGCAGGTTCAAAGTGCCCCTGGGAAGAGATTTAGCCTCTGGGCACCCCATTCTCTCAAGGCCAACACTAGCCATTGCATTGTGCTGATTCTAAGAAGCTAGGAAATGTCTTCAGGTGAATACTCAAGCAATATAAGGGCTATATGCTTCAGCTAAACTCTCTAAGGCAGGGAGAGGGAACTGGTGGACTTCAGATGTAGATGGACTATGGCTCCCATCATCCTTGACTCTTGACTAAGTTAGCTAGGGCTGATGGGATTTGGAGTCCATCCTTGGTAATGAGGGAAGTAGAATTCTGTTCCCCATACATGTTGTTAGGGGAGGGTGGTTCAGTGCATGTGGCAGGGAATGAGCTCTCACACACCCCTCTGTGTGAAAGCATGGACATGGTGGCCAAAGATGAATGAGGTTCTGTGTCTTCATATAATGAAAAGAAGAATTAACAGACCCTGCACTGGACTGGGACTGCTTTATAACGCAGCCAACATTTCAGACACTCACCAAGCACTTTTGTGCCACATTGTGGCATACACACACACTGTCATTTTAACTTCACAACAAGCCTGCAAGGTAGGTTAAGAGTTAGTGACATGCTTCCTGCTTAAGCAAGGATTTGAAGCTGGATTTTCCCAGTCTTAGTTAACAGTCTTAACCACCACCCTGACTTGGCCAATCGCCACATGTATCTGCTTCACTTGAACCTGGGGCTCATAAACGCAGCACTCCTGATTTGTGCACATCACAAAACGAATGTGTGTGTGTGTGTGTGTGTGATTGTCATGTGACTGTTTCCACATGCATTCTGTTTTCCTGCGTGGAATTGCTTTCTGCGTAGGAAACGTGGAACATTTGCAAGCAGCCCTGAGCTCCTACCCAGCACCCAATCACCCACCCTTGCGCACTGGGGACAGGAAATAGCTGCGCAAGGAGGCCACCTCAATATGGGATAGATCCTGGGGGTGGGAGTAGGTCTGCCTGGCTCTTCCCACACCTATTTATGGAACCCAGATTCTGTGTGTGTGTGTGTGTGTGTGTGTCCCCGTCTGCACGCGGAAACAAAATGCAACGGGGCTGAACCCCCGCAGCCGAAAGGCAGGAGTTGTTTGTTGCCCATTCCTGGGCATTCCCTAACTTTGTGCTTTCTGAATAGTCGCCCCCCCCCCTTTTCCCTTGTACGTGCGGAACCCCGCTTCTGATCTGTTCCTTCTCTCCTCTCTCCCCCACGCGGGCACGATCGTGGCTGCCAGCTCCTGACCCCGGCGCTGCGCCCACGGAGTCTTCCTCTCCCATCTCTGCCCCCCGCCTCCCGCTCGTCCTTACCCTTCGCTCGCCTCCAGGGTGGCGGGGGACGCAGAGAGCTCTGCCGCCCCCCGCTCGCCCGCCGTGCCCGCTGCAGGCTCCACTGCTGCAATGGCTCCGCGGGCGGGGGGTGGAGGCGGCGGCGGCGGCGGCGGTCTGGCTCTGGGAAGCTCTGGAGATCTCGGCGAAGACAGAAGGAGGGAGGCAGAGATGCTGGGGGTGGCGGCGGCGGGAGAGAAGCTGCAGAGGCTCCTCCCCGCCCTGGGCAGTTCCAGCCCAGCCCTGTTGTTCTGTCACTGAGCGCAGGGCTGCGGTGGCGGGAGTCGCCCCCTCCCGCGGGCCCCCTTCCCCGCCCGGCCCGCCGCCGCCGCGCTGCCCCTGCTCCATGGCTGGCACAGCGGGTGACAGAGCCCAGCGCGGCCGGGCGGCACCATGAGGGGCGGGAGCCAGCAAGGCTGCGCCTGCCCCCACTTGTTCCGCAAAGTCCTGGCCAAGTGCAGCTGCTGCCCCTCCCGGGCGCGAGGTGAGTGGGGTGGGGCGGGTGGTCCTGGCAGCGACGCTGCTCCCCTCCCTCTCCCTCTCCCCCGTCCACTTTCTCTGGCACGGTCAGGGCCCTGATTCTGCCCTTCCGCCTGCAGAATGCGAGCCCGCTCTCCCCTGCCCACCCCCTGGGTGGGTGCCACCTGCCGGATAACCCAGCGCTGCTTCCTGAAGTGGGCATCAGCATCAAGCAGCAGGGCATGGGCGTTGTCCTTCCTCCCTGCTGGGCAGCCTCACCTGGTGGTCCTGGCTGCTGCCATCTCTTTGGAGCCACTCTCAGGCCCCTGTGGCTGGGGCATCTTCATCTCCTGCTAGCCCCTGGCACTAAAGGGCATTTGCTTTCTATGCTGGGCATCTCTGCGGTTCATCCCTCTGCCCAGGCTCTGAGGGATGACTTTCCCCTCGTGGTGTCTCTCGTTGACATCACCCCCCCCCCTTTATACCAGCCTTCCACTTTTTGCTTCCAGTTTCTTTGCTTTCAAGCAAGGAATGGCACAACACAATGTCTGTGCGTTTGCCAAGCTCATCTTAGAGGTGCCACTCCCTTGTGGCCAGAGTTGATGGGTGCTCACAGGAAGATGGAGTGAGGTGGGGGTGGGTGGGGAGGTGCTGGGAAAAGTTTCTGGCAAGAATCAGGAACGTTTGGAAAATGGGTGGTCCTATGTCTTAGCTGCCAAATTGGGGGTTGGTGGGGATGGAGGTGAGAGAAAAAGTGAAGGGTGTTTGTGCATTCTGTGGCTTCTGGTCCTTGTTTCTGTACACAAGTGTTATTTTTAGCATATATGAATATGCATACATCATGCAGAAGAGAGCATCCCTGCTTCTGTGTGTGCATGATTGTGATTGTGTGTGCACCAAAACAGTGTATTTAGAGTTGCAGAGGTATTTGTGAATTAGAACTCTTCACGCATCTCTTTAGGAGCTGTGTGTGCATCTCTGTGTACATAGGTCTGTCTCTGTGTTCTACCATGCTTGTGGGAGGCTGTGTGCACACTGATGATGTGTGTGCATGGGTGAGAGAGTGTATGTGTGTGTGTGAGGGAGAAGAGAGATACACACACTATATGTGTGGGGGGGAGGCTGTTTGCATGTGTGTAGAAAAAGCTGAGCAGGAGGAAGGTGTGTATGTGTGTTTGTTTGTCCTTTGTGCCTGCGAATGCACATCTAACAGGCTGTGAATGGATTGGCTCCGATACCCTTTTGGTGTGCCATGCTCTGTGTGCAGGCTGGAGAGAGTGTACAGCACACTGTGCATGGACACGTTTTAAAAACAGGAGCGACGCAGATTACAAAGCACTTGGTATGTGGAGATGCCAAGCCAGCCTTCCAGGAGTTGCTGAGCAGAAGGGGGGGGGGTTATGGTGTGCTTCAGGAGCTGGCTGTTGGGTGCTGTTACTTCCCCACTGCTTGCTACTGCCTCTGTTTCCATCTGGACTTCATTGCCCAGAAAGTCTAGGTTAGGTTTGAAAGCCATTAAGATTGGTGATGGGGAAATGAAAGGGTTATGACCTGAGGAGCTGTAGTGGGGATGGAGGTGGTGTAGAGCCAGGAGCTGTATCCCTGGCATTCTAAGAGTTAAAGCTGATCTTGTATGTGTAGGTATAGAATCATGGGACTGTAGAGGTGGAAGTGACCATAGATGTCATCTAGTCCAACCCCATGCGATGCAGGAATCTTTTACCCAACGTGACCCTGAGGTTAAGGGTCTCGTGCAGTACTGAAGATAACCACAATCTCTTCTTATACATAGCTCCTTTGCTGATCCTTATGCAGAGGCATAGCTATGGGGGGCATAGCTGGGTTTTTTGCCCCGGGTAAAGCCTCCAGAGGGGCGCCATTGAGGTTCCCAGATAGTGTGTACGCAAATGCACTGGTTATGGCACTGGTTGTATCTGTGGGTTTTTTTATTTCAGTGAATCCTTTCCCCATTGATTCTCTGCTTGTGAGCATGGGCGTAGCCAGGATTTATGTTGGGGGGGCAGGACTTCAGTTAAGTATTTTTATTTATTTACTTGATTTAGGCGGAGGGCAGCTGCTCCCCTGCCCCCTCTTGGATACACCCATGCTTGCAAGTGTGGGTGGAGGATAAGCACCATCTCTTCTTACACATAACTCCTTTGCTGACCGTTATGTCTAGAAGTCCCTTCTAAAGGCTTGCAGCCTGCCATGTGGAACCTCAGGAAGTTGCAGAGGTTCTGGGCCATGTGCTTGGAAGCAGTGCAGTGCCCTGTCCATGTAGGGTCCTGTCCAGGCCTGTAAGGTCCCTCTGGATGAGAGTGCACCCCACAGCACACCTGATACTCCTCCCTTGCAAAGGAAGCTCCAGCAAAAAACCCCGCATCTGGGC
Source organism: Podarcis pityusensis (assembly GCF_964106645.2). Lineage (NCBI taxonomy): Eukaryota > Metazoa > Chordata > Lepidosauria > Squamata > Lacertidae > Podarcis > Podarcis pityusensis. Next base: position 6,190,017 of record NC_138029.1, read on the forward strand.
CCAGTGGCAAAGGGCATCTGCTTTGCATGCAGAAGTTCCCAGGATCAGTCCCCTGCATCTCCAGGTACATTTTGGAGAGAATCCATCTAAAACCCTGGAGAGCCACTGGCACTTAGTGAGCTTGGTGGACAAATGATCTGGCACGGTATAAAGCAGCTACCTTTGTTTCTGTGAAGCTTGCCTCATGGAGAATCCTCTGAAATAATACAATTTGAACACTGGGCTTATTTTTGTGTGGAACAGAGCAAGATGCACAGTTGTATATCCATATTATATATGAATGTAAAGGTTCTGTGTCTGTGTGAATTGTGATCCTATACTTGGCTCCAGGGAGTCTTCTCATGTCTTCTGCCCAGGAAGTTCAGCGAGGTGTACATGGTTCTTCTCTCTCCCAACTTTATCCTTCCAACAGTCCTGTGAGGTAGATTAGGCAGAGAGACATAGACTTGCTCAAGCTCATTTGGTGAGCTTTGTGGCCAAGTCAGGATTTGAACCCTGGTCCCTCGGATCCTAATCCAGCACTCTTATCCATTGCACCAAAGTGGAACTTAAGTAGAATCTTATTCTGGATGCTCTTCTCCTTGGGTGTTGACTCTTGATGGGGTTGCTCCCCTCCAAAGGTAACAATGTGTGGGGAAGACAGACTAATTCTGGCACCAGTGACTTATTTGGGGGGAGTCCCACCTTAATTCTATTGTTATGCTCAGACTCTAACAGATAAACATTTGGTTGGTATTAAATGATAGTATTAAATAACTCCCAGAGAGAGGTGTGGATTTTTATTTTTTTAAGAGTGTTATATATGCTGGTAAAAGGGACCCCTGACCGCTAAGTCCAGTTGCGGACAACTCAGGGGTTGCGGCGCTCAGATCGCTTTACTGGCCAAGGGAGCTGGCGTTTGTCTGCAGACAGCTTCCGGGTCATGTGGCCAGCATGACTAAGCCGCTTCTGGCGAACCAGAGCAGTGCACGGAAACGCTGTTTACCTTCCCGCCGGAGTGGTACCTCCTATTTATCTACTTGCACTTTGATGTGCTTTCGAACTGCTAGGTTGGCAGGAGCAGGGACTGAACAACGGGAGCTCACCCCGTTGCGGGGATTCGAACCACCAAGCTTCTGGTTGGCAAGCCCAAGGCTCTGTGGTTTAGACCACAGCACCACCCGCATCCATACATGCTGATATAGTGCACCTACACCTGTAAGTAGCACTGTGATTCTTCTTATCCCAAATGTTGGGTTTGTATCTTTTCATTCATTCCCAGACGTTCTGTGGGTTTTCCTTTTCAAGTTCTCTGCTCCATTTCCACTGGCCCTCCAAGCGTTCCCAAAATTGGTTGCTGCCCGATTTCTTTGATTTGATGGGATTGGAATTGGGCCTCTTGGGTCTGATGAGCAGCTGTAATGATGGTGGCTGTGGCCCTTAGTGAAACTGGAACAGAAGCTGCGGGATCCAGGAAGCCTGACTTCTGTTCCCATCTCTGAGAGAGCAGTTGGGACTTGTGGAGAAGCAGCTGGTATTAATTTCCTCTTCCTGATTCAGAGATCAGAGATGGTTGTCCATGTCCTTTTCCCACAGTCAACTGGCAGAAGTGTCCATTGCTTCCACATTCCCAAGCCCCCTAACCATGGTAACAGATCAAGTGAGAGGCAAGCTAAGCTTCCATTGAGGAAAAAGGGGGCACTCTTATCTAGGAGCCCCCCCCCACATTTAGACCTCCTAGTATCGTTGTTGTTAAAATTTCAGAGAGAGGAGCTCTGTGTTGGGAGTGCAGGTTTGAGGAAAGAGTGCCTTTAAGCATGTGCAGTATGTCTTCTCTCAAACCTTGGGGTGATTGCAGCCAATTCCGGTGCATGTCGTGGGATCAGGGGCAAACGTGTCTGCCACAAAGACACATTTCAGCTGCACCCCTTACTTTAGAAATTAAGCGTTGTGGAAGGATGAGGGTGAGTAGGCGGGACAGACCAGCTCCTCTTGCCTGCTCCACGCCACAGGATGTTCCTTGAGAATCTGACCCTGGAATAAATCCTGGCCCCGGCCCAGGCTTCCGTGACTCACCATTCACGCTGCAGCTGGCTGCTCCGGTTACCAACAACTCCCCCAGTTTAGATATGGCTGGAGCTGCTCCCAGATTGGGCGGTGGGGAGGGGAGCACTTGATATACACTGCCCCCTTCTTTTTCTCCCCACCTCCCTGCTCCCTCACCCATGGCCTCAGCAAACATGGCATGGAAACATTTCCTGTGGTGAACGCTACAAAACGGGTGGAAAATCTGTGTGGCCTAGTGTGAGGAGGCTTCTTGGCTTGAGCCAAGCCAGGTATCGCCAGGGCTTAGATCCGGGAATTGGTCTCATGAAGAAGGCAGGGACTCTGAGCTTGTGCAGAACGTCTTTTCCTCCACATTAAGACAGCTACATGATCTGAAATAGAAGGAAGAGTTTCCAAGTCAGACAGTATCAGGTTTTTGGCAGGCCCGAGGCTTGGCATTTCTCGTTTTAGAAACTCCATTCTGGGGTGGGGTGTGTGCCTGTGTGTTTCTTCTGTCAACCCTAAATAGAGAAAGAAAAGGAACATCATTAATCAAATAATTGCGTTTTTATACCACCACCTTTCTGCCAAGGCAGCCAACATGGTCCGGCTGGATTGCAGTGAATTATCAGTCAGCACTTCTCTCTACCTCTGTGGAGTTTAATGCGTTAGAATTCAGGTTATGAGAGAACAGAAGAAGAGCCCTGCTGAATCAGGCCAAAGGCCTCTCTAGTGCATCTTTCTGCAAGAGAACAGCAGCACTCGTGTGATTTCTAGCATATTGCCTCTGGAGGTAATATAGTCACAATGACTAGTAACTATTGATAACCTTATCCTCCAGGGATTTGTTTAATCCCTTTTAAAAGGTAAAGGTACCCCTGCCCGTATGGGCCAGTCTTGCCAGACTCTAGGGTTGTGCGCTCATCTCACTCTATAGGCCGGGAGCCAGCGCTGTCCGCAGACACTTCCGGGTCACGTGGCCAGCGTGACAAGCTGCATCTGGCGAGCCAGCGCAGCACACGGAACGCCGTTTACCTTCCCGCTGGTAAGCGGTCCCTATTTATCTACTTGCACCCGGGGGGTGCTTTCGAACTGCTAAGCCATCCAAATTGGTGGCCATCACCACAGCCTGTGAATTCTTTAGTTTATGTTTGTGGTGTGAAGAAGTACTTCATTTTGTCCGTCCTGAACTTCCAAACATTTGGCTTTCCTATATTATGAGAGAGGGAGGAAAAACTTCTCCATATCTGCTTACTTCACACCATGCATAATTGTTCACCTCTATCACTCAACTTTTCCCCTTCAACTAAATAGTCCCAAATCTTATAACATTACCCCTTAGGAGAGTTGCGCCAACCACTTTATTCACTTTTGGCTGTTCTTTTCAGCTAGTATTTATTGGTTTTACTTATCTCTGGGGAAGGAGCATTGAATTGAAGTATCAGAATTGGAGTATAACTCCCTTTGCATTTTGCCAGCGAGGAGCAGACTGCCTGAGCAGGATGAAAATTCCTACTGGGCAAAGATCTGCTGATTGGAGCCAGGAGCACCTAATACTTTCTACCCAATACCACTCCTGTTTGCTCTGTGTTAACGGATTCAGAATATAACTCCCACTCACTAAGTGCCATACCTGCTGCCACAAACATGGATTAGAATCCTTACTTTGCCCCTAAGCATGCAGTGAAAATCTGGGAGAATATCCAACCCTTCCACCAGTTCTTTAGCCACTTTGAGGGTGAGTGCTGCAAGGTGGTTGCAAGGTGATAGATAACATGTTAACTAAACCTTAGTAAAGGCATAGCCAGGCTGTCACTGTTTTCAGGTGAGATTAAATCACATGCCACCCAAATTCATGCTGCACAAGTATGGTTGGTTAGGAAGTCTAGCACAGCAAACCTGTTTCCCCCAAGATCAGACTTTCTGTGATATGGAAAGTGATGGGAAAATGCGGTGGAAAATGTGATAACGCTTTCTTTGATGCAATGTCATTTAACTTTCCTGTGAACAAATCAGAATGAAAGCTCCTTAATTAGCCAAAGTTGTCTAATCTCACTAAAAAATCAGGATGAAGGCTCAATAAACACGCCATCTAGAAGCACCTTGATCTTGAGCATATGATGGCCAAGTAATCTCATTATAGGCATTTGTATCTCTCTTCCCCCTTGAACCTGTTTGTCAGGTTCAGAATCGGCCTTACTCTGTCTCCTCTCTCTACTCTGGTGGGTATCCTCCTGCCAGGCGCCCAGAAGCTTCTATAGTTCCTGTCCCAGACAAGAGTGGAGTTGGATGCTATTAGCAGTCTGGATGAAATGGAAGCAGCTCTGCTTATTACCCCACATTCCAGCCTTCCAAAACTATTGCTGTAAACAGTAAATAATTCAGGACGCTGGTCCCTTTATTTCATAGTATAAAGCAGGCTTCCTCAACCTTGGCCCTCCAGATGTTTTTGGCCTACAACTCCCATGATCCCTACCTAGCAGGACCACTGGTCAGGGATGATGGGAATTGTTGTCTCAAAACATCTGGAGGGCCGAGGTTGAGGAAGCCTGGTATAAAGGAATAACCCAGCAAAAGCTGCCATGTAATAAGGATTAATGCACAAGACCCCATTTTGCAACAGCCATCTATTTGGGTCATCATGCTGATTGTATAGTTTGTCTGATGAGTAGAAACCGCCATTTGGATTGCCACAGTGAACATGGAACTGCGATGTGATGAAGAAAGAAAGTAGCTGTAGCAAGCAGACCAGCTGTGCAATATCAGTCCTAATAAATGAAATAATAATAAATGTACCAAGTCAGACCATTGGTCCATTTAGCTCAGTATTGTATAAACTGACTGACAGCTCTCCAGGGTTTCAGACAGGACAGTCCCAACCTAACCTGGAAATGCCAGGAATTGAAACTGGGAACTTTACATACAAACCTCTCCTTCACTGGAGGTTTTTAAGCAGAGGTTGGATGGTCATCTGTCATAGATGCTTTAGTTGAGATTCCTGTTTTGCAGGAGGGATTAGACTAGATGACCCTCAGGGTTCCCTTCCAACTCTACGATTTTATGATTCTCCTGATGATCCATAGCCCTTTCCCAACCTATTTTGGTGAAGGATGGGCAAGCTTTTGAGTTTTGCTGAGCTTTGTCTAGAAGAATAGAAAGGTGACCTGTGTGTGTGTGGTTACTTCTAGCATTACTTTTTCCTTCCCTGTATTCTGAAGAGGTGTCTAGAGATCAACACAGATGAATAGGCTTTTTAAACCAGAAAATGATCTCTGAGGATGTGACTCAGGTTCGTGTCTGCCTGCCATCCTTTCAGATGGTTTGTGATACATAAGAACTGCCTTGCTCAATGAAACCAAGATCCATCTAGCCTGCTCCAAAATTCATTAGGCAGACATGTTAGGCAGATACACAAATTCTAAAGCCCCTATGAGTTGCTTTCCTTATGTGCATCTTGACCAGAATGTGAAATGCTGGTCTAACACATGGTTCTATGGAGAGAAAAAGGGTTCTTGCTAAAGCAGATTTTATAGCCATTTGAAGTTGAGAGTGCTTGAAGTTGCTCTGCCTCAAGGTAACTTACCTGGCGACCTACTCTAAACCACGAGATTCAGTGTGTGCAACTTCTGGTCTTTAACAACCTGATAGGAGCTGAGGTCTGTGGAGCATCCTTTGGACCTGGGAAGGCAGGGCTATTCTGACATGAAGGTAGAGTAGTCTACTGGTGAAGGTCCAAACTAGACATGATGTTAAATGCATAGTTGCATTTAAAATACCTAGTTCTTTCTTCTCCATCGCCCATGCAGGTGGTGTTCCTTAGTTCATTAACTAGTTTGGTTACCTTAGGGAAGCCACACTTCGTCAGACACTGCCTGCTAATCTGCAATGTGAATTGGTGCATGGTTTTTGAAACTTGAAGGCACTATATGCTGTATAAATACTAACTGTATAAATAAATTATAGTGCTGTATAAATACTAACTGTGGTTACAATAAACAGCAGGAATGGCTTTGTTTGCTGGATTTCTTTTTGCCCAGTTACTTTTCAAGATACAGGAGTGGGGCCAGTAAAATCAGGTGGCAACCCTATCAGTCTTTCCAAAGGGGCCACATATAACTATCCTGGTTTATTTCCCAGATGCCCAGGGATGATTCTGTACTGGGCAGATGAGGTCACATTAGGCTTTGGTCACAGTATGAACCAGCCAATAATCTGCACTGTAGGGGTGAAGGCTTATGTTTCCCTGAGGTCAACATTCCCCTACATTGATGCCGATGCAGCATCTGCCAGTTGACACAACTGCAAAGCAGTGTTGAAGCTGGGAAAGAGGAGAAGGAGTCAATTATGGCAGGAAAACAGATATGGCTTCAAGAAGGAAGAGGAGGAGGGCCTTAAAGTGCAACAACAAATTCTGCGGATGCATCTCAGACCCAGTTCTGATTTACAACTCCCTGAATCTTGTTGACTGTGTTTGAGTTATCCAGGAACGTGTATTGCTTCTCTGCTGATTGTGACTTATTTGAGGGGGGGTGCATGTCCCACCCCTGAGAAGATCAAGGCTGTTGAAGTTCTGAGTGGCTTTATCAGAGTATTCTGGGCATGCGTTTGTTGAATTGCAGTCTGCTCATTGGGCATTCCCTCCACCTGCAGGTAAGGCTTAAGACAGCTGTTACTTCCCTTGGGGTTTGTAATGCGGATGCAAAACCTGTGCTACCCAGAGTCCTTGTTCACATTGCAAATACCTTTAATTTGTTTTCACTTCTGTTTGAATGCTAACAGAAATAGTGCAAAAGAGGCTCCGGGGTGGTGTAATGGTTCGAGTGTTGGAATGTAACCTAGGAAACCAGGGTTTGAATCTCTTCTCAGCCATGAAGCTCACTCACTGGGTGACCTTGAGCCAGTCGCTGTCTCTCAGCCTAACCTACTTCACGGGATTGTTGTGAGGATAAACTGGGGATGAGAACACTTTGGGAGAAGAGGTGGTATATAAATGTAATAAGCAAGCAAGCAAGCAAGTACCGTATTTTTCGCTCTATAACACGCACCCGACCATAACACGCACATAGTTTTTAGAGGAGGAAAATCCATAGGCATGCCACCCGTAGGCATTTCCTCCATAACACGCACAGACATTTCCCCTTACTTTCTAGGAGGAAAAAAGTGAGTGTTATGGTGCAAAAAATATGGTAAGTTTGCTTTCATGACTAACCTGACCATAAACCATAGAGAATTCATTACCTCACACAATGTATTGTGGGCAGGGTGGGGAGCAATTTAAAGGGAAACTTGTACCATTTTGGTGGCACCTACAGTATGGGAAAGAAGGAAGGAGCCGGATCACACAACTTTAGTGAGAGGAAAATGAGCAGATGAAGAACCTACCCATTTGACACTGACATAAAAACCCCATACATACGCTATGCAGAAGAAGGAAAATCATTACCCCGCTTCTCTCTCCTCACCTCTTTCTTCCCCCCTCAACCTCACAATGCCTATGATAGCAATGTCTCCCCCCAAATGTAACTGACCTATAGATAGGACTCTACGAACTGAAAACAGAGATGTTACAAGCAGTGCTATTTTCCTAGAAAAAGAAGTGCCAGAATTCACTATGAACGGCTCCCTTGTTCTTTTGTAATGGCAATGGCATTGGTGCCCACCAGAGAGGTGCCGGAATGGAGTTATGCTAAATTCTAGCTGAAAAAAAGCTCTGGTTATATGTACCTTTGTTATCCATGAAAATCTTTCAATCAAAACAATTTTTAAAAATATTTAGTGAGGGGATTGGGCCTGCTGTTTTCTCTTATAATCATTAGGGATAAGGGCACTTCCAGACTGTTGCTATTTTCAGGTGAGATTCAATTACATACTGGCAAATTCAAGCTGCACAATTATAGTTAATTGGGAGGTCTACTTCAGCCCCCCAATTTTGCAATAAGGAAAGTGATGGGGAAATGTACTGTAAAATGTGGGATAACACTTGCTTTTGACACAACCTCAAGCTTATCCGCATCAGAACAAAATGTGGACCCAATGTCATCCTGGACGTTTCTCCTTTTAAATGCAGGGCTTTTCCTATTCTGACTTTACAGTGATTCAGTAAAAACATATTTAAAGTGTGGGAAGGTCTGGGGGAAAATTGAGATGGGGAGGATATTGTGTGGATGCCTCTTCATTAATGGGGAGACAGTTCAGTATGAATAAACATCTTCCCAAAGTACTTACAGTCTGTGCACATGTATTTGAAATACATCATGCACATCAGATTGGCACGACACTCTACCTATGAGTGTCATTCTGTTGCCTACTCATATGGGCCTTCTGTGCAGGAAATGAAGTGGCCCTCTAAGGGGACTGAAGGGATTATTCACACCGCCATTGGGTTGTTTTCTTTTGTTTTGCTGCCTGGATCCAGCTGCACTCATGGTAAATGGGTTTTCTGACCTTGATCAGAATCTACACTGCCTCAAACCTTCAAAAATGGGTTGAATGGGGCACAGGGACACAACTCCACTTGTAGCAAGTTATTCAGATACCATATTTGTGAGGAAATTGGTTTCATTCTGGCAAAAACTCTCTCTCACTCACTCTCTCTCACACACTCCAGAGTAAAGTGGTTTAATGCAAGCAGAACAATTGTGTAAATTATAACCTGTGACCCGCAAGATGTTCTGACTACCATAATCCCTGACTATGCCCATCAGGGCAGGGGCTGATGGGGGAGTTGGAGTTCAGCAAGAAGAAGATGATGATGATTAAATTAAATTTATATACTGCACTTCATCTGAGAATCACATGGCAGTTTACACTATTTAAAATGATGGGGTGGCTAAAGGATGTCAGAATATGTAATTGACATTACGCAGCCATGAGTCGGCTCTTTTACTCTTGCTTGGTTGCTTCTACCGAGAAACAATTATTATTGCCTCTCTAGCCCTATTAGTCATGGTGGAGGGCTGGCTTGCTTTTTCTTTTTAAAAGATGGACACCTGTGGGGTTTCATGGAGTTGTGGGGTATTTGCATCTTATGCGTTCTGTGTCTTTAAAAAGCTTTCCTATTCACATTTGTGATACTTGGTAGAGCGAGGGCACCTGGTGTGACTCTGAAGCTGACCTTTGTGCGCTGTTAGTGGTAATACTCTGAAGGCACATCTCCCCTGAAACTACAGTTCTCCTTACTCCTTGCTGCAATAGTAAAAGGCTTGAAACTATTGTTCAATCCATGGTGGTGGTCATGCTGCTATTATTATCAACGGATTACACAGTGCTTTGTATGTGCAAAGAATTTTGCAGTCTTCATCTGTTTTGCCTTCTCAACATATTTGCGAGGTGAGTTGCAATTATTCCCAGATGGAAAAAACTGAGGTTTGGGGACAGGGGGGTGGGGCAGGAGCGTCTTTGCCAAAGGCTGCTTAGCTGGTCTGTGACTGAGCAGGGATTTGAGCGGGTGTCTTTATTCCTCCTCCCTAACCACTAGACCACACAGGTTTTTTGCCTACTACTCTGTGGCTGTGACTTTCAACCTTTCCATATGTAGGAGTGTCAGCATGGGGTCTTCTCTCAGTTCTTTTTTTTATATTCTTCCCTGCTCTATCTGAAATTATAAATCTTTGCTGTTTCCATCTTTCCCCTTCCCACCACCTTATTTTCTCCCTTTCTGCCCCACTATTTCCTTTTTGTATCTGTGGCCAATGGCACATTGGTCAGGTCACAAAACTCCACAGCTGAAGATCAGTGTCCTATGAGATCCCATAGATACAGAGGATATCTATTCTATTCTGAGTTTTCATCCCTCTCTGAGGAGAAAAAGGGCTACTGCTGATTATGCATTTTAATTCATTTAAATGCATGCAAATTTAAAATGACACACTGTTTTGCAAGGAGGCAGAGCTGAAAAGAATGGTTTTTTAAAAATCCTTGCTTAGTAACTCCCTAATTCTGTGGGTGGGTTGTCTAGTCTATGTAGTGCAATGGATTAAGGATATTCTGATTTAAAGACGGCTGACAATCTTATAGTGAAATTTTGGCATATATGGTGAAGACAGACACAATAGAAAACAAAGACTTGTGAATTCCTCAGCTGTGGGGGCAAGTCCAGCTTCCACCAGGCTTTACAATTTGAACTATTGTATAAAAGATATATATCATTATAACAATTGCTGTTTCAGCCATCTATCTATCCCCCCTTCCATTTATATGTTCATCTGTAATTTCATACTTAAACATCATATTTCTGTGATAGTATTCAAATTGATATGTCAAAAACAATTGTACTAAATTACTATAAACCAGGCATAGTGAACAAGGGGTGTTTTGTGATATTGTAGGTCAATCAGTACAATCCACAGCTGGCTTCTGCTGTAAAAACTTGCTCCCCTTGAGTTTAGAACTTAATGTGCTGAGCCTGCTTGAAAATTGGTTCCATTGCTGTGCAAATGTTACACCTATAGAACAGTTATTGTTTCACTTGCTGAAGGTGTGTCCAAAACAGCATAGTCTGCAGCAAAAGAAGGAAAAATGAATTGCAGGTGAATCCACATCATACCTTTTGATCTATTTGAATGCCACTTCCTTTTGTTATTGTTGTTTACGCATTTATTTATTTTTGTACAGTTAACCTGGGAAGAATGGTAACACTCTTCTCTCCCCCCCCCCCGGTCATTTTCCATCCCTCTCTTCGGTGATCAGAGTGTTCTTCTATTTATTTATTTTTAAGAGATGATTGCACCCATTCAGTGCCAGATCCACTTTTTTGTGTGTGTTTGCTTTGGCAAGATGCTCTTCTGAGGCTCCCTTCCAACAGAGAGAGGATGTGTAGGAAATGTGGATTTGTACTGGTACACTGAGAGAACACCTCCACTACAGACTTAATTAACGAGATTTAAAAGAAATTCCCTAGGAAGTAAATTTGTGAGTGGGACTAGGAATCTCAGTAGCATCACTAAAATACAGTTCCCAGGATTCTTGGGGGGAAGCCCAAGATGCTTAAAATGCTATACAACTAATAAATTTTTTTAAAGTAAATATGTTCTGAGGGACAAAAGGGACATGAAACAGGGCAGGTGGGGTGGGTTTGGATGCACCCCAAGGAGTTATACGCCTGACCCTTTACTCTCAAGAGGTTGCCTCAAACTGAGTCACACCAATAGTCCATCTGGCCCAGTATTGTCTGCTCTGACTGGTAATCCCTGTCAAGATTTCAGACAAGGAGGTTTTCCCAGCCCTGTCTTCTGGGGATTGAAGTTGCCTGTGAAGATGCTGTTCCACTGAGCTGCCTCTCACATTGCTAGGCTTGTCATACCAGTTTTTACCACACACCTTCATACACGGTTTCCCCTATCCTCACAGCTACTCTTGCTGTTTGACACATGACCATAGCTCAGTGTAACGGCTCATCCAGACTTCCTTTTGTGTCATGTTTATAGGCACAGGTCTGCACTTTAAAGCTCAGTGTCTGAGCCCTAGACCCCCCCTCCTTTTTGCCACGAAACAATTCTGCGGTAAAACCTGAACGGCCATTTGTTCAAATTCAGCATTAAAGGTAAAGGTAAAGGACCCCTGATGGTTAAGTCCAGTCGCAGACGACTTTGGGGTTGCGGCACTCATCTCACTTTACAGGCCGAGAGAGCCAGAGTTTGTCCAGGTCATGTGGCCAGCATGACTAAGCCGCTTCTGGCGCAATGGAACACCAAAACCAGAGCAGCTCATGGAAACGCCGTTTACCTTCCCGCTGGAGCGGTACCTATTTATTTACTTGCACGTTTTGTCATGCTTTTGAACTACTAGGTTGGCAGGAGCAGGGACTGAGCAACGGGAGCTCACCCCTTCTGATCGGCAAGCCCAAGAGGCTCAGTGGTTTAGACCACAGCGCCACCCGCGTCCCGGATCAGTGTTAAAGAGCAAAGAAAAAAGCACTTTGACACTGACCAGGAGAGCCCAGTGTGAGGCAAAAGATAAATGTGGGTGAGCCCATGGAGAATGTGCTGTGCAAACAGAAGGTCCAATTGCTGGCATCTTCATTTTAAGAGAATTTCAGGCAGCAGAACTTGGAAATGCCCTCCTCTGCCCAAGAGCTTGGAGAAGAATCTGCGTCTGAAAGACATACTGGACTAGACAGGCCAAAGGTCTGACTCAGGGGTCTTCCAGATGGGTCTTTGTTGCAGGGTCAGTGCTGCTCATGCATGCAGGGTGGTGATGGTGAAGTTGGAGTCTTTGTTGGTAGCATCCACACAATACAAACAACATCAAACGCCAGCCTGTAATCTCCTGCTCTCTAATTTAATATGGATTTACCCTTTCTGTGGAAATTCCAGCAAATTTTTAATAAATCAGTTGCCAGCTACATGTTTCCAACATCTGTTTATAATATTAAGTTCCTGTCCAGAAACACCAACACTCTGTAAGTTCTGTAAGTGGGTCTCTTTTTGGGGCCTAATTCTTAGGTTGTCCCTGCAAATATCTAACCCGCTTGTCTATTTTTCACTGTAATAATGCAAGATATTCCCTCCACCTCATTAAAATAAACATATCTAATGAGGAAAGTGATGATGGCATGGTCCTGCTGGCTGTGGGAGGGACCTTATGTTAATCTCTCCACTGTTTTCCCTGGAGTGAATCTTCAGACTTAGAGTTCCCTTTTAGTATCCTCCTGCTATCCTGGCTCTAGTGTGTGGCCTTGCCATCCATCCTTGCTGGGTTGTGTCTTCTCTCCTCACAACCCCTTTGCCCCTTTGATATAAGAGTCTAGAGGGGGTGGGGAAGAATCTGTTTACCTGAGTTTCTTTTCACTTCTGGGGTATAAACGATTTTTTTCTGGCCATATTGCCTTTGGAGCATAGTTTGGGGTGAGGCCTTGTCTTGGAGGTTCACACAGATCATATAATTGTAAGGGACCATGAGGGCTAGTCCAGCTTTGCTGCTCTTCAATTTTAATTGAAATTTGATGAAGATTGTAAACAAAATTAATGATTCTTTGTATTTTTATTTACTTCATGAGCCACCCTGGGTTCTCTGGGAAGGACAGCGATCCATCAGATTTCTTAAGGGGTTACTTGGAGAGGAACAGGAGTTTCTGGCCTGCAACTAGATTGATTGTTGCCCATGATCATTCATCACTTCTCCTCTCAGAAATGGCCCATGTGCCTGAGGCAGACAATCCAAATTATTCCCCACCCAGTGGTAAAAAAACAAAACAACCGACAATTGACAATTTGCTTTTCTTTTATTGGTAGCTTAAAGTCTTCTGCCTGAGGCAAGTTGCCTCATTCTGTCTTATTTATATATGCTGTTTATATAGTAACATTTCAGGCTGACCTCTCAAAGAATTGTACATAAAATCATAGGATTGTAGAGTTGGAAGGGATCTTGAGGGTCATCCAGTTCAACCCCCTGCAATGCAGGAATCTGAGTGGAAGCATCCATGACAGATGGACATCTAGGCTCTGCTAAGAACCTCCAAGGAAGGAAAGTCCACTGCCTTCTGAGGGAGTCTGTCCCCCTGTCGAACCGCTCTTATCATCAGAAAATAAAATTATTTACAGTGATGAGCATCAACTAAAAATGTATACATACATTAAAACCAAAAAGGCAAAGGATTGCTTGCCTCAAATAAGCTATATCTGCTTTTTCTTCCCTCGGGGCAAGATAATGGTGAGAGTTAACATATATGAGGTAGGGTTGGCCTTTACCACTTCAACTCATGCTGTTTTTATAATTGCTATTTATTTGTTTGTTTACTGTTTTTACAGTGCAATTCTCTACATGTTTACTAAGAAGTAAGACCCATTGAGTTTCATGGGATTTAGAGTGGCCAGGTGTCCTACTTTATGAAAGCCAGTCCTCTATTTTGAAGACCTCTCTTTAAAGGTGTCTTCTGTTTGAGGGCTGCCCAACCAAGTCTGTTTTACAGATAAAGAGCCATAACAAGGGAGAGCAGGGGCGCTGAAGTTGCCCATCAACAGCATCACCTGGTCAGCAGACTCAGAAGCTGAACGGATCACCTGGTGTCTTCCTCACTATGGTGAGATGTTCTGAACTCTATTGAAATTTTAGCAATTATTTCAAAATTTGCACCTGTACATAGAACCATGTGCAAATTTTATGTAAAATGATGCCCTCTTTCCCCCTCTTTTTTTTGGGGTGATGCAAATTTTTTTTGGGGGGGGGGGACTTCCTCTCAGGTAGGTGTGTATAGGGCTGCAGCCTTGGAGACTGAGGATCTCTCACTGTAGCTGTTCAGCCAGAGTTCTTGCACAGCATCTTAAGATACAGGAAGGAAAAGCTTTGCAAAACCAACAAGCCTGTTCCCTCCTCCCCCTACACCAGTAGCAATTCTTGACAATGATCTTGTGAATCCCTCCCCCCCCCCCATGGGCATAGTCAAGGAGGGGTGGGGGACAGCTGCCCCCCATCAAGTAAATCAGTAAAAAATACTTAACTAACTGAGGTCCCTGCCCCATAAAGTCTGCCCCCTAACATAAATCCTGGCTACACCCATGCCCCCCTTTCCTTTTTGATATTGGGTGCACACATCTCTTTTCCATGTTCAGTAACAGAAATAAAAGAAGGGGGAACTCTAAAGGCAATTTCCCTGCTACCCTGGCAGCAGAAGCCTTGCAGCAAGACTGGCCACACACACACACACACACACACACACACACCTTCCCCATTGTATAGGACTGGATCTGGACACTGTTACTCCAGTCTTTAGAATGAAATACATTTCTTTCATGATCTGAGTAGAAACACCTTATGGTGGCAAGGAGATTAAAGAGCTTTACGAATATACCAGTCTGCACAATGTCTTCTTGAGTACGCAGCCTTGGCGAACGCTTTCAAGAGGTTGTAGGAAGGAGGAGGATGGAGCATACAGTGAGAGCTTGAGATAAAATAATTATTCTTGATTTCATTACTGGGGGGAAAGGGCACAATCCACATGGCACTCCTTCTGTATGCCTATGCATTTCCGTGAACTTCCACAGCAGAACCTCCCAGTGAATTGGGCCCTGCATTAAACTGCAAACCTGTATACTTCAGGGGGGATATGGTTTAGAAAATACGAGTCTGCCTGCCATTAATGCTACAGTTTCCCAGAGGCATAAAGTTGACATTTTGTGGTTTTTAAGAATTTTAAGATAAAAATCTCATATCTTAATCATAATGTTTTCAGCAGTCTGGGATTGATGATCTAAGAGCTGGCTGGATAGCTACATTCATGTTGCCAGATGTCCCTCATATTAGATTAATGCCTCTTATTCTTGAATACAGTGGTACCTTGGTTTTCGAACGTCTCCGTTGACAAAC
Organism: Podarcis pityusensis; assembly: GCF_964106645.2. NCBI lineage: Eukaryota > Metazoa > Chordata > Lepidosauria > Squamata > Lacertidae > Podarcis > Podarcis pityusensis. Next base: position 6,205,344 of record NC_138029.1, read on the forward strand.
GTTTCGGTTTTCGAACGCCGTAAACCCAGAAGTAAATGCTTTGGTTTCTGAACATGCTTTGGAAGTCGAACCAGAAATGCGGCTTCTGTATTGAGTTTTCCGTATTACATTTTCCATTTTGAGGCTTCCATACTGAGATTTCTGTTTTTGAACGTTTCATAACTCAAGCGGTCTTCCGGAATGGATTACATTTGAAAACCAAGGTACCACTGTATTATAATCCCCTGGAACAAAATGGAAGTGCCTTAACATTTGTCCAGAAAGTAGCGATAGAATCTCTTGTCACCATTCACCATTCATCTAGTGCTCTTGGTTTACTGCTGTATCTTACAAACTGGAATGGAGGAAAGTGTCCTGTGGAAAGGGGGTGCATTTCCCCTTGGAATCTCCCATCTCCAATAGAAACCCTGTAGTACTGTTGTTGTTGTTTAGTCATTTAGTCGTGTCCGACTCTTCTTGACCCCATGGACCAGAGCATGCCAGGCACTCCTGTCTTCCCTGTAGTACTACCTTCTAAGCTACTTAAACCTTTGTGGGTCAGGCAGTTCCCAGCTTGGAGATGCTTTGATAAGGCGGTGAAAGCACATATTTGAATGGCTGAGGCTCATGAAGCTAATGTCAGAGCCATGTCAGAGCAGGCCAAAGGCCCATCTTGTCCAGCACTCTGTTCTCGCAGTGGCCAACCAGATGGCCGTGGGAAGCTCACAAGCAGAATCTGAGCACATCACCACTCTTCCCACTTGTGGTTCCTAGCAACACAGGTACTCAGAGGCTGTATAGAATCACAAAATTGTAGAGTTGGAAGGAAGCACGTGGGTCATGTAGTCTAACCTCCTGCAATGCAGGAATTTTTTTTGCCCAACATAGGGCTCAAACCCACAACCCTGAGATTAAGAGTCTTGTGCTGTACCAACTGAACATACTGCCTCCAGCACTGGCTAGTAGCCACTGATAGCTTTCTCTTCCACAAATTTGTCTAGAGGCAAAGGAACTTCTCTCTGTAAAATGTGGCAAATGTATTTAATGGGTCCTGCATCCTCTTCCCACAGTGGCATCCAGATACCTTTGGGAAACCCAGAACCGAGCAGGGCATGAGCCCAAAGCCCTCTCCTGATGTTCTTCTCCAGCACACTGCCTCCGATACTAGTCTAGTACACAGCCATTGTGGCTAGCATCCATGAACAGCTTCAGCCACCAATGAATTTGTCAAAGATTCATGGAGGAGTTCTCAAGTCCATAAGTTATTTTGTCCTATAAGACAGACGCTCAGTCCTGCTTGGAAAGCACACCCAATAAGTAAGAAGGCCCTGCTGTCCAATCCCAGTTATGGTCTTGGTTTGTTATGGAGCAGGCGAAAGGAGAGACAGAAAGACCCTTTCCACATGCTTACGAGTTTTTCTGTTCCATTATTTCCCATGTTCTAGGGGCTGAGCCTGATGCTGAAAAATGGGCTCTGGAGCCCTGCCATAGTCAGCTCTGGGCTCAGATTAAGCCCATCTCAGAACCCTCCCTGGGTGCCGTTTTTGATACTGACTGAAAATAGAATGTGGAAAAATTTCCCTGCTGGGTGGTTGTACCGCCTGAGGGAACTGTTGTCTTTAGAAATCCCTGAAAAATTGGTGCTGAATAGAGGGAGAAAATGTCTTTTTAAAATAATAATAAAAAAGCCTTTGAGTTCTGAGGCTCTCCTTCCCCCCACGTGGCTGCACCCACCAGTACATTCAACTCATGAAAAACAGATGGTGGATGGCGCAGCCACAGCTACGCAGCCCTTGCCAAGGAACGTGCCGTGCACATTCCTCCTCCGCCAATATTAGGCTGTTGCCCCATCGGCGCCCATGGAACTAGGGGGTGGAGGTGGGGAGGGAAAGCAGCAGAGGGACATTAGCTTGGTTAGCGTGCAGCTAAGGGCGGCCTTCTCTTGTGGCACAAATCTTGTCTGAACGTGGCCATTTACCCCTTGTTTGCTATATTTCAGAGTGTGTGGTGCTCCTGTGATACTTCTAGCCAATTTTTTTTTAGAGAGGCCAGTAAGAATCAGATTGCAGGAGATGGTGCATTTACAGACAACTTGTACAAACAGTTGTGACTTGTCGAGCTCAGCACCCGCTTTACACACACTAGTCACATATTGTGCCCAAATATGTAGCAACTTGTTCTTTTTTATATAATGCTAGGCCTGGTCAAGGTTAGTGCTGGCATTAGACAGGGTAAGCCTAAGGTGGGGAGCTATTTAATGGTGAAAAAGCAGCTAATGTTGTTGATGATTTAGTGTACAGTGGTATCTCGGGTTACATACGCTTCAGGTTACATACGCTTCAGATTACAGACTCCGCTAACCCAGAAATAGTGCTTCATTTTTTAAATTTTTTTTTTAAATAAAGTTTTTTATTGATACAACTAGAAAAAAGGGGAAAAAACACAAATACCAAATTACACACAAGAATAACCATAGACACATAATTTTCTTGGCAAACAATAAAACATCTATTGGTCTTAACACTAAAGACCCAACCTCCCGTCTATTCCATATTTCAAATTCATATTACTTATTGCCATTACACACTTTAATCATAATTAAACTTATTCTTAATAAATCTAATTTCTTATATCTACCTTGCAACTATTACTGAAGTTCCTCGAATGCTGCAACAGAATTTAAACTACTATATTTATTTTTCCGATATTCTTTGAAAACCTCCCATTTTGAAACAAATTCCTGTTTTGATTTATTCTTTATTTTTTCTGATAAACCATCTAAATCGGCATATTCTGTCAGCTTTTGAATCCAATCTTGTATAGAGAAATAGTGCTTCAGGTTAAGAACTTTGCTTCAGGATGAGAACAGAAATCGTGCTCTGGTGGCGCGGCGACAGCAGGAGGCCCCATTAGCTAAAGTGGTGCTTCAGGTTAAGAATAGTTTCAGGTTAAGAACGGACCTTCGGAATGAATTAAGTACTTAACCTGAGGTACCACTGTATTATTTATTTTTATCACAGTGCAGAGTGCCATTTGGACTTTCTGCCTCAGGCACCAAAATATCTTGGGCTGATGCTGCTTAGTGAGCTTCTGGAGGACTGCCTTTGGCTTGATGAGCTCCTGAAGTTCTGCAAGCCTGAATAACCGTTGCCCCAAGGTCACTGGGTGTCTCAAGGTGCTAGCTGTAAACAAAGCTCTCTTATAGTTGTGGACTGGACTCGCACAGGAATCTTAGGGATAGCGTCCTCCACTGCACCTGAGAGCAGCAGACACAGCTCTGGCCTCTGACGAAAGAGTACTCTCAGGTGGCTGACACCAATGCCTGGAGCATCTTCTACCTGAGATGGTCAGCTCTGTCTGCCTAATGGTAGGGCTGGTCTTCCCACATCCTGTGGTCCCACACTGCCTAATCCACCCCGGTAATTAAAAACAAATGAAGAAAAAGCATAGGCATATCTGTGCAGTGCAACTTTTGACCTGGTTTTTATGTAATGCTGAGCTGAATTATGGTGTACTATGAGTGCAATAAAATAAAAAAATTCCTTCCAGTTGCATCTTAGAGACCAATAAGTTTGTTATTGCTATGAGCTTTCGTGTGCATGCACACTTACTGGAAGGAATTTTTTTTATTTTGTTTCGACTACGGCAGACCAACACCTACCTGTCACTATGAGTGCAATAGTGTGCAGATGCTCAGAGAGAAGATGGCAGCTAATTTACTCTTCCTCCAGTCTTTCTGTTGCAGTGCTGCTGTGACCTAAGCCATGGTTTGGCTTGCTGTAGTTTTCAATCCCCAGCTCAGTGTTTGTCCCACAAGCTGTAACTGTTTGTTTGTTTGTTTGCTTGCTTGCTTGTTTGCTTGCTTGCTTGCTTGCTTGCTTGCTTGCCTACCCATCTGACTGGGTTACCCCAGCCACTCTAGGCGGTCTCCAACAAATTAAAACACAATAGGACACCAAACATTAAAAACTTCCCTGGATGAAGGTTTGTTCTATGGCTTACTGCTCACGGTTTGTCTTGAAGAGACAAACCACGAGCCCCAATTCAGAAAACACACTAAATCATGGCTTCACTCATAGCAGCAAGAGTACCAGAGGGAGGAGCAACACGGCAGCGATCTCACTGGGAGGCTACACAGTTTAAACTAAGCCATGGGTTGGCTGGGTGTTATGTGCAAACTGGGCCCATGTATAACGTGTAGTTTGACCCTTTGTTTGGGGGCTTTGTTTTCTATTGTGTTTTTACTATTTTTTGTTGGGAGCTGCCCAACGTCACCGGGGCAACCCAGTCAGATGGGAAGAATTGTTTGTTTGTTTGTACCTCCTCCAAAATACTGCATGTGCTACACTCCAACATGAGCTGTGAATTAAGTTTAGCTGTGATAGATCCAATTTTGAGAAAGAAGTAGTTAAACCTAGTGCTCTAGTTGAGAGTACAGAGAGTGGCTACACATACTCTTTCCAGGTGTCATTTTAGACTGCCGGCATGCTTGGGTCTTGTGTTAGCTAGTCTTTTTGATATTTTCTTAAAGAGCCTGGAACTAGAAATTGTGTGCTTGTAATAAACAAGCAGGATGAGGCTGGGTGGAGGTCTAGAGTCCCATCCCTACTCAGGTGGCTGGTCTGTTTCTGGGCTGACCTGCTACAGATTGCAGATGGGGAGTTTTGGGTGACTGAATGTTCCTGCAGACAAAATAATTCTCTCTACATAGATTTTTTTTTAAAAAAAACCCACTATCTCCACATAGAAATTTAGAGTGTTGGAGTGGTGTTGGTGATGGAGACTAGCTTTCTGTGTGGTGGGAATTTTTTATGTGGAGGAGTATTCAGTCTAAAGCACTTTAGCCCAGATGCAGGTTTGCCACCTGAGTGGGAAGTTGGCCTAAGACTTTGGGAGAATGAGGTAGCAGGCTGCAGAGAAGGCATTGTTTGCTGCACTTTGCAGGTGCTAATTGGTTATTTTTAAGCCTAGCAATTGGTCCTAGCAATGTCATAGACATATGTACTGCTGGCCAGTTGCCATAGCGACATCCCTCACACTGTCATGTCAGTTTCCAAGGTGGGGTCAGGTGCCTGTGGCTTGACACATCTTGGGTTCCTGATGCAGGCAGTTATTTCAGGAGGAGGTGTCATCCCGCTGCATTGCATTATTGCCTCCTGCCGGGCGCTTGCTAGGCTGTTCCTGCAGAGTTCCTCTGGGGGAGCATGGCTGCCCTTTCCTCACCCATGCCTGCTGCCTGCTTCGCTTACGCGGACATCTTTCTGCACTTGCCCACCTGCATGCATCCATGCCCATCTTTCTAGGCACATGGGGCCACTTCACAAGACCATACAGAAAATAGGCTAAAGGCAAACTTCTGCTGTTGAAGTTAAGCAGATCTGGCCCTCTTAAGTTAGTTAGATGGGACACTGACTTGGACCCACATCTGAGCCACTACTACATATGATAAGAGGGTTAGTTTGCATCTTCCTGTTGATCATTTCATGACTGCAACATCAAGTTGTTGATTTGCATGTGCAAACAGGCAATCTCAGACCCATCAGAACATTACTGGCAACATTCATGGAAGTTCATTCACAAATTTGGTACGGTTAAGTGAGAGAGTCTCTGAGTAGGACCAGGGAGACCCGGGTTCAGATCTTTCCTTGGCCACGCAGCCCACTGGGTGATCTCCTCTCTCAGCCTGACCTATCTCAACAAGGTTGTTGTGAGGCTAAGATGGAAAGAAGAGAAGTGTATACAGAAGTATATGCACTCCTGGTGGCAGGATGGGATCAAAGTGTAATAAATGGATTAAGCTGCCAGTCATCAGTGCCTGGGTTGTGTGTGTGCGTGTGTGCGCGTGCGCAACACTCATTTTTCTTAAATCTGATGACTGGTAGCTGAATGTGGGAACTGATTCTGTATAAAAGCCTTGCATTGTGAGATGATGTTGTGAAATGAAAGTTTCATCTGTGGATAGTGTATCTGTGACGGTCCCATTCACAAGTAGCTCGTTGATGGGGCAACTGCCAAATAATTACTAAATTGTACCCCAAGCATATAATAATGAAGTGTAGAGAAATGCCAAGTGGGGCACATGCATATGTGAAGTAGGTATAACCTCTTTGGAGGAAGAGCAAAGTGTCTGCATGATGTTAAACCGTAAGTAGGTATCTTGAGATGTGAGCTGCTTGAATCTGCTGTCATAGATCTTTATGCCTGTGTTGTGTTTCTCCAGCTTACACCGCCATTTTCTAATACAACTGCTTTCCTCTCACCAAATTTTTAAGGCCATTTGCTATGTTTATCACAGCTTTCAAGTGAACATAACCCTGCAATTTCCAGCTTTTCATTCTAAATGTTGAGATTGGGCATTACCATTTTCTAACAGCGCCTGAGTGACACTAATATATGCTTTTGACCACTTCCAAACTGTGTTGACGTTGTTCCAACTGAGTTTGCAAAGGAGATGGATGCAGAGCTGACCTCGTAACCTGATCAGGCATCATGTGTATAAGAACCCAAAAGGTCATGCCCCGTAACAGTGCAGGTGTGGAGCTTAGCAAAGTTTAGCGATGTTCAGTTGCAACAAGGGGAGTGCAAGGTGATGTCTTCTTAATAAAGTGTTAATGGCTCTGAAGGAGGTAAGCTTAGCTGCTGAAGGAGCCATGTGGGGTTTTGCCCTGTGAATAGTGGTGAATTGAGAGAAGCAGAAACCACCCACCTACTTCCCATGTGCATTCCAATAGGTCTCTACAAAGTGGAGAAATTCATTTTAGCAGGGTGGAGGGTGGGAACCATCAAAAGTGATGTAATTCTGTTCACTTCTGTACTCACTTTGAATGCTCACACTGATAGGGCAGAGGCTGTAAGCTCCAGCAGCTATTTGAAAACGCAGAGCAGGTCTCACAGGCCAGGGCTATGATCTGGAGAGGCACACAGTACAGCAATCTTGGGGGGGGGGGGTGTATTGGATTGTTTGCTTGATTTTGTTCTAGTTTTTATCATGTATTTGTGCTTTTATATTGTATTTATTTGTTTGTTGTGAACTGCTCCGAGATCTGTGGATGAAGGGCAGTATGCATATTTAATAAATAATAATTTGCTGAAGCTAAGGGGGTCTGGGTCTGATCAGTGCCTTGATTTAGAAATACCAGGGGCTTGAATCTGGGAGTTTCTGCCTGCAAATAATGTCATCACTGAGCTCTGGCCTGCTCCTTCTAACACCTTGGATTTCAGGTGGAGCAGTTCAGGTCAATGGGGCCCTCCAAGCCTCTCTAATGCAGCCCTCAGGACTCCCCCCAGGTCACACTTGCCCCATGTCCTCCTATGGACCCTCTTCAGTTGCTTTTGCATGTCCAGAATTGTCAGGATGCTGTCAGCGGCTCCCAGCTGGTTGCCCAGGAAAGTATAAGATAAGAAAAAGTTTCTTACATTCCTTTTTTATTTCAGTCTTTACAGAGAGAGGCTATAGAACCCAGCTCTTGGTTAATGGCATTGTCCCTAGTGAATGAGGTGTCCTCATTCATCATGCTCATCATCTCCTCTACGGGTGCTGCTACCTGCCCTCTGTCTTTGAGCTCTTTGCTCTCCTACTTTTAAGGCTCAGCGGGTTCTGGGAGATGGAGGGTCTGGAATGTTTTCGATGATATGTCAGCCAGGTGTTGCTCTGGCTCTCCCATGGTTTCCCAGCTTTCCCCCTCATCTGCCTCTGAGCTGTGACCTCCCTCAAACCCCTGTCTATCTTGTCTTCCTCCTCCTCCATGGAAGGGTCAGGATGGGGAGGTCACCTCCACCATTCCTCCTCCGCCCAGTCCCTGACAGAATGTGCCATTGAACTGTAATGACAACCAGGCTTGCCTGGTTGGAGTGAGATGGGTATGGAGAGTGTAGCTTACTGTGCAAGGTTAAGAGTTGCATCCATTCCTCTACCCAGGTTTTGCCTCTTGCACGTGGCCCTTGAGGGCTGCAAAGTGTTCCGTTCCCCTGCCTTGTGCATGCATTTGAGTGACCTTTTCTTAAATTGGGAGGAAGGGTTTCCAGACCAAAGGGTGTGCCTTCCTCCCGGAAGGCCTCTTTCCCCTTTAGGAAGCAAGCACGGCCTCTGTGCCTCCAGATTTGTGTGTGCTTTGAGAACGTCACAAAATCAGTCCATGTACTCACTGGTTGTGCCTGTCCTCTCCCTGCAGATCCTTACTCCATCGCAGGCAGCGATGGCAGCATCTCTGCCTCCGTGGCTTCCATCCAGCCGCAGGCATCCAGCAGCTCAGCTCCCAGCTCCCCTGCCTCCCGCCACTCGGTCAGCACCCTCAAGAAATGGCTGACCAACCCCGTGCGCAAGCTAAGTGCCGGCGGGCTACCTCGGGGCGAACGCCCACTCAGGAAACAAGAGGGCCGGGCTCGGCGGCACGGGCGCCAGGAAGATCGCAAGAGCATTGACTTGGGCCTTCTGGGGCAAGCAGAGGGGCCCTTTGCTGTCCCGCTGCAGGAGTCGGTAGGCACGGTGAGAGCAGAGAAATGCCTGTCTTGCCATGAGCTAGAAGCTGTCTTGTTTTCCCTTCTGGACTAGCTAGCCACAAGCCCCCTGCAGATGAGTTTAGGCAACTGAGACAGAAACATGCCAGAAGCAGGGGGGCTAACATCCTACGCAGGTATGCCCATAGAGCAGTGTCCATCAGCTTCCACCAAACTAGCCATGCTGTCTGATGGGAGTGGCAGGCAAAAACATCTGGAGGGTGTGCTAGGTTGGCAGAGGCTGTTGCAAAGCAAACAGAGCACCTCTCTGTGGTGCAGTGGGTCAGTGTCTCTGGCCATTAAGCAGAAGGTTTGTGGTTCAAGCCCACCCGGGGCTGTGGGCAGGTTTCCTGCATTGCAGGGCGCTGGGCCAGAGGACCTTTGTGCTGCCTTCCAGCTCTGCAATTCTATGATATCAGTTGGACAAGTAAGCCAAGCCATGTGATGTAAGAGAAGACCACCAACAACCCCCCTCCATAATCTGCCCAGGGGAGCAGGGGGGAGGAAAATTGCAAATCCAAATGTGGTCATTGGTGAAATCCTGAACACGAGCAGAACTCATTGACGACACCCATCACTGAATTGTCCCAAGGAATATGTAAAATGACAGATCTCTGTGCCATCCAGCATTCTTGCTTCATTGCGGCTTTTCTTTATGTCCGCAAGAGGTTTGGAAAAATAAACCTCTAATATATTGTGTATGTGTGAGTGAAGGAGAAGGTGTGGGTTTCTCCTTTCTCATCCTAGCAGGTAACTACTGAAGCACCAGAGCTAAAGTACTTTCCCCTGCATGAATCTCCCCTGGTTACTAATTCTCCTCTGCAATTTCAATCTGTACCGGTTCTCTTCACCCCTCTCCTGCAGAGAGGTCGCTGAATTTCATTTTAATATGGAACCAGGCTGGGGAATGTGGAGGTCTGTCCTGTGAAGCTTGGTTGGCACTGTGTACCTGGCAGCAGCACTTAGCTCTGGCACTGCAAATCAGGGGTTGTCAACTTGGTGCCCCCCAGATAATGGGAGTTGTACCGCACAACATCTGGATGGCACCACGTTGACTAGCCCTGCTGTAGACGGAGTTGTAGGGGGAACAGGAGGGGGAGCCAAAGGTCCATAGTGCCGATAAGACCCTTTGCTGTTTGTGGGCTGAAAAAACAATCTCTCTTCCTCTCCCCCATTTTGTAAGTTGCTCATCTCTGTGCTGTGATAGAGCATATGGGTGTCCTCTGACATACTGTATCTTTGAAGCACACCCTTTCCCCCAAAGAATTCTGGGCAGTGTAGTTTGCCTCTTGCAGAGTTGCAGTTCCCAGCAACCCTGAGCAACCTACAGTTTTGAGGGAAAGAACGTGCTTCAAATATAAAGGGTTTGTGTGTGTCGCAGCCACAGCCTGATTTCTTTCCTGACACCAGATGGGGGAAAAACAAAAAATGTTTCTGGGCCCATCTGAAAGTGCTTTCTAGTGATATCCTCATCCAAAACAATAAATTAATCCAAAGGATTGCCTTTTCTAATACGAGCCTACCAGTTTAAGGAGATCTTAAACGGAAGCCAACAGTCCCTGAAATATCTGGTTGGAAGCAAGGTGAGGGCCTTTCTGGTAGCTGCACCCAAGCTTTGGAAATTCCTAAGGGAAGCCTGCCTGAACACCTTATTTTGTCTCCCCCTCCCAGTATAAATTCCATTTTTAACCCTTTTGTTAAGGGTTTTAATTTTGTTGGAAGCTGGTTGTTTTTATCAGGTTCCTTTGGGTGACATTTAGAAATCTCTGCTTCTGTTGGGGTTTTCTTTGGGGGGGGGGTGTAGATTTTCAAGGTGTTGGTTTTTTATTTCATTGTTTTACCTGATAGTTATTGGACTCTTTTTGAGCAAAGTGAGGATATAAATCAGAACACCCATATGCAAACCCGAAACACCCTATTTTTTCCGTTTTTGACAAAAATTGTCTAAGTTTACATGACTGGTGCCTGTTCCATTTCCTTGTTCTCACCCCCCATTGTGCCTTTTTGCTTTAAAACCAAACACCATTGAGATACTTAAAATCCCAAATAATGGAAAGAGAATAGATGGTGCATAATTAAGCAGTTGCACTTGATTTACATAATTCTGATTGAAGGATTTAAGTATCCCAGTGGGAAATTTTGGATTTTTAAAGAATACTGGAGGAGGCAGAATAAACAGTCCTGATTACTCTTAAAGGCTAATATTGCTTTATTCTTGCTGCATTAGGGTCAAACTACCCAAGGGGAGGGTTTAACCCCTCCCATGCTTCTGCCAGGACATTTTGCCCCTCTGCAGGGCTTACTTCAAGCTGTCAAACACAGTGGGGGGTGGGAAAAAATTAAAAATGGTCAGGGAGGGGCATTTACAGGGGTTAATTGGTGGGTAGGGGGAAACATGCCTTGCCCACCCACCAGCCGTCCCCTGCCAATTTCCCTACCCCTGTATATAGGCAAAGGAAAACACTGAATAATAATAATAATAATAATAATAATAATAATATTTATACCCCGCCTTTCTGGCTGGGTTTCCCCAGACACTCTGAGTGGCTTTCAACAAAATATTAAAATACAATAGTCTTTCAAACATTAAAAGCTTCCCTGAACATGGCTGCCTTCATATGTCTTCTAAAAGTCTAGTAGTTGTTTTTCTCTTTGACATCTGGTGGGAGGGCGTTCCACAGGGCGGGTGCTACTACTGAGAAGGCCCTCTGCTTGGTTCCCTGAAACTTGGCTTCTCACAACAAGGGAACCGCCAGAAGGCCCTCAGCGCTGGACCTCAGTGTCCGGGCAAAACGATGGGGGTGGAGACGCTCCTTCAGGTATACTGGACCGAGACCATTTAGGGCTTTAAAGGTCAGCACCAATACTTAGAATTGTGCTTGGAAACTTACTGGGAGCCAGTGTAGGTCTTTCAAAACCGGTGTTATGTGGTCTCGGCGACCGCTCCCAGTCACCAGTCTAGCTGCCGCATTCTGGATTAGTTGTAGTTTCCGGGTCACCTTCAAAGGTAGCCCCACATAGAGTGCATTGCAGTAGTCCTAGCAAGAGATAACTAGAGCATGCATCACTCTGGCGAGACAGTCCACGGGCAGGTAGGGTCTCATCCTGCAAACCAGATGGAGCTGGTAAACAGCTGCCCTGGACACAGAATTGACCTGCACCTCCATGGATAGCTGCACAATTAGGATCCTTGTGCACTGGCCTTCAGAAGGCGAGGGGCTGTTCAAATTTTGCTATACACATTTGTGGAAAGGTGCTAACAGAGGGAACACTAGTTTGATTTGTAAGTAGTACGGACTGGCAAATGCTTGCAGTGGTGGCTGGTCCAGCAGAGCGGGAGAGTCACTGCTGCACCAACCTCACTTTGCTCCTAGCACTTGTCTGCCTTTTTACTTCTTCCAAAGAGTGGCACTGGCTGTTAGCTTCCTCCTCCTTAGGGCTCATCCAGACTTCCCTTCTTGCTAGGCTTCTACGTCTGAGCTTCAAAGTTCCATATCCGAGCAGTTTTTGTTGTTGTCGTCGTTCTGGTCCTTTCCCTGGGAAAACCCATGTTTACCACTGAATCAGAGCAAACAACAATCATAGTTTGCTCTGATTCAGCGGTAAAATGGATTCCCGGGTTTTCTCCGGGAAAGCGCAGGGTAAAAATAAAAAAAAGCTGCTCAGAAATGGATCTTTGAAGCAGAGACCTGTGCCTGGATAAAGTAAAGGTAAAGGGACCCCTGACCATTAGGTCCAGTCGTGGCCGACTCTGGGGTTGCAGCACTCATTTCGCTTTATTGGCCGAGGCAGCTGGCGTACAGCTTCCGGGTCATGTGGCCAGCATGACTAAGCCGCTTCTGGCGAACCAGAGCAGCGTGCAGAAATGCCGTTTACCTTCCTGCTGGAGCAGTACCTATTTAGCTACTTGCACTTTGAAGTGTTTTCGAACTGCTAGGTTGGCAGGAGTTGGGACCAAGCAACGGGAGCTCACCCTGTCGCGGGGATTCGAACCGCCGACCTTCTGATCGGCAAGTCCTAGGCTCTGTGGTTTAACCCACAGCACCACCCACGTCTGGCACAAAAGAAAGTGCCACACTCCCGTTTGCCCCTTGCCTAGAGCAGGTCCAAGGGGTTTTCCGCTTGACCCACACTTTCTAGGAACAGGTCTGAGTGACTCTCCGCCCCCCCCGCCCCCCAAACAGCAGGACCTGAGGAAGCATGGATGAGCCCCTGGTCCCAGTATTGGTTCCTGCACAACTGAGCAAGAGAGAAGAATGGGGAGAAAATGAGAATTATGTAGTTGGCTCTGCCTGTCATTGGCTCTGGCACCTCCCACTGTTGGCTTCCATGCCTTCTGCCCTAACAGTACGAACAGGGAATTTGTATGGCAGGTTCTAGCAATGCAGTTCTCATAGGATGACTGATGATTTGGACAGGGATGGCGGGGGGGGGGGGGGGAGAATCCCTGTGGCCCCCAGAAGGCTGAGCTGCGCTGCCACTCTTGTCTAACATTCTTCCCTTGCATTACAGGATAGCACTGCTCATCTCCCAGACCTTTCCCTGTTCTCCAGCCAGCTAGAAGGGGATGGCTCAGGAAAACGCACCCAGGTGAGCTTCAGGGTGATGGATGGGAGCAAAGTAAGAGGCAACGTTGTCTTGCACCAGGTTGAGGGGGCAACAATCCCCCCTCTTCTCCATGGGACCCCAGAGAGGCCTACAGTAGCTATGTGTCCTACTTTACAGAGAACAGTCCTCTATTTTGAAGGTGGGGGGCAGTCCTATATTTGAAAATGTTCTCTTTCTGAGGGCTTCCCAGTCCATGTCTAATTTAAGGGCAAAAGACCATAAAAGGGGCGAAAGTAGAGGCCTTGAAGTTGCTCATCAAATGTTATCAGCTCCTGGTCAGCAGACTTCAGCAGACACAACCAACGATTTTGCTCTTGCCCCACTTCTTTCCCAGGCAAATGCCAGACCAGAAAAATCCCAAATTGCTGTTTGCTGTGGTTGAATGCTAAAGAGTGGTTTTGGGGGGTGGGGGTGGGGAGAGCAGCAAACAAGAGGAAGTGTGGAGAGGGGCACACAAGTCACTTTATGTCTTCCCTGCCGTGGTGAGATGGACTGTATTTCCACAAACAATTTCATGCAGATTGGTGTCCCTTTTTTGTGACGCAAATCATTTGGGGGGCTGGGCTGTGTCTGTGCAATGCATAGCTGGCCATCCTAGAACATGCCCGTCAAAGCACCAGATTGTTTTAATGCCAGCAAAAATAGCAAGATGGAAAATGCTTCAGGTTCCAACAGAAACTGATTAGAAATAAAACAACTGTGGAATGTGGTGCAGTTAATGAAAATGACTTTTTTGAGTATGACTCGGAAAAGAGGATGATATCAAGTAAATATGAAAACAAATGGCATGTGTTTATAAATTTTTGGAATTGATTTTAGGATTATGAAGACACATTGCTTGGTTCCTTCACGGTTCTGTAAATGAATTTGAATGGTTTGTTTCTTTCCAATGTAGAGGCAGTATATAGGGCTACATAGCTGTCATAGATAGATAGATAGATAGATAGATAGATAGATAGATAGATATAGGCATTTTGAATTAAAAAAAAAACCAATGAGAATATGTTTAGGTGAATGTCATTTGATTTGTGGTTTATTTGAAATGTTTTCCTCCAAAATTAGTTTTCAGCTCTATTTCAGCACTTACCGGTAATCAGTCACTCATTTCCAAAAGCAGGGTATCTGCTCCAAATTGGAGAAGTGTTCCAGAATCTATGATGGACATTCTTTCCTTCCCCTGGTCTTTCAGAGCCTGATGTGTTGTGAGTGAGCTTAGGGGAAATAGAAGATCCTGCTACACCTTCTTGGCCCACACAATATATTTTGTGTCTCATCATGGGTCCCCAGTGCCCCTTTCCCCAGTTAATCCACCCAATGTGATATGTTGTAAGATGTTATGGGCTCTTCTCCCCCCCCCCCCTTTCTCTCACGGCAGGGCCCTGACTCTTCTCTGCTCCTTGGTGACCCTCCAAACCCCGAGCCCACTTCACAACCTCCTATGCCACCCCCAGCCTCTGAGGAAGAGGAAGAGGAGGAGAGGCTCAGTGCCTTAGAAAAGAGTATGTAAGTGATTTCTCTTGTGCACCGACTTCCAGGCAGCAGTGGGAAGGGCAGGGGGAGGAGCAGCCTCTGCTGGGGAGAGCAGATGCACAGACCTGGTGGGTACCAAAACCCACCCACAAACGCAGGCACTATTTCACAAGTTTAGCAGATTCAGGGCCTTGGCGGCAAGTATGTTGAACACATGCCCCATAAAAGGTAGGCAGCTGTGTGCCTCATTTTTCCACTGCACACATTCTGTCTTTGTGGAGTGGCCCCTGGCTGTCTGCATATTCATGCCTAAAAATGTATTGAGTATGAAGGGTGAACCATGGCTGCGTAATGTTGTTCTGGTGGTATGCCTGCTGCCTCTGTAACATGTTGAGCAGCTTGCTGGCAGGGGCCTTCCTGTGGGTCATGCATGGGCCTGTGTTGAGGAGGCTGGCAGCGCGCCTGTGGCATTGAAAAGGGAGATTGGAGGGGGAAATGGAGGGGAAGGGGGTCACACAGTGAGGTTCCTTCCCCTTAGACATTGCTACTTCCTCTCCCCTGCAGGTTTGTTCTCAGGGAGTTGATTGAGACTGAGAAGATGTACGTGGAGGACCTGGGCCAGATTGTGGAGGTGCCAACATCCACTCCATTTTAGGCACTGATTCCCCTCTGTCCACCAACGGGGCCGTCTCCAGATTTTTGTGGGACCTTGGGCAAGAACCTGCTTGTCTTCCAGTGAGAGAGCACACTGCTTGCTGCTCACCTCTGTGTTTCTTGATCCGACCTCCCTGTTGTTGTCCTAGGAACCTAGGAAGGAAAGGTGGATAAAGAATCAGGCTCAGTCCCAAGAGCCCACAGTGGGCTTCCCATGGACCCAAGGCCCCTAGGCTGCTGGCTCTTGCCACATCCCACCAGTCTGTTCCATATGCTGGTATTTTAGTAGTTTTATGCCCCACCCTGTCAGAAAGAAATAAGAGTGTTTCCACCCCTGCCCACACAGTGTTCCTTCTGGTATCCAAAACCACTGCCTTCTGTGAGCAGAAATCTCCCCGCTTTTCACACACTGCTGCCCGAATGACTTTTGCCTGGCAGCAACATTGACCACAGACAATGTTAAGCAGGGTTTAATCTGAAAAAAGTACCAGTATTTGGACCCCAGTAAGGATCTCAGGCTTCTTGTTCTTCCTTTTTTGTTTTAAAAACAAGGGAAGATCAGTGTGGCATTTAACTAAGTTTTCTTCAGTGTATACTAAGGGGACCTAACTAAGGGCTCATCCACACTCAATTTTGTCTCATGATTTCTAGTCACAAATTGTAGAAATTATTTCCATAACTTGATTTTACATGGATAAATAGCCCCCCTTATTTGAGCTGAACTTGCTGTCAATCAATAACAATGATGAAAGATAAAATATTTTTATTGAAAGATGTTCCAGTAGCACCTTAAAGACCAACTAAGTATAAGCTTTCTAGGTATGAGCTTTCGTGTGTATACACACTTCTTCAGATACTCTGAAGCAGACGTCTCTTCAACCTTATAACTGTTGATGACTGTTAATGATGGCAGTTGATTCCACAGTGAAGGGCAAGGGATTTTTTAAAGGGATAGATGACCAAAATTAGCTTTAGCATGTATAATGGGACATGAATCCCATATCTCTACTCAGACCAGGTCTTTCCATAGTTTTTAGTATGGTAATGAGTTGTAATTCAGCAACTTCTCTTTCAAGTGTATGTCTAAAATTCTTTTGCAATAAGACAGCTACTTTGAGATCTTGTCTAGAATGTCCTGGGAGACTGAAGTGTTATCCTATTGTTTTCTCTGTTTTATGATTCCTGGTGTCAGAAAAAATGGAAAAACAAAAAAGTTCTAATCTTTACAATCTGACACCAGGAATAATAAAACAGAGAAGTTTGACTCATTATGTGTAGCTAAACACACAAGAGGAAGCTATCAGCAGGTTGGAAGAACTGCAGGGTTTGCAAGAAGTTCAAAAAATATTCAGGGAGAAGAAACTTAGAGAGGGGGTTGTAAAAAAAAAAAAGATGAATGAGGACTGGACATACTCTTTGGGCATTGAATATTGACTGGCTGACAGTTGGGGTAAGACGGCAAACTGATGGGGAAACAGGAATGGAATATCCCTAGAAGTGGCCTGGCCGGCTGGCACCCTAAACATCCCATTGCACATCCCACTTGTGAATTCAAATACTGAACTAGCTCTTTCATTGCTTCGGCTAACTAAACTAGTCAGCTTTCTGTTCTGACTTCAAGATCTCTTTCCTAGGTGGCTTCAATCAATTTAGACCTCATTTCTGTATGGGTTTTAGGTTCTTCATAATTTTTCAGCTTCTTAAATTGCATTTTCGTTTGTTGCCGAGTTTCTTTCAGAACTTTCCAAAATTGCTTTGGAGTTCACTATCCTTAACAATTTTCCACCTAGGCCGCTTAACTCTTTACCCCCCAGTGCCACAGAAGTTTAAAACAAGACATCAGCTCTGGTTCTTATACGGATCTTTTGGACACTCCTCTGTTTCCATCACTCTATTGTGACAACTGTTCCTACATCTATTCCTGGTGATTGCCTTTTAATCAGTTACCAACCCATAGAAGGGTCCATCCATCTTGACTGCTAAATATCCTTAAAAACCTTTGATAAAAGTATTTGCCCAATCTCTTTCTGAAAAGCCAAAGATACAAATCTCCACTGGCCTACCTGTATATACAGAGAATGAGAGAGATGTTTGCTGATGATTTCATAGAATTCCAAAAGATTGGTGAGGCAAAACTTCCCCTTGCAAAAGCCCTGTTTATACTTCATTTCCTAAATTTTTATTTACTCATTCGTTTTAAAAACTGGATGAGGAGAGAAGCAGGGAAACCTCTCCAAGAAAGAGTGTGAGACTCCTTAATGTGCTTTTGGGGTGGGGTGGGAGGGGGGAGGTTGTCCTCAGTCCAGGCTTATGATCAGTTGGGGGTCTGGGGTCCAAGGGCAGGAGCCTAGTGTTCTGGAGGAGGCTGTGAATGCTCTGAGGATTAAAGGTGGGGGGTGACTTCCTTAGCAAGCATTGGTCTTATGTTCACAGTGTTGTGTGAACCGGGGTCCTCTAATGCAACAGAACCCCCTCTTCTTTTCCCACATCCCTCCAAAATCTGCTTCGGAAGGCCCTCCAACCCTCTGGAGCAGATTTTGAAGGGGCTGCAGGGAAAAGGAGGGGGAAGTTGCATTGTCCAAGTGGAAGTCTTGTTATGCAAGCAGAAAGTAGCATTGGAGACACCCTCTGTATTTCACTGTTCTAGCCTTAGTCGAATCCCTGCGACGGGGTGAGCTCCCATTGTTCAGTCCCAGCTCCTGCCCACCTAGCAGTTCAAAAGCACGTCAAAGTGCAAGTAGATAAATAGGTACCGCTCCGGCGGGAAGGTAAACAGTGTTTCCGTGCGCTGCTCTGGTTCGCCAGAAGTGGCTTAGTCCTGCTGGCCACATGACCCGGAAGCTGTACGCCGGCTGCCTCGGCCAATAAAGCGAAATGAGCGCCGCAACCCCAGAGTCGGCCACGACTGGACTTAACGGTCAGGGGTACCTTTAGCCTTAATAACGCTTTCCAGCAGTGTACCTGGGACAGGGCTGCCGTTTCCTGCATCTTCCCTTCCTCCCTAGTTCCTTTTTAAAAAACTAGAAAGATATTGACAGCCTTCCAAGTCCTCTCTGTAAGGAGGCTAATATAATAGTTCAGCAGTTCTTCATCTGTTCTTTAAGAACTATTGGATGAATGCCACCTGGCCGGAAAACCTTGTTCCTTCTTAATGTTTTCACTTGGTTCTAAGACAGACTGATTCAGCCTTGATAACCCTTCCAGCATGTTTTGAAGACTGAAGCAAACAATTCCTTCTGTTTCTCTGCAATTTCTCCGTCTTCCGAAAAGGTCTTGTTTTGCTTCCTTGCCATATAAAGGTCCCCCTGCCTCTTTCTGGTTTTCTGCTTCTGACACCTTTAAAGAAATAATGTATTGATATCTTCAGCAGTTTGTGCTTGAAGTTCCTTTTTGTCTCTTGCCACATTGTACATCTATGTCTTGGTTTGCTCATTTGTGCTCCTCCTTCATCTGGGCAACTGTTCCTCCTTTAATGAAAATAGTTTTGCCTTTTATAGTCTCTTTGGCTCTGCTGTTTGACTGTGTTGGATTACTGTTGAGCTTGTTTGTGCTTTTTTGCTCATCCGTGGTACATATTTTATTTGAGCCTTTATTGTTACATATTTAATATGACTTGCTATGTCAACCTTATTTTTCCATTTTGAGCATGCCTGTTCTCAAAATCAGGCCACCAGCCATTTCAACCATTTCTGCCACCTAGTTAAGGTCCTGGTTAAGCCATCTCAAATTATGCAAAAACTCAAGATTCCCCACCCCCAGCCTGTAAGCAAAAACATAGTGGTGCTAAGACGGGGGGGGGGGGAGGGGGGAGGAACCAATGCCAGTCAATGTGAAATGGGGAGAATAACTACTGCACTCTAGTACATTGATTTAGATTAAAATAATTTGTTGCAAGCTCATTCTAATTCAATTGCCAAAATAAATGCAACGTGCCAACCACAATGTCCACGAGACAGAAAAATTAATGCCCTGTGCTCACCAATTTGTTCTCAAGCTAGGAAAATCAGAGTCCAACTCGCCAGCATAGGAAATACATGCAACCACGGTCAACTGGAGCAAAATTACTGCTTTAACTGAAAAGTGAAGAAATACTGGCTGCCCATTGGTCAGTACAAGGAGATGGGGGAAAGGTAGCAGGACGGCACTGCTTCCCTGGCTTGTCAATCATCCCAGCACTTTTTTTCTTTCTAGAGTTGGCCAAAATACTGGAAGGCAGGAGCAGTTTTGCTTTTTACTCACCACGTTGGTAGAATTCTGCCTCCACTCTTTCCCCTATATCTCCATAAATAAAAGGGCTGGAGACTTTTTTAAAAAAAGAGGGGGAAGATGCTGAAAATTCAGGGAAGAGCCCTTGGATAGGGCTCATCCACACAGGAGCATAATGTTGCTAAGGACCTGAGATACTGGGGTTCAGAACAAATAATGCAAATTGAGCAGCTTTAAATTGGATTTCCCTAATACATCTTGGGTGCCAATTTGGGATTCAATTGCATCTAATGCAGTGGCCCTCTTTTCAGCTCTGCAAGGCAGTGGTTTTTCAAGTGTTCAACTTTTTTGTGGTCAGACACCTGATGGGGTTGCAGAAGAGTTGGGAGGGTGTGTTCTAGGCTAGGCTCTCTGTGCAGGGTGCTGCTCCATCACCCTTTCTTGTGGACTGGATGCACCAAAGGTCTTCTGCAGCTGTTCAGGTCAGGTGGGAAATCTGGTTAATGGCAAGCTGTCTGTTGGGGAAGCCTATCTGCCATTTCTGTGGTGCTCCTTGAGGAATCCCTGATCAGCTTCTGAAGAATGCCAGGGTTCCCCTGAGCACAGTTGGAAAGCCATTGCCAAGGGTAATGTGGCTGCTTCCTCAGCGCTTCACACCAGGGTCCTGTCCATCTTCTGCGCTCTTCTGGGCACTAACTTAGCCCAGACACATTCCCCTTCATGCCACCACCCTAGCTCTGCCTCCCTGGCCTTAAAGAGGAGGCAGGCAGCCTTCTCTACCTGCTCTTCTGACTTCTGCAGGGCTATATGGCAACCATGAGTGCCCGTGGTATCCCAGAAGACATGAAGGGCAAGGACAAGATAATCTTTGGGAACATCCACCAGATCTATGACTGGCACAAAGAGTAAGTAAGCACCCATTCCTGGGTGCAGGTCATGCACTGGCTGTGGAAACCTCACAATGGGGCCGGAACGGGATGTGGCAAGGGATGCCTTTTGCTGACGGCTGGTAGCGACTCCTCTTGGATTACCTTGCCCAGGTGCTTGTGGCCAGTGTGGAACAGACAAGATGAGGGGGAGCAGCAGTGGTCCACCATCATTGAGAATTGGTGGATGAGGAGGGATGGTTGGGAAGCAAGATAACTTGTCCTGCAGATCTCACACTCTTTCTGTTCCCTCTTATCCCTGATCCCAGTTATTTACTCAAGCAGCTGGAGAAGTGTCTGGAGGACCCTGATCTTCTGGCTGAACTGTTCATAAAGCACGTGAGTCCCTGGCTTTGCTAAATAAGAACAGAAGAGCAGCCGAGCTGAGCCACAATGGGTGGTGGATAGATGGACAGGGCTCCGTGATATTCTAGGCACAGGAGGTGACAGTGGTATCAATCCTTTGTTGTTTATCCCATATGCATGTTGCCTTTGAACACAGGGGCTTTTCATTGGGCTAGAAGCACTGTAAGCTGTTGGCAGACTTCTGCCTTTACCTCTAGAATTGTTTGTGATACAAACCCAGATTCGAAATGAAACGATAACTTGATAACTACAAAATAATGAAGGGGAGGTTTGTTGTGAAGGGAAAAGCTGCTTACCTTTTTGTTAATTAGGTGATTGCTAATTGGTCCAAAACAAGTCAACAAAATTGTGCAGCTTACTAGGCTGTAGCATAATAAGGTCAAGGCAGTTTGACTGAAAAATTCTATACTTTTTTTCTTGAATGAGATAGAGAAGAAGGATGCACACTGGTTTTTTAAAAAAAGTTTTAAAAATGACATCATCATCAACAATCCTGACATGGAGGAGCATTATTGTGTGAGAACAGATAGCCTTGTACTATTATTATTTGTAAAGTGCTACCTGGTGAATAATTTCAAATTCCAGGAGGCCCCCCTAACCATTCCCTCCTTGATTTTATATTGTGTTTATTAGTGCTTTGCCTAGAAATGAGATGCTCCCATTGCCATCACCTGCATTTTCCTAGATCTTCTGGCTCTATTTTGTCATAGAATCATAGAATCATAGAGTTGGAAGAGACCACAAGGGCCATCGAGTCCAACCCCCTGCCAAGCAGGAAACACCATCAGAGCAGACTTCCGGTCGGCGCCATCGGTTAATGGCGGATTTCCCTCCGAGCTCCGGAGGGGGTCTGCTTTACAAGTTCGGGTCCTGTCGCTACGGCAAAGCGGGGACCCTCAAAAATTACAGGCGCGGAAGCCTGTGAACAAGGAGGCTCGGTGGGCACCATCGCGCCCCCCCGAAATCGCAAGGGAGCCTTTTTAAAGGCTCCGGAACGGCAGCGGGGGGAGAAGCGGTGCTGAGAGCCGCTACCCAGCTTGTAAAGCGAAGCCGCATCGCCATAGCCGGAGAGCGCCGATTCCTTCCTGAAAATTGGATTACAAAGTAAAACCAGTGAGTAAGACTGACTTAATTGGGATTTACAATTATCTTTTTGAAATTTGGCTGAAAACGGGATTGGCTAAAGTAAGGAAGTCAGCCTTTCCCGGACTGCATAAGGATAAAGCAAAGAAGGATTAAAAGCTGCAACCATTGAGAGATCGCAAAGAGTGAAGAGAACCAGACATAAACTGTGAATTTTCCCCCTTTTGGTAGGCAGGAGCAAAAGGGGGAGGAATTTGGAATTAGAACCTGCCAGAAAAAGATTTTAAAACTTTTTATCGCTGTGTCAAATACCCCTGAAACGGACTGCCGGGGCAAAGGAACCTGGAGAGAGAGAACTGTCAGTGAGCTGTCATTTAGATTATTACATTGTTTCAAACTACTCAGCTCAGGAGAGACATTAAATTACTGGTTTGTTGAACTCTGAAAATATAAGAACTGTTACAATTGACTATTGGGAAACCTCAGGGGAATTTTGGACTGTAAGACATTTTGTGTAGCTTTGGAAACTTTGTTCCCCTAGAGGACACTTTGATAACTGTTGCAAATTGGGCTGTAACTATTAAGGCAGTGGAAATTTCCCTTGAAAAACAACTAACAGCTGCGAGAGTGACCTTGGCTAGGCATGAGTGGTGCATCAGAAGAGACAACAACCAGGTCTGGGAGACAATACAAAACAAAATCTTCACAGCGAAGAATTTCAGTCCCAGGCATCCCAGTGGCACCAGCTGCAACTGGTCAGACAAGAACAACAATGTCATCAGATCCTGTAACACAAGCTTTGGTTAAAATAAATGAGTCTTTGGAATCTTTGACAAAGCAGGGGGCGGAAAATAGTAGAAAATTGACAGAACTCTCAATCAAACTTGATCAGAATACACAAAGTGTGAATGAATTAGGGAAAAGGGTGACATCTAATACAGAATCTATTAATAAAATATTAGAGGACTCTGCTAATATACGTAAAATCGCAGAAGAAGCCAAAGTCTCTGCTGATGAGGCTAAAGTCTCGGCGGATGCTACACAGGAAAAAATTGTACCAGTTTGCAAAAAGCTAGAAGATCATACATTGGCCCTGTCTATGCTTGAATTGGAGAGGAGAAGTAGAAACTTAAGACTACGAGCGGTGCCTGAAAGTGAAGGAGACAACTTGGCGAACTTCCTTTCTAAAGAATTTTCTGATTTTTGGCAACAGGAGTTAGAGAAGGAAGAAATTAAAATAGTCACTGCTTTTAGACTGGGAAGAGCACAAGGCAGGAAGAAGCCAAGGGATTGCCTAATAACATTAAGATCAAGAGAGGAAAGAGAAAAAATATTGAGCCTGCATTTTCAAAGAACACTCGAGATTGAAAAGTCTTTTGTGGAGATCTTTAAAGATATCCCAAAGGAAATTCTAGACGCAAGAACATACTATAAAGAATTGGTCGGATTGCTGAAGAAGAACGAAGTACCTTTCAGGTGGGAATTCCCGCAAGGCCTATCTTTCAAATTCAAAGGTAGGAAAATAAGGATAAGATCAGTAGAAGATCGAGATCAATTTTTAAATCACTACAGGGAAGACCTTCTGAAAGGAACAGTCGGAGAGGAAATAACATCAGAAACGAAAGACGCAACAGACATTTTAAACCTGACGTTTGGACTGAAATCACCGACAGAAGAAGAACAACTACTCGGAGCGACAGGAGGTAAATAGCTTCAGGATGGCCCTGCAACTTCTAAGCTGGAATTGTAATGGACTCAATCTTCCGCGAAGGAGGAAAAACATATTCCATTTATTGAAAAAAGAGCAGTTGGACATAATTTGTTTACAGGAAACTCATATAACAAGATTGCATAGGAAATTACTCGTCAATAAGAGATTAGGCCAAGAATTTATTTCATCGGATAAAGTTAAGAAAAGAGGAGTGGTAATCTATGCAAAAGAAAAATTTTCCCCAAAGTTTATATTTAAAGATGAACAAGGAAGATATTTGGCAATTGAAGTGCAAATTCAAGGTGAAAAATTTTTGATACTAGGGATCTATGCACCTAATGAAGGGAAGTCAGAATTTTTTAAGAAGCTGCATGAGACATTGTTGGACTATTTGGATTACAAATTAATTATGATGGGAGATATGAACGGAGTGGTATCTACAAATATGGATAAAGCACAAAGACAGGTAATTACCAGAGATGGGAGACTACCAAAGACTTTCTTTGAAATGACTGAAAATATGGACTTGATTGATATATGGAGAACAAGGAACCCTCTCGAGAGAGAGGGAACCTTCTTCTCTGAAGCAATGATGACCTGGACCAGAATCGATCAAATTTGGATTACTAGTGGGTTGGCTCCAAAGATTAAGAAAGTGGAAATCTGTCCAAAGACTTGCTCCGACCATAACGCCGTGAAGATGGAGATGAAATTTACAGTAACTGGTCAATTCAGATGGAGGATGAATGACAACCTATTTCGAGACGAGGAGATCCATAGAAAGGCCCAAAAAACTTTAAAGGACTATTTTGAAATAAATCTAAAAACTGATGTAGAAAAAAGAGTGATATGGGACGCAAGCAAAGCAGTGATGCGAGGATTTTTAATTCAACAAAATTCAGTAAAAAAGAGAAAGCAAAATGAGAAGAAGGATAAGATCTTGGAAAAGATAAAAGAAGGAGAGAAGAAATTGAGATCAAAACCAAAGTCCCAGGAGATTCTGAGAGAGATTAAGTTATACCAGACACAATATATGGAATTGATGAATCAAGAGATTGAATGGAAGATAAAACAAATGAGACAAAAGACTTTTGAATCAGCAGATAAATGTGGTAAGCTTCTGGCTTGGCAACTGAAGAAAAGACAGAAACTAAATACAGTTACAAGTCTAGAAGTGGATGGAAAGAATATTTCTAAACCTAACGAGATAAGAAACTGTTTTTTGAGTTATTTTAAAAAGCTATATTCACAAGGACCGCAGAAGAAGATATAGACGAATTCCTTAAAAAGTATGGACTACAAAAAATCTCCTACCAAAGTAAGGTGGATCTAAACCAGAGAATAACAGATCAAGAGATAGAGAGTGCCATTCAAAATATGCAACTGGGCAAATCTCCAGGACCAGATGGACTGACTTCCAGATACTATAAAGCTTTGAAGGAGTGGTTGGTACAACCATTAAAGGAAGTCTGTAATGAGATCTTGGAGGGGAAAAGGGCACCAGAATCGTGGAAAGAAGCGTATATTACACTCATACCAAAGACAGAGACTGAAAAGACTCAACTTAAGAACTACCGCCCAATATCATTACTTAATGTGGATTATAAAATTTTTGCAGACATTCTGGCAAAAAGACTGAAAAGAGTGTTGATGGAGAAGATTCATAAGGACCAAGCAGGCTTTCTCCCAAAAAGGCATTTATCAGATAATGTGAGGAACATAATAGACATTCTGGAATTATTAGAGGTGAATATAAACACTAAAGCAGTTCTGATCTTTGTGGACGCGGAGAAAGCCTTTGACAATATTTCTTGGAGTTTTATGAAAAAGAATCTTCATGGGATGGGGGTAGGCCAAGGATTTGAGAATGGTATGGGTGCCATATACGCTGAACAAAAGGCTAAGTTGATTGTAAATAATGTGATAACTGAAGAATTTAAAATAGAAAAAGGGACACGACAGGGGTGCCCAATTTCCCCTTTACTTTTTATTTCTGTTCTGGAGGTGTTGCTTAATATGATTAGAGATGACCAGCAGGTTAAAGGTGTACAGGTCGGAGCCAAACATTACAAGTTAAGGGCCTTTGCAGATGACTTAGTACTTACTTTACAAGAGCCAGACACTAGTACAAAAAGGGTGTTGGAGCTAATTCAAGAATTTGGTCAGGTGGCCGGATTTAAATTGAATAAACAAAAGACTAAAGTTTTGGAAAAAAATTTGACAGTCATGGAAAGGGAGAAGTTCCTGAATGAAACAGGTTTGACAGTGGTAAAGAAGGTGAAATACCTAGGGGTCTATTTGACATCTAAGAATTCGAACTTGTATAAAGACAATTATGAAAAATGTTGGTCGGAAATTAAAAAAGATCTAGAAATATGGTCAAATTTGAGATTGTCAATGTTAGGCCGAATTGCAGCTATTAAGATGAATGTATTGCCTAGAATGTTATTTTTGTTCCAAACATTACAAATTCTGGACAAGATAGATTGTTTCAAGAGGTGGCAGAAGGATATCTCGAAATTTGTCTGGCAGGGCAAAAAGCCCAGAATAAAATTTAAAATACTGACGGATGCAAAAGAAAGAGGGGGGTTTGCCCTGCCGGACTTAAAACTGTATTATGAAGCAGCAGCATTTTGCTGGCTGAAAGAATGGATGCTCCTCGAGAATACAGATATCTTGGACTTAGAAGGTTTTAATAATACATTTGGTTGGCATGCATATCTATGGTATGATAAAATTAAGGTGCATAGGGCCTTTAAAAACCATATTGTCAGGAAAGCATTATATAACGTTTGGATAAGATATAAAGATTTGTTGGAAAGTAAAACCCCTAGATGGTTGTCACCTTTAGAGGCTACAGCGCTGAAAAAGCTTAATATGGAAGCTGAATGGCTAAAGTATTGGGAAATTTTGGAACAAGATGGAGATAAATTGAAGTTACAGAGCTATGAGAAATTGAAACCCAAGGTTCGAGATTGGCTCCATTATTATCAAATAATGGAGGTACATAAACAAGACAGGAAAATTGGATTCCAGGTGGAGAAATCAAAATTAGAAATTGAACTGTTAGAATCCAATACTAAGAATTTGTCAAAAATGTATAATCTGCTGCTGAAATGGAATACACAAGATGAAATAGTTAAATCAGCTATGATTAAGTGGGCACAGGACATTGGTCATAACATTATGTTTGCTGACTGGGAATGGTTGTGGAACACTGGTATAAAATTTACGGCATGTAATGCCTTAAAGGAAAATATTATGAAAATGATCTATAGGTGGTACATGACCCCAGTCAAGCTAGCAAAAATTTATCATTTGCCTGATAATAAGTGTTGGAAGTGTAAAGAAACGGAAGGTACTTTTTATCATCTTTGGTGGACGTGCCCGAAGATTAAGGCTTTCTGGGAAATGATATATAATGAAATGAAAAAGGTACTTAAATGTACTTTTCCTAAGAAACCAGAGGCCTTTCTCTTGGGCATTGTCGGCCAATTGGGGTCAAAGAAAGATAGAAATTTCTTTATGTATGCTACGACAGCAGCAAGAATACTCATCGCAAAGTATTGGAAGACAGAAGAATTACCCACCTTGGAAGAGTGGCAGATGAAGGTAATAGACTATATGACACTGGCTGAGATGACTGGCAGAATCCGTGAGCAGGGGAAAGAGACGGCGGAAGAAGATTGGAAGAAATTTAAAATTTACCTTAAGAACTATTATAAAATTGAGGAATGTTAAAATGTCGAGGTTTGGAGAAAGAAAAGGAGATTACAGTGACATAAGATTAAGTTGAAGAAAAGAATAAGAAAAAATATATTTGATAAAATTAATTAGAATTTGCTGAAATAAATTTTGGAAATTGGGATGTAGGAAGGGGAGGTTTGGGGGAGTCCGAGAAGAGAGGGACATGAAAAAAAGGTTATGAAATCTTACATGTTTGTATGTCTTTTTTTATTTGTTTGTATTGTTTAAAATTATTCTGTAAAACCAATAAAAATTCTTACAAAAAAAAAAAAAAAAAAAGGAAACACCATCAGAGCACTCCTGACATATGGTTGTCAAGCCTCTGCTTAAAGACCTCCAAAGAAGGAGACTCCACCACACTCCTTGGCAGCAAATTCCACTGCCGACCAGCTCTTACTGTCAGGAAGTTCTTCCTAATGTTTAGGTGGAATCTTCTTTCTTGTAGTTTGGATCCATTGCTCCATGTCCGCTTCTCTGGAGCAGCAGAAAACAACCTTTCTCCCTCCTCTATGTGACATCCCTTTATATATTTGAACATGGCTATCATATCACCCCTTAACCTCCTCTTCTCCAGGCTAAACATGCCCAGCTCCCTTAGCCATTCCTCATAAGGCATCGTTTCCAGGCCTTTGACCATTTTGGTTGCCCTCCTCTGGACCCGTTCCAGTTTGTCAGTGTCCTTCTTGAACTGTGGTGCCCAGAACTGGACACAGTACTCCAGGTGAGGTCTGACCAGAGCAGAATACAATGGCACTATTACTTCCCTTGATCTAGATGCTATACTCCTATTGATGCAGCCCAGAATTGCATTGGCTTTTTTAGCTGCCGCGTCACACTGTTGGCTCATGTCAAGTTTGTGGTCAACCAAGACTCCTAGATCCTTTTCACATGTACTGCTCTCAAGCCAGGTGTGCCTCTCATTTTTTTTGCCCAAGTGCAATACTTTACATTTCTCCCTGTTAAAATTCATCTTGTTTGTTTTTGCCCAGTTCTCTAATCTGTCAAGGTCGTTTTGAAGTGTGATCCTGTCCTCTGGGGTGTTAGCCACCCCTCCCAGTTTGGTGTCATCTGCAAATTTGATCAGGATGCCCTTGAGTCCATCATCCAAGTCGTTGATAAAGATGTTGAATAAGACCAGGCCCAAGACAGAACCCTGTGGCATCCCACTAGTCACTCTTCTCCAGGATGAAGAGGAACCATTGATGAGCACCCTTTGGGTTCGGTCAGTCAGCCAGTTACAAATCCACTGAGTGTCAAACTTGGATGAAGTGGACTCTAGCCTATGAAAGTTTATTATGCCATATTTGTCAGTCTGCTAAGGTGCCCTAAGAGTCTTCATTGGTTCTGAGGCAACAGATTTAACAGGGCTGCCTCCGCTGGAAATTATTCATATGTAAGAATAAATATTGCTGTTGGAAGGTTGCTTAAAAAAACAACAACCTATTTAAGAGATGACTTCACACATCTAACAAAATAGACTCTAGCCATGGAAAGCTTTTCCCAAAATAAATTTGCAGTACTATCCTTACAGCAGAACCCTTCAACACGGTGTGCTCCTTGGAGGTGACTGCCCTAGTAAGTATTCTTAGGATGGCAGCCTTGCTAGCCTTTTAAGATACTGCAGGGCTCTGCATTAATTCTTGTAAATAAGTCATAGTCATGCATATCCAGATAAGTAGATATGAAGTGTACCTGTTTTGCACTTGGAGTACCTGCATCCTGTGGTAAGATGAAGCACTCATCAGAGCGACTGACTCCTTTAAAGTGATCCTTACCAGTGTTGCTGAGCAGGGATTTGAACCTGCCTCTTTGACATACCCTCCCCAGAGTCAAGTCGCTGTGCCAGCCAAGACTACACACTTTAGATTTTGCCCCAAGTATTCTGCTGAATTGTTCCCCTGTTGTTTTTCAGGAGCGCCGTTTGCACATGTACGTTGTTTACTGTCAGAACAAACCCAAATCTGAGCATATTGTGTCCGAGTTCATTGACAACTACTTTGAGGTAAGGGGCCATGTGATTTGCCACAGCTTTGTTGTCTGTGCTTGCTTTGTCCTTGACTGCATACATGCGATACCTTCAGAGTGCGTTTGAAGCACATTCTTACCCTTCAAAGAATTCTGGGAACTGTAATTTATCCCTCACAGTGTTGTAGTTCCTGGCAAACCACAGCACCCAGAATTCTTTGAAGGGGGAAATGTGCTTTGAACATTCTTTGAAGGTATAGTCTCTCTCCTGCTAGAATCCGCCTGCCTCCTTCTTTTCTTCACTGCCCCCTGCGCCACCCAGGGCTCGTTCATTTCAAGCTGTACTCCGAACACGAGTAAAGATGCAAAATTGCCTTTTCTCTATTGGATTATTGGGCCAATAATGGCTCCTCTTTTTGGCAGCGGGTGTCTCTCAAAGGGTCAGATAGAGGTCTTTCTAAGTCTTGCTACTTGAGATCATTTTATATTATTATTATTATATTACATTCATATACCAGCCAGGGATCAAACCGTCAGCGTACAAGCAGTTGCATAGGAGTTGTGCAGTGGTCCAGTGGGTGGGGACCACCCTGGGTGTCATCACTGAGGGGGGTGACAAAATGGCAAAAATATGTGGTTTTGGAAAAATACCTTTAAAGCACATTTTGTCCCCTAAAAGAATTATGGGCACTGCAGTTTACCCCTTTCAGAGTTAAAGTTCCCAGAAAACCTTATCAAACTGCAGTGCTCAGAATCCTTTGAAGGGGTGTGTACGCTTTAAATATACTTTAAAGTTACAGTGTGTGCACAGCCTAGTGAGACTTTTGACGCATAGGATAAGGGGAAGGGATCTGAGGTCTTCCTGAGAAGATGAGTGGGATGCTTTGGGAGAAACAGGAAGATCTGGAGGTGTCCTGATGGAGTGGACAGGGATTTAATAGGCAGGATGCTTGATCTCCCACACAGATCCACAGGATCCGATCTGCTTTGTTCTCTCCTTTCCAGGAACTGAAGCAGGAACTGGGGCACCGCTTACAGCTCAATGACTTGCTCATCAAACCCGTACAGCGGATCATGAAATACCAGCTGCTGCTCAAGGTGCTAACGTGGGAGGTGGAGTGTTGCTTTCCAAATCTAAGGCAAATGTGGGGGGGGGGGGGGTGAGACCAACAAGTTCCTGACCTGTAGCTAAGGAGAGACAGCAGCCAATATGTCTTCTGCTGGGTATGATATCTATAGCAGTCTTTGGCAGTGTGGACAAGTGCAGAACAGTGGTCTGTTTAATAATAATACCTTTATTGTCAATGTACAACCTGTGTACCATGAAATTAACCAAGCCTCCCTCCCTCCCCCCCCCCCCGCACAAACACTCAATCTCATTGCACTCTGTGTGCTTGTTGCACAACACACCAACCCCGAAAGTCAGTTGCACTATATTATTTTCTGTTTTAAGGGAGAGATCCTGCAGCCTCATGTCACCTGCAGGACAGCAAAACAGTCCCAATGTCACAAAAGGAGTAGCTGGGGTCTCTGTTGGCTGCCTAGCGCCACCTGATGGGTAATGGTTGTATTTGCCTCCAGAGCTGGAACCAGGGTTAGGGCAGCTTCCAATTTACATTATAGCTGTCATATGGAGGCACTTGGTGGCTACAGTTCCTTGCAGAGTCCCACTTGCTCCCCATTTCCCCAAGCAATGAAAGGTTTGAAAGATAGCACTGCTGGGTTTAGTTCCCTTTGGAAGAAGAGAGCTCTTGAGACTTAAGGTTGTATCCAAAGTTGTCCATGCACAAGTGGGACAGACTCCTGCTTGCTTCCTCTGCCCCTTCCATGCATTCCCCACACCCCCAAATATGTTCTGGAAGATTGGGGGACAGGTTTAGGGGGCATTGGGGGCTGTAGTGGGAGGAGGAGGGTAAGGTGAAGTCCTGATGTGCAAGCAGAAGTCAGCTTATGCATAATACCTGCTGTATTTACAAATATGCAAGGAGGGCATCAGTGAAGGCAGGTGTATTCCTATAAGCAGACAGCAGTCTGAACCATTTGTTTCATAAGAACATAAGAGCCTGAAGCTGCTTCAAGCCAACGATCCATCTAGTCCAGCATCCTGTTGTCACAGTGGCCAACCAGAGGCCTGTGGGAAACCTGCAAGCAGGATCCAAGCGCAAGAGCAACACTCTCTCCTCCTGTGGTTTCCAGCATTGCTGTCTCCAACTGTAGAGACAAAGCATAGCCGTCATGGCTGATAGCCATCTCGGCTGGGGGGCAGCACTGCCTCCGGGGGAGCAGGTGGCACTTGGAGTTGGTTGCATGGCTTGGCTCCGGTGGAATCCCACTCCTACCACTAAAGAATGCACTTGTTCATTTCCTCTTTTCCCTCCCAGGATTTCCTGAAATACTATGGCAAAGCTGGCAAGGACACAGAACAGCTGGAGGTAGGATCCGGAGGCACTTGCAGCTGTTGCTCCCCAGTCCCACCCTTATGTGTGGACTGGATGTTATTACGCTGCTGCTTTCCTTCTTTCTTTCTTTCTTTCTTTCTTATTTTTATTGAATTTTACAAGAAAATAAAAGAAAAGAAACAAAAAACAATGCATAACACTGTAAACACATTTATAGACATGTTTTCCAAATTGCAAACTAAAAAAGAAAATACTTTTCATAGCCAATAATATTACCAAATTCATGCTTCAAACATTACAATATATAAATCTTAGTTAAAATATTATAAAAGACTTCCACTGCATTCACCGCACGTCTCTTAGTTATCTTGCTCGCCTTTACATCTGTTCTTCAATCATTTCTCTTCCTTAGATTCTTTCATAATCAGTCAAATCTTTATGTTCTCTATATTCTTCACAAGGTTAGTCTAGGCACAACCAAATTTTCATATTTGAACCCTGCTTGTATAAATATTCGTTTAAGCGTTCCCATTGTTTCTGAATTATAATTTTTGATTTATGCCTTATTAAATCCATCAATTTTGCTAACTCCAGGTACTCACATGGTTTACTCAACCATTCCCCTTTTGTTGGGATATAATTTCTTTTCCAGTGACGGGCTACCAATGTTCTCGCTGCTGCTGTTGTTGCTGCATACAGAAAGATGTTAATTTTGTCTTTAGGGATATCCTTACTCAAGATTCCTAATAAATATGCTCCTGCCTTTTTGATATATGATACTTTTATCAATTTTTTAAACTCTTCATGAATCATCTCCCAAAATTTTTTGATCTCTGGACATGTCCACCACATAGGGTATAGAGTGCCTTTCATTCTATTACATCTCCAACATTTATTACTATCTATTTATTTTTGCTAGTCTGTCTGGTGCCATATACCCTCTGTGGTGCATCTTCATATAATTCTCTCTTAATGAATAGCAGGCTGTAAAATTTATATATATTTTCCAAAACCTTTGATTATCTTCATAATCAATTGTATACCCTAAATCCCGTTTCCACTTTAGCATATTCTCTCCTTTGACTTTCAAATCAGGATCTGCAGAACTGTCCCACGAGGGTTACTACATGGTATGGGCATATTTTCATTCTGGGTCTGCCTTGAGAGACGGAGCAGAGGCTTCATTATGTTCCTGAGACTGCACTCATAGCTGACAGGGGTCTTGAATCCATATCTCATCATAGTGTCTGCATGGAACTATGGCCCGTCAGTCTAAAGGGGGCAGGTTGTCCAGTGTTTTTTCACATGTCCTGCATCTCCTGGGTTTAATGACACTGGCGCTGCTCGCCATGGGTGCACAGCCAGCCAGTCACCGGGCTATTCTGGTCCACCGCTTTCACCCGACTGCTTTCCTTTGCCTTTCAGAGAGCTGTGGAGGTGATGTGTTTTGTTCCTAAGCGCTGCAATGACATGATGAATGTGGGGCGTCTCCAGGGCTTTGAGGTAGGCCCTGGGAATCAATGTCTGGCTTGGAGATTCTACAGATCCCGTGGGAGCTAGGCTCTTAGCCCTGATTTTCCAATCAACTCTACTGCAGAAGGCACCTTAATTTTTTGCAGTGGGGGCTGTTCAAGGAAGAGAACCTTATAATTCCTCTTCAACCAGGCCTTGACCTGATTCTATGGCCTTTTAAATGTGTCTGTGGGAGAGGGGGTTATTGTTTTATTTTTGTTTTAACTATTTATTTTGTGCTTCTATCCTGTATTTTAATCTTGTGAACTGCCCTGAGATCTTCGGATAAAAGGCAGTATAATAATAATAATAATAATAATAATAATAATAACAACAACAACAACCGGCATTTTAAAATGAGGGTCCTCCACCTCTGTGTATGTTGATCTGGGAATCGTGAGCTTAAAATATAGGAACAAGTGGGTAGAAAAGGGAGAGGTAATTGAAAAAATTAGGTCTCAGGGCCTATCACATGTTGAATTTTTCAGCTTTCAAATTCCAAAAATGAGGGGTACTGAAAAGTTGGAAACATGACTTGGAAATTCAAAAGATATTTTGGTTAAATTAATATAGTTTTGTTTAGTAATGAAAATGTGTGTAAAATTGCATAGAAATTTTTAAAAACAATTGCCAAGTACTTGCATTTGTTTGTTTGTTTGTTTGTTTGTTTGTTTGTTAATGATTAAGCATTACCTGACATTTTCAGAAGAAGAAGAAGAAGAAAAATTAAAAATTATTTGGCTTTCTGAAAACAGTGTATGTGCATCTTCATTAAGCATAGAAGTTTCAAGCCAAATGTTGTCCAATCACAAAAATTATAGCAGATTTGAATTCCTCACACCCAGAAACATATTTTTAAGGCCCCTCACTGAAGCAATTTGCCCTAATCCACACCCCCTTGTCCCACTGCTCTGTCCTGAGGAAAACTGCTCTTTTGTTGTTTCCTTTGGATTGCTGTTTGTCCTGATTTAAAGCTAAAGAGTGTCTTTCCCTGGGAAAGGAGTGGAGCAAGGGGGAGACCACTTGGCCCCCTCCTTTCTAGGCAGAGGTGTGGACAAGCCCTCAGACATGTTGTGAAATATGTGGCACAGCCCTTCCTGGGAATACACTGCTTTAAATGTAAGTGAATATTTCGGTGCTGCCTCAGATCTAAAAGAACCCAAACCCCTCTGCATATAGAAAGTTGCCAAGTAAAGAAGAAGGGTTCTAAGCTTCTCCTTGACAGGTTAGTTTTCTACAGGCAGGCAGTTTTTGAGATGGGTCAGAATTCAAAGGTGCAGCCCGTCATCTGCAAGTGGTAATTCTGAGTCTTCTGCTCTAAGAACAGGGCAGTTTTGTGCCTTCTCCCCAGCTGAGTAACTAGGATCTGCCCTCTCCTCTCCAGGGGAAACTGACTGCGCAGGGGAAGCTGCTGCAACAGAACACCTTCTGGGTGACGGAGCAGGCGGGCGGGATCCTGGCCCGGGGCCGTGAGCGGCGCATCTTTCTCTTTGAGCAGATTGTCATCCTGAGCGAGACCCTGGAGCGACGGCGTGGTCCGTATGCCGCTCCAACTTATGCCTTCAAGAGCAGCATCAAGGTATTTCAGGGCTAACAGCAGAGAACCTAGGCAAGCCTGTATCCCCGTACCTATCGCTGTTTACCCCCTGTTTCTGCGGTTGTACCATGCATCTGCAGAATGTAATTGTGAGCACTGAATTTGGCATCCTGAGAGTCTATGCATGTGTATAAAATTTTATATGGCTAGAAATTGCGAGTGAAATTCAACTTGGTGCGCTATTGCACACGTTCTGTCTGTGTAAGCGTTTCAGCTTGTGAGACAGAACAACCCCCTTTTCTCCCCCAGTGCACTGTTCTGGGGGTTCTTCTGGCTCCCCTCCTCAGAGCCGATTTAGGGGTGCACGCAAGGGGAGGGAGGAGGCCCATTGCAAAAGCCCTTGCACAGGGCTTCCACTGATGGGCTCATTAGGTGAATCCTGCCTTATATAAATGTACAGTGGTGCCCCGCAAGACAAATGCCTCGCAAGACGGAAAACCTGCTAGACGAAAGGGTTTTCCGTTTTTCGATGCGCTTCGCAGGACGAATTTCCCTACGGGCTTGCTTCGCAAGACGAAAATGTCTTGCGAGTCTTGAGATTTTTTTCGCTTCCCCCCCCCTTTTTCTAAGCCGCTAAGCCGCTAATAGCCGCTAAACTGCTAATAGCGCTAATCCGCTAATAGGGTTGCTTCGCAAGACGAAAAAACCGCTAGACGAAGAGACTGGCGGAACGGATTAATTTCGTCTTGCGAGGCACCACTGTATAGCCTTATGGCTGTGAAGATAGGATTGAAATGTGTGGGCATTGCTTGGCGTAATCTCGGGAGCAGAGAGCAGGGGTAGTGCAAAGCAAGGAAATATGGAAATTAGCTGGCTTTGCATTCTTTGTTCAGGTTTCGGAATGTAGCTTTTCTTGGCACAAGAATATAGCCTGGGCTTGGTGTGTAGAACGTTGATCTTTGTTTAAAGCACAGAGATTACACAGCCTTGGTTATATCCAGAGAACCACAGAATTTCTAGGACTATGAATGTGCAGATGTACCCAAATCTGTTTTATAAATAAATAAATAAATAAATAAATAAATAAAGGCTCTTCCTTTTGCTTGACTGCCAGGCCCTCCCTGTTTGTCCAT
Organism: Podarcis pityusensis; assembly: GCF_964106645.2. Lineage (NCBI taxonomy): Eukaryota > Metazoa > Chordata > Lepidosauria > Squamata > Lacertidae > Podarcis > Podarcis pityusensis. The sequence goes on from NC_138029.1 coordinate 6,241,136, forward strand.
TTTATTGCTAATAACTTCTTCTTTTTCTTGCTTTTGAATGGCCATTTCCTATCCACTATCCATCTCAATGCCAGGTCAGCTGTTTGGGCCTGGAGCCCTGTGTGGATAATGATCCCTGCAAATTTGCACTGATCTCTCGTGGCGCAGAACGGGGCACCATCCGTTACGTACTGCAGGCAGCAACGTCAGAGATTGCCCAGGCCTGGGTGGCTGACATCAGCCTCATCTTGGAGACACAACGTGACTTCCTCAATGGTAGGGGCTTCAAAGAGATGGTCTGTTCCTAACTCTCTCAGGCACCCACTGCCCTTTAAACCACACCCAGCCTTCTTCAAGGAGTGATTCCTCAATATTTCTTCCTTCATTTTCCTCACTCCTGGTCTGGATGGAATATGAAAGCTAAGATGTTTCCACAATGCTTTGCAGAAGTATAGGAAACTTCAGCTGGCTTCTAGATGGTGGCGCGGGGGCAGGGGGAATAGACAATTTTCAAAGAGTAATTTGAATTAGAGGCTACTGCCTTTCAGTGAGTTTAGTTTGGTTCTTTCTGAGTGAAAGAAATGACCTAGCAATAGGTTTGTTTGAGTTTGTTTTAAGTTATTTCTAATTCAACTTCTATCAGAATTGATCCAAAGTACAAAAAAAGAATATTTAAAGTGATAAACACCCCAATTCCATGCCACCATATCATATCAGCAGGAATAAAACCATAAATAAGGGCCCTGATATTTATTAAGCATTCATCCTGATTTGCTTGCACAAAGCTTATGCGGAGGTTAGGTTACATTTAGCTTCTATTGAGTATTCATTCTGATTATTTGTGTGTGGGGGGGTGTTAAATGTCAAGGACCCTTCATTGGAGCACTTTAATCCACTTTAAATGGTGCAAACCTACAGTTCTGGTATGCAATTGAATCACTCCTGCAAAATCAGTAGGAATGTTCATTAAAAAGGTCATCTGGAGGTACAATCCATTCTATCTCTGTCTGTCTCTTTCTATATACCAGCCCCCGACCCCCAGCTCTAATATTACATTACCATCTTCTCATGTATGTGCAAGTCAGGCCTTAATTGTGCAATCAAGTGATGTACACGCATGTCTCAACTAGCCATACATTTTTACTTCAAGCACAAGCTGTCCTTTGGCCTTTGTGAATCGAGCCAACGCACAACTTTGGAAGGGTGGGGTGAGTCCCAAAGTAGATGGCAGAGCTGAAGTGGACTGTACGACTTCAGACTTCCAGTAAGCAGGAGGTCACATTTTTTAACCCTTTCTCAAATAAAAAGCTGAGAGATTTGTATTCTAAATCTTTCTCTCTGATTTGCTGTGTTGAGAAAAGGTAGTGTGTGTCCCCCCACACACACACATAGGGGGAGCAATCAAAAATAGGATTCCCACCCTTCAGTTTGAATTCAGATAGTAAAGATATCTACCCTGCCATTTTGCATAATGTGCAGATCAGTTCTGAATGACTCTTAACTTAAATGCATGGACCATGTCTAGGAAACCTTTCTTCCATCAAGGGCCGTGTTCCCCTAGGGGAAATCTGTTGGAGACCACATGCCAGTGTGGGCAGGGGCAGAGCCACCCCCCCCTCTTTCTTAAGATATTCACTGCCCCATAATCTCTCAAAAGAGAGAAATAAGCGTGTGGGGTAGTGATGATATTAAGAAATGGGAGTTGGGGGAGGGTGTTTGTGCATGGGATGGTGTTGCTCTTTAGAGCTGCAGTGCATCCTGGTGTGGTCTGTAGCCCCTCATCTGCTTGCTGGGCTTCCTCCTGTCCCTATCGTGCAGTTTCCAGGAGCTGCTGTCTTCTGGCACCTCAGGCACATTGAAGTGGTGGCTCCTGATCCAGCACCCCTCTCCTGCTTTTCGCACCAGAAGGATGAGGGCGCTTGAGACACCTTTTGACAGTGGCTTTTGAGCATTGGAAGCTGCTTGAAGCGCACCTGCGCAGGCGGGGCTGTGGGACTTCACCCAGTGGTTCCTGCATCACTCCCCTGAGGAGTCTTTTTTTCCTTTCTTGCAGAAGATTATGTTTCACTAATGGATTTCAGAGCGTTTTGTGTTTCCAGTGCGTGACCCTGCAGTTCATTGCCCCTTTCTGTTTCCTTGCCAGCACTGCAGTCGCCCATAGAGTACCAGCGCCGAGAGAGCAAAACCCATAGCCTAGGACGCATTGGAGTCCCGCATCACTCACTGCCCGGTGGACCCAGCCGGCCCTGCTCCTCCGTCTCCATGGACCAGAGCAAGGGATCCAGCCTCCAGCCCCACAACGCCTCTCTCCCCTCCCTCTACCTTCCGGGCCCAGGCCAGCCTGAGCAACAGGCCTATGTTGAGGTAAGGTAGGAAGGTCTTAAACGGAAGATCCCTGTTGAATTAACAGCTTTGTGAGGTTTGGCTGGCACAGGTGAAGTTCCTGTTCTAGCTTTGGAATGAAAGGGGCTAGTAATTGGCAAGAGGAATTTGAAATTCAGTTCAGTGCTTACATTTGTTAAACCTCATTAACACATGTATAGTTTGCAAGAGTTACATGAAGCAGAAAATGAAAACAATCATTTGTCATTAAAACAATCCACCATGTGTGCTGGCTTGAGATTGCATTGTACACATACTGTCACAGAGACAAAGGGAGGTTATCTTTCCCACACAATTCATATCAGTATTGTCTAACAAAATTTCATTTAAAAAAAATGCCCAAGGGGAGATGTTCCAAAAATGTAGGCATTTAACCTCATCAGAACACAATAAGAGCCTGCAGGATCAGGCCAGCAGCCAACCTAGACCAACATCCTAAGGGCCAGTCAGAGGGCTGTGGGAAGCCTACGGGCAGAACCTGAGCACACCAGCCACTCTTCCCTTCTTGCCGTTTCCACCAACTAGTATTCAAAAGCATTACTGCATCTGAGAACCTCCTTGTTAACAGCTGCTCAACAAAAAATGAGAAATTGGAGCTCAATGCTCAGTTAGTATTTTAGTCTCATTTGTAAGCCGTCCCCCAAATATTTATATCAAGGGGCAGTGTAGATAGCTTTAAGAATAAGAAGTAAAGAAGTAAATAAATGAGACATGTTTTCCTGTTTGGGACAAAATCTTGGGGTCTATTAAACTAGAGGATATTGACCTCATCCCATGCAGATGGATTTTCTCCTTGTACCCTTTCATTGATTAATCCAGCGTGGTAACAGCTAATGGATTGGAATCATCCGCTTGCTGCAGAAGCATGTGTTGAGCAACTCCAACTGTAAGTGTTAAGTTGGGGCGAACATATCAGACGACACAGCGATTCTTCCAAAGCAGCTCTTTATTTGCAAGCTGGAACTGAGGAGCTCAGTCAGCCTGCTTATATAGAGCTCCAGAACAATTGTAACTGTTGCAACTTTCTAAAACTATCCAATCACTGAACGTCACTTTCGATCCTTCATTTGCATACAAACTATCCAATCACTGAACGTCACTTTCGATCCTTCATTTGCATACAAACTATCCAATCACTGAACGTCACTTTCGATCCTTCATTTGCATAATTATCTACAGTATCCCCCTGCTGGCCCAGGGTGAGAACTTCAGTACATAACAGTAAGAATATAATTGTGAGTGTGCTTAAGGGATGTTAGGGAGTGTGTGGTCTCTGTTAAGTGAGCTTATGCAACACAGTGTGTCACAGTTCCCCAAAGTGGAGACCAGGCTACTGGCCCTTCCGCTGCCACCAGGCAGAAGTCTTTATTTTTCTGGTTGCCTCCACCAAACAATCTAAGCTCACCTGGGTTTCAAAAAGAACACACTTAGGTAGTGTGTGGCTTGGCTTTTAAGCATAGGGTGGGCAAGAGACCACAAGGCTTTGTGAAAGAGGTTTAAATGTTCACTAAAAAAGAAGGTTTTAACATCTGAATGGTTATGTACACACAAAACAATCACCAAAGCAACCTGAGTCTGGACATCATCTGTTGCCAAGAGTAATGGGGTGGGAGGGAATTGGGTCTAGGGCCTCTGTTCTGAAACTTCAAACTAGGCAGCAGGTATTCAGGAAAAGAGGGACAGAGGAGGGGACTGTTGAGTTCCCCTTGGGTGACTAACTGGAGAGCAGCCAGGGAGACTGCTAACTCTTTCCCAGACTGCCTGGGTGAGATGACGTCGTCATCATCTCACCTGCCAGACCCTCCAGATGGACAGGTGTGCTGCTAACCATTCCTCCCAGCATCATGGTCTCAGCCAGGCTGGTTCTGTGGCTTGCTCTGTTGCCGAGGTGATGGGTGAGAGAGGTAGAACTGGAGCCAGGCAAGAGAGAAGACATGTCTGCTGCTGATAAACAAAGCCTTTAATATCCAGTCCATAGATACTTGCATGCATGCATGTGAGGATATTCACACACTCCTCCAAACATGTTGCAGGGAAGGGGAGGGTAGAGGAAATTCAGAGTAGGTTTGTTACTCATAGACATAAGCAAGCTTCCCCCATTCTGAAACCATCCAAATATCGTTTGTGTTCATTAATCACTGCCAATATCATAATCATTTTTCTTCTTGTTACATTGACTGCCTCTCCTTCAATTTCCCTCTGTTTTAATTTTTCATGATAACTGTTGGAGTCATCTATCTGCTAAATAACCGTTCAGTAGTTATTGTTTTTTTCCTTGGTTATATTGTATTATTTCTGATGAGGATTATCTGTTGTTGTGATTTTTAAAAATGTTAATCACTAAAACCTATAGCAAGTGGGGAGGAAAGACGAGGAGCCCAAAGTAGTGAGCACTGTTCTGTGAAGACAGTGGTGAAGACAAGAGTGCTGATTTCTGTTCTCAGATATGAGTTGGAGGAGGAGGTAGGAATGAGTGCTATGCTGTTTTAGGAGGCTTCAGGACTCTACAGGTTTCTGATTCCAGATTAGATGAAAAGGAGATCAGACTGATCTCTAATAGAGGCAGAGAGAGACACACACAAGAGATTTGCAAGAGGATGCCTATCTGTTTTCTTTTTTGGGAAATTAGATGACTTCATTTGATGAACTGGATTGCCAGAATCCCTTCCGGGTCAGGGGTCTTGTGAAACTATGACGTTTGCATGGCGTGCTTTCAATGTGAGATGTTGTTTGACTTCAGCTATGCACAAGTTGAGAGTTGACAAGCTATGCACACTTTCTCACATAATATGACACCAAACTGAGAGCACCCATCTGTGCTGGAATGTTGTCTTCTCCCCACCCAGATTAAACCCACTTTGCTTTCTGCCCCCAGCCATCTCGCAGCCAAAGCTCTCCAGGGCCTGGACCAGGTCACCTACCTTCCGATGGCTCCCAGGTGCATCTCTCCAATTCCTCCCAGCAGGAGTCCCTGCACACAGTGAGTTTTGGTAGGGCAGAGGAAGTGTTCCTTTTAATCTGAGTAAGGATTCAACGTTCACAGTTGACATAACGATAATGATTCAGGTTCTGTTGCCCGTGGCCTTACTCATTCTTTCCATCAGGATTTAACTTTCATTGGGACTGACATTTTACACACACACACACACACACACACACGTGTCCCCACCACCTGACCACATGTTGCCACCGTGCCACAGAAGCCTAGGAAAAAATGCAGAATCTGGCACAGGTTGCAGAATTCAAAGCTTCTGCCTATAGTGGCCTTCCCAGTGAGAAACCACTGACATTCTTCCAAAAGAATCCCAGGGTTCCCCAAAACACAGTCTGAAATTCATTGCTGTGTTAGTAGAGTACGTCCCCATCTCTTGCCTTGTTTACCATTGCTGATGCATTCATATGCCAGTAATTTTATTTCTGGAAAGCTTTTTGATGCTGTGCTTTCCTTCCCACAAGAGATTTTGAAAGCCTGCCATATACACTTTTCTTCCTTCCATTTACCTGCAATCTGCTCCACTCTCAGGCTGAGAACATGGGCAGACATTGCCTAATGAGCTGTCTTATGCTCTTATCTTTGGTTTTGCTTTAGAGCAGAAATGAGGAAACTGTGGCTCTTGAGAAGGCTGTTGGACTGCAACTCCCACCGTCTCTGATCATTGGCTTTGCTGGCTGGGGCTGATGGGAATGTAAGAGCATAAGACAGGCATAGGCAAACTCAGCCCTCCAGATGTTTGAGGCTACAATTCCCTGACCACTGGTCCTGTTAGCGAGGGATGATGGGAGTTGTAGTCCCAAAACATCTGGAGGGCAGAGTTTGCCTATGCCTGTCATAAGATGAGCCCTGCTTGATCGTACCAAGGGTCCTTCTAGCCCAGCATCCTGTAGTCACAGCCAATCAGGAACCTATGGGAAACGCATAAGCTGATCTAAGTGCAACAACATCCCCACCTGTGCTTCCGAGATACCAGGTACTGGTATCCCGAGGTGTACAATCTTCGACACTGAAGCTGTCATGCCTAGTAGCCATTAAGACCCTTATTGCCTGTGATGGAGGTGGAGTCCAACACATCTGAAGGACCACAGGTTCCTCATCCCTGATTGAGAGTAAGTATATATGGGCAAATTTGTTATACACAACTGATCTAGCCATAGCTATTAGCTAAAAGGAACTTCTGTGTATGTAGGACATTGCTTCTCAAAGGCTGTGGCACAAGGAGAGGATGGCAAGCATGACAGGAAGATTCAAGGAGAACAAAATAAACATTTCATTATAGCATAGTATCAAAAAAAATTTTTTGCAATATGTGGATACATATATTTCCAAAATGAGAGCAAGAGCATAAAGTGATACTGAGAACAATCATAGTTGTGATCTACAATCGCCGTCCCAGTGTATTTCTTATCAATAAAAAAAATGGTGTGGTGCAAGAAAATTTCTATTCTGAAAGTGTGATCCAAAGAAAAAAAAGGCTGAAAATCACTGATGTAGGAGATGAATTGAGGATTAAATCTGTAGATTAAAAGTTAAATTTTGTATTCCACATATGTGGGAGACATACAAAAAGTGGGCTGTCAAGCCATTTAGCTAAGTAAAACACGTACTGCATACATTTTTGCAGTTTACTAAAGTTTAGGAATTGGGCAATTACAGCTTTTTGTCCCTTTTATTTGAGGTTTGCTGACCTCCCCTTCTTCAACTCTGCTGCAGAGAATGAACCACATAATTTAGTAAGATAAACAATTACATTTCAATGCAGGCAGCAGATACAATACAGGTAATAAAACTTATCAGGTACAAAATACAAAAGTTGGCTTCTGTAGGCTGCATCTGTCTGGACCTCCCAGATACACATTTGAACATGGTAGAAAGAGTGTCTTCTCAGAGACAGGATGAAGTATAAAAGATTATCTCCGTGGTTACAGAATTCCAGCCAGAGGAGGCAAGGAAGGTAAGCACACAGAGGGTCCTCTCTAGGAAATTTAAGTGCACTCTTTGTGTACTAGCTCTGTCTTGTCTAGCAAAACATGCATTTGTGATTTGGCTGCAAACCCCACACTGTGGACAGAGGCAGAATACCAGAATATCTCTGAACACTAGATCTAAGTGTTGGCAACAACAGGAAAAGTCATCACCTTCATTCCCTGCCTTGCGTGTTTCAAAGAGGCATCATGTTGGCTGCTGCTGAGACACAGAATGTTGGATTTGATGCACCTTGGCCTGATCCAGCAAGGCAGTACTTAAGATGATTAATTTGCATAATTTATGCAGAATGCAGCTTTTCGCAGCACAGAATTGGATTACCCCGTAGTAGATATATTGAACCAAAGTATTACACTGTCTTACCTGTTGATAAGATAAAAGCCAATGGGTGTGCAGTGGCAGGAGCTCTGCGGTGGGAGTCTTGCAAAATACGTCTCAGGAACCTTTCCAGAGTTTTCATTGTTCCTCTGTCCCTGACAGGCCCCAAGTGATGACGACGCCAGGCCGCTGCTCCCTGATCCTGAAGTCCCGGAAATCAGTTTCCCTCAAGGCTGTGCTCAACTTGCCCAACTTGATGAGGATGAGCTGTGACTCTTGGACTGTGAGAAAGCCCCTGTCAGACCAGTGGGGTGGGGGCTTTGACTGATCTAACTAGCTCTTCCCTCTTCTCCTCCTACCCTCCCTCCTTCTGCTGTCTCCAAGGGAAAGAGAGACACAGCAGCAGCATGGTGCAAACTCTTGCTGCCCTCTGGTCCTGCTCTGTTTGCCCAAACACCCCCTCATCCTATGAAAGGGGCGCAGAACCCCCACATTGGGACCAGAGAGTGCCGCTGGTGGCCCTTCCCTTTTCTCCAGACCCCTGTATATGCATGCTGTGGGGCTGTACGGGCTTCAGGTCGGAGCTCTTGGACGAGGGAGTTGGATTGTGTGAATTGAGAATTTTATTTTGTTTGTTGTAATAATAAAGATTTTAGTTAAAACAAACAAGGAGACAAATTGCTTCAGGACACCTCTGTCTTCTTGCAGGCTCTTCCATGAGTAACTTGTGCACCATGTGCTAGATCCCCTTCTCTTGGCCTTGCACTTTATTTAGGGCAAACCTTGTTGGCCAGTTTCACAACATCTTCCTTTACACTGCTTCCCCTCCTAGCACTGAAGAGATATACACAGAGAGAGAGTGTGTACACACATGCATATACATACACATATATCTGTAATTAGAAATGAAAAATGGCCCTTAGCCTCTGACACATGAAGAAGGGAACCACCTTTATTAGCAGTTTTAGAATCTTGCCCAAGAGTGTTTTCCCCCACTCTGTTTTTTGAAACAATGGGCTAGCCTAAGGAAGTTAGACCCAGTTCAAAGTTTACTTTTGAACTCACAATAAGTGACAAGATACATATGTGATACTGCCAAGTTGTGAACATTGCAGGTACATTTTAAATGGCTGGTTGGTTAAACACAGAAGCAGACACCCTTTCCCAGTTGCTGCTTCATGTTTACTGTGGAATAGTCCAGCTACTTTAAGCTTGTGTTTGCTGTTCACAGTTGATGACTTAAATTTTGCCATTTGTACATTTTTGCCCAACTTCTGAAAATACGAATCTGTATTGTGTGGTACATGTGTTTGGCTGCGTGCAGCCTTGGCATTATTATAATTATATTTAACCTATCCCAGATAATTCACAAAGTGCAAGAGAAGGAAGCACATTTGAAGGTGAAGGTGAAGATCAATTCTCATGGGCAAATGTGGTGTTAAGGAAAAATATTAGGAAGTAGTGTGTGTGTGTTTATACACGCATGTGCATCAGTGCAGATGAAGCTTAAGTAGGCAAGTCTTCTCTTCTGCATGCACAAACACTGTGGTAATAACCAGGGACCATTATTTGGTGCTTGTACCCCCAAGCAACACTTTCTCCACAACAGTTGTTTGAGACAGCGTAAAAGACCAGATCTAGGGCTAGAAGCTTGATCCAAGCCAAAAGCCTCCTTGTGGTTCCTTCAGTTTCAGCAGACGCTGCCCCCAGGTTCTCAAGTTATACTTTGAAACCAAAAGGACTAAACACCTTTAAAAATGTTTGTGGGATGGCGACTTGTGTGGAGTATAGGAAAGCCTACAAAAGACACACAGCGCTGCCTCCGAATATATCTGACATCCAGATTCAGGTTACTAGCTTGATTCCAACTATCCTTTTGCCATTCCTGTCCATTTTTGCCCCTCACTGGAACCTGATTTGGGCTCACAAGGCAGGTCAGCATGTTTTGTTACTACACTGGTTTTGCATTTTCATTCTGAAGGAGAGGCAGTTGACGGTTTTCAGCCTCAGTGCCAAAATATTCAGTACGTTGACACCACTGGCTGTTCTACTTCAAGCAGAAAAATGTTTTGGGATGATCCTGCTAAGGGACTTCTCTGTTATCTCCCATTAACATCAGAACAGACATCAAGAAAGACTCCCAAATCTGGGCAATCCCATTGTGCTGTTTGTCTGCTAATAGGATTTGGCTTTACCTGACAGAGGAAAGGGTCAGGAAGAATGGCTTCTTCCATCAACTCCCTTCTTTTTAACAAGAGTCAGAAGTGCAGAGATGCAAATGAATGAAGCTCGGCTCTTTTACACATCAAAGGCAGCTCGGCCTATTTTAACAAAGGAGGATCTGCTCAGATGATGCTGATGGTGTTACAGACCTGCCTGTGAAGTCTGCAGCAAGAAACACAAAAAACTATTTTCAATTAAGCAGTTTTGCACTTCTTTCCTGCACTTGGAAAGTAGAACCTTCCTTGGCTACAATGGCTGATTGGCTTATTTTGCACAGCCCTACACAAATAATGAGAGGTCAAAAGCTCTGCCATGAGAAAAATACTCAAAAGTGTGCTAGGGTGAGGTGGTGGTTTCAGAGTGTACTACCACATCTGGCTGAACATGTTTTTGAATGTTCCTTGTTTAAAGTACTACCTGCAAATAGCAACTTAGCACTTTAGGCAGGAAAAATTAGCATTACTGCTACCCCTAGGTGTGCTTGTTTACTTTTAAAAAGATGTTTTTAAAAACTGGAGGGGTATTTAAAAACATGGCACCCACATGCACTCTGGTAGATGTCTCTTATAAGATGTTACAGAGAGGCAAAATGGGGGCTGAGGAAGGCATGGTGTACTGCCCACTGACCTCAGGCAACATGATGCCTCTTTCTGTAATGTTGTAGAGAGCACCTGCATTAAAGGATTAATGCGTGGGTCTTCCTGTCTTCTTTTTGGCTCTACGAAGAAACAGACTGTCACTCTGTAGTCTTCTTCATTATCTTTGTTTTCTCTTGGGACCAAACTAGATAGGTGGGGAAATCGTGCGTATGTTGAATATGTGTTTGTGCTGTTGACATAGAAAGGCGGAGGAAATTCAGAGCAGGAAAATCAGAAATACTCGTTACACCAGCATTGGGCGGGGGAGGGAGCCAAATGTGCCCCTCCCCCACCTCTGTAGCCTTAATTCGTTTCCCACCTGCCTGGGTCCCTTCAGGTGTCAGGAGCTGGCTGAGAGGAAACTGCTTAGAACGGAGGAAAGGAAAAGGATGGGGGGAGGAGATTGTGCTTCCATTTTGTGTTGAAGCTTAGCCCCCACCCTCACCTGTGTCCAGCCCAAAACATTTTGCCACCTGAGGCAGAGCAGCAACCACTGCGCCTCCCCTAATGTCAAAAGGTGTCTAGTGCCAAGTCTGACCAAGTTGTTTTGTCACCCGAGGCAGAAAAGCCCTCAAGCTCCTCTCCCGGGGGGTTAAAATTCAATAATTACATTAAAGAGTTGACCATTTGCTACCCTTTTATGACATTCAAATTTAGCTGCCTGAGGCAGATGCCCCTCACCCCTTGCTTTACATGTGAATGGGCCCAGGCATGTGATGGGATTGTGGCATCTACAGTGGCATTTGCTGGCTTCATAATTTTAGGCTTTGGTTCCTCCTGTGTGGCATCCAGGAGAAACAAGATTCACATCAGGATATGATGTTTTGGTTAGAACAGCAAAAAAGGAAAAGAAGCAAAAGACCAGATTATGAGTAAGGGATGGGGATGCCCAACCCTGTAACCCTAGGGTTGCCATGTGTCTGGGATTTCCTGGACATGTCCTCTTTTGGGGGTCCAACATGCCCATTGGCAGACTTTTACATTTAACAGGAAATGTCCGGGTTTGGGGTTTTGTTTTGTTTTTTGGGGGGGGACACATGCGCGCTCAGGAGGGCGACGTTGACCTGCTGTGCCCTGGAAGCAGAAGTGCCGTGTGAAGCCAGAGGAGAGCGCATGGGAGGTCTGCAGCGACTGCCCTCTGGAACAAGGCCTTCTGCAGTGAAGATCAGGTAGGAGCTGGGATCCTGCCACTGCCTTCAGCCTGGTACTAGCGTTGCTGCCGCCAAGCCCACACCCCTCTTTCCCCGACACAGGCTGGCAGTGGCCACTTCAGTTTCCAGAGAGTGGTGTGCAAGTTCTGCCACATACAATGGAACTTCACAGAAGACACAATTTAAGTCACCCTGAAATAAGATATTTGAGCCCTCCAAATCATTTACCCATATATGGGCACAGAAAATAGTAAGTCTAGCTGAAGGGCAACACATGGAGATCTGCATCCATCATCACAATGCATCCCTATTATTGTTTTATAGCAGTGTGTTCCCAAACTTAGGTCTCCAGCTGTTTTTGGACTACAGTTCCCATGTTCCCAGACCACTGGCCCTGCTAGCTAGGGATGATGGGAGTTGTAGTCCAAAAACAGCTGGAGACCCAAGTTTGGGAACACACTGTTGTATAGTATAATTATGAGGCCATTGCATTATCTTAGAAGGGGGCACAGATGTTGAGGAGGCACAGCTATGACTGTTATGAAGGGAGCCTGCACTTCTGAATCTGCCACTTTGCTACTGGGAGGGAGCTTGTATATGCATGCATTTTTACATGGGTGTGCAGTAGCAGAGTCGGGTGGGGTGGATGCACTTACCTGGCTTCCTGGTAGTGACTTTGCTGCTCCTTACAGGAAGGGAGAGTGGGAGGGGAAAGGCAGTGCACGAAGGTTGGTGCTGTGCAAAGGAACTGGCAGAAGTGCCGCATTAGCCTCAGTGCAGACACACAGTGCCCACCTCCCCACCACCTTGTCCTTCCCCCACACTCTAGCCTTTCTAGAACTTCACCCAACTGCATCTATCATGATTAATAAAGTCAGGAACCAGCATCAGGTTCTGCCGCCCCCCACTTGCTCATTCCCCTCCACCCTGTGCACACTGGGGATCTTGGGTGTTTAAATCAGACTTTCCCATTTTCTCTGAAATGAGGAACTGTGATTGAATGTCAGTTTACAAAGCAGGATATTATATATAATCATCATATGGGGTGAGGGAGAACACTGAGTCATGAAAATCCCCACCTGCTGTCCGAAGTGTACAGTCCAGGAACCTCAACTGTGTGCATGAACTACACCTTGTAGTGAAAAACAAAGCATGGGAACCATGTGGTATGGAAAGAGGACTGCAAAAACCATTCAAGGTCCCAGATACCAGCATTGCATGTTTTGAAGCAAGGATCTGGTTTGTAGGAGAGAGGCCAACACAAAGTTGGGGAAATATTTCAAATTCCCATGGATCAATATCAAGTGTTTATAGACATAGGGGATATTCCCCCCAGTGCTGTGCTGTGCTGTGAATAATATGCATTTGGTGGTGAGAGAAGGTGATATGGGGATCAAGGCTAGTTGAAGACTACTGCTTCTGGATGAACTGTGTCCACCTGTGCTGGTATGTGGCTTGCATAGAACAAGCATGCTGAATTGAGTTCAACCCCCTCGTCAGTACCGGCATGAAGATAGGAGTCTGCATTCACCTGTAGCTTTGTAGATACGGATGTGGGCAGGTAGGCTTTCTCCAGCATTTCAATGCATGCATTTGAAGAGGGGATTCTAAGCCAGTGAGAGTGCATTTCAACGCTTCTGGTTTAAATTGATTTAACTCCCTTTTCCAATGGAATGTCAGGGCCCAAGAATCCACAGCATCTCACCAAGCTACAGTTCCTGTGATCCTTTGGGCGGGGGGACTGGCTCAGGAGGTGAATAGGCTGGCAGTGCCGCCGACTGGGACAGGGAGTGAAATTAGCTCAGGAGCACCTCAGTCTTCTCATTGCTTCCTTGAACCCACCGCCACCCTTTGGGCTCCATTTCTGTCCCCTCCATCCCCTCAGCATCACTCCTGCTTGATGCCCACTGCTGCCGCCACCATGGCCATGCCCCGCATTCGCTTTCCTTGGTGGGTCTTGACATGCTTTGCTAGGTGGTCGCTGCGCATAAACCTCTTGGGGCACAGCTGGCAGCCGAAGCGCTTCTCGCCTGTGTGCGTCCGAAGGTGCCTCTGCAGCTCATCCGAGCGGGTGAAACTTTTCCCACAGTAGAGCCAGGAGCAGATGAAGGGGCGTTCGCCCGCGTGCCAGCGGAGGTGGGCCTTCAGGTGGGACGTTTTGCCATAGACCTTGCCACAGCCTGGCAGGTGGCAGATGTGTTGCTTCTTTCTGCCTGGCTCCTCGCTGGCTCCATTCACTGCCTGGCAGTTGGGGCACTTGCAGCGGCGGCAGCGGCGAGTGGTACCCAGGAGCCCCTTGGGAGTGCCCTGCAGGAGAGCAGCAAGAGGGGGCTGGGGGCTTAGGACCAGCGGCCGGCCCAGAGAGAAGTTGCCTGGTTGCTGCAGGCTCCACCAAGGGCCATCATCCGTGGAGGTGGTTCCTGGAGGAGGAGCTGGGCCCAAAGGCCGGGGCCCTTGCAAAAAGCTAGAGAAGTCCTGGGCCTCTGGGAAGGCATAAGAGTGTGGCACTGTGGGTGCCAGCATCTTGACAGGCGACAGCTCAAAGGAGTAGGTGGGCTCAGCTGGCGGAGTCAGGGGCAGTTCATGGGCAGAACCACTGCTGGCTGGCCCTTGCCCGTGGTAGGGAACCTTGGGCAGCCCAAAAGCCATGGTTGTGTGTGAGCCTGATGGGACCTCATTGCTCCAGAGTTGGAACATCCCCACAGATTCATAAGCTCCTGAACTGCTTGCTGATAAATGGGGAGCAGTGGGCACTGCTGCAAAAGTCAAGCTGGGGTGGCAGGCAGTGGCGTCCTCTGGGGAGGAGTTGCAGGTCCAGCCCTGAAGCAGAGAGAAGGAAAAAGGACTGAGCAACAACACTGACTTCAATAATCCCTAATTCCTAAAACATAATCATTCTGGGCCCTAAACCCTGCTCAAGTAGACTACCTCATCTCCTATAAATGTCTCTTTGTTCCTGTTAGAACAATTGGTAACTGCATTCTCTCTCTCTCTCTCTCTCTCTCTCACACACACACACACACAGAGAGAGAGAGAGAGAGAGAGAGAGAGAGAGAGAGAGAGAGAGAGAGATCTCCACTGCTTCAGGAGTGCTATGTGACATTGAGCTTCACTGTTACTTGCATTAGCTGTCAGAAGAAAGGAGTTGTCAAGCTCCAGGCTTTGTTCAGCAGCTGCTACAACAGGAACTGTGACTGGGCAATCGTTCCTGACCCTCACCTGCCCATATGGGGCAAAGCAGATACTGAGCAGATGCACCACTAAGGCAAGGCACCTGGGAATATTCTTAGAACATAATACAGATGTTCGTGTACCACAGGTGGCAGGGGACTGGTTTCAGAAGTGCAACCAGTTCATAAGTGTGCAATTCGCTTTTGGTACTGGCTCTCGTACAGGAATATGTCTACAAACAAAAGCTGTTCTAGAGTAGTACCTTTCCTTAGGATCAGCCAAAAATGTTACCAAGTAAATGAACAAGCTTTCGAGTTCTCCCGAATCTTCTTCAGGCTGGAGGCCAATCAAACAATCAAAATAGAGAAGAAGTACAGCATCAATAAAATGCTTTGGATGTCTTACAAAAAGAAAAAAGAAAAATCCACAGAAAAAAACAATTGTACAGAACGTATTAAAAAAAATACAAAATACAATTAAAACAAAACAAAAAACATAAGGAAAAGCTGCAATGTAAAACTTCCTAGCAGAGCTTGGAAGAAAATGATGACCACAGAACTTCTCCTGTGTGCTATAATAATAATGTCACAGGCTGCACTCTTTGGAGTTTTAACACAATGCCCTACTCTCCCTCCCCTCCCTCCCTCCCTCCCTCCCTCAGTGCCCCCACCAATTTGGGCTAATATCCAGTCTGAATAAGAGTTTTGGAGAACTCCAAATGTTTCTGATGACTTTTTGGTATTTTGACCAGACCTTATAAAGGTATTGCCCTACAGTAGATTTGGGATTTTTGCTACTGGACCAACACAGCTATCTACAATTTTTGTATTTTTACAACTAGTATTTCTGATTATTACCAGAATGTTACTTCCAGCGGATTCTTACAACTGTGTTTCAGGTTAAATTTTCATAACTCCACAGACATTCCTCCCTGCAAGTTTATATGGGAACAAAGGGTTACTATTTCACTTGCACTATCTGGAGCCAGAAAATCTTCCCAGCGCCTTCCTCTCCTAAACAGAAGCACATGAAGCCACCTTATGCACAGTCAGTCCCTTGGTCTATGGAGCTCAGTGCTGCCTACACTGACTGGCAGTGGCTCGCCAGGGTTTCGGGCAGGAGTCTTTTCCCAGCCATACCTGGAGACATAACCTGGAACTTTTTGCATGCAAGGCAGGTTCTCCAACTCTAAATTACCCTTTCTGTTAAAAAGTAAATTAGCCACAAAGCAAAGAGATGAGCAGATATAAATGAGGGAGAGGAAAAGGTGACTTCTGTTTCCCTCTGTGTTTTGGAAGCTTTCAAATTTCCAAACTGGCTGTGCTCAAACTACCTTTCATGCTGTGGGGGATCAAGGCTGGTCAAAGACATTTTGCTGCCTGAGGTGAAAGAGCAAATGGCACCCGTCTCCCAACATCCAAAAGTCAAGACACATTGTACCCAAGGCCGGTCACGTTAGTCTGGCACGTGAGACTGACTCCCCCCCCATCTCTCCCCTCCTCCCCAATGATTCAGCAAGCTGGACAGTGCTAGCCCAAGACAGTTTTCTACCTGAAGTGGCACCAAATGACCCCCCCCCCCACCTCTCTGTACCAGGGCCAACACGTTTTGAAGTCTTGCTGCCCACATCCAGGCACCAATTCCTGCTGTTCATCTCCCATCACTGCACGGGGTTACAGATTTCTATTAGAAGGTGCTGGTGACACTGCTAAATGGCACAACCCCCTTTAACCATGTGAACTATATAATTTTGTGAACTCTTTCCATGTTTTGATACATACATATATACATATATATTAATGTATTTAAAAAAATAAATAATAAAAGACAGAACTGTTCTCTGCTCTATCCACTGGAGTTCAGGAGTCCCCGGGAAATACAGAAAAAAGGCATTTCTAAAATAATATCCCGCAATTCTGTGAACTTTTTGCATTTTGGAGAAGTTTTTGTTTTAAATTTTTTATGTGATTTCCCCTCCCTCTGACAAGTTTACAGCTCGCCTGATTCATTTTCCAAAAAAGTGATGGACACGATCCCTTACTGTAGCGTGGCTATACCATTTATGGGTTGCATACTTCTCTATTACTTTTGAATGTGGGACAGCCCTGCAAATCCAGAAAGGCTGGACTTTCTTAAAGCGTATTTTGGCTGATCATCCAAAGAAGACCTAGATCTCTCTTTTTAAAAAAACTGGTTTGGGGAGAAGCACTACCCACTCATAAGGAGCCAAAAGCAGTATTTTGTCCATATGATAACCAAAGGGCTTGTGTCCATGACTGAGTTTATTTCATTTGTGCAAAAAAATGTTAAGATGCTTTCACACACATACAAAAGCCCCACTGTAACAACAGCAAACTGTCCATTTTTCAAAATTGTGTTTTTTGTCAACATGAGGGATCAAAGCGGTCAGCTGGTTTTTCTGCACTGGGCACCAAAAGGGGAGACTGAGAGGAGATATGATAGCCATCTTCAAATATCTCAAGGTCACATGGAAGATCATAGAATTGTAGAATTGTAAGGGACCCCAAGGGTCATCTAGTCCAACCTCCTGCAATGCAGCAATCTCAGATAAAGCATCCAGGACATATGGCCATCCAACCTCTTCTTAAAAGCCCTCAAAGAAGGAGAGCCCACAACCTGCCAAGGGAGACCGTTCCACTGTCAAACAGCTCTTACCTTCAGAAAGTTCTTCCTGATGTTTAGTCAGAATCTCCTGTCTTGTAACTTGAAGGCATTAGTTCAAGTCCTACCATCCAGAGCAGGAGAAAACAAGCTTGCTCCATTTTCTTTGTGATAGCCCTTGAGATATTTGAGGATGGCTATCATATCTCCTCTCAGTCTGCTTTTTCCCCAGGCTAAACATACCCAGCTCCTTCAACCTTTCCTCATAAGGCTTGGTTTCCGGGTCCTTGATCATCTTGGTTGCCCTCCTCTGCACACGTTCCAGCTTGTGTACATGTTTCAACCTCCTTCTTAAATTGTGTTGCTCAGAATTGGACACAGTATTCCAGGTGTCGTTTGACCAAGGCAGAATCGAGTGGCACTATTATTTTCCTTGATCTGGACACTATACTTCTGTTGATGAAGCCTAGAATAGCATTAGCTTTTTTTGCTGCTGCATCACACTGTTGGCTCATGCTAAGATGGAGCAAGCTTGTTTTCTCCTACTCTGCAGGGTAGGACCCAAACCAATGGCTTTAAGTTACAAGAAAGGAGATTCCAACGAAACAACAGGAATAACTTTCTCACAGTAAGAGCTGTTCGACAGCAAAATAGACTCTCTCAGGAGGCGGCAGAGTCTCCTTCCTTGGAGGGTTTTAAGCAGAGGTTGGATGGGCATTTGTCATTTGAGATTCCTGCATTGCAGGGGGCTGGACTAGATGACTCTCAGGGTCACTTCCAACTCTAGAATTCTATGATTCTATGATCTTGATTGAGCCTTATTTAGAAGGGACTTACAGTAGAGACCCTGAGGACAACTACAAAGTATTTAACATAGATTCCTCCTTCCTCCTTTTTGTTTCTTATCCCTCAGATCTGCAAGGAGATAGTTAAGTATTCACTGCCTATCATCAGCCTCATGTTAGAACATCAGCAAAATCCTTTCCCTGTGGAACTGCTGTTCTTTAGTTAGCACAGGAATAATCATCTGCCAGAAGGTTGAGATTATATGCACAAAAGAACTCTCTGTGCAGACAAAACCAACAATCCATTCTAGTGGTCAACTAGGTGCTCCTGAAAAATTAATGCCCGGGGCAAGCTAGAGACAGGGGTCGCCAAAGTGGTGCCCTCCAGCTGTTTGGAGGGCCACACGATACCCACCCTTCCCCTGTTGCTTATCTGACAATTACAGGCACACCCTGAAAACAATATTAATGTTACAATTCCTAATGCACACTTACTATGAAGTAAGCTTCATTGAATTCAAGCAGACTTATTTCTGAGGGAACTCCAGGAGGGAATATTAACAGGATTACTTTGCCCACTCATTGTTCTGGAAGCTGATTGAGGAAACATGTATCTTTCCAAATGTTTAGGTGGAGTGTGTCTCACATCTTAATCTGGTGGGGGGGACCTTTTTCGTAGCGCTGGTATCAAAAGTTTGATATAGAATGGCACAGAACTTGGATCTGTCTTGGCAGGGATTCAAAGACTTTGATGCAAGAAGACAGTATCAGTCATGTAAGAAGTGAATATACCCAATTACTACTATTGAGCCTAACAAAGGAGCTTATCCCTAGAAGGCAGGCAGATTTTAATATTGAGCCTAACAGCAGCAGGCAGAGTTGCAGCAACCAAGTCAGAAATGAATAAACAACTGTCAGTGTATGTGGATTGAGTCCCAGTTTTCCTGGGAGTAAGTTCCAATGGAGGGATTTTTCCTGAGCAAATGTATATTGGAAATTGGGCTTCCTTCCTGGGTATACATGTATAGGATTGTGCTGTAGGAGTGCAGTTGCAAATAAACTTACATTTTCAGTTTGGAAGTGGAAAGTGTTCCATGCCTCTACTGTCAAAGCTGCTTCTAGCAGCTCTCAGAAAACAGAATTTATCTCCCAGAAACAACATTTATTCATTTAAAGGTGGTGCCACCCTCTCCAAAATAAGTTAAAGGCTACTTCCCTGAGCAGACACCCCTCCCCCCCCAAAAAACCAGGAACTTGTTTTCTTATTAGGTACATCCATTATACTGGGCTGCAGGGCACTAGGAAGTTCCTTCTGCTAAGAATGCATCTGGCGGCTTTTTGAGACAAGCATTATATTTTATCTCAGTCCCCATCTCCAATATGGAGGTAATATAATGCTATTAGTATAATAATTAATATACGTAATAATGCCTTACAGGCCTATTGTCAAGATAACTGAGATAATGCATTTAAGCACTTTCTCAGAAGTGTGAAATAAATTATTATTATTATTATTATTATTATTATTATTATTATTATTATTAATAGACCTTTAGCTGCACACAGTTTAATGAGCTTGATCCAAGCATGAAAAAAATGACTGTCCACCCTCACAGGAACATAGGAAGGTCTTATAACAGAGCTCAGGCTATTTGCCCATCTAGCCTAGTATTTTCTCCCAGCTTGGTGTCCTCCCATCACCTCTGACCATTGACTGTGCTGCCTGCGATTGATGGGAGCTGAAGTCCCAACAACATCTGGAGAGTGCCAGGTTGGGGGAGGCTGGTCTACTCCTGCCTAGTCTGGCTGGCAGCAACTCTCCATCACTTGCTATCAAATCCTTGCTACCTGGACTTTCTGCAAGCAAAGCAGAAAGCAGATCATGGTACTAAGCTACGTGTGATAATAAAATTATCGAGAGACACCTTGTTTTCTTTTATACTGTAGAGACTGTGTATAAACAGTTCATACCGTTCTGACCTCACAAAAGAAAACAGATAAAGCAGTATCTGCATTAGAACATTTTTAAAAAATAAAAGCAAATATTGGGACACAATCAATATTTATGATACATCACAATAAATAGGAATGGTTTTGATTATCATCTGTCCAAAGATTGCTATATTGGGTCCCAAATTGAGCAAATATTTTAAAATGTTGCCTGAATTCAAGACATTATTTTCCTACCTTTAAGCTAAACATTATACATCAAATTTAACCATTTTAATTTCTAGGTTTTTGATAACCACTCACACATAGTAGGGAGGCTTGCACTTTCCAATTCTTGTGGAACCAAGATCCTAAATGAAACCACAAAAGTAAAAACCAGCTTTACTGGTGGTCTGCTACCCTGTCCTTCCAAATATCCCAACAAAATCACTGCAGAGTCCAAAGGTAAAGTATCCCCCTGTTTGTTTTGTCTAAATCCTCAGTTGCCTCACCCCAGGACCAGTGTATTTTGATGTAAGATAGGCACACATTTCTGAATCTACACTTATCCTTCAGAGTGATTGACAGGCTATTCCTTGAAATGGGAATGTGGTTTTGGTGTGAGAAGCTTATGATCAGGGGAAGTTTAAGTGATTTCGAAAGCAAGAGTCCTTGAGGTTAAATGCATGGCGGATCCTGCAGTAGGGTCTGACTGGATGCTTTTCAGATCCCTTGCAGCCCTGGGAGTTTTGATTCCACAGATTCCAGGAATGAGCCACCTTGCGATTCTGCATAGCAAAGAGTTCTGTGCAATTGCAAAGTTTACACACCAATAATAACCAAATAAACCTACCACCTCCCCTGTTTTGGAATTTTTTAAGAGAATGCCAAATCAGAGCTATACCAGTCCTGACCAATAAGATTATAGTTGTTATTTAGTTTGTTTCTGCTCCCCCCCCCCCGCATGCCCCTTGTTATGCTCCTTTGAGCGTCTCAACATTATCATAATCGGAGAGCCACAAGCATTTTAATCACAACGAAACTTCTGTACCTCTTCCATACTAAAATCTCTTTATTTTATTGCCACTCTTGAGAGTGCAGTCCTCTGTACACTTTTTTGAGAGTAAGTTTCACTGATCTCAATGGAATTTATTTCTGAAGAGGCTGCAATTTCTCCTCCCACTCCTAGCTGATTCCACTTGTGCTCTTTCACAACTGCTTGTCAGGCAGAAAAATCAACAGGTGAAGCTTTCCCCACTGCTTCACCTTTGTGCAGAGAGCATCATCACCTGTTGGATTCCTGCACTCAGTCAACCAGCCAACCAATGCGGCTACTCTTCCCCGCCCCCTCGCAGACTCTCCTTACCTGCAAGGAGGAGTGTGTGATGTCCGAGTTCTGCAAAGACAGTTTCCATCAGGGGTCACCCGAAACTATCCATGAAGGGAGCGCAGGGTCTTCCGATAGAGGTGGGAAAACAGCCCGCTTCTTCCTCTCTCTGAAATTCCTCTTTTTCTCCTCCGTCTACATCTTTTTCCTCCTGTGATCATACTCCAATCCCCTGCCTCCCCCCTTTCCTTTCCTTTTTGTTTTTTTGTTTTTTTGGCTTCCCTTCAGCCTATCAGGAGTGGCGATTGGAGGCGCCTTTGAAGTCGGGGAGCGAACCAATCATTAAAATAGATTGAATGATTTCAAAGAGGGGCCTGGCTAGATCTCCTTTAAGTGCCGGGCTCCCCCGCTGGGGTGCTTGTTATGGATGCAAAAGGGGTTGATTGGGCTGGTGCGATCAAGATAGCGGAGCTTTCTCTTTTTATCTCTTTAAAGGTACAGGGCAAGGGGAGCGGGACGGGGAGGAGAGAAGGGGCAAACCAGAGGCAGGTACGCGATTCCTAAATGCAACCACTTACGCGTTCGGTACAGCGCGGCTTTCGCATGTTAAGACGGCCCGTGTGCCCATCGCTGTGGAAATCAGCACATGGGCGCCCCCAGGGCAGGACTGAGGAGCAGAAGTCCAGGGCCCCACTCAGCAAAATGAGCAGGAGGGCCCCCAAACTGCAGCAGGGCTGCGCTTGGCACATTTGTAAAGCAAGTGAAGTCAACATGTACAGAGGCGGATTTAGGGGAGCACGAAGGGTTTGGTCGCACTGGGTGCACGGGGAGGCTGCAACTGTGATTTAGAACAGAGCGCGAAAGGCGGAGGGGTGCTGAATTTTGGTGTCGCACAGGGTGCCACTGAAATTTGAGAGCCCAAGATCCGCCACTGAATACGCAATACCATCCAAAGTGTGGAAGCTAATATCATTAAGACCAGAGTCTCAACTTGCCCAACAGAAGCAATGAGTGAAGAAGTGGAATTGGGAAAGATCTGGTTAGCTCTGCTGGGGCCATGCCTGATCTCCAAGAGTCGAGGGGCCCCGTTTGTACCAGCCCTATGTGTGCGTGCGCTTAAACCTGGTTTGACTCCTGCATATAAAGTCCATGCCCTCCACAAATGAGGATGCAAGAGCCTAAACATATTTGGATGTGCACACAAAGACTTTAGACAAATGGCACCCTTGAATGCAGGAGGGCAGGGCTTTTGGGAGTTAACTTACCATGAATGCATTTCTCCACAGAGGAATGCATGAACACATCACATCCCCAGTGAGTGAATGCAAAGAGGGGTGGTGAGGGTTTAATGGTAGGCCTCAAATCTTCAAACATCTCCTCCAGTTCATCAGCCAATAGTCACTAAAACTCTCCATTGAAACTGGTCAAGGAAATGCTTTGGACAACTTCTCCAGACCAGCATCAACTGTCTGGCATTGGCCGTAGCATTAGCTAGAGCAGGGGCGCCCAAACTTTTTTTCAAAGAGGGCCAGATTTGATGAAGTGAACATGTGTGACCAAAACATGCCAACCAGAGCTTTTTTTTAGGACTGAAGTTGTTGAGCTTTTTTAAGGATTTGACCCCCAATAAATAAACTGCCACAGGGCCAGATTAGGCCCCCAAAGTGGACTTTGGACATGCCTGAGCTAGAGTGAGGCAGTGGCCTCAGGTGGTTGATTTGGGGTTTCGTGAAAGGACAGCAAACTCTTATAATTTGCTATGGTTATACTTTTAGTCCCAGAGAGGAAGAGTCACGTTTGGGGGTTTTTCCTCAGGTGTCAAAATAATGTGACTGGCCTTGGGTGCTTCTGCAGCTTGACTGTGAGAGAAAGAGCAGCAAAATATCTAGGGACAGTTCTGGCTGCTGTCAGTACCAGGACTCGCCCACCCATGAGGCAAGGTGAGGCAGCAGAATCCACAGAGCAGCAAAACTGGCCTTCAGGGAATGCATTGCTGCTGTTGCGGCAGCAGCGACAGCTGCGGTGTGCTCCTTTGGGGCCACTCCTGTCGCCTCTACAGTGGCCTCTTGGCCAATAGGGGGCACTGCTGGTCCCCTTCCATCTTTGTTCCAGGTGTAGATCTTTATCCTTCCCTTGTTCCTGGTGTAGATCTTCATTCACCCCTTCTTCCCCGGCAGTGGGGGATGCCATTTTGTGGCTTGCCTCAGGTGTCAAAATGTCTTGGGCCAGCCCTGGTCAGTACCATAGACCACAAGTTTAGGATCCTGCAACCCTCTTCCACTGAATTTGAGCCAGTCAATAGTAATGGCCTAAATGTAGGAGGAGCAGGGAAGGTAGCTTTATGTGGTACCCGTCCTACCCTTGCCACTGTTCCATTCCACCCCTGCAGAATGTGTGGGGTTTTGATAACTCCCATCTCTGGCACTTCCAGGTATTGGTGGTAGACTCCTGCCTAAAGCCCCTGAGAGCCGCTGCCAGCCAGTGTAGATAATACTGAATGGGTAGTCCAATGGTCAGACTTTGAATAAGGCAGATTCCAATTTTCCTAACCCATCTTCAGCCCAAGCCATAAAAACTGGCAGAGGAATTGAAGATGGGCATTGCCCTCTTGATTTCAAGACAGTGGTTCTCAAAGGTGTGGCAGGAGAGGATGGCCACAGTGGCAGGAAGATTCAAGGACAACCAAAGAAACATTTACACATTTCAGTAGAGTAGAGTAGAGTACAGTGGTACCTCGGGTTACAGACGCTTCAGGTTACAGATGCTTCAGGTTACAGACTCCACTAACCCAGAAATAGTACCTCGGGTTAAGAACTTTGCTTCAGGATGAGAACAGAAATTGTGCTCTGGTGGTGCGGCAGCAGCGGGAGGCCCCCTTAGCTAAAGTGGTGCTTCAGGTTAAGAACAGTTTCAGGTTAAGAACGGACCTCCAGAACGAATTAAGTTCTTAACCCGAGGTACCACTGTATCTCTCTATCTATCTCTCTATATATATTTAATATATAACCTGAAACAATACCCCCCCCCTCTTTTCAAGAGCATTGGCTATTCTTCTACAGTTCTCCACAACGTATTGGTGTGGACAGGGATTTTCGACTCTGATAGATATGAAAGATCAGAAAACAGAAAGGCTTCTTTGTGTTGGTGAGGAAATGAGAGTTTGTTTGTCTCAAAATTAGACCTGATATAAATGAGATTACACGGCAAAAACAAGCTCACACCTCTTACTGAGTCTGTATACATACTTCAGGTACATACGTAAGAGGCTCCCTTATAATGACATAATTACATTCATGTTCTCTGCGGCCTCCAATGATTCATGTTCTTATATAGCTGCATTGTTTGATACTTTCTGGATGTCTCATGTTCATATTATAAAGTAGTTGTGTTCTGTGCTCTAAATCAAGCAGTGTTAGGAGTTGTTTCTTTTTGTTTTCCAATGTCTTATCAATCTTATCAATACAAATTCAGTGTGGCACGAGCAAATTTTTATTGTGAAAGTGTGGCCCAACGGGAAAAAAGTTTGGGAACCACTGTGTCAAGAGGTAGCATTGGTAGAAGACAGCAGTCTGAAAGCAGTAGCCTCCAGCTGGCTAGGACTGGGAGTTTGGGAGGCAATTGGCCCACACAGACCAAAACCATAACAAAGACTGGAACAGTTTGGGCCCAGGCACCCTCCAATCCCCACTTCCACTTTTGGAAGAAAGGGGACATAGGGAGTCCAAAGTGTTCAAAATCTAGATTACAAACTCATTAGGACTGGGACTTCTCTTTCCTACTTGCCTTTTTCTTGTTTATCGAAACAAAATAAAAAAATTCCTTCCAGTAGCACCTTAGAGACCAACTAAGTTTGTTATTGGTATGAGCTTTCATGTGCAAGCACACTTCTTCAGGTACTTGTTTATGTTACTCTGTAAGGCACCATGTGTAATAGTAATAGTAATAATAATAATAATAATAATAATAATAGTGATAATAGCAACAATGTCTAAAAGAAAATTATCAGGTCCCTTACCGAGAAGGAAGCCATGGCAATTAGCTATTTAAGTTTCTAGCACGACTAAGGACTGCCACAGGCAGACTTTTTGCAGATACAGGGTACCATACTTTGGCAAAAGGCAAGGACAAACCTAGAAAGCAGCATGCTTGCTCCATGACGTAATACAGGGATGGGGATCCTGTGACTCTCCAGATATTTTTGGACTCCTACTCCCATCAGCCCCAGCCACCGTGACCAAGAATTAGTCAGGGAAGCTGGGAGTTGTAGTCAAACATCTGGAGGGCCACACGGTCATCACCCCTGGTGTAACATCACCTATCCTTCTTTCTCAAGCTTTTCAAACAGTTGCTATTCTTATTGTTTGCTTGTTTTGCTGCTTTGCTTTTTGGTTAAATATCTCTGAAGGGACATTACCTGCGCTACTGGAGGAGCACATAGCTCTCAGTTCTTCTCTGTGTTGATTTCTCCCTCTTTCAAACCAACAGACCTCTCAACCAAAAAATATACCTGTATTTTGCCCTTGCCCTATTTAACTTTTTGAGCTTTAACAAGAATGTTGGATCCTGTTCTGCCAGTGCCAATCTTATAAGCCAATTGTTGCTGCACCACCAACTATCTTATCTGGGGGCACCCTGACACAGAGCAGCTTAGGATGGTGCCAGACGGTATCTGCTGGCTTGAGACGGAGATGGATGGATATCCAGGTGGCATGTTATGGTAGGAGGACAAATAGGTCAGGCAGTGCCTGGTGGGTGGGATGAATTGGCAGAAAGCTCACCTAGACTTACCAGTGAGAGGAAGCTGTCCACCATTCCCTTCCCTTTGGTGGTTTATCAGTCTCACCTCCCCAACAGTATTCATGGATGAGATCTCAAAGCATTAGCTGAATTAATCAATCTATTGGCTGGGCTCAATCTTAATTGTTAAAATTTAGCAAGCAATGGTGCATTTCTTGATTTTTCTTTGTTTGACTTTGGTGTGGTAACATAGGGAAAGAAAAAACAAAAAGTAAAACTGCCCTTTCTTCCAAACTACATGAATAGTAGCTTTTGCTTATTTAATTGTAAGTTATCTTCCATTTCAATATATCTAAAATGCACCTATATTGTAGTTTTGGTAACCACAAGTTTAACTATTAACTGGCTAAAAGGCAGATTATTAATCAACAAAACATTATTTTTGCCCTAATTTGGCTCGGCGGTATGTACAATTGATATACATGCACTGCAAAGCCACAATCAATCACAGCCTCCTCTGTGCATACACAGAGTGAACATAACCATCAATGCTTTTCCAACGGAATAATCCAAACATCCTGCACAGAAATAACTTCCATGTAAGATTTTTAGCCAGCTTTCAAAATAAAATATTTTCTCAAGGTGGCATACAATGCCTGATAAATTTACCTAAAAACACACACAATAATTTGTTATGCATTAGCAGTCCCAGGCTGATTCTAACTACTGTACACTACACTGACTAACGAAAGTTCAATACACGTGTGTCTGTAGAAGCTCTGGGAGAGTAGACTTTTTTGGCTTTTTAAAAAACCATGTACTAATTTTAGGTGTTTGTGTGTTCATCAATCTGACCTAGACCTGGGAGAGGAACCCAGCAACTCAAATAAGTTCTGAACCTGGTGGGTAGGTGAGAATGGAATCAGGGTCACCCCCAAAGCACAAGGGCCAAGGCCTAGCTGTGGGGCAAGAGATTTCATGGGGTTGGGGAAAGAACCAAGCTTTGTATGGCAGTTCAAAGGGATGCACTGTTGTTTGCACTTCAAAGAACCCAGCTGGGACCATGCAGGGAGCCAGGAAATGATGCAGAGCAATTAACAAATGTGTTACAATGGGGTAGATTAAAGAGTGCTCTCATGTGGCAACCACACACATAGATTTAGGTAGACTGGAACTGCAATACACCAGTGCAAACACCACCAGTGTATTAACGAAGGGAGCTCTGCCATTCAGATGTTGAGAACAACTAAATATGACTACACTGGTATGCATCGTAACAGCTGAGAAGCATGAAACATTACTGCATATACAGTGGTATAGCACTCCCACAATTAGCCAGGATTATATATTTGGATGCTCACACATGGAAGTTATTTCTGTACAGGAACTTGTATGATGGTTTACAGCCAAGGGAATGCAGTCCTCAAAAGAATAAAAGTTCCACAGCACAGTTTTGGTCAACCCTATGGCAAGTTACTAATCACCACAGATATGTAACTGAAGACTGGACAAAGTCCAACATTTTACCAATTTGGAACCTTTATAGTGTAGAAGGAATGGTAGCAAAAGCCATTTAAGGGAGAGCTAATATTCATTAGAGAGCCTTGAAAAATTCAGTCTTGGTATGTGTACAGGAGTGTGAATTTGTTGTCTCTGATATTGTACATCATTCTAAGGCTGGGATCAGCCAAAAAAATCCTTGGGGGATGGGGGAGGCCCACTTCTTAGCATTTCTTGAAGTGACTTTCCTTCCAAACTGCTCACTGGTTGTGGTTCTAAGGGCTTAAAGTTCCATTTGCTTTAATCAATAGATAGTGCAAATGTAAAACCTACATAATCCCCATTACAAAGATTTCTTATCTGCTTTCAGTTCCACATTAACCATGATCACAGGGTGGTGCAAAGCTTCCCACCAGTCATGGAGATAGCAGAGCCTTTGCAAGTCACCAGTAGCCACATGGCCTTAACATAACCTGTGCAGGCAAAAGCAGCCTAGGACATCTGGAGACTGCATATTGTAAGTAAGGCTTTCAGATTTCAAATTCTGTCTATGAGTCGCCCAACCACAGAGTTGATATCGAATGCAGTATTCATTGTGTGGCCTCACAGACTAAAGAAGAAATGTATGTGCTGTATAGATGCAAATTTAGAAGTAATAATTTCTAAAATAGAAATATAATATACTGGTATCTCAACAGAGTGTGGGTGATGCTGTGGGTTAAACCACAGAGCCTAGGGCTTGCCGATCAAAAGGTCGGCGGTTTGAATCCCCACAACAGGGTGAGCTCCCGTTGCTCGGTCCCTGCTCCTGCCAACCTAGCAGTTCGAAAGCACGTCAAAGTGCAAGTAGATAAATAGGTACCGCTCCAGCGGGAAGGTAAACGGCGTTTCCGTGCGCTGCTCTGGTTCGCCAGAAGCGGCTTAGTCATGCTGGCCACATGACCCGGAAGCTGTATGCTGGCTCCCTCAGCCAATAAAGCAAGATGAGCACTGCAACCCCAGAGTCGGCCACGACTGGACCTAATGGTCAGGGTTCCCTTTACCTTTACAACAGGGTGTGGAAGACTGCAACTTATGTGCCTGGTCAGTCTAGGGGGTTGTTGATTTGAGTGGTCAAGAAATGCCATGGTGCATCTGCAGCAGCACAACTAGATGCCTTCAACTGCCCCAGCAGGAACAAAACATGTCTCCCCCATATCAGTCTCTACAGCCATAGCAGGAGCTGCAACAGTCCAACAGCTTGACCTCACCCCCAAAGGTCTCCCAAGATAGATGGATGCCAACCAACCAACATGCATCACCAAAATAGAGGCCCAAAGAGGCCACTCATTTGCAAACCCAAATTTATATGTATCGATGCAAAATTAAAAATGATTACTACAGTTTAAATATAAATGCAATATGTCTGCATCATAGTGGATAAGACTGGGACCAGGTAACTTACCGGTAAATGCCAGTTCATGGGGAACTTCAAAGCTCCTGTTCTTCCTTCTTCAGGGTACTGCCCTTCGTTCTTATCTTTAAAATCAACTTGGACCAGACAGTCCATCAGACACAGAACAGTCCTGTCCAAGAACCCATCAAACAGAAGATTGTAAAGTAGGACACATTAACACCCTAAAGTCTTTATGCTTGGATTTTGAGAAAGCAGCCTATAAGTGTCAGCTTTCCACAATTTTCAAGTAATCTCGGTATGTTTCTATACTAAATTTTAGACTACTGTCTGCTGTGGAAGATGTGGAAACTGTTAGGTTTCACAACCCTGGGGAAAAAAACCCTTTACAACTCTGAGTGTTTGAGTGAGGCAGGTTCTCTCACACACAAATCTATACACACACGTATGAAACTTGGTTGGAAGTGAGGAGGCCAGGAATCCATGGAGAGTTAGGAGCAGAGGGCATCTACTTTTGAAGGTTTGAGGCCTCTTGCTCTGCTGAGGGCCACGTCTCCCCCTGTAACTTGGGAAGCACCAGGCCCTTATCCTTTCCCTGGTGCAGAAAGTTCTTTGCCAGAGTGAAATTTCACCCACTGAGTCCCAAACCAGCTGCCCAGAGCCGTCTCTGAAACCCAGCGATTCGCAGGAAGTTCTCCTTAGGAGGAAAAACAACTAGCATCTTTGACTCAGGGGGGACAGGCTGTTCCCCTGGCTAGCTTCCGTTTCATCTTGTCTCCCGCCATGCGGATGACGGAAATTGAAGGAAGCAGCCAAGCGGTTCGGATGCAGCCGTACAAAGGCCTGCAAGCCCCACGTGGATACCCAATGACTTGTCCAATTTGCTCGTGCCATGTAGGCCTGGCTTTGAAGACACCTGCTTAGCATAACACGGCGCTCGGCATCTGAGCAGCATCTGTTGCCAGTCCCACGCCATTCAATTAGGGGGGAAAAACAAGGCAGGGAGGCGGGCAACCCCCTCTCTCTGTATTAAGTTGATGCCTTGGGCGGAGGTGTTGGGAGGGGAACATCAGAAAAAAGTGAACACTTCTGGAATGGGACGGCAGCACCTGTTGAAACTCTGACCTCTCTAGGATTTAACATGCACCCAGTTTTTCCTGGGATTCTGAACGAGGAGTTGTACTCACTGCTTCCTCATATGGCTGCACCAGCCCCTTCCTCTTGCTCTCCTTCTCCCCCTGGCCACAACCCTTCTTCCTTGGGGATTTCACCCAGGGCCACAGCCTTCCTTCCTTCCATGGATTTTCTCTTTCAATTTATCACAGTCTTCCTTTACTTGGTGACCTTCAAATACTTTGGACTACAACCCCCATTAGCCACAGCCAGCATGGGCAATGGTTAGGGATGGTGGGAGTTGTAGTCCAAGACTTAGGAAATGCACCAGGTTGGGGGAAGTCTGATCTAAAAGCTGTTTTACTCATCTCTGACCACGTTGCTTCTTTTATTATTTATTTATTTATTTTGTTTAAAATAGTTATTTATTTCTAAAGATTTTCTTGGTTTACAGAAGTACACACTCTGTCTCTTTTTTCAAGTCGTACAGTCTTTTTTACAGATCAGTTACATTTGTTGATATTAGTGTTGAGTACAGTACAGTGGTACCTTGGGTTAAGTACTTAATTCATTCTGGAGGTCAGTTCTTAACCTGAAACTGTTCTTAACCTGAAGCACCACTTTAGCTAATGGGGCCTCCTGCTGCCGCTGCGCCGTCGGATCACGATTTCTGTTCTTATCCTGAAGCAAAGTTCTTAACCTGAAGTACTATTTCTGGGTTAGCGGAGTCTGTAACCTGAAGCATATGTAACCCGAGGTACCACTGTATAAGGTCAGGAAGAAGCCAGATCGATTCATATGCTGTTGGCGGGTTCTTGCTGGACTGTGTATGTGATAAAGGGGAGCCATACTGGGGTGAAGGCGTCCTCTTCTATTTGGTTTGTTGGGGTATTAGGCCAGGGATGTGAGTATTGGCATGCTCTGGTGCCACCATTATGTTAGTTATTTGTCGGATTTTAGCCTGTTTTGCTGATTGCTGTATTGGGGTGGGGGGTGTTGTTTTAGTGCGTGTGAGTTTGCCTTTATCTGTTTTCCTTTTATTTTACCTGTGTATTTTGTTTGTTGTGTTCCTGTGTTAAGGAAGGGGATGGAGAGGTTGAGGGGGAGGTGGGTTCTATTTTTGGTTGTGTGCTTATTTGTGTGTGTGTGTGTAGTCATTGAAGTGAGGGGGGAATGGGGGGAATGGAGCGAATGAAGGAGTGTCATCTGGGTTGGTCTATGGAGGGGTGGGGTGGGAGGGATCTCTGTGGATAGCAAGGGAGGAGAAAAAAGGGGGTGTCGCTTTTTTAAGGAAATGGACATGAAGTAGTAAAACCGTGAGAGGAAAGCAGGGGGGGGATTACTTCTGGGCATATGCAGACTACCTTGCCTTCATTGCTAAGAACTTGTGGACTGTCCCTACACTCCTACAATTAAGGACCAGTGTGAATGGCAGGGCTTTCAGACAAGTCTGGGATGTGGCCCTCTGGCACTGCCCCAGTTTCCGTCATTCATACCTCTCTATACCTGCTCATTTCCAACACACGCCTCATCCTTGGACTTGATATTTTGTCCTAACCAAGTTGTTCTAGATTGCATCGCACTCCGTACACCTCACTTTTTCATACCTGGCTCCTATAAGCCCCATGTCTGTATCGACTGTTCCAACCTTTAACACTCGCCTTTCTCTGAGCGATAGGAAACCCAGAACAACATTTGCAGCAGGAAATTCCATTTGGAGAAAAGAACAGGGGCACCTTAACAGTCTGTTTGTGCGTTTACAAATGTACAGTGGTACCTTGGGTTAAGCACTTAATTCGTTCTGGAGGTCCGTTCTTAACCTGAAACTGTTCTTAACTTGAAGCACCACTTTAGCTAATGGGGCCTCCCGCTGCCACTGCAGCGTGATTTCTGTTCTCATCTTGAAGCAAAGTTCTTAACCTGAGGTACTATTTCTGGGTGAGCGGAGTCTGTAACCTGAAGCATATGTAACTTGAGGTACCACTGTATAGGTTCAGCAGGTGTTATAGGGGCCCAGAAACAGGTACACAGGAAATGCTAGGTGCACAACAGGTACTGCTTCTGTTCTGTTCTGCCCTCCTATCCTGGCTGACTCTGCACTGCAGCATTCAAAGCTGCCTTCTCACTGCCCCGATTAGTAAACATTTTGACTTCAAAAGTCACTAGCTCCACTTCCCGGGCATGCTCTGGCTGTGGTCCTGTACCCTGTACGAGTCCCAGGGGACTCGTAGTATGTCGCTCCTGTATCTTTAAGAGCAAACCTTGATGTCCCAGCCCCACCCCTCCTCTCTTGGGTGGGTGCAGTTTTCTCCTTAATGCAGTTAGAGCTAGTTAGGGAGCTTTAAAGGTAAAAGGGACCCCTGACCAATAGGTCCAGTCGTGACCGACTCTGGGGTTGCAGTGCTCACCTCACTTTATTGGCCGAGGCAGCCGGCGTACAGCTTCCGGGTCATGTGGCCAGCACGACTAAGCCGCTTCTGGTGAATCAGAGCAGCACACGGAAATGCCATTTACCTTCCCGCCGGAGCAGTACCTATTTATCTACTTGCACTTTGACGTGCTTTCGAACTGCTAGGTTGGCAGGAGCAGGGACCAAGCAACGGGAGCTCACCCCATTGCAGGGATTCGAACCGCTGACCTTCTGATCAGCAAGTCCTAGGCTCTGTGGTTTAACCCACAGTGCCACCCGCGTCCCTCAGGGAGCTTTAGTCTCTTTGTATAGTCCATGCTGCCGTATTTTTTTATATGTTTGTTTGTTCCTAAATAAAAGGAGGTCCTTGAAGCTGGCTTGCCTGCTTCTTGGCTTCATGGCAAATCACTTGCAAGATCATCTCACATTGTGAGTGCTGTCCTCTTTACTCATAGAGAAGGAGAAGCCACAGGTTCCGCCCTCGGGCCAAGATTATTATAATTATTACAATATTCAGAGCACCAGAATTGGGTGCACCTTATGGGGCTGAAGGTTGGCTAAAGGTTTCTCCATCTGGCACTGAGGCAAGAAACTGTTAGTGAAGACCTCTGCTTAGTTGAGCAGAGAGAGTTCTTGGAGCCCTGGCGGGGCCTGTAAGGACAGAGGACAGTCCTCTGCTTGGACGTGTCCACTGTTTGTCTGGTCCAAGTATGCTTTAAAAATAAAGATCCACAAGGAGGGAGAACAAAGGCCTTGAAGTTGACCATCAACAGTTAGCAGCACCCGGGCAGCAAGACCAAGCAGGCCTGCAGGTCACCTGGTCAAACCAAATGGTAAGATTACAGTAATAATTATTATGTTGATGTTCCCCTGTTGGATAGGGACCAGTTTTGAGGATACACAAAGGTCCTGCTTTTGTATACTGTAAATCAGTATGTCCCTGTGGAGTAAGCAGCTCTCCCCGCAATACAGAGTGATCCTAACAGGAGCAAAGCCTTGTCAAGCAGGAAATGTAGCCAATGCAATGCTAATGTACTAATATCTCCCTTCTCAAGTTGAGCCAGGCACTGAAAGCAGCTTCCAGGGCCCAGCCCTGGTGAGCCTTGGCACAAATTAAGGCCTGCTCATTTCCTTTGGTCCCTGCGCCCCCCTGAGGAGCAGCTCATTAGCAGATTAAGAGAAGCAGCCTCTCAGGGACACCGTGGAAGTGTCCTCTACAGAATCGGCCCTGAAATGGCTCTAAGAGGGTGGCGGCTGCATGAATAATAGATCTGGGGTGCACACAGCAGGGGGGGCAGGGTGGCCATGAATTATGCTGTCTGGCTTGACTTGTGTGCTGCTGCTCATTAGCAGAGTTGGGGGGTCTGTTGGGCTCGCTGCTCCGAATGGAGTCCTGATCCCACTAGTTTCCTCTCCCCCAACAGCCCCCTGAATATAACGGTCTCAAGGTCTTCCTCTGAAATCACCCACTGCTCCACACAAGGGTGGTCTAACAAGAAGGATCCAGTCTCTGGAGACCCCATTCCCAGGCTCCCTCCCAAAGTATCTCTTGATTGTTTCATTGGGGGTGGGGGAATTACAGGGAAAGAAGCAGATCAGTATGTCTTGGCCTGATGAAGTCAGGACCGAAGCTGGAGGAGGCAGGAGGGTGGGTGGGTTCAGGTTAACAATACTACCCTTTGGGTGAAGCACGAGGGCACAGCCAGGAGAGATAACGCTTGGGGAAACCTGTAAGGATCAGATCCCAGCCTCGCAAAGCAGCACGGGGCAGGATGAGTAGCACATCTCCCAGAAAAATGCACCCAGGGAGGTTGTCCTGGCAGCCCCCCCCCCAAGTGCCATCCATCAGCCTTAGGGACTCAATTTCAGATTTGTGTAAGATTTACTCCGTAGCCTTTTCTTCTGAAGATATCACACAAGGCAGAGGAGGTTTAGCATCAGTTTTCCTTCTCCTGGATGGGCTGCCTTCCCAGGCAGATGAGCCCCATCTGCCCCTTGCTTCCCTCAACAGCATGTGCAGAAACCGCTGTTGGACCCTGTGCCTGGACCATTGGACCCACTATTGGTCTCATGCTCAATCCACCAGAGCATGTCTTCGCATGCAGGCTAAGTTCCTAACTCACTGAGAGTTTGAGACCCAACAGCTACCTCTCACCTGGTTTAGCCAGCCAGTCAAAGCCATTCCCAGGATGTGCCCACTGTTGCACGCTGACAGCTTCTAGGAGCCAGAGGTGAGAGCTGAGTGCAGAGTGGGGACCAAAGGTGGACAAGCTACCCCAGAAGGAGCATGACGTGTCCCCCACCAGAGGTACTACCCCTCCCCTAACACCCCATGCACCCTATGATGTGCTAAATAAGATGTACTAAATGTCAGCTCTGCTGCCCTCTCTTGAATAGAGCTGGTTTTCCTTACACCAGTCAGTGCAAACCTGTGTGCAGATGGCAACAGTTCCCATGGCTGACTCTGAGCACTATAGTGCTGGATTTAAGTAAAGAATTAGGGAAGGTGTCACAACAAACAGGAATAAATTACCACACAATGTGTGTGCCTGCACATGACAGTAAGGGTTGCTTGGTCACAATCCTGAGAGCAGGTAAGTAAGTACACATCCTGTGCACACATGTGATAGTAACAGCACAACACAGCTCATCCCTCCACAGTGCAGTCAGTTCCTGAGTCCTAGAAAACAGGTTGCATCTCTTCCTCTTTGTCAATTAATACCAGTGCCTGCTCATCCCCGGCTGGGGGCAGGGACTCAATCTTCCATGTCTAATTTTGTAAGAGTGGCAACATAGGAAATACCTCTGACAATGTAGATCTTCAGTATTGGCTAAGGAAGCAGGCAGTGTGCAAATTCCTTTCAATGCTACAGGTGTTTTCTTCTGCCTGTTCCCTCTGTGCCAGGGAGGTGCAACTTGGGGGTCTTCTGATGTTGATCTCCAACTCCCATCTGCACTAGCCAGCATGTCAGGGATGGTGGGACATGTGGCTCTGCATACCTGAAGGAGCGTCTCCGCCCCCATCTTTCAGCCTGGACACTGAGGTCCACCTCCAAGGGCCTTCTGGCGGCTCCCTCACTGCGAGAAGTGAAGTTACAGGGAACCAGGCAGGGGACCTTCTTGGCAGTGGTGTCCACCTGTGGATTGCCGTCTCATCAGATGTCAAGGAAATAACCAATTACACAATTTCCCAAAGACATCTGAAGGCAGTTGTGTATCGGGGAAGTTTTTATTGTTCGATGCTTGGTTGTGTTTTTATATTATTTGGAAGCCACGGCTGAGTGCCTGGGGCAACCCAGTCAGCTGTGCGAGGTATAAATAATTTTTATTCTTATTCCAACATCTGAAGGCCCAGAGGGGTCCCATCCCTGTTTTGCACCTTCATGTGAATATTGAATTGACATTCAGCAAGTCAGTTCACATAAACTCCTCCTCCCGTCAATCTTGGGAGCAGTTCTCAGTTTGTACAAAGAGCCTTTAAAAACATGTTTTCATTTGTCTCCTGCCCTCCTCCCCCAGTTTCCTATTCACACATACAATTTGGATTTAAGTGGCAGTAGAAGTAAATACCTCAGCTTTTAATGGGACAAGTATTTCATTAATGAATATAAGTACCTTACTGTGTTAATGTACTGGGTGAGTGCTCACAGTGAAGGTGTTGTGTTGATGTCCACTACTGAATGTGTTTTGCATACTTTACCCATTCATTGCCTAGGTGTATGTGGTTTCTGACAGAATAGTTTCATACAGTGTTCAGGAGTGCTTAAGGATCCTAGCCTAATGCCTGTATCAGGTTACGGAACTAATAGCTATCCTTGTGGAGGATGCTGTCAGAAACAAGGCATCCATCTTCTGATCTTCCCAGCTGAATAGAAGGTGACAGAGAGAACTCCTGCTTCCTGTAACAAGCATGTAGATTAGAACCTAATTAACATCCTTCTATGATCTTTGCCAAGTGTAAATGGCTCTCCCAGGCTAGATCAATGACCTCTTTGCCAGTAGCAATGGACCATCAAATTCAGAGCCCCTCCTTTTGTGTACTGCTTAGCTAATCTGCAGGCTACCTAGAGCTCTGGCACCTAGAGTTTTTTGTTTGTTAAGAGTTGTAATTCTGTTACTTGTGAGTTCCCAGTGGAAATTATTTTGGGGTCTTTGAAATGTAAATCTTTAATTTCTGCTGGGCATCCCAGATCTGCTAAGAAACTACAGCAATGGCATTCAGCAACCATAAAGTGCTTTTGAGCATTCAGAGCTATTCATATATTCACTGTCTCAGTTCTTTAAAGGCTGATATTAATATCATCTCCAAATTGTTAGGTGAAGGGCAGAAGCCAAGTGAATGGTGAATTGCCAATGTTTGCTTACCTAGTGAGTTCATTGCCTTGAGGTCAGGTGAGATTTCTCAAATCACCACACTGCTCACAGTCATTTATTTATTTAAGGCATTTTTATACTGCTTAATCATTCTCGTTCCTAAGAAGAGTCCATAAAAAGAAACCAGGCTTAGAATAAAACAATAAAAGCTTAGCTTTTCCTGCTCCTCACAGATGTTTCCCACTTTTCCTGTTGCCACCAAATCACCCTTTGGGGGCAGGTGTAGTAGCCTTGGTGAACGCCACTTGCAGACTCTGCCTTCTCAATAGCATCTCCACAGGGACATGTGCTACTGGCCTTCAACAAGTGATAAATCCTTGCAAAGAATTCTCAACGTGGTATTCAAAGGCAAGGAGCAAATGGAATTCATCCAGAAAAATGGGAAATTGGTATGGATTGGACTTAGGGTCTCATTGCTAATGAAGAAATGGATCTGGACAAATGACTCTCTTTTAAAAGAGACAGTGTTTCCACCAGCTATGCAACCTGAGGAAGGCAGCTGTGGCGCCATAGTAGAGAATTGGATCAATTTCGAGATGTGCAGCATAAACCTTAACTGGATTTGTCAGAAGGAATCTGTACTCATTTGAGTATCTTCAGGTGTACCCATTCATAATTTGCTGCATACTCCTGTTTAGACATCTTTTTTTACAAACTGAAAAACCTCAAGGCCTTCTTGGTGGCTGCTCCCAGACTTGGAACTCCCTCTGTAGAGAAGTCAGAGTGGCTCCCTCCTTGTTGTCCTTCTGTGTCACAGGTTAATGAAACTGGTAGGAGAAGACTTTCTGGTTCCTACAGGCTTTGGGGGAACTGACTGTTTTTGAAGAAAGGGCTAGTGCTGTGCTGTTTTTATTGGAATTATTTGTATGGTTTTAATAGATTTATATAGGTATATATGTAGCTTTAATTCTACGTAGTTGTTGTAATCATCATCATCATACATGTTTAATTGTTTTTAATGGTTGTTCTTCTTCTGTGTTTTTGGCTTTTCTTATTTTTCTCTGTGACCTGCCTTGAGTCCCTGTTAAGGAAAAAGGTGGGGTATAAATAAATATATAACAACAAAAGCCTGCTGGAATAAAGACAGCATTTGTCGTGTGCCTGAAGCTTGGGAAGGAGGGGATCTGTCTCAGTGGTACACCAGCCCCTCGCCCAGACTACTACAAAAAGTTTGACTCATGCCTTTCTAGTTGCGCTGGTCTTTGGCTTGTCTCTTACATTGCTAGAGGTCATTGATCGTATACATGCACCACCCTGGCCTGAGGGCAACTGAAGGATGGCAAAAGCCCAGTTTCCCATCTGTTTGGGTAAAACTGAATCTTAACTGCAAAACTGCAACTCTTCTTACTGTACTTGTTTATAGACCTCCCCCCAAAAATTATCCCTGAACTTATGGGAAAGTAATATCTGGGATGTAGCAATGTCTGAGCATCTCACCAGGCACACTTAAAGGCAAAACGAATAGAGAAACCTTACAAGAATCATGGATGTTAAGTACATTAATGACAAAAATCAAGACATTCTTATACATAAAGTAATATGTTTAAAGGTTGAATGTGTATGTCTAGAAACAATGGATAAAACAAACACCATTAGATGTACTGCTGGATCAGTGTTTAGTGGTTATTGCATTTGTTTGTTTAAAAATCAATAATTTGTTGTTATTGTTGTTGTTGTTAATATTTTTTGTACCCCACCCATCGGACTGGGTTGCCGCAGCCACTGTGGGTGGCTTCCAACAGAATATAAAAAAAAACACAACAGATGAATTAAGAGGCTCAATGCTATCACTTGTGAATTGAATCCAGACAAATGATATTTGTTAGCTGCCTTACCAATGCCAAGAGATCTGTGTTCTCAACAACTGTTTTATGATACCACTGTTAACTGGGTACTTATTACTGTCTATACTTTTCCGCATTTCATTTCCCCAGCTCCCCCCCCCCCCCGACCCTAACCATGTGCCTGTATCAGGGTAATGCTTCATGCGTCAGATAACGTGGACTGTAATCCACAAAAGCTAATGCAGTAATGAATACGTTAGACTTTAAGATTCCACAATACTGCTTGTTATTCTTCTACAAAGGTAACCCAGGGTTTGTGCCCTAGCTTTAGTGAACACATTGCCACCAAGAAAAGTTTAGTTTCAGCAAAGTTTGCAATCATGTTGCTTTATTTTCTTAGCCTATGTGAGAGTCCGTGTGCTGTAGAAGTAAAAAAAAGGGACAAATACGTCTTGCAAACATGGTAATTACCTGGTTTGTGTCTTAGGGTCTCTCCTTGTGGCTTACAATGAGAGGCCAATGACAGTGAAATACCCAAGCATAGAGATATATTTACACTTCACTTACTTATTTTCAGTGCTCCTGTATGTAACCTGTGGCCCTTGTAGGAGACAAGTGAGAGTGTGAGTGAGAACTCAAAGTTCAGCCCTGCTTTCATCACAGCCCTGTGGCACTTGTGACTCTGCTGGTGAGTTGTATAGCTGCATGCTGTTCAGGCTTCTTTCTTTGCACTGTGCATACCCTGCACAAGCTGTGCGTTGTGTTGTACTGGTGCATTGTGTAGGTTTGTGTTGGTTAGTTTTGTGTCCAGATGGTTGCAAGCTACAAAGTGCAACATTCGGAGTAGCCCCTTTATGGACTTACTAGGAGCTAATAAACTGCACATTACAACCTTTTGAAATGTACAGCTTGTGCACCTGAGCTGTGTGTTGTTATGTTTGGTACCATTCAGATATGTGCTGCATAGTCGTCCATTTTGTGTGTGTGTGTGTGTGTGTGTGAGAGAGAGAGAGAGAGAGAGAGAGAGAGAGAGTATGTATGTGAATACTACATATGCATGCAGAGTATTTTATTTTTTTAGGTGGTAGGGAGTTTCATTCCTACAAATTATGTGGCTGTGTGTTGTGAAGTTGCGCACTCTGCGGCGCAGTGTGTTAGGGTCCCCTATGGCATGCTTTCCTGCTTCACACCATATGCCCCCATGTCCCCCCTTGGCTCCCTGCGGCTTTCCACAGCCTGTTCCCCCTGCAGGGTGAGCGCTGATGATACTGGCACCTTTTCAGTTCGGAAAGTGATGAAAAATCAAACATGGAAATGAAGACGCCTGTGTTTGCAGATCAAAGGGCCCGAATTTACCTTTTGCTTCACTTGATCTTCAAACCCAGCCTGAATCAAAGCTGCCCAAGGGGAGCCAGCAGACAGGGCGCATATGGGGAGCAGGGGGTGGGGAGAAGACGAGGGTGGAGAGAGAAATCTCTGTCTACATTTGCTTCATAAAAAGGGGAGTTTTGGAAGTTTATCAAACTCATACCACTTCCACCCAGCCCAGGCACTGCGCCTGCTCCTCCAAGCCCTGAACACTCAGTGCTGGTCAGACCACCTGTCAAGCACCCAAGGCCGTTAGCTTTCTATTGATGGTTTGTGCCCTGATCTAAGATACCACCAGTGGTATCACCACCATTACGCTGTTGCCAAACGAGCAAAGGGAAAAGCCATATTCCCACCATCACCCCATTGAAAACAATCACACACCTATGTATACATACCTTTTCTGCTGGGGCCACTCCTTGCTCTCCCCAAACCTTCTGGAATCCACCCCTTGACTCAGGGAACTCAAGCCCCACTAAAGTGCCAGATTGCTAACTTAAAGAGTTTAAGGTTTGGCGGGGGGGGGGGGGTAAGTGGGTAAGGCAAAGAAAGCAAGACTTGTGCAGCCTCCCCCACCAAGTTGCTTGCCTCCTCTTTTTTTTTGGCTACTGGTGGTGGGCCCCAGCCAGGTCTGAAAAGTTGGGAGACTTGTGGCTTTGCAGTGTTGAAGCTGGTTCAGGCAGGCCTGCCAATCACTTGAAAAGTCCAGCAGCAAGCGAAATATTGCATGTGGGAATGGGTGGGAGCCCCACTTTACCCAGTGGCATTGACTTCTCTATGGGGCTGCACTTTGAGTAGCATAGAGGATGAGGCTCCTGCTGTATATTTTAGTAATGGTCTAGAGCAGGGGTAGGCAACCTAAGGCCCGTGGGCCGGATGCGGCCCAGTCGCCTTTTCAATCCGGCCCACGGACGCTCCGGGAATCAGTGTGTTTCTACATGAGTAGAATGTGTGCTTTTATTCAAAATGCATTTTTGGGTTATTTGTCAGGCCTGCCTGGTGTTTTTACATGAGTAGAATGTGTCCTTTTATTTAAAATGCATCTCTGGGTTATTTGTAGGGCACAGGAATTTATTCATTCCCCTCCCCCCAAAAAAATATAGTCCGGCCCACCAAATGGTCTGAGGGTCGGTGGACTGGCCCACAGCTGAAAAAGGTTGCGTGGTTTTCAACCAGTGTGTCGTGGCACCCTGGGATGCCTTGAATAATTTTTCAGGGGTGCCACTGGCAACACTGGCCTCTGTCCCTCTTTCCTTCCCTCCCTCCCTCCTCTGATGCCTCTCAAAGTCTTGCACAGCTGTTTGTTGCATCTCTGCCTCTCAAAGTCTTGCACAGCTGTTTGTTGCAGCAGCCCTGGCTACAAGCTCTGCAAGGGAATGGTGCCTCTGGGACTCCCAAGGAGATGGGAGAGGAGGCTGTGGGGTCCTCTCTGCAAGGGAGGGTGTTCGAAAAAGGGTGAGAGGCTGCCAGCTCTGCAGGCAAGGGGGGACATAACTGGGCTCCTGAGCCCCCAGGGGTGCCACAGAAATAATGTAGTTGGTTAAAGGAGCCGTGGACTCAAAAAAGGCTGAAAACCTCTGGTCTAGAGGCAGGAGTTTTAATGCTACATTTTGTCATGTAAGAACACCACAGGAGGTGACGAAATGGTGTACCTGCTGGCTGCCCAAATATCCTTCTGCTTAGGAACAAGATGCCTGTCCTTTGGCACTTGCCACTGCATTAAAGTGTCACCTTTCTCTGTATCTGAAAATTAGGTGCTTTGTTTGCTTGATGTACAATTCTCTGTACCCTGATAGGCCTGCACACATCTCCCGCGTCAGAGAGTTGGTCCCCAGAAAAATCCTGTGGCTAATTGATGTCAGTGGCACGCTGTCTCCTGCAGGAGGTGCTGCAACCCAGCTCTCAGGAGGCTTTGTTCACAGGGCAGCTTCGATGGAGGTGGCGCAGTTCACTCTCTGGGATTGCAGCACACACAGAATGATGCTCCTCTTATAACGTGCATGGCTAAGAACCCGAAAGCAATGCTGGACTTGGATGAAATTGCTGAGAGGAGTGATGGGAGATTTTATTAATGGAGTGAAATTAGGACAAGATAAACCATTTGTTATGCTTAACAATAGCACTCTCCCTAAAGAATATACAATACGCATAGAGAATGCATACATTCATATATATGCATTATCTGTCGAGCTGTTGTTTTTTAAAAAAGTTTTATTTTGTAAACCACTCTAGTTTTTTTTATAAAGAACAATACGGTATATAAGTTGAATCGATGATT
The DNA here is from genome assembly GCF_964106645.2 of Podarcis pityusensis. Lineage (NCBI taxonomy): Eukaryota > Metazoa > Chordata > Lepidosauria > Squamata > Lacertidae > Podarcis > Podarcis pityusensis. The sequence continues at coordinate 6,283,599 of NC_138029.1, forward strand.
CAGTGAGTGAATAAATAATCTCAGTAATGGACTGCTGGAAGGCCATGGACTGCTTATCTATTACCTGCCTTTGCTGCTCAGTGGGTAGAGCATGAGACTCTTAATCTAAGGGTTGTGGGTTCGAGCCCCATGTTGGGCAAAGGATTCCTGCATTGAAGGGGATTGGACTAGGAGACCCTTTTGGTCCCTTCCAACTCTACAAGTCTATTATTCTATTATTCCTTTCGACAACCTTGTAAGGTAGGACTGCTTATCACTGTCTGTGTATTACAGGGAATGTGGGAAGAGTCTTGACAGATACTAGCTTGCTTAATGGTGTGGGAGCAGCTCAGCTGAGAGTCGAAGTGTGGATTCTTTCATGGCTCTTAATCAAAGCACTAAGTTTATTGTTTGTAGTATGTCTTTCTTTCATAGAGCTTACAGTGGTGTTTTTAGCCTCACAATAAACTGAGCAGTAGGCTCAGCAATAGTTTGTGGAATGTACACATGATGCATACAAACCATTATCGATCTGCACTTTTCATTTGAGCGCTAAAACATTATTTCTGCTTCTCAGATGTGTTTGCGTATGACTCTTTTCCAAGTACATAACTGAAGAAGTGGAATATTCAGCAAACTCTTTTTTTGCAGCTGCTGTAACCCCTCTTGATCACAGGATATAGATTCTGGAGAAATAGAAATAATGTTTTCAAGCTTGAATGAACAGGACAAATGGACAATAAAATACTTATGGTAATATTTCACAACACTGGTCAACAACAAATTTGTTGTCTGCATTTTTTCAGTTGATTTAGGACGAATCTGATGCGCTGAATCCCAAAATCACATTGTTTTTGCTCAATCAGGTCAAGTTTTTGAGCTATGGCCACATGTCGTTTTTTTACGTTTTTGTTCACATGTACGCTTGTGTGGAGCATTTTAGAAGAAGTTGGTGGGGGTAAAATGCCATGTCGAATAATTGTTTTGATTGAAAATGATTATTTTAATGACAAGAAGTATTCAGGTCTGATAGTTCTGGGTGATTATGTCGAAAAGGGATCAGTTTGAAGTCATAAAACCTAGAAATCTTCCATAAATTGGTGTGGCTGGGATCAACAGAAAGAACCAGAGCAGCCTCAAGTATCCTGATCTTCAATCAGCATGTCGTCCTGTAGCTCATTGTGATGAAATTCCAGTGCCTATCTTCGGAGAACTTCCTGACATTAGTGACGAAGATGCCTCCAGTGTTGAAGGACATGAAGAAGAAGAAGTGGTTCTTGAAGATGATGCTCCACATCCATTTTCCCAAAAGGAGTTGATCTGGTTCGCGACCTCAGCTTGTCAAAGGACTCTGCCGAACTGTTGGCATCCAGATTGAAGGGAAAAAACCTCCTCTCTGACAGTGCTCGCATCAGCTTCTTCTGCAACAGGCATCAAGAGTACCTTCGTTTTTTCTCGGAAGAGAAGGACTTGGTGTACTGTGCAGATATTGCACAGCTTCTGCTCAAGCTTGGAGTGCCACAGTACGATCCCAAAGATTGGAGACTGTTCATTGACAGCAGCAAGCGATCACTGAAATGTGTTCTGCTACACAACGGCAACCAGTTTGCCTCTATACCCCTGGCTCACTCGACTACACTGAAGGAGAACTATAAAGCGGTGAAGTATGTGCTGGAGAAATTGGTTATGATCAGCATAAGTGGTTTATTTGTGTTGACCTGAAGATGGTGAACTTTTTGTTGGGACAACAGTCTGGCTTCACCAAGTACCCATGTTTTCTGTGCATGTGAGATAGTAGGGACCGTGCTCAGCATTACACGAAGAAGGACTGGCCTGTGCGGGAGGAATTGGTGCCTTGCAAAAAGAGGAACGTCATCAATGACCCTCTGGTGGACAGAGACAGAATACTCTTCCCACCGCTGCACATCAAGCTTGGCTTAATCAAGCAGTTCACCAAGGCTCTGGACAAGGATGGTGACTGCTTCACTTACTTGTGCCAGGCTTTTCCAGGATTGACCATGGAGAAGTTGAAAGCTGGCATCTTTGACGGTCCTCAGATCCATCAGCTCATCAGAGATCCAGAGTTCAGAAAGTCAATGAACGAAGTGGAACTGGAAGCATGGAAGGCATTTGTTTTGGTAGTGAAGAACTTTCTTGGCAACAATAAGACCAGAAACTACGCATAACTTGTCAACAACATGCTGACTGCTTTCAGAAACCTGGGCTGCAACATGAGCGTCAAGATGCACTACCTATTTTCACATATGGACCGGTTTCCTGAGAACCTGGGTTCAATGAGTGATGAGCAGGGGGAAAGATTCCATCAGGACATGAAAGAGATGGAGACCAGGTATCAGGGTCGCTGGGACGCAGTCATGATGGCTGACTATTGTTGGACTCTGAAGAGATACCTCCCTGCCGCTGAGCATGCCAGGAGTTCCAAGAAACGGAAGTTCAAGCCCTGAAGTTTGAAAAATGGTGAAGCAACATGCAATTTACGTGTACTTACCTTTATCAATGCCCACCATTCAGTTTACAGTAAACCTGACCTGATGGGGAGAAACGGATGCCATTTCCTGATTCAGCAGTGCAAAAATACCCTAAATCAGTTGTAGAAATCTAGACAACATTCAAAAAGTAAAAAATTGTTGCCCAGTGTAATTTTTGTGTGCAGCAGCTTAGGTTATGTATATATGGTAGATTAGGCAGCCCATGCTGAATGGAAGCCTTGCTGAAGTGTAATTATCTGACAGTGACAGTGACCCTTTTGGCACTGGCAGCAGGTGGCTTTTCCTCCCCTTCAAAAGTTTCTCCCATTTCAGAATTGGAGGCCTGACAGCTCTGATTGGCTGTGGGGGCAAAAGGAGGGAGAGGGGCCCAGCTCAATTCAAGCCATCATCTGGCACTGGATATTTTTACATACAAGGCACAACGTGAGTAAAAGCCAATTCCCCTTACTAGTTTCCCCCTTTTAATACAATATAAACCAGTTGATATGACTTTCATATATATACAAAAACAAGGACAAACAAGTGTTCCAAGATATATGTTTTTGTCTAGTCAGCATACGGTTCTTGCCTTTATGGGATCCATAGGAGTGTTCATCTGAGATTGTCCAATTCAACATCCTAAGACGTACCATATTTTTTGCTGTATAACACGCACCTGACCATAACACGCACATAGTTTTTAGAGGAGGAAAACAAGGGAAAAAAATTCTGAATGAAACAGTGGATGGATGTATCATTTTTGTGCTTCATGCTGTGGCCACAGACATGTGATTTGACGGTGAGTTTGGGGTAGCCCAATGCAAAAATCCTGAGAATCCATGTGGATCTGTGCTTTGTAACCACGTTTTTGCACCATTGCAGCCCCAGGCAACAGTGGGTGCATGATTTTTTTGGTGCAGGCTGTAGCCATGGACATGTAATGTGATCTGATGGTGAATTTGGGGTGACCCAATGCAAAGATCCTGAGGATCTGTGTGGATCCATGCTTTGCAACCACGTTTTAAGTGGGGAGGGAAGGAAAAACACAGAAGGGACAAGGAGCACGAGAGGGGTGTGCGGAGAAGCAGCTGGCTAACAATGCAGGAGAGGGGTTTAACGGGAGGGAGGAAAGGAAGGCAAAAGTTTCCTCCCACCCACCCAAGCCAGCCCTCTCTCTCTCTCTCTCTCTCTCTCTCTCTCTCCCACCTGCATGTTTTCCGGCTGCCTGTGAGTCCCTAGAATGCTGGACGCAGCAGCAGCAGCACCAGAGCACGGAGAGGAGGAGGTGGTGGCTGTCGGCTGCGCTCCTAGCCAACAGAACCTGAGCCAGGTGGGCTGGAGCCTGCGCACAGTGTGACTAGGAAGGAATTAGAAGGAAGGACTCAATCCTTTCCTTTCCCCTCTGCTTGCCAGGAGGGCAGGGGATTTCCCTGCTATTTGTTGCGTTTGAGCAAACACAGCAACCGAAAACAGAAGAGGGTGGGCAGTAAGACCCTGAGGCAGAATGCAGGAAAGCAGCAGCTTCCTCTCTGCAGCCTTCCCTCCTCCACGTGATCTGATTTTTGCCTGATTTTTGCCTCTGCACTCGGGCCAGTCGGCTCCAGGGACCACACATTCGCTCAATAACACGCACAGACATTTCCCCTTACTTTTTAGGAGAAAAAATGTGTGTGTTATAGAGAGAAAAATACAGTAATTGTGACACGACAAACGGTTGTTTACTGTTGCATCTGAATGTGCATACCACTGATGAACCAGTTATGGCTGTTGCTCTGTTTAAAGAAGCTGTTGTGCCTTGGAGGTGGCAGATGTGAGTGAATTTAGGAATATGGCTGCTGAGCAGATGGAAAACAAAAGCAGGAAAAAGCAGCAGTAAACCACGGTTTGCCTGCTGTACGTTGGCAAGGTCAAGCCATAACGTCTGTTTTTAATTATGGTTTGGCATGATGCTTGAAATGAACTACGCTAATCATAGGAAGTAAGGTGTTGTTCCTGTTCCTTCCCTTGGTTTGTGTGACTAAATATGGGCTTTTCTGTTGTGATAGTGATGGTGGCACAGGGCCATGGCTCACCTCCTACCCTGGCATTCTCTCCCTTTTGGAATTTCATGCTTAAGTTTCTTTTAGGAATCAAAATCCAAATTACTCTATCAGATGTAGGATAATCTCCCCCTGAAAAAACAAAACAAAACCCACTTTGAGGCAGGTCTCCTGGCTCTCCTTGCTGGCAAACTCAAATGCTTGAATATTCATGGGGGGAAAGAGAAGGCAACCAGGAACTGCAGCTGTAAATCTTTTGATGTGGCCATGGGGAAGAGCTCAGAACTACCTGGGGTCTTGTAGGAAATGTGGACAGTCTTCTGTCCTTGAGAATGGCCATTCAGTAGCACACACGTGACCTTTCCCCAGAGTGAGTAACCCTCCCCGGCTGCTGTTGTGCTTACTGTTGCAGCAAAGCTTGTAAATTGACTTGACCGTGACAAGCACAAATCTCCCAAGCAGATTCAAAACTTGGGACACCCAATGTATAAGACAGCCTGCAGAACTTGGGACCCTCTTGGTGGCCCTCCTCTGCACACATTCCAGCTTGTCAATATCCTTCTTAAATTGTGGTGCCCAGAACGACACAGGACTCCAGTCAACTTCTGATCAAGGCAGAATACTTCCCTTGATCAGGACACTAGACTTCTGTTGACGCAGCTTAGAATAGCATTAGCTTTTCTTTGCTGCTGCATCACACTGTTGGCTCATGTTAAGTTTGTGGTCCACTGAGGCACCTAGATCCTTGTCACACGTACTACTGGCAATCTAGGTGTTCCCCATCATATATGTTCATCTGGTTCTTCCTGCCTAAGTGCAGAACCTGACATTTGTCCCTACTGAAAATCATTTTGTTAGTTTGGGCCTAGTTCTCCAATCTATTAAGGTCATATTGAATCCTGATTTTGTCTGCTGTGGCATTAGCTACCCCTCCCAGTTTGGTGTCATCTGCAAATTTGATGATCATCCTCTCAGTTCCTTCATCCAAGTCGTTTATAAAGAGCTTTGGCCTGCCTGACATTCACCCTGCAACTATTGGCTTCTTCCTTTGTGATTTTTCCTTTCTTCCATTTCTTATACAGTCTGGTTCTGGGAGGCAGGAGGCAAGACACAGAGATGAGTCAAGCTGGTGAAGAGTCGCAGGTATCCCCCCCTCCTGCTGTGACAGGCTTCCCCCCACCCCACCCTCCAGAACTAGAAAAGGAGAAAGGGACTGAAACAGGTGGAGCAGCAACAGGCTGCCTGCAGCAGGGGTCAGCAACCTTTTTCAGTTGTGGGCCGGTCCACTGTCCCTCAGACCTGGGGGGCGGCGGACTATATGGGGGGGGGGTTTGAAATGAATGAATTCCTATGCCCCACAAATAACCCAGAGATGCATTTTAAATAAAAGGATACATTCTACTCATGTAAAAACACGCTGATTCCTGGAGCATCCGTGGGCCAGATTGAGAAGGCGATTGGGCCGCATCTGGCCCATGGGCCTTAGGTTGCCTACCCCTGCAGGCGCACAGTCTCTTATTGCTTGGAAAAAGAACTGGAGAGGAAGATGCATAGAGGGCTGGGGTCTTTCAGTCTCGGCAACTGAGTTCATAGAGTAAGACCTACAGGGAATGAGCTGCTGTGCTTATTAGGCTAGACACCCAGCCAAGTCTGTGAAGATAGGTTTGGTTTTTTTTACTAATAAAGTATTTCCAACTTTGGATGGTGGGATTTACTGGCTAGCTTGCTCTGTGACAACAGACATGCACCTCACCTCTCCCCTACTTCAGACATCACTGGTCCTCCTCTCCCATCATCCCTGCTGCCCATGGACCCTGCTGGCCGGAGATGTTGGGAGTTAGAATCCAACAGCATCTAGGCTGCTCTTGCTACAGTAGATTCTCTGCTCTCTCTGCCATCCTGTTTCCTTAATGAAGGCAGCTGGGGGGGGGGTGGAGATGCTAATAAAACTAATGTGAATAACAAAACAATGGTAAGCAAAAGGGGGGAAATCAGAAACAGGAGTCTTGGATGGCTGACAACCACATACTGGGCAAGAACCGCAGGGAATGGATCTTGGCACCAGGTCTCCTTTGTGAAATTCCCCATGGCATCCCTGTTGTTTCTTTTGGAAGACAAAATGCTGAACGGAGTGGCCCGCTAGTGTAATCCAGCAGGGCAGTTTTTTAATCTTCTGGTGAGCTCTTTGTTTTTTTCTTTTCGCAAATATTTTTTTATTGTGCACATTAAGCAAATTTGGGGACAGGGTGGCTCCAGTTAGGACAGGAGGACAAGAACCCCTCAGAATTTGTATCAAAGTTGCTCCTCGCTTAAGAGTACCAGTAATCCTGTTTCCGTCAGCTGGGCTGTCAAGAAATATTTGATGATGAGCTGACCTCTGATTGACAGGCCTGTTATATGTACATATATGTGTACTTATATGTACATAGAAGTGTGTATATTGTGTGGAAAAAGGGGTCATGGCTCACTTTCCCTGCTTTGCTGAGCAACCACTGAGGCAGGAAATCCTTGCCGGGGATAGCTGAGATAGAGGCAGCTGAGTGGAACGGGCCAACTGAAGAGTCAAGCTAGCAATGAAGAGCAAAGAGGGATCGTTGCTGAGGTTTCTGGGAAATCCAGGTCAAGGGGTAACGGGTGGGAAACACTTTACTTGACAAAAGATACTGAGTGCCTTTAGCTCCACTTTCCCTGAAGGCTGACGTTCCCCTTCTGTGTGATAGGTTGCTGACTTTTCTGCCAGCTTCTGTGCTTGTGCCCTTTACCTGCAGCAATGTGCAGGTGATAATGCTCACCTCCTTTGCTGATGTGAAGAGCTTCATCCACTGTTTAAGGCCACAGCTACAGAACTAAAATATCTGCAGCTGCAGCACATTGGAGTTAGCAGCATAACCTTTTTATTGAGCATTCATGCTGATTTGGTTGTGGGGCTTTTGTTCATCCTGCACTTTTCAATGCCCTTTCCTGTCACTTTCCTTACAGCAGAAAGTCCCCTTTAAAAGAAAAGGAAAGCAGAGCACTTCCATATATTTTAATTGTGCCTGATGCTGTTGAATTATGGTGCTGGAGGAGACTCTTGAGAGTCCCATGGACTGCAAGAAGATCAAACCTCTCCATTCTGAAGGAAATCAGCCCTGAGTGCTCACTGGAAGGACAGATCCTGAAGCTGAGGCTCCAATACTTTGGCCACCTCATGAGAAGAGAAGACTCCCTGGAAAAGACCCTGATGTTGGGAAAGATGGAGGGCACAAGGAGAAGGGGATGACAGAGGACGAGATGGTGGGACAGTGTTCTCGAAGCTACCAGTATGAGTTTGACCAAACTGCGGGAGGCAGTGGAAGACAGAAGTGCCTGGCGTGCTCTGGTCCAGGGGGTCACGAAGAGTCGGACACGACTAAAGGACTAAACAACAACAACAATTTAATTTAATTAATCTAATTTAATTAATGCCTAAAATTACAAGATGTGTTTGATTCCCTCCTGCAAAATACTGACAGTGTGGAGACAGTCATAGAGTAAGTGACAGAAAGGAGAAGGACTTATGGGAAGAGCCAGATCAACTCTGGGAAAAGCCCAGAGCTGCAGAAGCAAGCAGTCCATCCTTACAGCCTGCTAATCACATGCCATGACTCAGCAGGTATCTAGAGCAGCCTTTCCCCAGCCTGGCATCTTCCAGATGTTGCTGGACTCCCATCAGTCCTATCCAGTATGGCCAGTGGGCAGGCAGGGTAGAACTTGTGTCAGCCACAACATCTGGAGAGCAGGATGCTGGGGAAGACTGAAGGCCAGAAACAAAAATTCAAAATGACATGAATTCAACCATGTATATAAGTTTTGATGGATGCAATAATGGAATACTGAATGGTATAGTTTTTGTAAAATATGCAGGGATTTATGATTTGTAAAATGAACCATGGAAAGAGAAGAAGGGAAGTCATTGATACCTTAAGGATGCAAAATTAGTATTTTAAATTGTAAAACAGAAATCTCTCTCTCTCTCTCTCTCTCTCTCTCTCTCTCTCTCTCTCCCTCTCAAAACGACACACCCAGCCACAAAAATGACACCACATTTTAATTTTTCTCTCAGAACAGCTAAGCATTCTGTATATGAACTTTTGCATGAATTTCCGTACTTCTGCACATTTTTGCAAGCAATTTCCCCGAATGTTTTGGTATATTTACTAATATCTGCTGCTTTCATTTTATATAGACCTTTTTGTGCATATCATTTGGTTGGAGAACAGCATTACAAGATTTGGAGCCGTGTGGATTTTGAAACATAGCTGTGTTTTGGTTCAAATACTGTTCCAGGGAGTGTGAACCAGAGACTTTCATGTTACCATGTTCTCCATCCCTCGGTGGGAGGGAGGGGAATTAAATGCAAAAAAGAGCAAACAGTTATTACTACCTGAATGCAAAATAATTACAGTATTTAACATGGCAGAATTAGGGGAACATCCTGGCTTTGGTGTGCTAATTAACACATGTAGTGCAATTTAAAAAAAGGAAGATTGATTTGCTGATGACAATTCTTCTGATGACTGTGCTACGGGAGCAATTTAGCCTGTACTGCAACACACTTAGCATAACAGTTAATCCAGCCCTGGCCATGTCTAAAGATCCTTTTCATTGCACAGGCTACTTTCTGCTCCTTGCCCTCTCCTCCTTTTTCCATCTTGCTGCTTTTCAGCTGAAGAGCTCTTGTGACGCAGGAACCAGTTCCAGCAAGGCCTTCAAGGGCTACTTTGGTTGGGGTTGCTCAGGCCATCAATTTGCTCCTCTGTTAGCTGGGATTGCTTTACCCTGCTCCACACAGATCAACGCAGTGGTTTTAAAGGGGCACGATTCTTCATCCACTGCAAGAATGGCTTTGCCCCATTGATAAAAATAAGTAAACCCAAAATAAACAAATTGATTGTCGTGCCAAGGATTTGGTTCTGTCTGGCAGTGATCTAGTACATGCTACTTTTTGGATGGCTAAAGGGTTCCCCTCTGCCATATTTGCAGCCTGGCAGACTGAGCAGGGCTTGGGGAGCGCTTTGTACAGTCATAGAATGGTAGAGTTGGAAGGGACCCTGAGGATCATCAAGTCCAACCCCTTCCAATGCCAGAACATGCAGCTGTCCCTTACGGGGATCGAACCTGCAACCTTAGCATTCACACTCATGAGGGCATGCCTTATTTCTGTACTATTTGCACCTATTGTAAGACCAGGCGTGCATAATTATTCCCCCCCCCCAATGTGCTTTTGTCCAATGAAGTCACACTGGGATATCGCAGAGTTGCTCTTGGTTTGGCTTCCTGCAATGCAGGGCTTGTGCCGCTGCAACAGCAATGGGAGGGAAGTTGTTAAACGGAAATAATTAAATGGAAATAACTGTACATAGGCTTTGTTTCCCCACAATGGGTGATCAAAGGCCCACAGGCACCACCCGGCCCTCCGCACCTCTCCCTCTCCTGCTCTGGAACATCAGGAAATGGGAGGAGTGGTTGCAATGTACTTGGAGCCGGGGGCCACCATTGCACTGCATGGAACCACTCTCTGCATTGAGCTATGGAAGCCTTTCTCCATGGGCAGCACATGGTGCTTTATGGAGGGCAGGGAAATGGATTTCAGTGGCCCTGGCCACCGATAAGCCATATTGCCAATACAGTGGTACCTCTGGATGCGAACGGGATCCATTCCGGAGCCCCGTTCGCATCTTGAAGTGAACGCAACCCGTGTCTGCGCGGGTCGCGATTCGCCACTTCCGCCCATGCATGTGACGTCATTTTGAGCGTCTGCGCATGTGTGAGCAGCAAAACCCGGAAGTAACGCGTTCCGTTATTTCTGGGTCGCCGCAGAGCGCAACCTGAAAACGCTCAATCCGAAGCTACTTCAGCCCAAGGTATAACTGTAGCTGCTAGCTGACAGGAGCAAGCCAGAAGAGCAATTTCAACACAGAACGATTTGGTGCTAACTCTTTATTAGCAAAAACAGGATCTGCACAGGAGCCTCAGGCCTAATGAGCACAGCATCTCATCCCCAGTAGGTCCCTATGAAGCAGTTGCTGAGGCTGAATGTCCCTGCCTCCCCACAGCTGCCTAAGCCCCCTCCTCTCCAGGGTTTGTGCCAAGCAATCGGAGACTGAGTCTATATGTCACCAATCTCTCCTCCACCCTTTTCATGTCTCTTCTGGTTCTGGGAGACAAGGAGGGAGGGGAGCCCATCTCAGCAGAAGGGGAGACGTCTCTGCCTCTTCACCAGTCAGATTCATCTCTGCCTCATGGCCACCCTCCTCTCCTGCTTCAGCTTCTGCCTCTGATTCTGGACTCTCTGCCACAGACTCCCCCTGCTCACTAAGCTCTGTTACCTCTTCGGCTTCCGACACCTCGTCTTCCCAGTCTTCTCCCTGTGACCACTCATTGCCATCTTCCTGGGCTCTGAGCCTTCTTCCCCTAACTGGTTCCTCTCACCATTCCTCTGTGTCCAGCCTGTCTGTGACACTAGCCTCAGGCGGTGGATTGAATGGTAGCAGAATCAGTTGATGGGGTGACAGGGACCAATTTCAAAAGAAAGAAATCGGTTGCCAAATCTCCATTCCCTATGGTAGGTGCCATACCCAGGGCTGTAAGCCACAAAGAGAACTAAGGTTACGTGGAATGGGCAGGTTACATGTTTGTTTGTTTTTGTTTTTTTAATAATTTTTTATTAAGGTTTTAAACAAAGAAAAAAGAAAAACAACACACACAAAAAACAATACAAAACTTAACAATAAAAACATAAAACATAACAATTAAAAACAAACTCTCTTTTCCATTTCCAATTTTAAATTACTTATTTTCTGGACTTCCTCATACCTCCCTCTTTTGTATTCCAATCCACATTATTTGTCCAGCAGTTTCTTTTCCACTTTTTTATCCCAATCTTTAATTTAATAAAATGTTAAAATATATAACTTCAACCTTTTTAAACCTAATCCTTACTCTTAATGTCATATAGCTTTAAATTTTTCCCTTTTATTATCAAATTTCCATTTCTTTAGACATCTTTAATCTTAATCTTTAATCTTAATCTATCCTTAACTTTAACCTGTACAGCTAGAAACCACTTATTTTCAATCCAACATCACTCTAACATTCCTTAATTTTGCAGTGTTTCTGAAGATAGTCTTTGAATTTCTTCCAGTCTTCCTCCATCGACTCTTCTCCCTGGTCACGGATTCTGCCAGTCATTTCCGCCAATTCCATATAGTCCATAAGTTTCATCTGCCATTCCTCCAGCGTGGGAAGTTCTTGTGTCTTCCAATACTTTGCGATGAGTATTCTTGCTGCTGTTGTTGCATACATAAAGAAAGTTCTATCCTTTTTTAACACCATTTGGCCCACTATGCCCAGGAGAAAGGCCTCTGGTTTCTTGGGGAAGGTATACTTAAATACCTTTTTTAATTCATTATATATCATTTCCCAGAAAGCCTTAATCTTTGGGCACGTCCACCAAAGGTGAAAAAATGTACCTTCAGTTTCTTTACATTTCCAACATTTGTTATCGGGCAAGTGATAGATTTTCGCAAGCTTGACTGGGGTTATGTACCACCTGTATATCATTTTCATAATATTCTCTCTTAAGGCATTACATGCCGTAAATTTCATACCTGTGGTCGGGCAGGTTACATGTTTGAAGCAGCGGTGTAGAGGTTAGAGCAGAGTTTCCCAAACCTGGGTCTCCCAACTGTTTTTGGACTACAACCGTCAAGAACAGTGATCAGGGATGATGGGAACTGTCGTTCAAAACAGCTGGAGAGCATTTGGCTGGGACCTGGGGAAGCCTTTTGCGACAGTCATTACAAATGGAAAGCTTAAAATGGGACTGGCGAACCTGCAGCCCTCCAGACATTGATGCGATGTGACATTTCTGCGATGAAAATAGGGATGTTCTATTTAATAATAATAATAATAATAATAATAATACCCAACCCATAATAATTATACCTCACCCATCTGACTGGGTTGCCCCAGGCACTCTGGGCAGCTTCCAACATATAAAAACACATTAAAAAGCTTCCCTATGCCCAACTGCCTTCAGATGTCTTCTCAAGGTTGTATAGTTATTTATCTCCTTGGCTTGGGGGGGTTGCAAAGCTCCATACCCTTCAACATTTCTCAGATGAAAATAGGGACATCCTGAGGGAAATCGGGATGGCTTCTTTAAATCTGGAACTGTCCCTGTAAAATAGGGACACTTGGAGGGCCTGTTGATGGACTTCAACTCCCATGATTATTTACCCATGGCTGCTGGGAGTTGTAGTCCTGCAACATTGACAAATGTGAGAAGAGCCTGCTGGCCCACTTAGGCCAGCATCCTGTTCTCACAGCGACTGACCACAAGCAGGACCAGAGCACAGGAGCCCTCCCATGGAGCCTTCTCCTCCAGAAAGTCATTGAATCCTCTTCCAAAGCCCCTGCCTCCTGTGGGAGCGAGTGGGGGCCACAGATTCCCCACCCCCATTATAGATTAAGAAATAGAATATGGAATCGTTCGGTTGGAAGGGACCCTGAGGGTCATCTGTCCCAACCTGCTCCAATGCAGGAACCTCAACTAAAGCATCCATGACAGATGGCCAAGTACCTTCTAACACATAACTTACATTAGCTTGTGTCAAGGCTTCCTGTTTTCCTAATAACTTCCTATTAATAGTTTTCTTTTGATTGAGCCATAGAAGAACCATAACCCTCAGAACTTGGGAGGTTCCCCCCTTTCCCTCCCCACCCACCCTTTCCACTACCCATTTCTGGAGGGTTCTTTTAACCTCCTTGCAAAGGGTCTACATCAGGAGCCCTGGCTTTGCCCCAGCTCTGTTGCTATTTATATCGGCTCTCTGGCTGTCCCATTGGACATTTTTGACAAATGGTCTTGCCTTATGACTTTCAGGCTATTGTAAGGAAAGATAGGCAGGCAGCTGCTTGCTTGTCGAAGGGTGTTTAACAAGCGAGGTGGTGGGGAGTGTGACAATGAGGGGTCAGGAGGCCAGGGAGGGGCTGCAGAGCGGAGAAAGGCTTACGTGCTGAGACTGGACTCAGGGGCACTGAGCGGAGGGCCCGGATGGGCTGCCCAGGAGGAGAGGACAGGATGGATCTGCCACTTACTTCCCACCTCGTCCCTCTCCATCCCAGAGCTGGCAAGCGCTCCTTGGCCGCAGTCTCCAGCGGCTGGCAACAGAAGAGTTCTTTTGAACTGATTAAAGAGCCCATTGTGTCTCTTTGGGGGGTTAAGTTTCTCCAAATGGAATCTGAGCATACCAGGAAAAGAAAAAAAACAGTGATAGTTGTGGGCCAAGGCAGCAAACTCCCAGCATAGAAAGGGCTTCTCTGCTCTAACCATTAAGCACAATTATTTATTTCCATCAGCATTGGCACATGGTTCATCACATGCAGTCAAGGGGCCACATACAGCCACCAGGGATTCCAGGAGGGCCTCGTCTTTTGTCTCTTAGAAATCAGTTAATGCTGCACCATAACTTTAAAGCACATGGCTTCACCCAAAGAACCCTGGGAGCTGTAGTTTGCTCCTCACAGAGCCACAATTCCCAGCACCGTGATTCTTTCAGGGGAAGGCTTGCATTTTAAATGTGCTTTAAAAGTATGGCAGGTGTGGCGCTCCAGTTCACTTTAACATAATGGAACAAAAGGAGCTGCAGTTAGATGTGCCCATCTCATTTCTCACGGGGAAAAGCCACTTGCAGAAAAATACATTTCAGAAGACTCCTGAAGGTTTTGAAAAGGCAAAATTCAGTGTGTGTGTATATGCTAAATGGAAGCTGTGTTGTAGCAGAGCGGTGCCAAGAGAGGTCCAAACAGTAATTGGGTTTGCATGGAGTGAATGTGACTAGACAAACAGTATGAAGGTGTTTCTGCCTCTGTCCACCCTATGGAAAGGAACTACTCTCGGTAGACTAGGGAAATGATGGCCCTAATAGGAGCCGACTTCTGGGGCCAAGGTCCCTTTGCGCCCCCCAATAAAATATTTGAGGGGGCTGGCACCCCCAAAATTGATAGGCATTGCAATTCAAATGGTGTGGGTGTGCCCTGTCATGTGCTTGATTCTGTGGGGCTGGGCTTACCTGCCCCCCAATATTTTATTCTTGTGGGCACCCTGATGGCCCTCCAGATGTCATGAACTGGCAGGACTTTGGGAGGAGCAAGAGGATCCCAGCAAGGGGTGCAGCTGAGACTGGGTCACATAGGGGCAAGCTGGGGATGGGGAAGGAGAGGTTGGTGTAGGTAGTACTTGCAGGTGGCCAGAGGATGACGAGGGGTCAGTGGCCAGTGCACAGGAAACCAAGCAACAGGACCACTCGCCAGAACCAGAGAGGCCCCTGTCCCCATGAACACGGGTGTTAGGTCGTGGGTTGACATAGCAGCCGGCACAGCGATTTCTTCAAGTAGCTCTTTATTATGGTAAGCTGGAATAGAACTGACTGCGAACAGCTCAGCCGGCCTGTATTTATAGGCAGCCGGCTGTCAACATTGTACCCACAACAGCCCAGAGTTCCCGCCTAAAATAACAGACGCGGACCTGAGTGAAAACTATCTACAGACCTGAGTGAAAACTATATACAGTATCCCCCTGTTGGCCCAGGGTGAAACTACACTACATAACACCCCTCCCCACCGAGATAAGGCGTTAGTTACAATCGTAATGGTTTCCTTATATACAGCACTACGCGTAATGGTTCAATTAAGCACAAAAGCATATCGGTTACATTTCCCATACTTAGACCAACAGTGATACCTGTCCAACAACATAGTCCTTTAAATAAGTTGGGCGCTTGGAAACTCTGCCAGACCGCCGGGGACTGGTAGCCAAGTCCGGAGGGCCACACAGTTCTCGCTGAGGCTGTGGTGCGACCCTAGGTGGCGTTGGAACCAACTCCCCTGGATCCGCTGCTGTGGGTGGAGCCTCCGCAAGTGGAGTGGTCTGAGTGTTCTGAAACGGCTTGGTTCGGCTCCACGCTGGCAGCTTGCGAGGGAGGTGTAGGTGGGGCCTCGCCATCTGTACGTGTCTCTTCTGGAGCCGCAAGCGCAGTTGGGGGCACCTCGGTAGTGTCCAAGTCCCCAACCCTGCGCCTAAGCTGGTCTATGTGCCGTCGCCACAAGCGTCCGTCTTCGAGTGCCACCTGGTACGAGCGAGGTCCAGTGACTCCCACTACTGTGGCTGGCACCCAAGGGATGTCCCCCACATAGTTCCGGGCAAAGACCTGGTTTCCTGGGACAAATGACCGTGGTGCGTTGGCACAGCCTGGGGGTTCAGCCACGGCAAAGTCTGGGTGTAGCCGGTCGAGCGGTGACCTGAGGCGGCGGCCCATAAGCAGTTCAGCAGGACTCCTCCCTGTGGCCGCATGAGGGGTGATGTGTTGCACGAACAAGTATTCGGCGACCCGCTCATGCCAGTCTCCCCGGTCCAGGCGCGCCAGTGCCTCTTTTGTCGAGCGCACCATTCTTTCCGCTTGCCCGTTGCTGGATGGATGAAAGGGTGCCATTAGGGCATGGCGGATGCCCAGTCCCAAAAGATACCGCTCAAACGTGCCTGACGTGAACTGCGGTCCGTTGTCAGAGACAAGGACATCAGGACACCCATGCGTTGCAAACAGGCCTCGCAGCACCCGGATGACAGCTTCGGTAGTGGTGGAGGGCATCAGGGCGACCTCCAGCCATTTGGAATAGGCGTCCACCACTACCATAAAGGTCCGGCCGTGAAAGGGGCCAGCCAGATCGATGTGCACCCTCGACCAGGGTGTCTTTGGCGTCTCCCAGGTGTGTCCCTTAGCTGCCGGTGGTGCAGGCCTCGACTCCTGGCACGCTTGACAGGCGGACACCCAGGCAGTGATGGCATCGTCCATATTAAGCCACCAGACGTAACACCGAGCCAACGCCTTCATTTTGACAATTCCCGGGTGGCCAACGTGCAGAGCCTCCAGGACGCGCTGACGGAGTCCCTGGGGAATCACGACGCGGTCTCCCCACAGCAGGCAGCCGCGATGAGCTGAGAGTTCATGTTGTCTGGTTGCGAAGGGCTGGAACTCCGATGCAACAGGCCCTTGTGGCCACCCCCTCCACACCCAGTTGAGCACCCGGCTGATGGTGCGATCCTGGGCAGATGCGGAGGCCACAGTGGCAGCCGATACAGGCGCTGCCGGAAGATCCTCAATCAGAAGGAGCGATGAAGCTGGAGCCGGGTCTTCCACAAATGCTGGAAGAGGGCAACGGCTGAGGGCGTCAGCATGGCCCATCGATTTCCCCGGGCGATGGATGAGCCGGTAGTGGTAGGCAGCCAGGAAAACAGTCCATCGCAGCATGCGTGGTGAGAGGACCGGTGGAGTTGGACGATCACCGGCGAGGAGGCCCAGGAGTGGCTTGTGGTCAGTGATGAGGTCAAAAGTCCTGCCATAGAGGTATTCATGGAACCTCTTCACTCCAGCCACAAGTGCTAATGCCTCCTTGTCGAGCTGGCTGTAATTCCGTTCCGTCGGAGATAGTGTCCTGGAAAAGTAGGCGAGCGGTGCTTCTCTTCCATCTGGAAAACGGTGACTAAGGACAGCACCGATGCCAAAAGGTGAGGCGTCGCAGGCAAGGACCAGCGGCCTGGATTCACTGTACTGTACCAGCACACTGTCTGAAGAAAGGAGAGCCTTGACCGCGTTGAAGGCCGCCGTCTCCCGATGACCCCAGGCCCAAGGCGTCTTAGTGCTAAGGAGTCGGTGAAGAGGCTCAGCCACTGTGGCTTTGTGGGGCAGGAACATGTTATAAAAGTTCAGCAGCCCCAGGAATGCCTGCAACTCCGTTTTGTTCTTTGGGGTGGGGGCCTGCTGGATAGCGCGGATCTTGGATGTGGTTGGATGAAGACCGGAGGCATCGATAAGATAGCCCAGGAACTCTACCTGTGGAACGGCGATCTGGCACTTGTCCCTCTTTACCTTGAGCCCGGCCTCCTGGAACCTGGTCAGCACGGCACGGAGGCGCTCGAACAGCTGCTGGTGTGAGTCTGCAGACACCAAGACGTCATCAAAATATGGTACCACGCCCGGAAGCCCTTGCAGGAGACGCTCCATAAGGCTTTGGAAGATGCCAGGAGCCACACTCACCCCGAACTGCAACCGGCGGCAACGGAAAGCCCCCCGGTGGGTGACGATCGTCTGGGCTTCAGCAGTGGCATCATCGACTGGCAGTTGTTGATAGGCTTGGGCAAGGTCCAGCTTAGCGAAGACCTTACCCTCACCCAGGGAATGCAGCAGGTGTTGGACAACAGGAACCGGGTAAGCGTGCTGCTGAAGTGCCTTGTTGATCGTGCACTTGTAGTCAGCGCAGATTCTCACCGACCCATCTGGCTTGACAGGCGTGACGATGGGGGTTTCCCACTTTGCGTGGTCAACCGGCTCCAAAACTCCTTGGGCGATCAGTTTGTCCAGTTGTTCGTCCACCTTAGCCTTGAGAGCAAAGGGAACCCGGCGTGGCTTTAGCTTGATGGGGGCGACTTGTGGATCAAGGCTAAAGGAGATGGGCGTACCTGTATATTGGCCCAAGGTGCCGTCAAAAACCTCGGCAAAGTCTTTGACCAGACCCTCAGTCTCTGCGTTAGAGATGCAGTTGATGCCGGTGACTTCCAGGCCGAGGGCATCAAACCAGTCTAGCCCTAGGAGGCTTGGCCGCTGACCTTCGACCACCACCAACCGGAGCAGGCCCGAAAAATCCTTGAAGGCGATCCGGAACCGGCCAACGCCTACCACGGGAATGTCGTTTCCCTGGTAGTCTCTCAGGTGTACGCGGTGAGAGTCGAGTTGCCTTTTGGACACTCTGGGTACCAGTCTTTTGATGGTGCTCCATGACACGATGGACAGGGCAGACCCGGTGTCGATCTCCATGTCACATGGAGCTCCTTCAATGAGCACCGTGACGTTCAGCTTGCGTCGCGTAGGCGAGTCGGTTTGGCCAATCGTGGTTCCAGACGGGCAGCGGCAGTTGGTGAGAGCGAAACAACTTTCCTTGGCAGACTGGAGTGAAGACTTGGACTTGCGAGTCGATGAAGGGGGGGTGTCAGACGGAGCCGATCGGCAGACCTTAGCGATGTGGCCCCTTCTGGAACACTTCCTACAGATGGCGTCTCTGAATCGACACTTGGCACGGGAATGGTTGCCTCCGCAGCCAGCACATTCCGGTTGGCCCTTGGACTTCTGTTGGAACTTCCTGCGCTCCCGCTTTGTCTGGTGCACGTCATCGTCTTCACTGGAGGATGCCTCCTCACTGCTGGCCTCTTCATGATGCACCGGAACTGGCTCCCTAGCAAGACGCGGGCTGCTGGACTTGCGGATCTCCTGGGCGGAGCGTTCAGCAGCTTCTGAGGCCACAGCCTCCTCAATGGCTTTCTGTAGCGTGAGGTCTGGCTTGGCTAGGAGGCGCCGTTGCAGATGGATGTCCCGGACCCCGCAGACGATTCGATCCATCAGGGCATCGTCTAAGTCTCGGAACTCACAGTGCATGGCAGCCTGTCGCAGGGCGGTGGTGTAGTTGTTGATTGACTCCCCCTCTGCCTGGTTCCGGTGGTAGAACACATGGCGGGCAGCAATCT
This sequence comes from Podarcis pityusensis, assembly GCF_964106645.2. Lineage (NCBI taxonomy): Eukaryota > Metazoa > Chordata > Lepidosauria > Squamata > Lacertidae > Podarcis > Podarcis pityusensis. The sequence continues at coordinate 6,302,705 of NC_138029.1, forward strand.
TGGACGGCTTTGGTGCGTAGTGGTTGCGGAGCTTCTCTTGGATCGTGTCCCATGGTGTTGCCTGGACTGCTTCAGGCGCAACCAACGCTCGGGCCGTCTCAAACACCTCAGGCCCACAGAGGCTGAGGAATAGGCCCCGCTTCCGCTCCTGTGATACTTCTGTCAGCTCGTTGGCTTGGAGGTAGCAGTCGAACCGAGCGAGGTAGGAGTCCCATGATTCAGAGGCTGGCGCAAACGGCGGTAGAGGCACAAGTGAAGCCATGATTCCGATGCCGGCGTGAAGGGCGATGGATGGAACACAGTGCTCTAGCCAGAACAGTCAGCTCTGAATTGGTTCTGCCCAGTGATTTCGCTCAGTGATTTCGCTCTGTGATTCAGCTCAGTGATTCAGCTCAGTTCAGAGGCTGGCCGCATCTGGCTGTGCTCTGATGTCCATCCATCCCATCCTCGTCGCCAGAGTTAGGTCGTGGGTTGACATAGCAGCCGGCACAGCGATTTCTTCAAGTAGCTCTTTATTATGGTAAGCTGGAATAGAACTGACTGCGAACAGCTCAGCCGGCCTGTATTTATAGGCAGCCGGCTGTCAACATTGTAACCACAACAGCCCAGAGTTCCCGCCTAAAATAACAGACGCGGACCTGAGTGAAAACTATCTACAGACCTGAGTGAAAACTATATACAGTATCCCCCTGTTGGCCCAGGGTGAAACTACACTACATAACAACGGGGAGTCCTGAGATATAGGGAACAGTGGGCTGGCGCTCCAGGAAGCAAGCCAGGGCCTGCAGCCCAGTTCACTAGCGGGCCAGGTGGGGAAGGAGGCATGTGATTCCTCAGCTGAGCAGGTGAGAGTCACAGGCCTTATCAAGGCCAGAGGCTGCAATCAGCAGGCACAGTGTCAGAAGGCAGCAGGGCTGAGGTGCTGTGTCTGCTGAACTGCCCACATTGAGGAACCTCGTTTTGGACACTTCTGAACCTCCATGAGTTTTACTTTGGGCATGACTCTGGACTGCATCCTGACTTCGGACTTGAATTGACCCTGAACCTCATTTTCTGTCTTTCGGCCTTCGACTTTGGATCTCAGACCATGGACTTTGAGGATGCTTAACGACCCTCAGATTTTGGACTTGGTCTTGGCACACTGTCGGGCTGCCAGGTAGGTCAGGGGATGAGGACATCAGGTGTTCCTGGGCTACAACTCCCATCATCCCTGACCACTGACAAGTTGGGGCTGACAAGATTTGCATTTGTACATCTGGAGGGCCATGCGTGTCTCAACCCTGCAGTAGAAGAAAGAACAAAGACCTTTTGGGGATAACCTCAGAGCTGCCCCAGACGTGCTTTTCCATCCCTTGACAGTGGCAGCATCAGGGGGCCATGACATGCGTGTTGCAAGAAGGCGTCATAGATCTGCCCCACAGTCAGACAGCCCTTCTGTAGCTAACGCAACGCTTGCCAGTGATTCAGACCACACATTCCGCTGCCAGCCATCAAGTGCTAAATAATAATCGAGTGATGTCCTTGCATGTGATAATCAGCCCTCGCCTGACCGTACATATACCTAACACCGTTTCCCCTTTGTTCTCATAAATGCAACATAAACATGCTGTCCATTTCTCAATGTGTTTCTCAGGGGGGCTGTGAGGTTGAACCTACCAGGCCGACGCAGCGCGACACTCCCCTAGGAACCATCGCAGCCTATTCTGGCCTCTGCGTCGCGTGTTTGGGCCAGCTTCCTGCCCTCGGACAATGGCCCTGGGAGGGGGAATGAAGACGACACCCAAGTCTAGGCCCAGCACTCCACACCCCACGGTCACCCTGGCAGGCTGCGAGCTGCCAGCTGGCCAGGAGCCAAGGCTAATCCTCGGAGGCCCATCCAAAAACACAGGAACCCATCCGAGAGTGATCCTCCCCGCAAAACAATGAGAGACTGAGGGGGAGCTCCCTGCGGTGGGATTCGGGACTCAGGCTGACAGGACGTGCCGAGCCAGCAGGCCAGGCAGCCAGCCGCCGAGATAAGACGCCACTGGGAACAATAGAAGGAATTGGGAAGGCTGCAGGCTGGGGCAAGCACCACCCAGACTTTGAAGAATGAGCCTTCTTGGCGCTGGAAGCTTAAGTGGCCGAAGCAGGCTGGGGCTGGAGATTTGCTAGTGGCAAAGGAAGGTGGCAGTGGTGTGGCCACAGCAGCTGGCCACACCTGGGCAGCTGCACAGGGCAGCACTTTTGCAGGGAGCATTGCTGGGGGGTGCGGAAGCAGCTCTTTGAGAACCAAGCCTCACTGGGGACATAGAAACTTAGAAAGCTGGGTACGTCTAGCATAATGACTGGTGGAGTCTCTCCAGGTGTTGCTGTCTCCAGCTGTGGAGGTGAGCATAGTTGTCATGGCTAGTAGCCGTCCATAGGCCTCTCCTCCATGAATTGGTTTTAAAGCCATCCAAGATGCTGCCCATCGTTGCCTCCTGGGGATGCAGGATGGAGATGCCGGGGACTGAACCCGGGACCTGCATGCAAAGCAGATGCTGGCTGAACTTCAGGCTGGGGAAGCAGCCCATGCTTCTCTGCTATTAGGTGAAGAATGGAAACACACACAGTTGTGCAGTACAGTAGAGCAAGAACTGAGACTGTGGCTGTGTGCACATTGTACCTTTAAATCGCATTTGAAGCACATTTGTTTCCTCAGAGAATTGTGTACATGTCAGGTTCAACAGCTTACAAAGTAAGTAAAGTGAGGTATGAGTTAAGCGGTGCCAGGAGTATTCGTGGGACTGCGCCCGACTCATTTCAGATCAGCTTCTGGGGTGGGCAGGTGAGGGGGACTTGCCTTCACCTGCATTGGTTGGAGGGAGAGGGGCAACATTAAAACCAGGAGCAGGACACCTGGCAGTTGGGGGGTGACATGCATTAGTTGAGGAACAAAATGCATGTGTGGTTTGGGCTGCAGACTGGAGAGAGCTGCCAGGGTGGACTGGGTGCACCTCCAATCCCATTCCAACAGTTCATTCCGCTGCTGTGGATAAATGTGGGAAAATAATAATAGTGATAAAAGTACTGAGAGAGGCAACAAGCAGGAGACGCTTGGTTTAGTACTTAGAGGCTAGGAGTGTATCTTCCATGATTCCTCCCCCCGCCCTTCTACCATCACCATGTCCCCTAAAAGAGCCTTGTAGGGAAGGCTTGAGCTTGGGAGAGGGGGGTGGCGCCATTGGCTGGCGCCGTTTAGCTGTTCTGTCTGGTCCCCTGCTTGTCTCCTGCTGGACCCCAGCAGCTTACCAGTGCTGTGTGCCCTCAGCTTGCACCCAAGCAAATAATAGTTTCTGTGTTTGGTGTAGTGGAGCTAAGAGAGAAAGCTGGAGGGGGGCGGGGAGAGAAGCAGAAAACCTGCAGTCAGAGCCTGTGCTGAGTTGGGACTATGGGCTGCCCAAAAAAAGCATTTATTTTGATAGCAGCTCTTGGCCCAAGATGCTGTTTCAGCGAGAAGGTTCTGTTTATAGAAAGGGATTTTGCTCTGGTGCAGGTTACGCAAAGGCCAGGCTATCCTGCAGGAGACAAAACAAGTCTATAAGGGTAAATGTGGGGACTCAGGTTAAACATGCTGCCAAGGGAGTTTGGTCTCTACAAAAAAAGAAGAGAAAAAGAGCCACCGTTTGTTTTTGTTATAATAGAGCATGTTTGAAATCACTTATCATGAATTACATACCCCCTCCATTCATTTTGACCACCCTGCAGTACTCACAGCTCAAGCGTGGTAAAGAGGAGGTTTATTTCTACTCTGGGATGTAGGAAGATACCTGATATTGAAGTCAGACCACTGGCCCATGTGGCTTAGGGTTGTCTTCTCTGATTGGCAGTGGCTTTCTAGAGTTTCGAGAGGGAATCTTTTCTAGCCTTGTTTGAAAATGCCAGGAGTCAAACCTGGGACCTTCTGCATGCAAGGCAGACGCTCTACTCCTGAACTCTGACCCTTCCCTGGGGCAGGGGAGAGTTGCACTCTTGGTTCTGTGATTGTGAATTAGGAATTGGGGGTGCAAGCTCAAATATCCTTTTATGCCAGGGCTGGGAACCTCCAGCCCATGGGACAATTTTGGCCTGCCGGGGGTCCAAGTTAGCCCAGGAGGCCTGTTCCTGCAAACCATGCTCATCTGTGAAACAGCAGGTGTCAACGGGGGTTCATTCACACTTCCAAGCTTTCTAAGTCTCAGCAGTTTCACCCATGGCCTGCTCCCTTCCTAGGAAAAACCTGCTCTTTCATGCTAAATCGGAGCAAACGTCAATCCAGAGAAAACCCAAATTGTCATTTGCTCTGATTGAGCACTAAAGAGCAGTTTTCTCCAGGTGGGGTGGGGGAAGTAGTGGGAGAAGAGGAAGTGTTGATAAACCCTGAGTGATGTCAGCTGATGGACCAGGAGGCAAGGTTAAATTCTGCTAGGTTCTGCTTTGCCGGCACATTCCCCATGCAAAACACGCTGGCAAAGCAGACACTTGCAGCCAGCAGATTGAACTCTCTGCTCACCAGCTGAGAGTAGACCCCCCTCCCCAAATTTCTGTTACTTTACTGTGCATTCATTCTGATTCATTTGTGGGGCACTTTCATCCTGCATTCTTCTTGATTTCTGGGGTGTTTATACATATTCCAATTAATTTGTTTGTTCATCCCACACATTTCAGTGCCTTTCCCTGTCACTTTCCTAACCGCAAAAAGTCTGGGTTTTAAAAACTGGATTTGTTAGGATCATTGAATTGTAGAGTTGGAACAGACCCAGAGGGTCATCTAGTCCAACCCCCTGCGGTGCAGGAATCTCACCTAAATCATACATGACCGATGGCCATTGAACTTCTGCTTAAAAACCTTCAAGAAAGGAGAGTCCACAACCTCCTGGGGGAGACTGTTCCACTGTCAAACAGCTCTTACTGTCAGAAAGTTCTTCCTGATGTTTAGCCAGAATCTCCTTTCTTGCAACTTGAAGTCACTGGTTCGAGTCCTACTCTCCAGTGCAAGAGAAAACAAGCTTGCTCCATCTTCCATGTGCAAGCCCTCAAGATATTTGAAGATGGCTATCATATCTCCTCTCAGAAGAGTGAGCATTAACCCCCAAATCTTCGTTTGTAATAAGTAGGATTTGGCAGCCAGCTAGTGAGGAGTCGTGCTTTTCCAGGGATAGTCAGTGTGGTGCCCTTCAGGTACTTTTGGACTATGACTCCCAACAGCCATAGCCAGCGTTCAGAGCTGATGCTAGAGCAGCAGAGTAGTTTAATCCACCTTAGGTATACACACCAGAGTTTCTCAGCATGCGCTTCCATCCATCCAAAGTGCAGGAGCCTTGCACTCCTTTTCACATGGCCATCCTGCAGGGAGCTTTTGGTTGTGCCACCTCCACAGGTGAGTGGACCTCAGCAGGTGCCTAGTTTTGCCAGCCCCTGGTGCCAGTTCTGATTTGAAGTAAGTGAAAGTACATTCTTGGACAGAGTTGCTTCCTATTATTTTATAGCATGGTTATGTGCATATTTTGGAAAATGGGATCCTTTCTTACAAGAATCTAGTTGCAACCTGCTGCCCAAAATGCCACCAGCTCTCCCAGCTCACTGAGCCCTGTTACCTCTTCAGCTTCTGACACCTTCTCCCCCCAGTCTCTCCCTCTGACCGCTCATCATTGTCCCACCACCACTCCCTGGCCTTGGTGATTCTGCAGCTGGTCCCTTCCACCATTCCTCTGCGTCCAACCAGTCTGTGACAACCAGTCTTAGCATGGTGCTAAGACCTCCCGTGTCTCCACCAATGTCTCCCAATGTGTACCATTAAGGGGAGGGCTTCCTCCTTGATTGCCCCCAGCAGCAACAAGCATTTCCCAACCATGAACTGCTTCAGCAGCTGCCACTGCCTCCAGCCCAGCACTCTGTCTGCTGCATTGGCTTGCCAAGTGTCCCAAAGAAGTTCGTGAGCACAGAAGGTCCCTGCCCAGGACCCAACAATCTTCTGCATGCTACCTCTGCTCTTGCCTGCTCCTATCTTAACACCAGTCATTGATTCCTTGAATTTATCTCATCCTTTGGAAAAGCCACGTGCTAGGCCTTATCGCAACATCCTATAGCAATGGATTCCGTGGGTTAATTGCATATTGTGAAGGAATACTTCCTTTGGTCTGTCCAGCTGACCTCTATTGAGAGCTAGTACAGGGCAAATGTGCAGAGAGGATGATGGACTTGGACTGGGTGGGGTGACTTGGGCTGAAATCTCTGCTCGCTTTGTGTCCTTGGGCAAACCTCTGTCCCTCCAAGACACTTTACAGGTTAGTTGTGGAGATAAAATGGAACAGTATGTTCTACGTATGTTCTTGTAGGAAGGGCAGGATGCAAACATGATACATACATAAAATACTGCTAATCGCTTCAGTTGGATGACGCTGAATTTGCAGAGAGAATAATCTCTCTCCATTCATGCCCTGTGATTCTACTCTGTCAAGACCTACCTAGAAGTGACATGAGAGATCCCATCCTTGCTGGTTCTTCTATTTTGCATGAATGCTGCTATGTGGGTTCTTGGTTTGGCTCTGAGCTGTGGTGGTCATGGAGTGTATCTTGGGGGTTCAAAGGGACCTGGGCCCCTTTCAGCTTTTGAGGCCCCAGTGTATAATAAAAATTTAAAATGATGACACACAAAAACAAGCAGAGGCATTTTAAATTATTTAATATGACAAAAATCTATATCAGTATGCAAAATTGGGAGGGGGCATATGGATTCAGCTAGCCTGTTCCATGAATGGAATCCAGAGCAAGGTGCAATGGGACTTCCCTCTCTCATCCCCCCACCTGCACTCTGCACCTCACCAAATCTGCCCTGGAGGGTTGGGAGAACCCCTGAGGATCAATCTCCTTAGTGCTTCGTTGAAGCCCTCCCCATGTCTTTCCCCTAACCTCCTCTTACGTGCTTAAACTTGCATGCCACATTTTCATCTGGTGCACATAAAAACAAGTTGCAAAACTTATCAGATGCCAAAAAATAAACAAGTGTCTACATCTGAGACCCCCTTTGAGCTTGTGGCTCAGGCCAAATCCCGGGGCCAGGGTGTGACAGTTTTCCCATGCTGTTTCCTCGATTTCAATCCCTGCTTTCCAAAACTACTTGTAGCCAAAGGGGTAGAGAAGTCAGGGACAGTCTGGTGCCTAGCTTTGCCCCTCTTCACAGCTAATAGCAGCTTCAAGTAATGACTTAGATTTCGTTTAGTCTATGGTATGAAATTATTACTATTTTTTTATACTCATTTCTTGATCCTCTGTTGTATGAAGGGACATAGTTTTCAAACGGGCCTTGGCTTGTTTTGTTTTTTCTTCTCTTTCACCCCACCCCCACCCCCCACTAAAACAGACAGACAGACAGACAAACAAACAATCAATCCATGGTCCGCTTAGGAACAGGAGCTCATGCTGGAGAACCAAGGGAAATGGAAAGATAACAAAAGACAGTTTACTATATTGTTCCAACTAGGGAAGCGTCTGGTAATCAGGGATGTCTAAGGGGGTGGGAAAGCTGCCCTCATGCATGACTCAGAGGGCACCTAGAGGCATCAGAGCCTTGGTGCCCCGCACCTGACCCTTAGCACCCTGAACTTCCGCCCCCTTCCTGCCCCGACCCACATTCTACTTCCCAGAGGGAGGAGAATCCCAGCTCCCCAAGCCTTGCGATTGGCCAGAGAAGTCAAGCCCAGCCAGGGATAAAAGGTGACTGTAAGCATCCTGCCTGCTTGCCTGCAGCCCATGTCAACATGAGCAACCTGGCCTTGTACCGTGGCATCTACACTGAGGAGCGCTTCCAGCAGCTTTATGGGACGCCCCCAGAGCCAGAGGGCAGCCTGGCAGGGATGCTGAAGGGCAAGCTGGCCCAGGGGTGCCGCTGCTCCAGGGCTGCAGCCTTGCACTTGCTCCGAAGCAGGCTTCCCATTGCAAGCTGGCTGCCCAAGTACCAGCCTAGGAAGTGGCTCCTGGGGGACGTGGTGGCAGGGCTGACCGTGGGCATTGTGCACATCCCACAAGGTGAGTTTGTGTGTGAGAGAGCGTGTGTAGGGAACGCTGCTGAACTGAACGTCATTGGTGATCCTGGAAGACATAGCACAGCAGCCAGAGGCTGAAGTGAAGCCTCTTCCTTTTCTGCACAGACGTTTGTTGCAGAACATACGGCGGTGGTGGGCATTCTTCCCTTCCAGAAGTATCCAAGGAGATGGGGCGGTGGTAGAGATGAGTCGCTTTGGGAGGGTGCAAACCTGGGCACCATCATCCTTTCTCCTTTCTCTGTCATCTCCCCTTCCCCATGAAAGTCTCCAAGGATTTCTGATCTTTACTGGTGTGGATCCTCCTCCTCCTCCTTCTCCTCTCAAGTCCTACCTAATTTCTTCTCCTCACCTGCAAGATCTTCAAAGATCCTTCACCCTGGAGGTTCTGCTTGCTGACTTGATGCCCCTGCTCTCTATGCAATTGTTAAGCGTTTCTGTTTCCCAAGCTATCCCTAAACCTTCCAGGGGATTTACTCTCAGTGCCCCTTATGCTTTACTCTCAGTCTCCCTTATATTTTTGTCTGCTCCCTTGCACACACACCAGAAGAGTACTGACCTCTTATCCACTTCCTCAAGCCCTCTCCCCGGTTCACATACTTTTAAAAAAATCTGTGACCAGCTTTGCATCTTCCTTGTTTGAACAACAAGTCTTTTGTTTTCTGGTTTTAGTCTGGGATTTCTAAGGCTGCGCAGTCCTGTGCACACTTACCTGGGGAGTGAGCCCCATCCACTGGAGCTGGCTCTGAAGTAAACACGCAAGGGTGGAGGGCTGGCAGCCTGTCTTGCTTCAGGAGCTGTTTCTCACTAATCTCTGAGGCTGTGGCTGTGTGGTGGAATGGCAGGGGGGTGGGAGTCAACTCCTGGATGTCTTTCCGCCCTGGAGGCCCCAGGTTGGACTCATGCCCTGCCTGTCCTTGTTAAGGTGGCGCTTCCCTTTCCTCCAGCGGCAGCCCAGGCGTAAGCAGCTGGGGTTAATGGAGCATGCATCAAGGGGTTTCTGGTCAGGGCTGTTCCTCCTCCAGATTTTGACAGTGGAAAAGAAGGAAGGTACAAAGAGCATTGGAGGGAATGATTTCAAAAATGTACGTAGATTTGTTTGACAGCCTATTTTCTTGCTGAGAGGTGGCATTTTCAAAATTCTATTCCTTCTAAAAATTAATTCTGAGGGGTGGCTGTGTTTGTGTCAAGACCCTGACAACAAAACAGTCACGTGACACCTCAAAGACTTGGCAGATTTATTGTACAGTAGTGCAAAGCTTTTGTGGATTGGAGCCCAGCTCACCAGAGGGATGACATGCAGACATGCTTGTCACTCATGCTGCTGACTAGGAAAGTGAATCCTAGTGCATGAACCCTTCTGGACTGAGCACACGCTATTGAGCATTCATCCCGATTTGTTTGCAAGGGGGTCAGATGATGTTGTGCCATAGCAAGGGTTATCACACACTTTCCAGTTGTTCCTTATTGCAAAAAGTCTGTTCCTTTGGGGGAGTGGGCTTGTTGCACAAAATTTCCTAATCAGCTGTAATTGTGCAGCCTGAGTGGCACTCCCTCAGAATTCCTAATTTCATAAATGTGCTAGCGGCAGTGTGAGATATGGGATTGTTTCTGGACTGGATTTTCGGGTGGGATACAATCACATGCTAGCAAATTCGGGTTGCACAAGTATAGTTGATTGGTGAGAAAATACACTGGAAACAAATCAGAATGGATGCTGATTGTCATCTAATCTCCTGCAGACAAATCAGGATAAAAGCTCAGTAAACAGACCACCTGAAAGCGTGCATTCCCATATCCTTCCTGCAAAGTACTGACAGTCTGGAGGTGCTCTGAGAGGGAGGGTTGGGTTTACATGTTAGTGAGGCAGACACGCATCACATATGCTCAAAGAGAGTTGGACTCTGGGTTCCAACAAACCCTGAGAGGGCCCCTGACCCTTTCAAGGATAAAGGTAAAGGTAAAGGGACCCCTGACCATTAGGTCCAGTCGTGGCCGACTCTGGGGTTGCGGCGCTCATCTCGCTTTACTGGCCAAGGGAGCCGGCGTACAGCTTCCGGGTCATGTGGCCAGCATGACTAAGCCGCTTCTGGAGAACCAGAGCAGCGCACGGAAACTCCGTTTACCTTCCCGCCAGAGCGGTACCTATTTATCTACTTGCACTTTGACGTGCTTTCGAACTGCTAGGTTGGCAGGAGCAGGGACCAAGCAACAGGAGCTCACCCCGTCGCGGGGATTCGAACCGCCGACCTTCTGATCAGCAAGTCCTAGGCTCTGTGGTTTAACCCACAGCGCCACCCGCGTCCCCTTTCAAGGATACCATCCCACTAATTCTGGGGTAGATCCTACATTACTTGAATAGCATCATTACCACTTCCATGTGGCTACTGAGCGGAGGAGCAGGAGCATATGGCACGATCACTTCCCATTGTCAGTTCTAGTGGTTCTTAGGCACCAGTGACATTGTCAGTCCTTCAGCAGGGGAAGCGGGGCCTATCAGTTACAGGCTGTGCTTCCGAAAGTTAGAACTCTTGTCCCAGCCGCTTGTTTACACTTGGGCTCCCAGCCGGTGGGGATTTTGTATAGCTCGTTCTGTTTGTTCTTCCTGCAGGAATGGCCTTTGCTCTGCTCACCTCAGTAGCACCAGTCTATGGGCTCTACACTTCATTCTTCCCTGCCCTGCTGTACATGCTGTTTGGTACGGGGCGCCATGTGTCCACAGGTAAGTGTGCTGTGTGGCTGAGTCAGGATGCAGTCGCCATAGACGGGCACCTGGGGCACTGCTCTTGGGCTCCACGGCTTAACGTCCTCCGGGCAGATCTATTATTATTATTGTGATTTCTTTATATAATTTATGAGCCCTGACCCTATGAACTATCTTGAAGTGATTTCACAATACAGTAAATATATACATATATCCATACATTAAAAAGTTAAAGCAATTGCATATATAAAAACAAATTGAAACCTAGTTCAGATAACATTTGAGATAAAGTTCAGATAACATTTGAGATAAAGCCTTGTTGAAAGAGGAAAGGCAGACACAAAAAAGGCAACCAAGATTGCAGTTATATCTGCACCAGTATAATACTACTGATACTAATACTATAAATAATGGATTATATACAATGTTAGTCATACTCAGAGTAGACTCATTCAAATTAATGGACACAGTTAAACTAGGCCCATGCATTCCAATGGGTCTGCTCTGAGTAGAACTTTGCTGAATACAATTAAATGTGCTTCAGATTTAAAGAAGTGGCCAAGCCAAATAAGGAGAGGAAGAAGGCTAAGGACAGGATAACTTGAGGAAATAATTTCTGCCCTGTCTGATTTCTCTCTCTGTGTATGAAAATGTGCATGTGTGCACTATAATATATTACACACATAACAAACCCATACATGCCGGTTTCCAAGATCCTGTCACACAATGCAGTGGTTATGCAGATGAAGAGAGGGCCAGCCCTGCTTCTTAACAACTGGGGCTGCCAGGGTGGCATCCCTGAAGGCAAAGCGGGTTCTCCTTCATGGAGAGCACGTGTTGCGGTGGGGGCCGCCAGAACACTCCAAAGTTGGGGGGCGGGCTAATTGATCGTTGGCCACTGATGCGATTGGGGCTTCCCTTGTTGTTGGGAAGAAGTTAATGTTGCCATTTATTGATTGACAGCCAGAAATAGTAAAACTCCTTGCACGAGGCTAGGGCTTCCTCTTTTCGCCCGTGCATCGAATTGCCCGTCCCTCCCTCCCTAGAATAGGGTTGTTCGCTTTGACCTTGCTATGCCTGTCATGGGGTCGTCTGCTTTGGAGCGGAGGCCTGGTAGGAATTTTGTCCATCTGGCTGATTGGCTGGGGCCATTTGGTTTTTGCCTACTGCGTAGCAAATCGTCACAACTTGTAAGGTTCGCGGTTAGGCATTGGTTTATGGTTTGGTTGGTTGAGGGGCATGGATTGGCTGTGCCTGCCCCTCTAATGCTGCTGCTGCAAAGGATTCCGTTAAAGGAATTGGGAGCTAACTCTTGCTTGTCCACTCTGTCAAGGGGGCTCGGGCCATAGCAATGAGCTCCTGGTTGCATTTGGGGTGAGGGCAGGTTCCCTGCTCCGCGTAACCCCCAAGTGTATTCCCCCATTCTGACTTTCGCATCGTGCGGAATGTCAGTCTGTCCCCCATGGTGGGGGCAGATAGTCGCAACCAATGCCTACGCAACCACTCATAAATTTGTATTTTAATAAAGTTGTGGCCAAAATTATGCCAAAAATCTTAAACAAAAACTTCTGTGTGATGTGTGAGTTATTGGGGTGGACCTGGGGACCTTGACACGCAACGTTTTACTGTCTCCGCTCCAGTATAAGTGAATGGTCACTATTCACTTTTGCAAAGGAAAATAAATGTGCTGCCTTTGGAGATCTTGTGGTAGTGAGGACAAAACTTCACCCTTGATTCTTGGACCAGTCCTCTCTCACATCAATCCTGTAGAGTAGCTTTCATCAACTTGCCCTCCAGATATACAATTCCTTTTCATCACACATGCACACACTTCCAGGCCACCTGTTATGACAGTGGCTGCATTGCTTGTTCATAATAGTGGTAGTACATTTAAATTGGGCAATTTATAAATATGAATTTATAAATAATGAATTTCAAATGTTCCAGATATACACCCATATTTTTCCGTCTATAAGACATCCCTATGTATAAGATGCCCCTTATTTTTGGGGACTTGGATTTAAGAAAATGGGGGGGGGGATCTATCTGTATATAAGATGCCCCCCAATTTTGGACACTGTTTTTTAGGGAAAAAAACCTAGTCTTATACATGGAAAAAAACGGTATATTCTGCAGCATTTGAAATGTAAGAATCCCCCTCAAGCTGTGTTTGCTCTTAAATCTCACATAGTGGTGCACTGGACTGAAAATTGAGTTTGACTCTACTAGCATGCCACGTGGGCGGGGGGGGGGGGGAGAGATCCTTCCACTGCCATAAAGCTTACTGTGTGGTCTTTGTCATTGTTTGTCAACCTATTCTGTTCCACCCATCCAAGACCTGAAGGCTGCAAATGGAGATTTTTCAGCTTTCTGAATGTAGAGAGAGATCCAGTGTATTGTTCAGGTGGAAAGTAGGAATGGGTGGCTCTGCTGCTGCCAGGATCATGAATGAATGCCACAATGCCATGTAACTGAGGTTGCTATTTTTGGGTGGGATTCAGTTACATACTGGCAGTTATAACTGATTTGGAAGTATTTGTGCAACAAACCTGCTTCCACAAAAGAGCAGGCGATGGGAAATGCACTGCGATAACACTTGCTTTGATGCAATGGCATCCAACTGCCCCGTGAACAAATCAGAATGAATGCTCACTAAGTAGCCAATGTTGTCCAGCCTCCCTGCAAACAAATCAGGATGAATGCTGAATAAACAGGACACCTGGAAGCACCCCCAGTATACTGCTGAGGGGAAAATAGGAATGGGTGGTCCTGAGTGCCATGGTGTCATTCTCGCCCAGGATGGGACATGCAGAGATTTCATTCGTTCCTCTCTTCCTGCTCTCCAAAGGCACCTTTGCTGTGGTCAGTCTGATGACGGGCTCCGTGGTGGAGCGTTTGGTTCCTGAGCCCCTGCAGTCCAATGGCACTATCCCTGCAGAAGCAGCTTTGATGGAGGCGCAGCGCATTGGTGTGGCGGCCGCTATGGCCTTCCTTGTAGGGCTGCTCATGGTGAGTCAAAGGGAGATGCTGGGGCAAAAGGGCTCCTTTGGGAAGGCTGAGCACATCACAAAGGGGCCAGAGCCTTGGAACAGTGCTATGGCTGTTGTCCTGGGAGGATTCTTGGGCTGCCCATGGCTAATAAGAAGGGCTGATAAACTAGGGGTTGATGAACATGGAGGCTTCAGTCTTAGCTATAGAATCATAGAATTGTAGAGGTGGAAGCGACCCTGAGGGTCATCCAGTCCAAACCTCTGCAATGCAGGAACCCTTTGCCCAATGTGGGGCTCAAACCCACGATCCTGAGATTAAGAGTCTCCTGCTCTCCTGACTGAGCTATCCCAGCTCTCTTGGCTAATAGCTATTCTTATATCTCTCCTTCAGCAAGCTCACTTGATCCCCGCCCCACCGAAACCCTTTAAAATCCTTTTTAAAAATCCAGTATTTGTCTAATCCCTTTGAAGAGCCATCTGTTCTAAAGTCCATCACCACCTCTTGTGGCAATGAATTCCATGCTAATTGTTTATTGTGCTGAGAACAATTTTCTTTTGTCTGTGTTGTGCTCCTGATGGCACCATGTTATATGGCCTCTGGAAAGCTTACTTGGCAGCTCCTCTGGCTTTTGAGATTTTGGTAGGCCTAGCCCACACATTTTCTGGCATACTTCCACAATGATAAGGACTAGAAACTTGCTTTCTTAAAAGAATGAAAGCTGAGGGCGCTCGCTTCTGCACCCAGCATCACAATCTGTGTTTATTCTGCCTGTCTCAGCAGACACACAATTCACGCAGCTACTGCTGCCACCTTCCCCTCTTCCCCAGACAGGGATGTTTACGCTTCACCTGGGCTTCCTTTCCACCTACCTCTCGGAGCCTGTCGTCAAGGCCTTTACCTGTGGTGCTGCTTTGCATGTGGTCGTGTCTCAACTCCAGAGCCTCCTAGGCTTGCCATTACCACGTCCCACTGGCTGCTTCGCCATCTTCAAGGTATGTGGATCCACATTCAGGGGGTGGGGGGTGGGGGTGCAGACATCTCTGCTTATGAAGCCACCAGAAATGTAAATGCAGGAATTCTCATTCCTAGACACCTGCTCCTGGATGCAATCCATAAGATATTTTGTTCCCCTGAGCTAATATGAGTGTCCTTGTTTTCTTCACTCTCTCTCACTCCATGGTGCTTTCAGCAGTTTGAGTGGGGCAAAGGGGGCGCTGCCCCACCAACCTCAGCCTGGCTTCAGCCAGCTCCTCACTTACCTGCCTTCTTGCAACCATTCTAGAGTGTGTCACTGGCTGCCAGTTTAGTTCCAGTGCTGCCCTTGCAGAGGGAGGAGAAGACTGGGGACAAAGCTAGAATTAGTTGACTTATGGTTGGCCACTGTGAGGACAGAATGCTGGACTAGAGGGACAATTGGTCTCATGAGGCAAGGTGAGGTGACCAGGCAGCAGAATCCACAGGGCCAGCAGATCCCAATATAGATATTTATTCCCCCCTTTTTCTGATGTAGATCTTCCCTCACCTCTTCTTCCCTGGTGGGGAGACAGGCATTGTTTTGTGGTTCACCTCAGGGGCCAAAATACCTTGGGCCAGCCCTGATTTTGACCTACATTATTGTGGCTTTGTCACTGTCTCTGGCTCCACCTGCTGTTGGTCTTCCTGCCACTGGCCCTGCCAATTCCACCAGTGGTTTGCTGAAATAGGCTGCCGATGGGTTTTGATAGCTGCTAGAAGGTTCCAATAAGCCTAGCTGCTTCCTCCTCGCAGGCTGCTAAAAGCATTCCAGTCCACCCCTCGGACAGAAGACCTGGCTGCCCTTTGTGAATGCCACGCCAGATGTCCGTGTTTCTGCATTTCCCCCTAGACACTGGCATCTGTTGCGGAAGCCTTGCCCTTAAGCAACACAGCGGAACTGCTCATCTCAGGCTTCTGCTTGGCTGTGTTGGTGCCCATCAAAGAGATCAACAACCGCTACAGGAGTCGGCTGTGGGTCCCCATCCCGGGAGAGATCATCATGGTACGTCAAGGCTGTCTTCTGTCCTACAGACAGCTGGTGACTCCCTGCAAAGGAAAGTCACATTTTAACACTTACAAAGAATGTAAATCCAGCTAATTTGCTCATACTTCCTTTGTGTATTTCTTCTTCCAAGTCTGAGGTCATCAAAAGATTTGGATGGGTGGGTAGAGCAGGGATTGAAGAGTGGTGAAGAATAAAGTGTAGGCATGGAAAGGCATGGATGCTGGAGATAGGTGGGGGGGGGAGATATAATTGGGGGGGGCAGGAGCTGAGCAGGGCACTGTGGATGAAGGACTAAATTAGATCTGTCATTAAATGCATATTTTAATTCAACATGCACATTTTTTAAAAGAAAATACAAATAGTAGTCAATGGAAGAGGTGACCGATAATTATTCAGATTGTAGCCAGCGAGTTCAAATCTTTCATTCTATTCTGTGGTGCTGAAGAAAATACTTCTTCATAGTGATTATATGCTTTGGGAGAAAATTTCCATCAGGACCACAGCAGAAGAGGATAGGCTTAAACAGGCCTTCCCCACCTGCTGCAATCCATGGTAATTATCCCCACCCCAGCTGTAGATATTTGAATTTAAGCAAACAAAACAAAATATGTAGGAAGATGCTCTTTAGCATCCTGTTTAGTTTTGCCCTAATTCTGTGGCCCTTGGAATGACTCTTCAGAATCATTTTTATACTTTTGGTGGTCATTGCCAGTGTATTCAAAAGCTTTTTTTTCACAGCCATGAGGGCTAAAAACTTGGTTTTTAATTGACAGAGGAGGTTTTCACAATGCATCATTCTGTCAGACAGTAGTTGTCTTGCAATAAATAAGGAACCACACAGAGTCAAAATGCAGAGTCATAGATTCACAGTAAAGGCAGAAAAACTTTACTGAGGCAAACAAACAAACTTTATTAAAGCACTGTGCAAGCGAAAGTGAGCAAAGTAAGTCAAAGTTACATAGTCAAAACAATATTTGCATAAGAAGTGAACCTGCTAGAATTTTCCAGCACTTTCCTGCTTCTGCTCTCAAAGACCTTAGTCACTATGACACATTCTGATATTAAATACGGTACCATGTTACTTGCTTGTGCAACACATTGAGTTACAAAATATGCAAAACCTGGGCCAATGTAGTTCAGTCAGATAGCTAAAAAGGGATTTCAGCATACATGTTCCAAACTGGCCTGACCTTCTGTTTTCTTACCTGTACCAGGATAATAATCCCATGACTAGTCCTAACCCCGCTGGGTATAGAAAATCCCCCCTTGCTAATTCACTCAGACCTTAATTCTTGCAATATTTGGAGACTTTTGACAAACGTGAGATGTCCCTTCACAGTGAAGTATATCTGAAATACATGAGGATACACTTTGTGGGGATTTAATATTTGGAGCACCTAGCGGGACAGCGGCCATAGCAGAAGTTCTTAAAGGCAAATGAGGAGGTTGTTTTTAAAAGCCACACAGCTTACAGGCCTTTGGACTGACGCTGGGTCTGTCTGTCATTTTTTGGCAGGTACTGCTGGCTACTGGGATCTGTTTTGCTTCCTCCCTAAACACTCACTATAAGGTGCAAGTTGTTGGACACCTCCCAGCAGGGTAAGACCCCCTTTCTCTCTCTCTCTGTCCTCCCCATTCTCTATGCCGGCTGAGGGTCAAGTCACCACTGCCCTGTTGGCATGGCAGCAGAAGTGCGGCTTCCAAACTCGGCCTGACCCTGGTTGTTGGGGAAGGGCAGGGCAGGGCATGGTCTCTGTCCCCGGGGCACACGGTGACTCCCATTCCCCCATTCTTTCATGCAGGTTCCCACAGCCCCAGCTCCCAGCCCTGCATCTGCTGCCCCAACTGCTGGGTGACACGGTGGCCCTCACTTTTGTGGCCTACGCCATCTCGGTGTCATTGGCCATGATCTACGCTGAGAAGCACCACTATGCCATTGACCCCAACCAGGTGTGTGTCCAGCCTGGAGAGCTCAGGGTCCCCTCAGGGTGGGGAGGCAGAACCTGGACACGTTCAGTCATGGATACTGTTCCCTTTGCTTGCCAAGCCGCCAGACTCCCTAGCGCCTCCTGTTGCGTGGAAACAGAGTGCTGGGTTAGATGGGCCTTTGGGTCTGATCCAGAAGGGCCTTCTTATGTTCCTGTGACCCTCCAGCTTAAAAATTGTCTTTGTTTGTAGTGGAGACTCAGCTTGAGAGTTCTTCATTTCTTGCTGGAGGCCAGGGATAATGAACCCCTGGTCTTCCAGATGAACTACAGCACCTATCATCCCTGACCATTGACTGTGCTGATAGGAGTAGGAGTCCCAACAACATTTGGGGAGCCACTGGTTCCCTATCCCTGCTCTGGATACACCCGCCCACTGCTTGCTTCAAGTTCAGCCGGCTAAGACCCTGCTCTCACTTTGCCTTCCTCTGCCCCCCTACAGGAACTGCTGGCTCATGGCCTCTCAAACCTGGTCTCCTCCCTGTTCACCTGTTTCCCCAGTTCAGCCACGCTGGCTACAACCAACATCTTGGAAAGTGCTGGTGGACGCACACAGGTATAAGGCTGATGTTTTGGGAGCGCTTTGGAGAGAGGTGGAGAACCTACGCTCCTCTGGATGGACTCCAGCTCCCATCATCTCTGACCATTGGCCATGCTGGTTAGGGCAGATGGAAGTTCACCAGCATCTAGAGAGTCACAGGATCCCCATCCTTGGGCTACAAACGGACTTTCTTACCACCATCCCACTACATTTACATTTGTTGCTTGGAAATGGCAGGGGGCAAAGGGCTGGCTTCTCTAGAAAGAAAAGTGGAAGGCAAGACTGTTTCCAGCAACAGTGGGAAGGATAGGGTTAGCCCAGTTGCTGGTTCCAAAGCATTGTCAGCCACAGTGGTCCATTGGGATGAAAGCACCCTTTTTCCCTGATAGGGCTCCTTTGCCTTTTATAACTACACAGCAAGCAGATATGGATTTGCCTGCTGCTAAATGAGACTTTTCCAGACTAAATAATAGTAACATATGCTCCAACATTTCTCCGATGAAAATAGGGGCGTCCTATTCAATGAGGAGGAGGAGGAAGATAACTATTATTTATACCCCACCAATCTGACTGGGCAACTTCCAACTTATATAAAAACATAATAAAATATTAAACATTTTTTTTTAAAAAAACTTCCTTATATAGAGCTAGCTTCAGATGTCTACTAAAAGTTTTATAGTTTCTTATCTCCTGGGCTTGGGGATTGCATAACTCCATACCCTCCAACATTTCTCCAATGAAAACAGGGACATCCTAAGGAAAAGCAGAACATTCTGGGATCAAATCAGAAACCAGGACGGCTTCTGCAAATCTAGGACTGTCCCTGGAAAATAGGGACACTTGGAGGGTCTGTAATCATTAACAAATGTATTTTGTGAGCTGGAGGTTTAAACTAGGATAAAGTGTGCATAAAAATGCACACATTAGTGAAAATGGTGTATGAAATGCAATATATAAGGGGAAATTGTGTTGCAAAATTGTGTGTATTAGGCAAAATTGCATACAAAATCATGTATATCAGAAGAAATCGCATGAAAATTTTGGTGAATTTTCATGAAGACTTTTTTTTTTAAATTGCAAACAGATGTGGAAATTTAGAGAACTGAACTTAAATGGGGAATTCCTATTCATTATGCTCATGTATCCAAGGCTCACCTGGGTAGCTGGAGGTCCACTCCAGTGCTCATCATTATGGGGAATACAGGTGTTTATTTGGTACCACTGGTGTTTTCTACTTTACTGGCGTTGTGCTATACTAAGGCAGAACAATGTCCCTTGGTTGCCAGGGGACTTTAATGTCCCTTCCGTTATCTTGGCTGCAACTAACCAGCCTTCCTTGCCCACAGCTCTCTGGCCTCTTCACCAGTGCTGTTGTCCTGGTGGTCTTGCTATGGATTGGACCTCTCTTCTACTACTTACCGAAGGTGAGCTAGTTGATACTACCGTATTTTTCGCACCATAGGGCGCACCGGACCATAGGGCGCACCCAGTTTTTAGGGGGGGAAATCAAGGAAAAAAATATTTTCCCCCCCAGCCCCAAAGAGCAGCGTACAGGCTGCACACAACCTCTCCCTGCCAGAGGGGTTGCGCGCAGCTATGGAACAAGCCAAGGCAGCGAGCGGGATGGATCTCGCTTGCTGTTTTGGCTTCCTCTTTAGCCCCGTGCAGCCTCTACCTCCTGGGAGAGGCTGCGTGAGGCTAAAGAATCCATAGCCCCGTGCAGCCTCTCCTTGCCGAAGGGGTTGCGCACAGCTATGGAAGAAGGCAAGGCAGCGAGCGGGATGGATCCCGCTAGCTGTTTTGGCTTCCCCTTTAGCCCCGTGCAGCCTCTCCTTGCCGGGAGACACTGCGCAGGGCTAAAGAAGCCATAGCCCCGTGCAGCCTCTCCCTGCCGGAGGGGTTGTGCGCGGCTATGGCACAAGCCTGCATTCACTCCATAGGATGCACACACATTCCCCCTCAATTTTTGGAGGGGAAAAACTGCGTCCAATAGAGCGAAAAATACGGTATGTGTTGGGGGAAGGATAGGGGTTTATTCTAAGGGTAGCTCGTTATGCTCAGCCAACCCTGATACAAAATTAAGTCATGTGCTCTAGGCATCATTGATATATCTTGGTACCATATTTTACACAAATTCTGGGTCCCCTGGGCATCTTCATTTACTTGCTGTTAGCACAAAGGCTTGACTCACATGCCATATATTATAAGCACATCTCCCGTCAAACAATCCGGGGAACTGTATTTAAAGGGTGCTGGGAATTGTAGTTCTGTGAGAGGTAAACTACATTTCCCAGCTGTATTGTTTTGTTTGGTGTTCGGAGGAGACATGCTTTAGACGTACGGTGTGTGCAGTCATACACTCTTGCTACACATTTTGTTTCCATGCCAGCTGTTCAGCCTGGAATTTACCTCCTTAGTTTTTATAGACAATCTGGTGGCTATAAGTCCTTGTTGCCAACCCATTTCTTCCCACTGATCTCTGCAAAATGGTAATGTACACTTGCAGCACCAGCCTGCCCAATGTGGACTAAGAGCATGCTATGGAAACTGTTCAATGCTATTTGGCCTGTACAGTGGACATTTGGGTTGCAAACGTGATCTGTGCAGGATGCACGTTTGAAATCTGCAGCATTTGCAACCCACAGCGGCACGTCTGCGTACGCGGGGGTTGCGATTCAGCACTTCTGCGCATGTGCAAAGCATGATTTAGCGCTTCTGTGCATGCACGACTGCCGAAACCCGAAAGTAACCCGTTCTGGTACTTCCGGGTTTCGGTGTCTCTGTAACCTGAAAAAATGCAACCTGAAGCGTCTGAAACCCGAGGTATGACTGTAATGAGAAACTTCTTCCCTGCACCTTCTGCCTCCTGTTCTGTGTGACTGCTCCTTAACTGTTTTATCAGTTCTTGGTGAGCTAAAACTATTTCACAATAAAAACATAAGAAAGGAAACATAAGATAGGAAACTGGTAATTAAAGCTCTCCCCCCCCCCCCAGCAAAGGGAACAGGAATTAGGACTTTATTTTTTAAACAGTCAAATGTTATGTAAATGTCATTAATTAAATTATTATATATACCGTATTTTTCGCCCCAAATGGCACACCGGCCCATAGGGCGCACCTAGTTTTTTGGGGGGGGAAATAAAAAAAAAAAATTTATTTCCCCCCCAGGCGTGGGGCTGGGGCAGGGGAAGCCTGAGCTTCCCCCGACCCCAGCCCCCAGAACAGGCTGCTATCCGCAAGCCGTGGGAAGCCCGAAGCCTGGGGGGCGCTGAGCTCAGCGCCCCCCAGGCTTCTGGGTGCAGGCAGCTGTCCACAAGAGGTGGGAGAGCTGTGCGACTTCGCGCAGCTCTCCCACGGCTTGCGGATAGCTTCCTGAAGCATGGAGAGCAAGAGGGGTCGGTGTGCACCGACCCCTCTCGCTCTACAGGCTTCAGCGAAAGCCTGCATTCGCCCCATAGGACGTACACACATTTCACCTTCATTTTTGGAGGGGGAAAAGTGCGTCCTAAAGGGCAAAAAATACGGTACTGAAGGACCAGTTAAGGAGGTCAGCAGTGCTGCATCCCTCCTGAACAGCAAGCAGGCCCAGGGTAGGAGGAGAAAGCTTCTAATGAAAGTTGTAACGGGGCTTTACTGAACTGAATTTTAATTCTGTTTTGAACTGATCACAGAAAAACAGTGCCTCAGTGGTGTTCAAGAGCCGTGGTATGGAAGTGGGACAGTGTGTTAAAGAGGCCCCTCATTTCACGCCTCTTCTCTCTCTAATGTCTAGGCTGTCCTGGCCTGCATCAATGTCACCAGCCTTCGGCAGATGTTTCTGCAGTTCCAGGACCTGCCCGAGCTGTGGAGGATCAGCCCCATTGACTTCGTAAGCCATGACAGCATCTGAGAATGGACCAGTTTCTAATCTAGCAGTTGGAAATTAAGAACTGAATATGTTCCTCCCCTATCAAAAATGTTTACATTGCTACCAGGCTTTTGCAATTGGAGTGGCTAGGTCCACAGTTCTCAGTAATGGCCTATAGTAGGGATGAAGAATCTTTCTTTCTCCTCCACCCATATTTTGTTGAACTACAACTCCCATCATCCCTGACCATTGGTCATACAGACTGGGGCTGATGGGAGTTGAAGTCCAGCAACATCTGGAGGGCCACAGGTTAGTCACCCCGTCATATTGGCAGAGCCTGTGGCCCCCATCATGCCAAACAGCCATGGCACTGGGGAGCATAATCTGAAGGCCATACGAGCCTGTCTGTTACCTCTCACAGTGAACTGGTGTGAAACTGCCTTGTGAAAGGGTCCAGTCCTTAGCCATTGTAGCTCCAGTTTTCTGAGAGGTCCTCCTGGCCTACTGTAATAGTTCCTTGCATTAGGCCAGTTTCCACCCAGACTTCACCAAGCCTGCCAGAAGAGTGTGCTTATGTGAATCAGACCTGAGTCAGCAGAGGGCAAGAGGGGAGGCTGAGCCAGTGAAGGACTGAACAGCAGGAGTTCCACGCTAAGTGACAAAGCTGGTAGTCAAAGCTGAGCAGTGCTGGTTGCGCCTCAGATCTGTATCCTCAGGTGCTCAGCTGCTCTCCTCTCAGGATTCCTTGTGATTCTATCCCACCCTTTCTCATCCATTGCAGACGTTGTGGGTGGTCACGTGGCTTTCTGTGGTTGTGCTCAACGTGGACCTTGGCTTGGCGGTGGGAGTTGTATTCTCCATGATGACTGTTGTTTGCCGCACACAGAGGTATTTGCTTGCCTGTCCTCTTCCTCTACTTTCTCCTCTTGTCGACTGTTAGATCACGCCCAGCTGCTAGGATTAGGTCCCCTAGTTGGGATTGTGGGGGGAGCCTGCAAGGCTATAAGATTAGGGGGAGGAGCTTCTTTCTGTTGAGGGCTGCATTGCTAGTGGTGGGCAGATTTCATACCATTCCTGCCCCCTCACTTGCTACCCCATCTCTCCCTCTCCACATCTCTCTGCTGGGGGCCACATGGGGAAGGGCTATGGCTCAGTGATAGGGCATCTTCTTTGCATGCAAAAGGTCCCAGATTCAGTCCTCAGCATCTTCAGGTAGGACAGGGAAATACTTCCTATCTGACACCCTGGAGAGCTTCTGCAAGCCATTGTAGGCCAGGATGAGGAGCCTTCGATCCGCCAGATGTTGCTGAACTACAACTCCCATCATCCCTTGCCATCTGCAGCTGATAGGAACTGCAGTTCGTCCACATCTGAAGTGCCTGAGATTCCTCACCCATAGTGTAGACTTCTGAGCTAGTGTTGTCCCTCCCAGAAACTGGAGCAGTACTAGCGCGGAGGGGGAACTGCAATGTGGGCTTCTGCCACGTGGCCTGAGGCTCCTCACATTATCCTGGTGGTGCACGACTGAGCCGTGTCACAGCAGCTCCCATGCAGCAAAGGTCCCACGAGAAGGAGCCTGCGCTGGGGGCTGAGAGGGAGCCTATGGTTCCCTACAACCTTCCGCCTCCAACCATGTTTGCTGTATGTTGGAGGATCTGTGTCCAGATAATTGCCCATTTGCCCTTCATGTCGCTTTGTCATTCTTACAGGGCTGAGTGCTCAGTTCTGGGCAGGGCAGGGGACACAGAGATCTACAAGCCTGTCAAGTACAACAGCAAGGTAAGAGTCGTGAGGATCAAGAGGGAGCAAACAAACATAGGAACACACGCCACGTGCATGTCTGAAGCTGCAGCCCCAAAGCACCCACTGCAGGGAGCATGAATCTCAGGATTGAGATTGGTGGGGCGACTCCAGTGCCCAAGGGGGCCCAGTCCACACTAGTTGAACACACACATGCTAATCTCTTGATAGGCTATTTATAGCACAGGTGGGGCACCTCCAGAGGCAGCAGAACTACAACTCCTCTCATCCCTGAGCATAGGCCATGCTGGCTTGGGGTGAAGGGAGCTGAAGTCCAGCAATATCAGAAGGCTTCCCACCCAGGCTTTTGAAGGATCAGAACCTGCAGGTGGGTGTGAGGTGAGGACTCATCCCACTGCTTCCCCTGGAAAACCTGATTACTGTTAAATCAAAACAAACATCACTCATTTATTCCGCCGACTGAATTCAGCAGTAAACAGCAGATTTTCCCGGGGAAAGTGATGGGACAAATGAAAGCTCCAGACAAGAGGGAAACCTCTTGGACCCATGGTTTCTAGGCACAGGACAAGCAGAAGTGCGTGCGAGTTCTGAGTTTTCAGTGTTGTAGAATGGAAATTAGCCACACTGCAGAAGATGGCAATTATCCCAGGAGGATGCGGAAGGTAGCAAATGTAGCAGATGTTCCTAGGAGAGGGAGCAAGCCTCACTGTACTCAAGGGGGCCTGCCTTTGAGGTGAGATGTGTAGGGATGTGGTGGCAACTTAGGCTGTCATTCAAACCCCACTACCTGTGCATAAGCCCCATTGAATTCAGTATTTTTTGCACCATAACACTCACTTTTTTCCTCCTAAAAAGTAAGGGGAAATGTCTGTGCGTGTTATGGAGGGAATGCCTACGGGTGGCATGCCTACGGATTTTCCTCCTCTAAAAACTACGTGCGTGTTATGGTCGGGTGCGTGTTATAGAGCGAAAAATACGGTACTTCTAAGTAGGCGGGGTTAGGTCTGTGGTTTAATAAGGATCAGAAATATTTATTACAACCATTTGTGCCCCACTTTTCACCCCTTTCAGGGAACAAATCCTTCCTAGGATTAAACAATATTAAAATACATTTTTAAAACACACTATGAACATTATCAACATATAAAAAGCCACCAGGATCCTTCCCACAACTAGTCTCCAAATGAATGGCCCTGTGGCAAGGTAGTCCTGCAGTAGCAGCCCCTGGTGTCTTCTTTGCCAGGTTCCCTCTTTCTACTGGGATCCTTCCCAGAGTTTGTGGTTGATCACTCTGGTAGGGGGTGGGGGTCACTGGAGCAGGCAAAGAGACACCAAAATTCAGCGCACACACACCCCTGCCTCTTGCCTTCCATTCTACATCATTCCTAGTGAGAGGGACATGGCTTGGGCAGAGACCATGGAGGCTCCATGCCCTAATTTCACCTCTGCTGTTGCTTGTCTGAATGGAGGTGTGCCTATCCATGTGGGTGTATAAATCTCTGTTTGCCTTACATTGCCTTTGTCCACAAAGGAAGGCAGCCCTTGGGCTGAAAGAGGTTCATCACCTCTGCTTCAGCCAAAAATTTGAAAGATGATGGGGTTCGTATATTCATTTTAGGATGGGGTTAATTTTATTAACTTGGCCACCCTAGCCAGGCACAGTGATGCATCTGTACCCCATTTATCCACCCATCCCTGCTTCTTAGTGCTTTGAGATCCCAGGTGTGAAGATTATAAGCTACCAGGCTCCCATCTACTATGGGAACCGCAGCTTCTTCCGCGACACTCTGAGCCAACTTGTGGGACTAAACCAAGAAGGGGAGAAGCACGAGGACCAAGCTCCAGGCATCGAGCTCAAGATGGACATCAGCACTGTGGTAATGTGGCAACCCAGGGTGGGAGGGGGGCAGAAAAGATGGAGGGAAGTAGAGTGGAAAATTGGGAGTGGAATTCAGAATTAGCCAAGAATTAGTGCCTAAGCTTGCTTGCATTTTTCCTCTTCCTTTTGTGTGGAGACTGGTCAACTGTGAGCCTGAAGGCAGGGACATCTTCTCACTGATATTCATAAGTGTCAGGGGTTCAGGAGCAGAGGCAAGGGCAAGGGAGGAAACAGAGAGCGAGGGAGAGGAGGCAGAAGAAAAGATGAGTGATGACGACGACCCGAGATCTCCGAGTCTTTCCAGTGAATCAGAAGATTCACAGAAAGGAGCACCAGTGGCCAGGGCAAGGGGGGAGCCTAGGGGGACACCCCAGGAAGATAGAGCCAGAGGGGACTCAGAGGGGAGCAGTTGGAAATCAGGACCAGCGTCACCGCCAGAGAGCAGGGAAGAGGAAGGGCGCCAGGGATCAAGTGCTGGCAGCTCACAACAGGGGGGAGGGCACGAGTCAGGAGTGGCCACACCTCCATCGGGGAGCGAAGAAACGGTCAGACGGAAGGTGGAAGGTTGGGCGCGCGTGCCAAGTTCAAATGCACAGGAAGGTGGCGCAGTAGGCAGCCCGGAAAGGGAGCCAGGTCCTAAAGCCCGCCGAAAGGAGGGAGAAGAGTCAGGGGGGTCAGCGTCAGCGTCAGAGGAATCCCGGAAGGAAGAGACCCCGGGGGGCAGAGGGACCCAGAGAAGAACAGTCAGGCGGAAAAGGTGGAGCAAGGCTAGGATATTAAGTTGGTGTACAAGGGGCGGAGACTCAGATGGGGCTTCGCCGATCTAACCATGAGACGTAGAGTTGCACGCAGCAGCTTGAGAATGGAAACTGTAACTCAATAAAGACTTTTATTTAATGATCGCTGGCTAGCGTGATCCTCTGTGAGCTAGGATCTGGAAGCAGCTCTGACAATAAGCCACTCTGGGAACGCTTTCTCAGCTGAAGAGCAGGATAAAAATATTAGTCATAAATAACAGAATCAAGTTAACACAATTCTTGCTAGTCAGAGTGGGAGCCAATGGAGTTGGCCTCCATCCGTCTTGGGAGATAATGGAGGAGTGTGCCTTTGGGGGAGAACTCAGACTGCTGTAAGGCTGAAGCACCTGCTGTGGCTGTAGAGACTGATACAGGATAAACATGTTTTGTTGCAGCTGGGGCAGATGAAGGCGTCCATTGATGCACCATGGTGTTTCTTCTCTCTGCGCTTCTCTCAGCGGTCATTCCTCCCCTGGCCACTGCTATATCTCCATGACCTGTCTCCAGGCACTGTGGTCATCTGCAAGGGACTCCCACAGGATGGGGCTGATGTTACCAGCCTTCATGCCACGTTTGCAGACATCTTTGTAACCCAGAGTTGGCCGCCAACAGGCCTAGTGCCTGAAGCCAGCTCCCTGTAGAGCACATCCTTGGAAGACAATTCTGTACTAGATACAGACCATTTGATTCAGTAGAAGCAAAGAACTAAGCAAGTCCTGTTGAGCCACGGACCAAACTAGGTTTTGCTCTAAAGCAGAGGTTTTAAAATAAATATAAATTAAATGAACAAACCCAAGGCTGGAGATGTTTTCACTTTGTCTGGAGTTTAAATTCTTCTCACCTAAGTGGAGATTAACTGTTGTTTTTCTTCCTAGGAGAGCAATGTCTCTGTCCTGGACAAAAAGCCTGGCTCAGGTAAGCAAAGGGCAATTGCCTTCCAGTTCCTGGTAAATCTTGCTTAGTCAACATGCATTTTGAACTCTGCAAAGTGGAAAGCTGCTTAACTGCCCCTTTCCTGTATTCTGCTGAGGATAATGAATGAGTGTGTGTGTGTAAGGGACTTGCCAGGAGTGTTTTTTCCTATGGAAGGACAAGAGTTCCATTCACTTCTGGTACTCAGAATAAGTTCCTGGGTTCAGAATTCATTAGTGCTCTCTCTCTCTGTGTCTTGCACCTGGCTCTGGATAGTGGATCTTGGCGTTCTTGTAAAAATCAAATTACTTCTTGTAAGCCTTCAATCTTCCCACCTTTGAGCAAAATGCTGGGTGTTGTGTTTAGCTACACTAGACTGGTGTGACAGGAGTTGATAGGCAGGTTCTCTTCTGTGAACATAGAAAGATGCTTTACACTGAGTAAAGCATCATACTGGCCCATCAATACTGGCCCATCTGACTCAGTATTGTCAACACTGACTGTCGGCTGCTCTCCAAGGTATCAGATAGTAGTTTCTTTTCAGCCCGATCTGGAGATGCCAGAGGACTGGACATGTTGGGCTGGGTTGAAGAAAACAGTTGTGATCGTGCAGCTGCAACAGTTTCCCATATGGAAAATGAGATTTATGTCTCCCCTGTAAAAACTGGTTGGAGATGGGATTGCTTCTGAGCATGTGCAGAGCGGCACATGGCAAATTGTCATTGATGCTGCTGGGCTCTGCCTGTTGGATTCATTGCAGATTGTGGTGTGTCTACTTTGTTCTTCCAGGCGTGTCAGTACAGGCTGTCATTCTTGACTGCAGTGGAGTGTCCTTTGTGGATGCAGCTGGAGCCCATCTACTTATTCAGGTACAAAAGGACACATATGTATGCGTACAAGTAATGAGGTGGCGCACTTGCCATCAGAAAGTCTGGGTGCTGAGACAATCTGGAAGCCAAGCTCCCAGTCTAGATTGCCTGCCTTGTTTTATTTATTTCACCTGTATTCTGCTCTTCCTCCAAAGAGCTCAGGGCTTAACCTGACTGAATGTTAAATGCACTTTTTGCATTTAATGTGCAGGGTGTTTGATTGTTTTAAATGCAAACAGCATCCACCCAGGTAGTGGAGCTGTTATAATGTGGGCTAAGGAGGGAGCAACATAACCTTTCTGGCAATCCCTCCTAGTTGCATTAGGAGGAAATTATTCCATTAGTGCCAAGTCCAGTTTGACTCTTAGAGTAAGTTTCATCTGGCTGCCATGTGACTTCCCACTTAGGAAATCTTTAGAAAATTCAGTAAATGGAATGCTGCCGCCTGAGCATAGGCGTAGTCAGGATTTATGTTGGGGGGCATAGAACGAAGATATCTGTAATGCAATTGGTCAGTTAGTTAAGTATTTATTTATTTACTTGATCAGCTGCACCCCCTGCACCCACTAAGCTACGTCCATGTGCCTCAAGCAAAGGGCAAGGTGGTACCCCACCTCTGTCCTCATTCCTTGTACAGGAGTCAACCAGGCTGATAGTTCAAACTTACTGCAACATTGATGATGGAATAATATCCTCTACTCTGTCAAAGGGTAACAGGCTAGCTTAGGCAGCACAAGGTGGGCAAAAAGGCACATACAGCTCTGTCAACCAACATGTTGCCACTACTCTTTGCCTGTCAGCATTTGCTGCCTGAGGCAGCTGCCTCGCTCTGCCTAATAGTAGGGCTGGCTCTGATCTGATCAATTTGTCAGCCAATGTTGTTGGGACTACAATTCTCGGTCAGTTCAAGCACAACCCTTGTTCAAGTTAGATCTTTAAACTTACAGGTAGGTGAACAAACTGTGAGCAGCGGTGTCCCTAAGGATCTGTATTGAGTCCAGTTATTATTTATGTAACTTACCAATGAACAATTTGGAGTCAAGATTTTCCATAATGGAATCAAAAACAGTGACACAGACATGATAGATCCCAAAATGGATTACAGAGATAGTTCCCCCGCCCCGCAGTTGTGCAAATATCAGTAGCAAATTAGAAGATCACAGCATAGCACCAGGGACCTAGCTATAATCACCAAGGCAGCTTGTGGTTAAAAGGCAATGTTTGCAATTCTCTACTAATGGCTTCCTGTGCCTTGCAGGTGTGTGTAGAATGCCAAAAGGCAGGCATGCAGATACATTTGGCTTCCTGTAATGGTAAGTGAAATTAAAGGTGCCACCAGACCTCTTTATTCCCCCATTGATTTCCCGTTGGTTGTTTTTAAAGTGAAGTTGCACGTATATAAAGAAAGAATGTGTGCTATGTTGTGTTCTGACGTATCTTTATATTTCATGGTTGTTATAATATAGAAAGATTAAAATCAATATATTTAAAAGGCAGCTTGTCCCAATGCACACGTTACCCAGAAGCAAGCCTGGGCTTGCCACCAGCTGTACACTCAGGCAGGGAGCGGCCGATTGCAACCCCTGGAAAGTATTCTGAGATGTGCATCTGGTGTACTTTGTTTTCTGTAGGAGTCCTTGCACTGTCTCTTTCTCGATCAGCCACTTCAGCCGGCATGACTGAGGGCCAAACTAGAGGAGGCAACAGAGATTTGT
The DNA here is from genome assembly GCF_964106645.2 of Podarcis pityusensis. Lineage (NCBI taxonomy): Eukaryota > Metazoa > Chordata > Lepidosauria > Squamata > Lacertidae > Podarcis > Podarcis pityusensis. The sequence goes on from NC_138029.1 coordinate 6,332,769, forward strand.
GATTGGGTCTCCTGTTTTCGTTTCTCTACATTTTTGTAAAAAGCAGCAATGGGGGTACCCAATTCACATCAAAAACATAGTATGGTAGTAGCGCTCCCTATGGGAGCAAATGACATGGGGGGGGGGGGTTGTTGGGGGGAAAGTGCAGGGGAAATGGCCATTCCTGGTGCTCTAATTCTGCTCTGAATAGCTATGGGAAGGAACCAGTTTTTACAGAAATATAAAGAAATGGGAAATCCATCCACAGCTCTGTCATCATCCTGACATAGGCCACATCCATACCATGCATTTACAGCACATTGCTTCCCTCAAGGAATTTTGTGCCCTGTAGTTTACCCTTCAGAGCTGCAATTCATAGAATCGTAGAATTGTAGATCATCTAGTCCAACCCTCTGCAATGTAGGGATATGCAGCTGTCCCATATGGGGATCGGACGTGCAACCTTGACATTATCTGCACCTCACTCTGACCAACTGAGTTATCCATTCCTAGCACCATAACAAATCACCATTGCCAGAATAATTTAGGGGAAGGTTTAAAGGTTTGGTGTGGATGTGGCCAGAGTTAGGCCCTAAGACCCAAAGATCAGAAGTGCATGCTCCCCTCTTGACTTGCCACTGAATATGTGAACTGACTCAGTTGAGGAAGCCTTGCATACAAAATGAGAGGTAAATCCTGTTTGCAGTGGTTTTGAGGGGGGGGGGTGTCTTCCTCACACATGCAGGTCACCCCTCGAGGAACATGCGCCTGTAGAATCAGACCTCACCCATATCCATTTATTTCCTCCTTTCCATTTAGCTGGTGTTTTACAGACCTTGAGGTCCTGTGGCCTTCTCCATCATCTTCCCCCACAGTTGATTTTTGTCACTGTTCACGATGCGGTTTCCAACCTTCAGCAGACTATGGTAAGAGGCTGAGGGTGCAGACAGACAATAGGTGAGCCTTTGCTCTTGCTGGTTGCAATCCTGGCCCCTCTGGAACCAGCTTTGCAGCCCTGGGGAGGACAGGGCCTTACTTGGGAAATAGCTCCGTTTTCCCCAACAGCAATTGTGGGGTCATGGCTGTACCCATTGAGACTGAAAGTATAAACTCTTATCATTGAAATATTCCCAAGGGAAAAAGCTTTTTCTCAATGTCCAGCCTAGCCCTCTCTCTGGCATGGCCATTTTCTATGTGCAGGGATATTATTTTTCTATGTGGGAGCATTCCATCAATTGAACCCACACCTAAATGGACTAATCCAGACACAGATTCACCACTTCAGCTGCCAGGTGAAGGAACTGGGCCTTCCCTTGCGGGCTTCAATGGAGGTTTATTGTGGAATCAGTGCTGTCCACGTATGCAAGTTTCCCACACTATCCACATGGCCTTCCCATCATCAATACCTGTACTGTTTTTAAACATTTAATCTGGATTTTTCTCTGACTGCAGGAAATTTGTTAAGTAACAATAACCCATTATAAATCTACAGTCACCACTGGTGTGGAAGCCCATCAATGAATTCCCTGCAATAAAAATGTGTGTAGGGTGATGTTGGGGTGGGGAGTCTCTATTGCCATACACCTACAGCTATTTGCTCCTCACCTGAGCACAACCTACCCACTTTCTTTCCAGTGGCCAAAATGATATTTGTATGCCTATTTTCAACCATTTTCATGAAGGCATGTTGGAATTTCAACAACCCAGTTTACAGCAGCTATTCTCAAGATCCCGCAAAAAGATCTCATGGTGTGTGGGGGGGGGGATTACCTGGTAGTCTCTATTATCAGGCATTTAAAAATTACTGTTTCAAACAGCGAGGTCTTAGGTAAGACCTCCTTATTAGAGTATCAGTATAGCTAAAATGTCACTATTGTGCAAGACATGGGTAATAATTTTTTTAAACCCACCAAAATGGAAATGGGGCCCAGCCACCTCATCCCCCAAACACAAACCTCCATTGTGAAACATAGTAACTAAGGGCCAGGAATACTTGCTTGTATTTTTTACGTACACATGCGAAGAATCTGAAAAGGTAGTGAAGCATTGCGGGGGGGGGGGGGGGGCAGAACCAGCAGTGCAGAAACATTTCTTCAGTGAGTGCCCATGGGTGTGGGCAGGAAGCAATGGAACACTTATGAAAAGTAGAAGAAAAAATACAGAATTGTGGCAACCACAAAATGAAAAAACCACAACCCACGTCTCAGCCACCCACTTAGTAGATATTGCACCAAGGCAGATGCACACCCTTTTCAGATGAAAGTGGCTTTGGCTGGTTGACAGCTTGCTTTTCGTTTTGCAAGCTATTTGTTACGAGGTACCTCTTGTAGCCGGCTCCCTCGGCCAATAAAGCGAGACGAGCACCGCAATCCCAGAGTCGGTCACGACTGGACCTAATGGTCAGGGGTCCTTTTACCTTTACCTCTTGTAGTAACGTATAAAAAATGAGAGTTCTTTCTGGTCCCCATGCAATCCCACATATGGGCTCTGTGTCTGTGTGGAGCTGAAGCCTTCCGTAACAGGAGCAGCCAAGAGGGGGGGGTCCTCCAGCTGTTGCTGGACTACATAATTCCTGACTGTGGGACATTCTGGTAGGGGATGATAAGAGCTGTAGTCCACATCAGGACAGCACACTGGCTATCCCCGTTCTACAGAAATAGCAAGGGAGCTGGTGGTCTTTTTTCCATTCCTAAAGAGCATACACTGAGAAGTGTGTGGGTGCCTTCCCATTTCAGTCTCTTTCAATCCATGCGTTACAGGAGGGATAAGAACAGCCTCTATAAAGTCTGCTGCTCACTGCTTCACAATACCATTAATACAGCATGTTTAAGGTGTCCAAGGCACTTGACATACATTATCCCAATCCTTTCTGCAGCCATCATGCACCTATATTGCAGATAGGGGCTAAGGCAGAGAGACTAGTGAGCAAGGGTGCCTGGGAGAGTCCTGTTACACAGTATACAGCTTCATGCAGAATTCTTTCTTTTTTTCTTTCCCTGTTCAGGAAAGTATGGAGATGAAGGACCCAACCATCTGGGTGTAACTGCCTCTGTATCAAATCAATCCATGCGTACCAGGACAAGGACTAGCTGAGATCACAGAAATGCTAGAGGCAGCTGGCTGCCTTGGAAACCAACAAGGCCCTGTCTGCTATAATGGAGGGCTGTCCTATCAGGAATGGACAGAGAGACAGAAGAGAAAGGAGGCAGCAGGACAAGACAGAAGCTCCTTCTCTTGCCAAGACCTCTTTGGCCAGTTGTGGTCTGTATTCATCTACCACCACACTAAAGGAGGGTTTGATTTGCACTCAATCCTATTTGATCTCCATCTCTTCTGGGCCCTTGTCAAAAAGTTTCGATACACCAACAACAAGAGATAATTTTTTTTGTTGAAAAAACCAACACAAAAAAACTTTATTCCCTTCCCCAAATCATTTCCTTTATACAGGAAAAAAACGTTTGAAGTAATCACAGGTAAAGTCATTGCCAACAGGAAAGGGACAGTAAGCTCGTAAGATGAAAGGAAAGGAGCAGCCGCAAAACAGCAGGTGGCATCCAGCTATGTTTTACTCAAGAGTACACCCATGGAAATTTATGGATCTAACTTCATCATGTTCTTTAACTTCAGTGAGTCTGCTCTGAGCAAAGGTTAGTGGACTTCTACTCAATGTGAGTGAAAGGGCTGTGCAGCCTGGAATGAGAGGTCTCATTATAGCTGCAGCAGCCCCCACGGCTGGATGCAAACAGGACAGGAGGATGGGGAGGTTGGAAGATATTATTTCATGCAAAGGCTAACACACACACCCCGCTGCTGCTGCCACCGCCGCCACTGAAGAACTTGCTTGCCAAATCTATAGCTAGCCACCCTAAAGACTGATAAACTGCCTTTCCCTCCTCATGTGGTTGGGCAGTAAGGCAACACTGCAGGGCTGTTGGGAGAAAGTCAGAAATGGGGATGATGTTCACCTCCTGGGCAGCTTCCCTCACTGAGGAGGGTTTCTGCTTTTAGTTTTAATTCTCTTTCACATCAGTATAGTTGACTCTTCAGCCTAGTATCATGATCTGAATTCATACCGTGTGTACCAAACTAAGCATTTGCTTGTTTAGGCTGAATTAGGAACAGGCTGTAAGCTTTCCAGTAATAGTTCCAAATCAATATGTCAACATTTTGAAAATAACTCTTGCTGTATTTGAAAGTGTTGTGGGGTGGGGGAATCTGTAGGGGTTGAATCACTCCCTCGCTTAATAAATAAATAAATAAAGTGGCATGACAGCAAGAGAGAGGACCCATCTTATTTACATATCAATATGTAGGCTAAAACTAAAGGGGCTTCACCTGCCCTACTTTACATAGGGAGAGCAAGTGAAAGATTCAGTGCCTTACCTTTCAGCATGTGATTCTGCTGAATGGATAAACAGAGATGAGAGACTTGCTTCTGAGTCAACAATTGTGCTGTAAGTCCCACTATGCTCCACAGGGCTTACTTCAGTTTTGAATGGGACTTCAGCAGCCTCTGTTACAGCCAACTGACCAATCTAGCAAATGCCTTATTTGAGACCCAGTTCTATACCAATCTTTTTGAAACTGTGATCTAGCAACTCAGACATAATGCATCATCCTGGAACAAGAAGCAACCCTATAAAAAGCAAGAGGGTTAGGCTGGAGGGGGAAGGTAGGTAGAAGGAAAAAACGAAGCATCAATTCTTTACCTACTGAGGCATTTGCTTATCTGATGGTTGTGGCAGAAAAGCACAATAACACTCTCAGGAAAGCAACATGTTCCCCCTTCTGAAGAAGAGCCATTTGCTCTGGGTCTATTGACATGACCAGAGGGAACCTTTAGGTCATGGAGAGAGAGAGAGAGTTTGGAGGAAGGGGGCGCTATGGTAGTACAACAAATATATTTGAACTTCACAGCTAAATGGCAGTGATCATCAGTCCTGCTCCAACCACATTGACTCTTGCAATTTCCATATCTGTCCCCTCAGCATCACTCTCCCTGCTGCAGAAGTGCTTCAGTGCCTAGAGCTGATTGGCTAGTGCTATGATTGCCTCTCTGTCTCAACACCTCTGCAGTCAGTTGCAGATGAGCACTTCGTAGCCAGGCTGCCAGGAAGGAGTGCACATCATATGGGGAATGGGGTGGGGAAAGCGTGTCACATAACAGAGTGGTCTTAATGGCTGCTGCCTACTTGCTGTAGGACCAATCCCATGCATTGGAACTAAATATGCAGGAGAAACTAAACCCAGCCCTGCTTCATAAGCATTTCACACCCCCAAAAACAAACAGCAGCTGTAGGAAGAACAGTAATACCGATTACGCAGTTGGGACCAAGAAGGCAAAAGGAAGCAGGGTTCAGGGATATGAGGGGGAAGACATGTCAAATGGATTTTGTTTGAAATAAAAACATTGCAGTCTGTTGTACACAAGTCTGCCTTCTTCAGCATATAAAAATCCTGCCACATTAGAAAATCAGCTCCCAGCTCCCACCCCACTGTCTATGAACACAGGCCACTTCTTCTGCAGGAGTGGACAAACCTGAACTTGTCTGGAGTTTTGAGTGTGCTGTTTTATGGCCCCTGCTGTCCTCCTTTTCTGTTGCTTTGCAGCAATTTATACCTCAAAGCTTCCCCCTGGTGGCTGCTTTCCATCACTGTAGTCTTTGGCACTTCAAAATGTCCCAGGATGGCTCCAGCTTGAGGATGCGTGAGGGAAAGGAATTGGGAAGAAGGGAGCACAGATGTAAAGACTTGGCACAAAAAGTTGTGGCACTGGATAAAGTATTGTGTCTGTGTGTGGCGAGATGCAGGGGGAAGCCCAGAAAAAAATGTAGTTGCTTCCAACTAGGAAAGAAAGTAAGTTAACTTCCAGCGCTCTCAAGTATCACACCCCATCCAAGATTTTCCATTTCAGAGACGTAACAGGGCAAAACAAACACAGGAACGGGTCACATCCTCCTGACCACCAAGGCTCAGAATCAAGCAATAGCACAGTCTCTCCATCCTGCTAGAAAAGACATTTTTTTTCTTTTTAAAAAAAGTGGTCATGGCTGCCCATTTCCCCAACTGCTCTTTAAGCCTGAGGCTGCTGAGGCCACCCTGAGTTCTGGGGGTTTGGCTAGCTGACAGACAAGGCCATTTGCCTGGGGCTCTGGCCAATTGCAAGAGCAGGCTGCCTGAGATTGGTAAACCCAATTGCCTGAGGACAAAGCCAGTTGTCAGGGGTGAAGCTAAACTCATTAGCACCAGAGACTAGTTGCCGGTCATGCATTTGAAACGGTTCTTGAAGTAAAAGAAGCTCTGTTTGGTGGTCAGGCCGTTGTCACTTGAGTTGGGATAGCGGAATTTGGCATACTGCTTCTCACTGTCTGTCTTTAGCCATGGCAGCTTAATCTTTGAGGCGTGGTCCACCACCACATCGGAACAGGAACCGACATGCAGAATACCCAGGCCATCAATGAAGAATTCTGGAGAGAGAGAGAGAGGAGGAGGAGGAGGATTAGCACGGTCTTCTGGATTTTAGCCAGGAAGCCCTCATGCGGCCAAAAAACCAGCTTAGTCCAGATATGGTCACTGGTCCTAAATTATGCTCCAAGCACCCACCGCACTCACAAGGGGTCCCGAGCACATCACTTGACTTGTACACTGCATACAGTTTTCCTCCGCTGCCTTGTACAAAAGTGCCACCCCTAGCGTTAAGCCAATGCTCCTTGCCTACACATGCTAAGCACCACTTGGACTGTGCCAGCATGACTCACCGAGGTGGGCAACACGACTGAGGCGAGGGTCAAAGCCAACCTGCAGAACCTTCTCGGTGCGTGCCAGGAAGAAGTTGATCACACCATCAGTAACCACGCAGTCAGGAAAACCTTCAATGACGTGATGGTAACCCTGGCGGATGTGCAGACAATCTCCCTCTTCACCGCCAGCTTGCACGCTGATCTGCTGGCGGTATGTGGTGGTGTAGCTGGTGATCTCTCGCACTGCTCCACCCACCTGCCAGGCACAAGAGAGGACATTTGGGATGGATGCAGAGATGGAACAGAGTTTGGGCCAGACATACAAGGGACAGTCTCTACTGGCACAGATGTGTGGATTTACGCAAGAATTGGCCTTGAGCGTCTCAGACCAAATGCTGTCTCCAACAGCAGCCAGCCAGCCTGCTTCCCAGAGGTGCAAAAATGGCAACCAAAATGATCAAGGAGTAGAGCAGTTCCCCCATGGTCCCCCTCAAGAACATAGAAACAATTATGCTGGATCAGACCAAATGCTCATGCAGTCCAGCATCCTCTTCTCAACCAGATGCTATGGAAAGCCCACAAGCAAGACAGGAGCACAACAGCACTCTCCCCACTCGGCTTCTCCAGAAACCAGTATTCAGAGGCATACTGCCTGCAATGCGGGAGCATCAGTAAACACACAAATGATTTAAAACACCTGAAAATATCTAAAAACAATTCTTATACAAATGCCGACTGGGAAAGATCTATACTTAAAAAACTTGTTGAAAATAGAAGCCAACTTCAGCCTAATTTAGACTAGGTTCCTTCCTTACTGGCTCTCCCTACAAGCCTGATTTGTACTTCAGAATGTGACATGTCCCCAGCCCTGCTGCTGTCCCCACAGATCCCTTCAACTATCATGGCTGTCAAGGGGCCCCATTGTGAGCATCTTTCTCCAATTCTAGAAGCTGCATTTTGCTGCCATATTGTATAATAGGTATTAGAAGGCTTGGCTGGAGAGATGTCAGTCCGTCTCTTCAGACCAAGGATGGAGAACCTGTGGCCTTTCAGATTATCCTGGATGCCCACTCTTATTATCCTGCTGGCACAGCTGATAGGAACAACATTTTGAGGGCCACATGTTTGTCATCCATGCTTCAGATTAAAGAAATGGGGAACAGGAAAAGCAACTACAGGAAAGGCACTCACCAGATCCAGGGTAGTTTTCTCAAGGACATCTACCAGCTTCTCCACTTTGGTGCGATGTGTGAAGATGAAATCATCATCCACCCACAGAACATATTTTGTGGTCACTTGGGAAATGGCAAGGTTTCTGCCGGCAAACCAGCCCTAGAAAAGAAGGGAAAGTTCTGCAAGCACTGTTCACAACACGGCTAATGTCATTCCCCTTGCCCCAAAGTGAAACATAGCCATCTTGCTTTGCCATGAAGCATCTTACCATTTAATATCATGAGCTCAATCACTGGGCACCATACTTCTCCTTGGGCTCCAGGAACCCAAGTGTTGCTTCTCCCTCCCTGGCTAGTAAATAGTTTTTCATTCTACATTGGCAACTAGGGGATCAGGTGGTTCCCTACAGAGTCCCAGATGAGACTTGTAGGTCTCCAGTGGCTGATCCCCATACTGTTCTCTACCAACTTTCTCCAGCCCGGGGTTACCTCAGCATTGTGGCCTTATTCAGCCACTACTCCACTCCAGTCACCATGTACCACAAATACAATACTGCATCCTTGTATTCCATATTCTAGTAATTCACATTGCTACCCCAATGTTGTAATCATTAATGTGGACTAGGCTCACGTACAAGAATACATTTAAACTCTTTACTCATCCTGATTGTTAGTGTAGATACAGTTAATGTGCGATGAGGAAAGTGACAGTGGAGTTTTCCCTTCTTAGTAGGTGTCAATTAGCCCCATTCCACCCCCATCTCTACTTCAGGAGCCTGACGCCAGAGCTGGTTGCCCTTAGATAGCACATCACAATGGAACCCAGCAGAGATTCAGAAATGTGCCTGAGGCTTCCCACAGCTAGTCTCCACACCTTGCCAAAGGGCATAAAGTACTGTTCAATGTGGGTTCCCTGCACATGTTCAGGGGTCTCGCTGTCATCAGCAATGATGATGGTCACGGTGGGATAAAACTTGCGGATGCTGCTGATCAGTGTTTGCAGCTTGTCATAGCGCAAAAAGGTCTTCGTTGCTATGGTGACCAGGGCGCTGATGTCGTATTCTGCAGAGGAAACACAACACAGGAGAGGTTGGAAAGGTTCTGCTGAGGGATGGCTCAGAGGGAGTGGCTTGAGAAGCCTTGGGCAGAAATGGATATCCTTCACGGTTTCCAATGTTGAGATTAAAAGAACAGCATATCCAGCAGCTATCTGCTCATTTAGAGGACTTCTATATCGCCTTACAACAATGCTTCCAGGTTGGTTTCCAAGGAAGAAGGCACCAAAAAGACGGATAGAAATGAAACAGCGAGGGCACCAGGTGAACCACTCAGGAGAGAGAACTCCACAAGGGCGGCACCACAGCTGAACAAGCACCATGGTATCCAACTCTGTTGCAGTGGGTTCTTGGGCTACTAGAGAGCAAGAGATACCTTGAAAAGACATGCTCCTAAACACAATGCTTACTATGAACCAGGATTACTATAAACTAGTTACATGACTCCTGAGCATGGTTACCGCTGCTCTAAGCTGTTGCGCCCTTATGTTGCTATAGCACACAAATGGGGGTGGCATGCAGGTGGCAGTGATGGCATGCAGCCCTGTGCAGGGCTCCATCTGAGCTCTCCCCTCAAGGCCTGTGGTGAAAATCAGAACTTAATCCTGGAACAATTTGAGACCAAAAAAGACGAGAGAATCTCTAAGGATGTGATGAGGACAAAGACTGGGGTGGGGTAGAGTGCTGGGGAAAGGAAAGACTCTTACTTCTGATCATCCAAGTCTGAAGTTGGACACAGCAGATGGGCTCGAAGGCCAGGCCGTCCCTTGGAACATTTGTGTGCTAGACACCTCATGTGTAGTACTCACCGCCACTTTCTCCTCTACTGGAGGGTCCTGGATTGTAGAGCTTGGGCGTAGGTGCATGGCGGATGCGGATGATGAAAGATGCATGGTGCTCATCGGTAGAAAACTGCACTGGAAAACAGAGGAAGGAGCAGAACACCAGTCTAGAGCTGTAAGCACTTGAAAACGAAGCTAACACCACTGAACGTGTTTCTGGCCTGGGAGCTCTGGTGCAGTAAGCTAATTTTAGACTGAGCTTAATGTTCTTTAGATGATAATGTGCATTACTCCAAAATGTGGCAAGCTAGGCCTGCTGCACTTGAGGGTCCCTTCTGAGTGGTACTCTAGACTTCAAAGACTCTCTGCTACAAAGGCCTTTTCTGTGTGAATCACTGGCTGTGGGCTGATGTTTCTCTACCATTCACACACACATAGTACGAACTGGTACATTCTAAGGACCAAGAGTTTGAGCTGGCCAGACCCAGATTTTAAAAATCTCACCTCAGCGATGACCTTGGTGGCTGCCTTTATCCAAACCACTGTCTCTCCTCAGCACTCACCCTTCAACTATAATATGGGGATAACAGTTTAGGTCTGAAGTTTCTGTCGACAGGAGCAGCCTGTGAGTGGAGTTCTGTTTACATTATGCTCCCATCAGCAGAAAGGGGGAAAGGTGTGTTTTGCTGATCTCCCCTTTCCTCTGAAGCCCTTCTACATACTGAAAATCTGCTCTGGAAGTTTGGGGAATCTGGAGAACCAAAGGCTCCCGGATCCCTGCTATAGATACTTACCTGGGAGTGAGTCCCACTGAATTTAACTAGACATCTAAATAGACATAGATAATGCCTAGGAGTGTGTTTTAAGCCAGGGGCTGGCAAACCTCAGGCTTGCAAAATCTACTTCGCCTTTTGACTGGAACTTTGAGGTCCACCAGGCAGAGCCAGGTGCAAAATATCAGCCATCCATGAGAAGACGCTTATGCAGATTCCAGCTTGCAGAGTTTATTAATTTCCACAGTTGTCAGCCTAGCAAAATCACACATACCCTGTAGCAATCTGGCAATATCTTTCAGAAACATGGCATTTCTTCATTTTTTTAATAGCATCCTTCCTTGAGCTACTATCCTGCCCTATCCCTGGGGCCACAGGGTATTATACTATTAAACAGAACAAAAACAAAAAATAAAATGAATTTTAATTACCCCCCCCCAAACATCACTACTTACGTAACTACAGCCCCCAAATGCCTGGTCAAACTGAAAGGCACTGCATTGCCTAAAATTGTATATTTTATTGTTGTAACCCGCCCTGGGAACATATGGCAAAGAACAGGTAAGAAATCTAATCAAATCAATGAATGCATACACTAGTCAATTTTTGAGAGTGGGGAAGGCAGAATTCCAATCACAGCAACAACAGTCTCTACGCTCCCCTCCATGTATTCAGAGCACTTCACCACAGAACTGCCACAACAGGAACAGAGCTGGAAGAGACCCCAGGGTCTTCCAGTCCAATAGGATAATGCCTCACAAGCAACTTAACCTTTTGCACATTTGCCACATTTGCAAGCAATTGTGAGAACACCTGCTTGCACCTGACATGCCGACCTTCACCTTTATCTGTCCTTGTCCCCTCAAGGGCCCACAATCCTTACTTGGGGGGGAAGTGGGAACACTAGCAGCAGGAGCAGTGGGAACTGGCATTATAGTGCCATCTTTTTTGCAACCCCAAGTTCTCCCCTTGGTGAAAATGAACATTCAGCTTGAGAGCTCCTTCACCCACCCTACTTGTCCCTGCAGCCACAGGTACGTTGTTGGATCCTTGGGAAGAAAGTGGGGGTGATGAGTACTCAGTGTCTGAATTACGAGTGTAACTCTGAGGTTATGAGTGTGGCCAGGCTCAACTCCCAGGTATCTGCAAGGAGTCTGCTTCTTCCAGCATCCCAATTATTTCTCCTATATAGCAGACAGAAGGACTGGGTCTGAGGGAGTCACCTAATAGCAGAGGCACAACTTGAACTGGAGACTAGTTAGCTCTTAGCTCACATTCTTAGTGCCCATTTTAGACAGTAGCTCAAAGGATGTATCTGATACATCCTGTCAAAAAATAGGCCTACCACAAAGCCTTTGTTCATATCCCCACAATGGTTTCCATTTTGTTCATTTTTTTCTCATTTGTGCTGCCTTGTGACAAGATTTCCTTGGTTCTGTGCTGTGCCATCCTGTGCCTTTCCCCCTGTTCTCTGCAATGACACCCCAGTGCTTTGAAATGCAATGAATGCCCCTTCTGTACCCACCTGTATCTGCTGTGTTGGGATGGAAGAGTGTGTTGGTGTAGGTGACAAACTGCATTTGCCGATTGAGGTTGTCCAGTTGGGATCCTGACATGATGAGTTGCATGCCCCCCTCCCCTTCCACTTTGACCCCTTCCACTTCTGCAGCCACATCGAAAGTGCCCATAGTAGCTGTCAAGTTGACCTGTCAAAGGAAAAAAAGCAGGGTCAAGAATGAAGGAAGCCAGCTTGTGACTTTCCAACAGGGATGGGAAACAGAGATGGCCCTCTATCTTGCTTAGACTACAATTCCCATTACTCCTGGCCATCGGCCAAGCTGGCTGGGGCTGATGCGGTCTAGGGCTGTCATCTACCTGGGATTTCCTGGACACATCCGGTTTTGGGGGGCCAGCATTTGGGTGGATTTTTGCATTTTGGATTAAATGTCCAGGTTGGGGGGTGTTGTTTTTTATTTTTATGTTTTATTTTATTATTATTTTTTGTGGAGCACGCCCATGTTCAGAAGGCACTGTGCCCAGGAACAGAAGGCAGGCATCGGGTGGCCTGGAGCAGCCTGCTGGGGGTCGTGCTAGGCCTGGTGTTGTTCCTGGCCGCACTAGGCCCCGCGCTGGTCCCGGCAGTTGCCTGGCCTTGTGTGACCTTGCCGGGGCCGCTCAGCCTCCCATCGTGAGCAGGAGGCCAAAGACAGCAAAGAGAGGGGAGGGAAGAAGGGGGGAGCAGGCAGGAGAGGAAGGGGTTAGCGGCAGGGAGGGGCAAGCAAGGGAGATGCAGACTGGTGAGGGGTGCCCCGATGGTGGTGGGGTGTCTGGGTTTTTGATCCCTGGAATATGGCTACCCTAATGGAGTCTCCAAACATGTAGAGGGTCACAGGTTCCCCACCTCAGCTTTAGGATCTCTCTGGTAAAATGGTGTGCTGGGAACAGAATGGAAAACTTTATAGGATGTTCCATGAACCAAAATCTAACGAGACTGGTTTATACAGCATATTTTCTGCAGAGTACAAATTTGGTTACATGCAAATAAATTATAGGTACACAGAGCAATCCTAGATAATTTGCATGAACCTGCCGCAAGGTTTGGTTTTTTTCAATCAAGATAAGCATGGTTCTCTTGGTGGTCACACCCAGTAGTTGCTGTGACACATGAAACTTGCTTAATCCCACATCCTTTGCTACTTTCCATTGATTGTGAAAACGTTTCTGTTTTGGCAAGCTTTTTTCAAGCTGGGCAGATGGAATTTAATATGGTGACTCCTAATTAGTCCCTTTATTTTAAAATTTGTGTTTTATTGATTTTTAGTTACAAATGAATATATATATATATATATATATATATATATATATATATATATAAAATTTGTAAATGTTTGATTGCTTTAAGTTATTGTTTTTATTTTATTATATTCATTATTTATTTCAGGATTTATGAACCACTCTACATTCAGAGAATGCCCAAGCAGTGTGCCAAAGTAACATATATATTAAAAATACAGATCATAAAAGAGTCTTAAAACATAAAAACCAACTGCAGGAAAAAATACTCATTTGGAAAGCCTTGGGGAGGGGAATTAAAGTTTTCAGCAAACGTAAAAAATATAACGGTGCTGGGACTTTCTTTGCTGCTACAGGAAGAGAATTCCAGAGGACTGGAAATATCATGGCTTGCAGTACTTTGGCTGATGCCTGACTCTCTGAGGAATGTGATTGCAAAATAAGGGTAGGGCATAAATCTTTGAACAAAGAAATGAGTGTTTGCATTTCTTCAGAACTTGACATTGTGCAACAAGAAGTGGTGCCAGGAGGAAACAGCTGGAAAAGGGAGGGACAACAGGAAGACAAGAGGGCTGGGAAACACAGGAAGAGCTCAACCATACTTGGCTTTTGTCCTGCTCTTTCCAGGCCCAGGCCGTTCTTAAAAGCTCAGTGCCTGAGCATTTTTTAATTCCTTTGTTATTGTTTACCCCAGAACTTTCCCCACAAAACCTACTCTTTAGCACACACTTGGAGCAAACGTCAGTTCAGGTTTCCCGCAGATTGAAAATGCATACTGCTCAACCATGCTGATTTCAGCGGGACATCCCAAAATTACAGAAGCCTTCTGATTGGATCCCAGAATGTCCTGTGTTTTTTTGGTCTGGTGCTCTGGTGCGAACCAACTGGCTCCCATGAGAGTGGACCCAAAAACGAGTGTCCTGATTTTGACTAGTGGGATGTTGGAGGTTTTTCCACAGGGAATGCTCTGGGGGGGCGTGGGGGGGCGTGCTCAGACATGAAGCTTTAAAGCATGGACCTGTGCCTGGGAAGAAGCTGCCACATCTAGTGCAGTGCTGCTCACACCCTCCCAAGTGACACCCCCTTCACCAGCCCCACTCTGCACCCTCCGCAAATCTTTTTGCCTGGCTGGAATGAGTCCTTGTTCTCTGATAATGTTTATTGCTTTCCTGGGTGAAGAGTAAAGGGGTTTGTGTATAAACTAGCCTACTGTATAAAGATAAAATTCACATGCAATGCTCCACCCACTTTTAATAAATAATAATATAATAAAAAAAAAAATTGTGCCTTGCCCATCTGACTGGGCTGCCCCAGCCACTCTGGCCCTGCCCACCATTGGCACGGGGCCTCCAGACATTTGTGCAGAAGGGAGTGTGGCCCTTGGGCTGAAACAGGTTCCCCACCTGTATTAAAGTGATAATCAACACTTAGAATTGAATCCCAGAAACCCACCGGAAGCCCCCCAAACCGGTTGAAGAGAGGAGTCACATGCTCCAAACAACCAGCTCATAACTGCAACTGCATACAGTGGTACCATAATGTGTTCCGGAGGACTGGTTGTAAACCAAAACAGGTTGTAACCCAAGGCGCGCTTTTGCCAATGGCCCACCCCAGTTGTTTGTAATCCAAAAAAAGGGGCACGCACTTCCGGGTTTGACGTGGTTGTAATCCAAAGCGGCTGCAAACCAACGTACCACCGTAATATATAAGACAAGGAATCATCACACACAGAGAGACACAAGATCCCCCGGTGGCTTCATGGCCTCAGATTATCTAAGAACACCCAAAGAGATAACGCACACTAGCCATTTGTCAAAGAAACAGGACCAGTTTATACATTTAGCAGAATCAAGCAGTAACCATTTTTCTGGCCTGCACCATTTCAGGCTATAGGTGGGATAATATGTGCTTGAATGCATTCAAACATGCAACTTCACCTGCTGCCTCAGCGGAAAATTCAAACATGTAACTCCATGTGCAACCAGCCTTCCTTTTTGCAAGGATACAGGGATGTTAGAAACTAATCAGGCTGAGAAACCGTCACCTAATCCCTGCAATCAGATCTCTGTGTCCCAAATACCTTACCTGGTACAGAGCTCTTTCAGCTGCTTGTAGACTCAGACCTGAGGAATAAAAATGCACAAGGAGGTTAATGAATTTTTACCTTTCCCTGTTCCACAATAAGAAGTCTCTGTGCCAAGCCCACCACCTTCCACAACAGCACGGTCCCCTGTTCCCCAGACCTGCCACCCCCATAGTTGTTTCCTTCGAGGCACAAGTGGAGGGGAAGAGACTTGCCTGGGATGAGGATGGTCCGGAGGGGCCGAACTTCCACCCCTTGAACTGGATACTCTAGAGGTGAGTTGGCTCGGACAATGAGGAGCTGGTCAGATGGAGAATGGGACCTTGGAGAATGGAAAGGAAGAAGGTTTAGGGATGCCAGCCTCTGGCTTTGACAAGGTGCTCCTACATCTTTATCCATTGATATAAATATTTGTAGCCCACAATTTCATTTTAAAAACCAAAGTGGATTACAGTGATTTTAATGCAGTAGAAATCAAACAAAAATTAAAACAGATCACCAGCTGACTACTTAATTTTAAGAACTATGTGGAAGGGAAGTCCAGTAAGCACACACTCCCTCAAAGCTGTGCCTGACAAACATCTCCATTCTGTTTCAAAGGAAGACACAGGAAGTTGTTCCTTCACCTTCATTTGCTGCTTTGACTCTCAGTAGCTAGTTGGTGGCTAATTCCCACAGAAGTAAATCCCACTGAGTTCACAAGTTTCCTGCTTGGCAGGGGGTTGGACTCGATGGCCCTGGTGGTCTCTTCCAACTCTATGATTCTATGAAGTCTTCCACATGAGATTGCTTAGGATTGCAGCTGCCCAGAGTGAGCCTTAGGAAATGTGCTTAGGACTGCAACCACAGATTACAATCCTGTGTTTACTCAAAAATTTGTCCTGCCAAATTCAGGGGGTTTACTCTACGTGGCTGATGAGTTAAATTCTGAAGTGCAGGTTCTCTTTGGGACAACCCCCATAGCCACATACCTTCTAGGATTATACTAGAAAAATAAATGCTTGCATTGCAGACTTTATGGCATCAATGCAAAGTCAGCTTTTTCCTCACCACCTTCTGTTTTTCTAAACATCCAGCCTTGTAAGAGTTCTGGTGGTCTCAAAAGCTTGCTCACCATTTTGTGACATTTCCATTGATCAGAACAAAGAGGCTATGGATTCCCACCCAAAAAAAATAAATGTGGCAGTCTAACCCTAAGCCATGCATGCTAAAGTAACCTGCCTCTGCCTAGCATATTTGGCGGGTTTCTCTCCAAAAAAGGGGATTTGTATTGATTTAGATTGATTTAGGGAGGCAGCTGACACACCCCCCCCGCTACGTCCATGATGTACCACCCCTCAAGCTGGGAGGAGGCACCAAACAACCGGCCCTTCACTCCGCTGTGGTACTGACCAGTGGAGGTGACAGAATACGAGGCCAGCTTTCTGCTGAGGTGCATTTCTGCTCAAGCAAGGCAGCAGCTATGGAATCGGCAGGAGTCTATCTAACATGAGCTGTGTGCCCATGTGAGGAAACATGGAAGACGATGGAGGCTACATGCCAGGTCAACCACACACTGGAGGTGTGGAGGGACCGAAATAATTAAAATCATTTAGTTAAGTTGTCTTGAAGAGAAACTGCTGGGTGGAAAGAAAGCAAGGCCATATTTGATGTGATGGAAATGGAGTAAGCAAGCCATGTTACAGATAAGGAAACATCAGGAGAATACAACAAATCACACTGTAGAAGCTTCAGAGAGAATTGCAGATCAAGCACTTTATGCCTAGCTGACGGTGCAAAATGGGCAGCAACAAAGAGGACTAACTGCACATGTCAAAAGGTGTAAACTGGTGAGTGTCACTAGAAATAAGCTGTTGGTATTTACAGTGACAGTAACCATGTTATCTACTTAATGAGGCAGTACTATTTTAAAGTAACCACGTCAGCAAACAGTAATATCTTTGTTAAATACAGTAAATATATCTGAGTGGTTTGTACAATGTCTAGACCCCAGAGTTACCAGAGTTGTTGGTAAATTAAGGGTTTAAAGGGTATAAGTGATATTAAATGGTTACAATAGTGCAGGGTTAGGAAAAACCACTGGAATGGAAGCTGGGCTTTGTTAACAGGATAAGCAAGGAAATATACACAGCCTTTCCCTAAGTCTGGATAATATCTCTGGTCAGGAGTACCTTTTATGGTTTAATTCTCTGCTGATGGAACAGGAATCTGCTGCCATTCTATAAACCATGCACCGCCCAATAGTTTCCGGCTCCCATGTGAGATTCCCCTGTTACCATCATCTGCGGTCCTGTATAGAAGGATGGCAACACGTAGCAGGGCCTTTTCAGCAGCTGCTCCTTTGCGACAGAACTCCCCACCAAGCGTGTGTGGCGTGATCAAGGAACCCACCGTGCCACAGGTGAAGCTCACCTTTGCTGGTAACTGCGGTACTCCTGTTTTCGCCTGCTGTTTATCTCTGGCAGTTCGGAAGGACTGAAGGCGTTTGCGAATTCCAGAGAATAGATGTGACCAAAGAGCTGTTTCTGAAGTGGGAAGTTCATACTAGGTTCCACCTCACACTTGCAGGAGTTCTTTGGAAGGAGCCTGGGAAGGGACAAGTACATGTCAGTAAACACTGATGAGGGGTATTCTCCTTTTGTCAATGCTGAATACACTAAATGTGCAACAACACCATTACTTACTTGGAAGAATATTTAATAATCTCGCCCCCCCCAAGCCCAATGGAGATGGATGTTGCCCTCAGTACCATCAAGATAGGACTGTGGGACAGCAGCTCAGGACCCCACACAGAGGAATGAGCAGGATCCTGCCCCCTTCCAAAGCAGCAAGGCTACATTAACATCTAAAAGCAGGAGCGGAATAAGACCTATAAATCCAGAATCTAAATTTACATTACTGCACCACTGGCTGTTGCCTATTATAGCAGAGGTAAAAGTGAAACACATTTAGTACCTGGGGAAGCAGTGGCAGGAGGAATGGAAGCAAGGTACTAGCGACTGGAACACCTTTGGGGCTAGCGGTTTCTCTCCCTAGGCCACACCACTGACCTGCTCTGCTCCCTACGATGTGTAACATCATTTCAGCTGTTGTGTGGACAGCTGAATCTACAGTCCAGACATTCTTGCCCCACATGGCATTCCAGGTGGTCTCCTGAGTCTTAAATCCAGTCCAAGGAGCCAGCTTACAAGGGCAGGGGGGTGGGGATGTCACATGCGCAACGTCCCACGTGTGACATCAGAATGTTGGGAGGAGCCATGGGTGGAGCCAAACCCGGTGGCCACACAGCTTCAATGGCTCCTCCTTCCCCTCCTCCTGGCATTGCTACTGGCAGGAGACTGCTCTGACCCTCCTTCCTCTCCACGGCAGCAGGAGGAGGAGTTGGCCACTGGAGCCACGCCATGGTCAGCTCTATGCTTTGGGATATGAGTATTTACATGCATGCACATTAATGTCACAATGCATCCATTCCTATATTCAGATATTTATCTTCTCAATTCACTCCACCCCCCCCCCCGGAAGGGGGTTGAATGGTAACCTTAAGAATCCTACTGCAGATGTTCTGACACTATATAAAAGCACATATACAACACCTCCCCCACCCCCAAACAAAAAAGAAATAGCGCTTCATGAGGGCCTGGTACCCGAAAACAGGCACTGTCCTTGTTAAATAGGGATGGGCGCTTACTCCAGGATCTCCTCCTTAATCCGGAAAGCAATGTGTGCATATTTCTTCTCAGGCACCAGCAGATGGTCACTCAACAGTTGCTCTGGCGTTCGGCCTGGCCGGTGTCGCAGGTCCACCGTACTGTAGGGCTTCGGTGACCAGACATGAAGATAGAGAAAAGCCAGGGATGCCATCAGCACCATCAGCACACACAAGGACTTCTGGACTGGACGCATCCTGGAGCGAAGATGCAAGGAGAGAGAAGAAACCTTAGAAAGGCAGCAGCAGCCTGGATTGGGTGAGCAAGGAAAGAGTTCTCAGCCAGAGAGTGGGAAGAAATTTGTTCCATTTGCACTTTAATGGGAAACTACCCAATTCACTCTTCCCAAACCAATATGTTAAACAACAATTGATGACCTCCTTCTACCGGTCCACGATAGAAAGTGTCCTCTCACATTGTATCACAGTGTGGTATGTTGGCTTGACAGCCACGAACAGAAAGTCTTTACAGAGGGTGGTGAACACAGCACATAATATCATGGGCTGTCCCCTGAGCCCAAGAGAGAGTGAGAAAAATTCTCAGGGATGTTTCACACCCCGGCCAGAACCTCTTTAATCTTCTACCCTTGGGCAGGAGAAATAGAAGTATAATCAGTCATACCAGCAGGCTAAAAAACAGTTTCTATCCGTGGGGTGTTAGGCTGCTGAACGGAAAATACAGTAATATAGTGCAAACGACTTTTGGGGTTGATGTGTTGTGCGACAAGCACACAGAGTGCAATGAGATTGAGTGTTTGGGTGGGGGAGGCTCGGTTAATTTCACTGTACACAGGTTGTATATTGACAATAATGGTATTATTATTATTATTATTATTATTATTATTATTATTATGGCAACAAAAACTGAGCTGCCCTTTGAAATTTGGATTCTTAATTTTGCAATGTAGTTCTCCAACAACAACAAAGGCGGCACAGAAATATTACAGGAAAGTAAGTGTGTTCAAGGGACGTGGGTGGCTCTGTGGTCTAAACCACTGAGCCTCTTAGGCTTGCCAGTCAGAAGGTCTGCAGTTCAATGGGTGAGCTCCCGTTGCTCGGTCCCTGCTCCTGCCAACCTAGCAGTTCGAAAGCACACCAAATTGCAAGTAGATAAATAGGTACCGCTCTGGCGGGAAGGTAAACGGCGTTTCCGTGTGCTGCTCTGGTTCGCCAGAAGCGGCTTAGTCATGCTGGCCACATGATCCAGAAAAACTGTCTGTGGACAAACGTCGGCTCCCTCGGCCAGTAAAGTGAGATGAGTGCCGCAACCCCAGAGTCGTTCATGACTGGACTTAACTGTCAGGGATCCTTTACCTTTTTTTTAAGTGTGTTCAAAATGTTTCTGCATTACATTAGGAGAAATGCCTGTGCATTTTCGTATCATTTTTAAAAAAGGAAACTGAAGTGAAGATGGGGCAAACTGATCATCAGAAAAATGAGAAGCCAAAATGGACAGATTTGATTATTCTTACTCTTAAGCCCCAATCCCGCGGGTGACTTTGGGTGAGTAATGCCCTCTTTTTCTCTTCGCCTAACCTCGCTCACATGGTTGCTGCATAGATAAACCATTTGTGAGTAGGGGAAGGCACACACCATTCTGTGCTTGTGGTAATGATCATGAGAAGCGAAACAAGCAAATGAAGTGGCGGTTTCATCTCTGCAGATGTCCGTTTCCATCAGCTCTGAAGATTGGCAAAACCTGTAATTTTAGACTTGTAGGGTCTCATGCAGCACAGAATGCCATGGCTTTTCCCAAAAGACTAGTGAATTGGAATTTGGTTGCAAAAGTTTCAAAAGGAAGACTGAGCAACTTAACAGCAAATGAGAGGGATGTATCTCCGCATCACAAACTGCACCATTCTTCTAGGACTACTGGCTTCAGGAGCTGCCTAGGTGTTAAGGTGAGCTGGGTTGGATGGTGGAAAACATCTATAGGCGTTTCTGTTCCAGTTAAGCTACCCCTTCCCTTCAAGGGAAATCCTCCAGCAACTGCCCTGTGGGAAAGCAGACAGGCAGCCAAAAAGAGACACCTGAGCCTGTCCCTGCAGGATTGTCTCCTCCCTGCATTCCAAAGAGGACTCTCTATGCCACCCACTGCCCTGTGGGGAGGAAAGTCAGGCGTCAACTCTCTGCTTTGTGGTTCCTGGTGTATCCATTTAGAGAGAAACTGTTCCCCGAGACCCACTTTTCAAAATAAAGTTTAGATGTTTGTACTTTTTTATTTATTGTTTTAATATTTCAGGGTCTGTGCTGCCTGATCTTTTTTTTTTTTTTTAAACTGGAGATGCCCAGTGAGTTGTGTCCTTTCTCAAAGCTTTTCCTCCTCCCATTACAGAGGTGTTGCCAGTGAGAGTGTCAGTCGTATGGGGAAGAGTCACCTGCACTAACAGGGCCTGGGCAGGTCAGAAGCCTAGCAAGCTGCAAGGTGAAGGAGGAAGCGCCCCAGTTTCACTTGAAGTGCAGAAAAGGAATATCCACACAGTGCCAAAACCAGGTTATGCCACGGAAGCGAAACAAGTTTGCATGCGGGGTTTTTTTCTTTTTCTTAGTTTGGGAGCTACTTTACTTTTCTCCTACATCTGAGATCTTCTAGAATGATATGGTAAATTTTGAAGTGCATGGGCTCATTGGGTCAATTCTCATCCACCATCTTGGTGTATCCATTTAAACAGAAACTTCCCTCAGGCCCACTTTTAAAATGAAGTTTAGATGTTTGCACTTCTTGTTTTTTATTACTTCAGGGTCTCTGGAACTCCATAACTCAATAACCCCCAGAAAGCTTTAAAAATGTCTGAGAGGCATGGTCTAATAGGCTGCAGCTTGAGATTGACACTAAAGGCCCAACTCCACTTTCCCTTAAGGCCATACCTCTTTGCCCTGTTTTCAATTTGTTCTCTCACTCCTATCTTCATACATAATCTTATCTTTATGCCACCTTACCACAGTTCAAACTGTTATGGACACGGGGGGGGGGGGGAGGTCTGTAGACATGTTATTCTTATGTGCCAGTATAGAAAAACATTGGTTCTCTTTCCTCTTGCATTCTGGGAACTATTTCTAGCTTCTTATAATCAGACACGCTTCTCTCCTTCACGCACAAGGCGCAAGCCTGTCCCTGGCACACAAATCCCTACATTCCATTCCTTGCATACCACTTTTTTATTTTAGTTCACGTTAAGTTCACAATGATATGTTAATCCTCAATGTATAATTAATTATGTGAGTTTACATATGATCATAACATCAGTAATTGCATTAGTCATATTATAATCAATTTTAGTCATAAGTGGATTAAGAGCTTATATACCTGTCTAAGTGCAGCTCTTGCATATTTTCTTTCATGTACCAAAGATTGATGAACCTATGTAAGCCCGCCTTACATATATGTAATCCAATAAGAATTCAGTTTCTTTGTTTACTTTTAACCAATCAGCCGCAAGCATACCGTGGCCATGCTTTTTAACTTTGAATAAAAGAGAGAAGCTGTGGGGCCAGAGAGACACACACACAGAGACGCACACTCTCTCATCTCATCTGGCTCATTACACGCAAGCTCTGAAACAAACATCTCTTTGTCTGCGTTATTTATCAACGCAACATCTGGTGACCCCCGACGTGATACTGAAGAAGGGTAAGTTGCCAGATCCCTTTAGAGCCTGCATCCCTCATACTTAACCCGACTAAGATAAAAGTCTCAAGCGCTTATTTCGTTAGTATGGGAGGGGATTTAAGCAAGGTGCAAATGGCTCATGCAAAAGAACTTTATTCGCTCGTAAAACAGACTGTAGACAAAGTTCAAATTTCTTTAAAAGAGATTGAACAGCTATTACTGGAAATTAAATATCAATGCCCCTTTTATTCAGACGAAGGATCATTACAAATTAGCACATGGGAGAAGATAGGGAAAATCCTTTTCTCTGAGCCAAGGGCTCCAATTAACTGCCTACTCACATGGCAAAAATGCGCAAATGCAATAGCAAAATTAGAACTGTTTTCTCCCGCAGTTTCTCCATTATTGGTAACTGCAGAAAAACCCCCACCATACCCACAGATTCTGCCTCCTTTGTCTCTTTCATCACCCAGCCAAAATCCCCCTCCTCTTGCAGTTGTTTCGTCTCAGATTTCACCTACCCCCCTTCATTCCCCCACTGTGCCTGCCTCTCAGTCTGTCTCTGTACAAGCTGTGAATCAGCATGCTTCTCTTCCCTCCCCCCTCCCTTCTGAGCATGCTTGTATGATACCTCAGTACGGAGCTGTCCGTGCAGGGCTGTTACAAGCTAAGCAGAATGGGCTTCTTTCCTTGGACGAAAAATGTGCGTGGGCTGGTGAAATGCCATTAATTTTTCCCCTCACTTATCAAAATGTCCCTGGAGGAAATCAGTTGCAGGTTTACCACGAAAAGTTGCCTTATGCTGTAATGAAAGATTTTAGAAAAGCCATTTCTGATTCAGGTCTGAAATCTTCTTATGTTATGGGAATGTTAGAGGGAATTGCTTCATCTTATACGATGACAGCTTTTGACTGGAGAGATTTGATGCGCATGATGCTATCTCCAGCACAATTTGTTGTATTTGAAAATGAATTCAAACATGCTGCCATAGCTCTAGCAGATCCAATGCATACAGCCAGTCAAATTTTTGGTTCTGCACCATTTGATACTTTGGCTGCCCAAGCCCTGTTGTCACCTTCACACTTTCAGCGCACTGCAACTTGCGTGCAGCGTGCATTCCGCAAAATTCCTGTTACAGGACAGCCTCTGAGTTCCTTTGTAAATGTTAAACAACAGCATTCAGAACCATATCATCAATTTGTAGATAGATTGAAAGAATCTATCTCTAGACAAATAGACAATGAAGTAGCTCAGGATGAGTTGTTGAAAAAATTGGCATTTCAAAATGCGAACACGGACTGTCAGAAAGTGTTACAATCTGTCACATGCCGTTCAAAATTTAGTCTTGCAGATATGATACAATCGTGTTCGGAAATAGGAAGTCAGTCACATGCTATGTCATTGCTTGCTACTGCAATCCAGGCTTCCGTAAAACCAACAGGTAATTGCTTCAATTGCAAGCGTCCTGGCCATTTTGCAAAGCAGTGCAAGGCCCCAGATAGGACTCCACAGAATAATAATACTGCAAATACCACGGCCAGACCTTCCAAAAAATGCCCAAAGTGTGGGAAAGGCTATCATTGGGCAAATCAATGTAGGTCTCAGGGAAACTTCATTGGGCCCAGACTCTCGGGCCCCAAAGAATAGAGAGTTGTCAGCCTTTAGTTTCTACTGCTGCAAAAGTTTCTAAAAATGTGCCTTTTGAATTTGCTATTGATTTGATTAATCAAGAGACCAAAAGCACTGCATTACCTGGTGAAATCATAATCATGGCCAGCCAAATGGCAGGTCCACTTCCTTCTAACCTCACAGGTTTAATTTTACCTAAATTTTCTGCGGCAAAACAAGGCATACAGATCATCCCAGGTGTCCTACCTCCTGACTATGTGGGCACAATCATGGTCCAATTTTGGAGCCATATGCCCATGCAGTTAACAAAAGGTGAATCTTGGGCACAATTGGTGATGCTGCCTTCTCCACCTGATACTGTTTCTGTTATTGATACTAATCTGCACAAGCTCTCTTCATCTTTTTCCCCACAGCTTCTAGCTGTAACCCAACGTATTGGAAGAGAAAAACTCCTTCGTAAGTATAAAATTAATGGAAAACTATTAGAGGGTCTGATAGACACTGGCGCGGATGTTTCTGTCATTTCAAGTAAATTTTGGGATCCCACATGGCCCCTTGAATCTTCTCCTGAAGTGTGGGGCATGGGAGGCAACCAGACTTCTTGCAAAAGCGCACAGTGGCTGCCTGTTTCTCTGCCTGATAGCTCTGAAACCATTGCATATATTCAGCCCTGTGTGCTGAAAATCCACCTCAATCTGTGGGGAAGAGATTTATTACAACAGTTACAAGCTACCATTCAAATTAATGAGTAAGCTTGCACTTCCCCTCAACTGGAAATCTTCAGGTCGTGTCCTGGCTATACGTTTAATCACATTCCAGCAAACATTAGCCATGGCACACCTTGCTGTTTAAGCCGTTTGTCCATCATTTTATCGTCACAATATTGAATTGACTAATGATTGTGAAGCTTTTGTCTCTCTTCTCAGTAGGTCTGAATATATCTCTTTAGCTGTTTCTCTCCTAGGTGTTCCTGGCTTGGCTGTACGTAATAGCGCAAATATTAATTCTTTAGCTTGCTCTGCAGAAAAAACCCTGAAATTCACTTCTCAAGCCCTTCACCTTTTGAATAAAGAACAGAGTGAATTACATAATGGACTTTTACAAAACTCCACTATGGACTTTTACAAAATCTGCTATTGACTATCTACTCATGCTTCATCATTATGGTTGCGAACAGGTCGAAGACATGTGCTGTTTCAACATCACTGACAATTCTAAGGCCGTTCAAAGACAAATTTCTCATTTGCAAAATCTTACTCACCACATAAAAAAGGATGTCGGATTTTCTGGTCTCTGGGACTCCTTTTCCTTATGGTCCACTGCATGGCTCCCTAATCTCAATTGGCTTCGTAGTCTTTTTTATTATGCCATTATTATTGTATGTATATTAATTTTGTTTTGTTGTTTTTTCCAATGCATTCCTAGCCTTACAAGTCTTTTTTCATGCCTTTTTTCTCCTCCTCAACCACCTAGTGCACTTCTTGCAGCCTATTATGCGAAATGGCAACGCCAGCGGTAAGAAAATTAAAAACAAAAAGGGGAGATGTGGGTAGGATTATTTTGAGATTCGTTGGCAAACCACTAATCTTGAAGTACTTTTGCCCCATCAACCCTAGCAGTATTATTTCCGGCATTTGTTGGCAAACCACTAATCCGGAAGTATTGTTGCTTTATTCACCCAGTTGCCTTATCTCGCAAAGAAGAAAAGAAAGGAGGAGATGTAGACATGTTATTCTTATGTGCCAGTATAGAAAAACATTGGTTCTCTTTCCTCTTGCATTCTGGGAACTATTTCTAGCTTCTTATAATCAGACACGCTTCTCTCCTTCACGCACAAGGCGCAAGCCTGTCCCTGGCACACAAATCCCTACATTCCATTCCTTGCATACCACTTTTTTATTTTAGTTCACGTTAAGTTCACAATGATATGTTAATCCTCAATGTATAATTAATTATGTGAGTTTACATATGATCATAACATCAGTAATTGCATTAGTCATATTATAATCAATTTTAGTCATAAGTGGATTAAGAGCTTATATACCTGTCTAAGTGCAGCTCTTGCATATTTTCTTTCATGTACCAAAGATTGATGAACCTATGTAAGCCCGCCTTACATATATGTAATCCAATAAGAATTCAGTTTCTTTGTTTACTTTTAACCAATCAGCCGCAAGCATACCGTGGCCATGCTTTTTAACTTTGAATAAAAGAGAGAAGCTGTGGGGCCAGAGAGACACACACACAGAGACGCACACTCTCTCATCTCATCTGGCTCATTACACGCAAGCTCTGAAACAAACATCTCTTTGTCTGCGTTATTTATCAACGCAACAGAGGTCTACCCAACCAACACATCAGAAGCGTTGGCCTCCTGAGCTTGAGTGTTACGCTGTAGGGATTTGACAAAGCCACAGCTCCAAAACAGAAGGGTTGGTTCCACTGCACAACATTGCATACACACCACTGTTAATTTCAATACATTTCCCTCCATTAGGCAACCTCTACTGGGTTCCCAGTGCCGTAATAAGGCAAGGAAACCCCACTTTCTGAAACATTCACAAAAAAGTAGCCAAATAGATGGTTTTTTAGTTCCAAGGGTGGAGTTGACCCGACCCATGGCATGAATGGAACAAGGACGCCATAATCCTTCAGATGTGCTACTGCGTATACCAAGCACCGCTCTAAAGTATCGGAGCTTGTATTACCAGTCCTCACAGAAACCAGAAAAGAATGTGCCCTTTGTTCTGGGCTTCTCCCATGTTTTGCTTGGGAGTTGGAACCTTGTTGCAATAACAAATGATCCAGCTTTCTTCTAGCCACTGTTTTGCTTCCAATTTGCCTGGCAGAGATCTCTTGCTTGAACCTGATAGATTCTGAACCTGCAAGGCTAGACCCTAGTGACATTTCAGTGAAGCTTTAAGTACCATACCCCAAAATTTTGTCCTTATTTGGCATACATTTGCATTCTGTAAATGCAAGCCATTTTCTTGTCAAAAAAGTTGAATATAAATCTATTAAATAAGTAGACTTATCAGTCTAAACTGGAACCAAACCAGTCATATTTGAACCAGAACCAAACCAAAAAATTGAATGAGCTAGCTCCCTGGCCATGCTTAGACAGAGAGACTGAAGCATCTGGGCTTTTGAGTTGCATGAAGTTGGTGCAGGGGTTAGCCTGTTGGGAAGACCCAGACAGAATTCTCCACTCATCCATGGAGCATATTGGATTACCTTGGGCCAGTCACACTCTCTGCTTAACTCACATCAAAGGGTTATCGTGATGATAAAATAGGGGAGGGGAAGAAGAACCATATATGCTACCCTGAGCTCATTGTTAGGAAGGGCCAAATGCAAATAAATAATAATAATAATAATAATAATAATAATAATAATATCAACTCACTTTCAGATCATTGCGCAAAAGGATGCTATGAAATTACTGTACAGAAAAGACAAATATTTACATTGACCAGCTTGGTTTTAAAGCCCAGGGGATAGATGCATGACTATTATTTGCATTTAAAGTTTTCAAAAGGAACTTTTTAAGGCCAAAAACGGGGAATTAGCAAAACCATATTAAATATGTTAAATGCTATTTAGAAGGTAACTCAGACACTTAATAACCATTCAGTCCACATAAACATGTTCAATAACTCCAGACAAATGTGCTTTCTAGCCCTGACTAGCTATAGCTCTCCAAGATGGAGGAGGTATTTCCTAATCCTGCTACACAGTATCCTTTTCTGCTGCCTGAGGTCCCTTTAAGGGAAGATGCCATTTATCCTTGTGGATCAGTGGCACGGCATGGGTCGCCAGCACCCAGGGCAAATATAGCACCTCCTAACCCGTGGACTGTTACCACTCCCTAAATCCCTTCCTCCAGTCCAGCATAGAACCCCGTCATTGTTACTAATGAACTTACAAAGTGAAAAAACTGGATGCCTAGTTCATTTCATCTCCATTTAAAGGCAGAAGTTGTGTTTGTTAAAACTGGGTATTGTTCTCTTCCTGCTCAAAGCAGCACCTATAGGTTGCCCAGGCTTCCTCCCACTGGGGTAGTAGCAAGCTCAGACCTGCTTAGTTCCATAGAAACCATTACATTAGGACTTGCAGTCCATTTGCTGGCTGTGCCTGAATTATTAGCAGGCACTGCTCAATTCTCAAGGCAGCCTGTTCTTTTTGAAAAAGTCTCATTTCGGTTCTCTTCCATGTTTGTTTCGGCAGGTACTAGTCATCTGCACCCATCTTTCATATACCTTAGAGACCAACTAAGTTTGTTCTTGGTATAAGCTTTCGTGTGCATGCACACTTCTTCAGATGCACACTGACCTCAATGGCACTTACTTCCAAGTAGACATGCTTGGGTTTGGGCTAGACGGGGGGGGGGGAGGAAAAAACACTAGCTAACTTTGCAAAGCCATAGTCACAGGTAGGTAGCCATGTTCGTCGGCCGTAGTCCAAACAAACAAACAAACAAACAAACAAATTCTTCCGGTAGCACCTTAGAGACCAACTAAGTTTGTTATTGCTATGAGCTTTTGTGTGCATGCACACTTAAGTTGGTCTCTAAGGTGCTACTGGAAGAATTATTATTATTATTATTATTATTTATTTTGCAAAGCCATGCAGAGGCAGCTGCTCTCCCGTTGGCTGTAAGGCAACTGTTTTGCTGCAATGCTCCTCTGCCAAGCTGAAGAGACCTCGCCTGAGTGGTTTAATGATCCCTCCTGCCCTTCTGGTCATGGGATTGGGGAGGGAGGGAGAGCCTGGGGAAAGAGCCTGGGTGAGCAGGAGAGCGGGCGGGCAACAGTAGAAAGCAAACTGAACAGGAAGGAGCACTTTCTCACTTGCATAGGAGAGCCTCAAAGGCATTGCAAGCCAGCTGCAATTTTGCCTATGGCTCCATCTTAAACCAGGATTTCTCTGTTGAAGAACAAAGCAGATTTGCTTATTTTTTCCCGTGGGTGCCATGGCTAAAAAGTGGCACTTGGAGGCTATGCTATTATTTATTTCTTGAAATGATTACACTGCTTGATGGGGAGTGTGTGGCTCTCCTCCAGATACTGCCAGACTACAACTCCCATCATCCCTGACCACTGGCCAAACTGCCTGAGGCTGATGCAGTTGAGATTCCAAAGCAGGGCTACCCAATCTTTTTTAAAACCTGCATATGCCAGGGATTGAACTAGAAACTCCTACGTCAGGGGCAGCCCACATGGTGCCCTACAGATGCTGTTTGACTCCCTGCTCCCATCAGCCCCAGCCAGCATGGCCCATAGCCAGTGATGGTGGGGGTTCTGGCCAACAACATCAGGAGGGAACCAAGTTGGCCCAGCTCTGATCTGCATGAAAGAAAGCAATCTACCACTGAGATCTGGTCCCTCCCACACTTTTGTCCCCTTCAGCCCTACCTTTTTCTGAAGCAGAATGTTCTGCACCCTCTCATCCAAGTGAGTTGTGTGCTTTCTCGAAACATTCCTTGCACCAGTTGCACAGTCGTTACTAGAAGCAGCGTGAGTCATATAGGGAAGAGCTACAGTAATTAGCAATGATTTGGCACGTCATCAGTTGAGCAAGATGCATGGTGAGGATACAGGCATTCATGTTTTTGCCTGCACCACGGGATGTTGAAACCGTATTAAACAATGGAAATGAAACAAGTTTGCACCTTGTTCCTGTTCTTCTCTCCCCCCCCCCTTTTATTTGTGTAGGGGCTACTTTAGTTTTCTCCTACTTCTGAGATATTCTACAATAGTGTGGTAATTTTGAAATGCATGGGCTCATTGGGACAATCCCCATCACCACACCCTCAAAGAAAGTCCAAAAATGCAGGCAGCTGTATCAACTGATATATGTAAATTTATACATGCATACACCCCCCCCCCCACTAAAGAACAGCAATCTGTGGCATAAAACCCATTTGATTAGAATCAGCTGACAGTAATAAATTATGGAATAAATTCAACTTGTAGAAAACATTGACCTTTAACAAAAGGTATCAAGCCAGCTGAAATGCAATCTTTGGCTCTTTATTAGAAATACAAAACTGCAACACAAGCAGTCACTAACATGGTGCCATTGTGCTCACTAATATCTCCTATGGTGTCCACGAAAGGTCTCAGTAGCTATTTCCTAAAATCCACAATATACAAGAAACTGTTTACTCATCCTGCTCAGTTTCTATTTGCACTGGCTCAGGAATGGGTGCCTACCCTCCCATCTGTTCTGAACAGAGGAGAGCTGCAAAGAGTGAATGTGGCAGTGACTGATGTAGGTGCCATTCCACCCCACTGACGGACCATCTTGTGGCCCTGTCTCTTTTTCATATGGCAACCATTTTTTGCAACCATTTTGTAAAGGACACCCCTGTTGCTTCCTCAAGATACCATATGTGCCCAGTTGCCCACAGAACTTAGTGGCGACTGCTGTAGTGTATTGTACAAAATTACATATATAATGACTACAATTCTAGGCAATCATACTTATTTAGTGGCAGAAGAAAGTAAGTAGCAGCTAAGACAGAGAAGGAAAAAAATAAGCCGTCAACCCCCCCCCCTTGTGTCCTCCTATGTTGTTGGACTCTAGCTCCCATCAGCCCCCTGCCTTCATGGTCAGCTGTCAGGGATAATGGGAACTGCAGTCTAATGCACGGCAATCATGAGTGAAAATAAGGCACAAGGTTGTGCAATATCTTAATATTTTGAATTACAATGGTTTTTAAACTCCATAGTTCTATCAATTTACTTGTGCACTGCAACCTTCTTCTCGTCTTTTATGGTCATAAAAGCTATCTCCCAAACATTATCATACCATTGCATTACTGTACTACTAAAGTTGGGGGATTTCCAACTGACAGCAATTGCTCATATGACTGCTGTCAAGAAGGAAGCTATGGGCCAGATTGAACTAACCCAGTACACTAACCGAAGCCGACACAAGGGCTCCTGTGAGCACACCAGGGCAGGGCAGCTTCTTCCACTCTCCTTCTCCCGATCTGCTCTGGAAAACCTCCAGAACAGCGCACTGGGGGAGGAAAGGAGAGGTTGTTCTGTCAGGCAAGCAGAAATGCTTGCACTAATGGAATGATAACAACCGCGCAACACTGAATTCTTCTGGGTATGTTCCAAATCTCTTTCAGCAACAATTCCTTATGAGTCCAGGAAGGGCCCTCTTTCGTAAATGATTTGGCACATTTCTAAATAAGTAGAAGAAATGCAAATTTGAAAAAGGAAGTGTTACCATTTCAACTGCTACAGTAAGGTAGGAACACAATCAAAGACAAAAGCCTCTGCTTGATTATTAGCCTCACTCAATTCCATAAGCAAGGACCGCCAGTCAGGGCTTGTTCACACTTCTGTTTGTACCTGCCTCTCCCTCCGGGGAAAACTTCACCACTTAATCAGAGCAAATGTCAATCAACTGAAGCAAACGTCAAGTTTTCTGTGGATTGAGGTTTGCTCTGATTTTTCTAGGCACGGGACAAGCGAAGTGTGGGTGCACCCTCATTTACCCTCTTTTTCATTAGACATCACATTGACATCACTTCTGCTCTTAAAAAAAGTCCCCGTCTCCTACACCACTGGTCACCCAGCCCTAGGGGAAGAGGCATTAATTCCCATCCTTGGGGGAGAAAGCAAAGTTGCAGCACTGTGCCAACTGTCCCCAAAATACTGCCAACAATGCCTCACATTTAGGAAATTAACATGGAGGAACACCAGTACAAGCACTAGAGAAATGGCAGTGATCCCTTTAACAGAGTTCTCAGAATGCCTGTGGGCCTCCTACTGCTGACACATAAAATCAACACAAGACCATTCATTATGTGCTACTGTAGAGTCAGAAAAGTTTCAGCAAAGGGCAAACCACATGACTGTGAAGCTTGACCTGGGACCCCCATAAAGTTGAATGTTAGAAGACTGAGGTCAAAAGGAAATACTTCGTCACACAGCAGATAGTTAAAACTAGGGAATTCACGGACTTCCGGGACAGCGCCATCGGCAATGGCAGAGTTCCTCTGACAGAGAGGAACCCGCTCCGTGAAAATCGGGTCTTGCCGCCGCGGCGAAGGCGGAGACCCTTTAAAAATCCCAGGCGGAGGAAGCCTGGAAACGTGGGATTCGGCTGACACCAGGAGCGCCTCCCCTACCTCCCCTACTCGCAGGGAAACCCTTTTTCGGGGGTCCGAAGCGACGTGGGGTGAGTGGCGCGTTGTTTTGAATCAACCGCTACTTTTACGGAGTGAAGCTGCACAGCCATTGCCGGAGAGTGCTGACCTTTTCCTGTGGATATTTATACTCTAAACAAGTACCCGTGAGTAGGACGGAAAATTGGATTAAGTATTAAGAAATATCTTAATTTGGCACCGAAACAGGAAGGTTCTAAACAGGAAGTCCGCCTCCCGTTTTTTGTAAATAGATTGAAGCAAAAACTGTGTAAGCTAAAGTCTGGAAAGTCGTATATAAAGTTCTAAATTTCCTTCATTCATCACCACCAAAACCCCTCTTGGAAGCAGGAGAAAAGAGGGGGATTTTTGACTGTTTAAGCCTGCAGGAGAGAGAGTAAAGAAAGATAAATTTTCCACCGTCTCAAACCTGGGAACGGAGTTTCCCCCGGGCTCCCACGGCTTGCGCACAGCTGCCTGCACCCCGAAGCCCGGGCACACTGAGCAGTCGCCCCTGGGCTTCGGGTAGCTGTGCACAAGCCGCAGGAGGGCTCCCCCGGCTTGCGCACAGCTGCCTCTTATCCCGAAGCCCCGGCGCACCGAGCAGTCGCGCCCAGGCTTCAGGTAGCTGTGAGCAAGCCGCGGGAGCCCTCCCACGGCTTGCGCAGAGCTGCCTCTTATCCCGAAGCCCTGGTGCGCTGAGCAGTCGCGCCTGGGCTTCGGGTAGCTCTCCGCAAGGCGCGGGAGGGCTCCCCCGGCTTGCGGAGAGTTGCCTGCACGCTGAAGCCCGCGCAGGCTGAGCTCAGCGCGCCCAGGCTTGGCGCAGCTCTCTGCAAGGCACGGGAGCCTGGCGCTGGGCTCCCGCGGCTTGCGGAGAGTTGCCTGTTCTGGGGGCTGGAGTCGGGGGAAGCCCGAGCTTCCCCCGACCCAGCCCCGCTCCTGGGGGGGGGAATAAATTTTTTCCCTTTATTCCCCCCCCCCCAAAAAAAACTAGGTGCGCCTTATGGGACAGTGCGTCCTATAGGGCGAAAAATACGGTAATTCATAAAGCTATCCATGACTACTTGCCATGAGAATGCATATTATCTACCAGTATTGGAGAGCCCAGGACCTCCCATTGCCCCAGTAATGGTCCAGCACCGAGGGCCTTCTGGCGGTTCCCTCACTGCGAGAAGCCAAGTTACAGGGAACCAGGCAGAGGGCCTTCTCGGTAGTGGCGCCCTCCCTGTGGAACGCCCTCCCACCAGATGTCAAAGAGAACAACAACTACCAGACTTTTAGAAGACATCTGAAGGCAGCCCTGTTTAGGGAAGCTTTTAATGTTTGATGTATCATAGTATTTTAATATTCTTTTGGAAGCCGCCCAGAGTGGCTGGGGAAACCCAGCCAGATGGGCGGGGTATAAATAATAAATTATTATTATTATTATTATTATTATTGCCTTAAAATAATCTTACCCAAGGGTGTTTTCCCTTCGTGGGAGTGGGGCACCTTTCACACATTATTATTCTGTCCTGGAAGCAGCATTGTCCTGCTTTGTCATCAGATTTTGCCTAAACTTCTGGTGCTGGTGCATCTGAAAGCACATACTTTTTTCTTTTCTTGAAAATCCTGTTAAGTGCATGAAATATTCCTTCTTAACTAACATCCACAGCACTGAATCAAAGACAGTTCTAGCACACAAAGTATAATGTGGTTATTACATAATTTGAATGCAGAACCTACAGCAGCCAAGAAATATATCTGCACTACAGAAAACAGCCTTTGACAGGGAGAAAACAGATTCCACAAAGATTCCTGTCATAGTGACCTGGTTTCACACATCATAGTGAGCCTAACCATGGCTTAGCACGCTCTCCAGAAAGGAGACTGTGGCTATTGTACTTTGCTCCACCTTGGTCATTCTGCAACTGAGCCATCCCAAGGCATGGTTTGGCTTCGTGTGTCATCTGAACCAGACCTAGTGAGAGAAAGCTACTGGGGCACTTCAGCTGGTCCACAGATTTGCGTGGCTGAATCACAGTGTAAGCTAAACTGGCCTTCTTTAGTAAGGCGAGGTCTTCTACCTCCCTGCTTTATTTCAAGCAAGTGATGCTGGAGGTGAACTGTGAATGGGAAGGTCACACAATCTTTCCTGGAAAATTTTACCTCAGTTCCAGGTATGTGGATGCAAACTGTGGTTACTGAAAAGGGGAAGAAAAGAACACTCTGTGCATGATCACGGGCACCGTTTTCTCTGACATGATTCACACCTTCCAAGATCAAGACCTGTAATTAAGAAAGAAATTCTAGGCAAAATCTAGCCCAAATTGATCAGAAAGTTATCAAAAGGTTGTATTCTATGCCTGAACTCCCATCATTCATCTTATCAGTGATCTCTGCTCACAAAGTCAGTTATCTCTTCAAATGCAGAGATGCTCGTCATTATTTTACCACATCCTGCCGCAGCTTTGTGCAAGGCAGCTCTAGCCCTTTGAAGCCAACAAACCTGCCCAGCTCCACCAGAAAGTCACACACCAGCAACATACAACCCTCCTGCCTTGGAAAACTACAATCGAGAAGTGGGATGTAAATGTTTGAAATAAAGTAAATAAATAGAGGGGACATGAAAAAAATCCTTAGGTAGGTCCATTTTAAACTTGGAAAATTGTGGCAACAGATCAAGAATGAGAACTCAAACTCCCATCAGCCCCAGCCAGCATGGACAAAGGTCAGAGTCAGAGATGATGGAAGTTGTAGTCCAACAACATCCAAAGAGTCTCAGGTTCTCCATCTCTGCAACAGAAGGTGCTGGTGCTAGTTCAATCATCTCTGGTTTGTTCTAGGGTAGCATGTGACCTGATTCACCAAACACATCTCCCCTAAACTTTGTACAGGTAACCAGGCTGGGTCTGGTTAACAGATAAATGAACAGGCACATGCACACAGTGGTGGACCTCAGACTCCTCCTCTCCTCACCCCTTCCAGAAATGCAACAGGCCCTGACACTGACCCATGGAACCCAGGATGTGCTCAAGGAAGAGAGAAAGGCACTCTGCACATGCTCAAAAGCCATTTAATCTCCAATTGTTTCTTGAGTTTCCTGGGCACAACGTGGAGCCATGTTCCAGGTCTAAGAGCCAATTCATACATGTGGCTTAAGTTGCCACCATAGTCTTAAAAAAATGATCTTAACTTCCTTTCTTCATTCAAAATCTACATTAGAAAATACCTTTCTCAAGCAATGTTAAAGATGTTAGAAAGAAAACAGTGGGCAAGCTTTTGCCTTCTCCAGAACTATTACAGTATTCAGTAGACAGAAAGGGGGAAGCGAAATGACTGGTGTTGAAATCATGCATGGAGTCTGAATTTAGTCAGAAAAACCGTGGAAGGAGGTTGCAATATTCAAATGAGGCTCTATTAGGTGCTTTGCAGGGCTTCTGGGAAAAAGAAGCATACAATGGTTGACACTCCAATTTTTAGAAATATAAGATCCAGCTGTTAATCACAAGTGTATCATTTTTTACTTTTGCAAAATACACAGGTTTCCTCTCACCAGTCTTGGTTTTTTTATCATCTAGAATAATACCTGTATAGGAGAACTCAGAAGCTCGCATGCTACTTGTAGTATCTTGGTTGGCCTAATAAGGGTATTGCCCTAATGTGGATTTTGGATTTTCTTCTTGTGGGTCAACACAACTACATTTGCAAGAACGGTGTTGGAGGAGCAGAGAAGAATTTGCCATGCAATGAGCATTCTGTCCAAACTTCAGCTTCACATTTGCATTGCAAAGCATTACAAAGAGTCTTGTGTTGAAAAGCAGGGTGGGAGGGATCTGCAAAAAGACAATTTGCTTTGGAAAATGCTACATTGATGCTACATTTCTACATTTAGAACAGGAGCCTGTTTGTTCAATCCATCCTTTCCTTCAAATATTTTTCTTTCTCTTCCTTTCCTCCTTCCACAAAGAAAACCACCAACTCTGTTGGGCAACTACTGTACAAGTCTTTCTCTATCCCGGGGAATATTATTTTGGCAATCAGGGATACTGAGGTTCCAGACCACTTTCCCCCTCAAAAACAGAGTACCAGCCATCAGGAATGTTATCCAGGATGCTGGACCACATATAGCTACCAAGTTTTGCCACTTGGTCCTCAAACACCATTATTTCAAAAAGACAGGTAAATGGGCAACACAGTATGCAAACATATCCATGGCTATTTTAGAACAACACTTACTTCTGCTTCTGCCCACAAACACCTCCCCCAAGTTATATTGATGACATCTTCATCATCTGGACCCATGGGCAGGAGACTGTACAGTACTGTACAGTTGTACCTCGACTCCTGAACACCTGGGGAGTCAAACGTTCCGGCTCCCAAATGATCAAAAATCGGCAATCAATTTTCCGGTTTTTGGACGTTCTTTTGGAAGCCGAACATCCAACGAGGCTTCCAATTGGCTACAGGAGCTTCCTCAGCCAATCAAAAGCTGCGCTTTGGAAATCTAACGTTTCGGAAGTCAAATGGACTTCCGGAATGGATTCTGTTCGACTTCCGAGGTACGACTGTACACTAGGACTAGTGAAAAAATATTCACCTCACCATCAACCCAAGCATAAACCTGTCCACATGCAGGTTCGTTTTATGGATGATACTGCAAAACTGCATAGTAGACAAATAGGCACCAGCTTATAATAGAAACCAGCTGACTGCAAAACATGTTTGCACACTTCTTGCTTCCATCCAAAGCATAACACAAGATCTTCCATCTATATCCAAGTCCTGGATTCAGCCACATTTGTTCCAGCTTGTTGGATGGGGATGTGCACTTGAAGGATTTATATTAGACATTTGCTACAATGAGACACCACTCAGACAACACCATTACAGGATGTTAACAGGGTATGGACTTGCTTCTTGACTAACCAAATCCCGTTAGTTGCTCAGAATCCTGCTGAGACAATTTGGTTTTTCTGCCTCAGTGGAATGATTGCAAACAGCAGTCCTGAATCAGCATATTGGTCCTTGTCCAAAATACTGACCTTGTTCCAGAACCCTGGGATCTTCCTATTGTTTGGGTCATCACCCACCCTTGGTGAAGGCCATGACTACAGTTCAGGGCAGTATGAACAAACATCATGTGTGAACGTGCAGGGAGTAGGGCCTCATGACAGCTTGCCAGAAAAAAATTACCACATCTTCAGGAGTTCACTCACCGGCTTATTTGCCAAAGGGATACATGCCATCAACGATTGCCTTCAGTACAGGACAAACATTGAAATGCATACAAACCGGTCACAAATCTGATGCAATAAATTGCAATATTCAGAAACCAGTGGGATAACATTTCAGCTTTATGAGACAGTATACTGCTTTCTTGGGAAGTGCCTTTCTGCAACAAAGGCACTGCGAAAGGAGACTGCAATGTAATAATAATAATAACCCACCCATCTGGCTGGGTTTCCCCAGCCACTCTGGGCAGCTCCCAACAGAATATTAAAAACATGCTAAATCATCAAACATTAAAAATTTCAAAAATAGGGTGAAATAGCTGAATTAGAAAGTTATCAAGACATTTGGCTCTATCAGTTGGGTTTGAATCACAATAACTGTTTCCTGTCCCACTAAAGGTCGGGATAATAATAGCAAAACTGG
Organism: Podarcis pityusensis; assembly: GCF_964106645.2. NCBI lineage: Eukaryota > Metazoa > Chordata > Lepidosauria > Squamata > Lacertidae > Podarcis > Podarcis pityusensis. Next base: position 6,370,892 of record NC_138029.1, read on the forward strand.
GGCGATTATCACCAAACTACCGCTGAATGGTAGCTTTGCCTATCATAAATTTTATACAGAATTATCAGAGACAGTACTTTTTGCATCTCATGGTCATTTGGTCCCATTTTCATGCACACCCCAGTATGTCCACGTGAGTCCGAGTGTGGGAGCAGGATGGAGGGAGAAATGTTTATGCTAGGATGAGTCTGCTAGTTTGTTCCAGGTGCCGTATGGCTGTTATAATTATTGTAATGGACTAACACAGCCAACTTCACTGGAAGATGTGGGATCCAGTGTTTGTAGCAACATTAGATCCAGCTGTGATTACATCATAGCTTTCACTGCGCATGATTCTACCCCTATCTGGTGTCCCAAGTATATGGCTATGCAGGTCTGTCCTCACTTCTGAGTGACAAGCTGTTTCATAGGTACATGCCCCACTAAAAGTTCTGTTTCCTTTGGAAGTAGGTCACAAAAGGTTTGTGGCACCTTGCTGCCTAGAAAAAAAATCAGAATCTTGTGGCACCTTAAAGACCAATGAATACATCATAGCATAAACTTTCACAGACAATACTGAACTTCAACAGATGCATGAAATGTTATCCTGAGTGATAGACTTTTGTAATGCTTTTTCTAACGCCCTCACTCTGTTAATAGACTGCACTGTACAACTGATGAAAGCTCAAGATAGCAAACTCATTCCTAATTTGAATTTAACAGCCTTTGTATTGCAACATTACACTAGAAAGTTAATTAGTGGTTAAAGCTGCAAGTTGCCTTGTTTTCAGATCTGGTCTACTTGTCTCACCAAGAAATCGCCTGAAAATCCTATTATTATTTTTCAAATGATATTTATTAATGTTTCAAAGAATACAAGAATTACGCAAAAACAAAAAATAAAAATACAAGAAAATACAAAATACAGAAAAAAGAATAATTTTTTAAAGATATAACAAAGAAATAAAAAATAAAAAGAAACATACAAAATAAAGACAGTTAAAAACACGTTAATTTTCCATAGCATATCTTCCTTACACTTATTTCCCCGGACCTCCTTGTACCTCCCTTTTTTGTATTCCAGTTCAGTTTGTTAGTTCAGCAAATCCTTACCATTAAGCTTTTACCCATTTGTAAACCTTTTTTCGTATCTCTTAAGGCATTACAGCTGGAAACCACTTAGTTTCTATCCAACATCCTTCTAAGATTCATTAATTTTACAATATTTCTGTAAATAGTCTTTAAATTTCTTCCAGTCTTCTTTCACCGACTCTTCTCCCTGGTCTCGGATTCTGCCAGTCATTTCTGCCAATTCCATGTAGTCAATCACCTTCATCTGCCATTCTTCCAGAGTGGGTAGATCTTGTGTCTTCCAATACTTTGCAATGAGTATTCTTGCTGCTGTTGTAGCATACATAAAAAAAGTTCTGTCCTTCTTTGGCACCAATTGGCCGACAATGCCCAGAAGAAAGGCCTCTGGTTTCTTCAGAAAGGTATATTTAAATACCTTTTTTATTTCATTATAAATCATCTCCCAGAAAGCCTTAATCCTTGGGCACGTCCACCAAAGGTGAAAGAATGTACCTTCAGTTTCTTTACATTTCCAACATTTATTATCGGGCAAATGATAGATTTTTGCAAGCTTGACTGGGGTCATGTACCACCTGTATATCATTTTCATAATATTCTCTCTTAAGGCATTACATGCCGTAAACTTCATACCTGTGGTCCATAACTGTTCCCAGTCAGCAAAAAAATCGCCTGAAAATCCTAGCCAGTGGCCATGCAATTGCAAAATTACAGAAGTCATTCCAGACAGAAATCACTGCAGTGATCTCCTGCTCTCAGAATAAGCCAACCAGAAATTGACAGGGTGCAAATCAGATTCGTAGCAACCAAGAGCACATCATCACCAGCAATATTGTGAAATGGACAGCTAGTCAGAAGCCCATTAGTCTCACATATGATTTAATAGCAAACACAGCTAGAAAGAAGATGTGCGTATTTAAAGGAGCTAGGGAACGTCTAAAGTATTAAATAATTGTTGTTATGCACTCACAGAATCCCAGTTTGGGATCTAAACCAGACATGCAACAAAGCCAATCTCAATCACTTCCCTGCTATTAGGATATGATGGTCTCCAAACAGCCTCATTTAGCCTCTAGCTGAGCTCCAATCATTACTCTGGCCCAGGCCTGCTCAACATCTGACCCACAGAGCAGAACACGGTCTCCAGGCAGATATTTTTTGCCCACCAGATGCTTCTCTCTCCCCCAAAAGGTTTAAGGCGTTTCAGTCAGTGGCAAAATCAGGTTAACCACACGCCACCAAAATATGATTATACAAGAATCCCTCAAAGCAGTTGACAAAAAGATAAAAGAAAAAATAAAGAAAAAATACAATACATTATTGACACCATGATTTTAGGATAAATACGACCCCCCCCTTGTCCCCCTCCCCAAAGCTACATGCCACTGGAGGGGGGAGGGGGAGGGGGCTGGATCAGGACACTTTAACCCTTTCACCTGCCATCATTTCCCCACTCTGAATTGCCCTCCCCATGTAGCTCCTATTTGCCCTGCAGGAAGGAAATGGTTTGACCCCAAGTCCCTAACAGGTCACCATACATGTCTGGTGAATAGTGTTCACTTTGGTCAGCTGCTGCAAATTCCTACTGTAACCCTGCTTACTTTTTGTTTTGGAGTTTTGTTTTCCCTCTCTTTTCCAAAAATTCCAATCAAAACTCAAACATCATAGTTTTGGGTCTTCTCTCAGCCTCCCCATCCCCATACCACTTCCTAGAACAAGAATGTAAGTGAGTTACCAGGGGTCTTGTAAAGGAACAGTCAATCAAACAGCCAGGACAGAGTGCAGCAGTTATATTTACATGGGCTTGGCAGGGTGATTGTGGAACAACTCCTAAATAAGCCCCACCTCATCCTTTTTACTGCACATTCATGGTGATCTGTGCTTGTGAGGCCATCGTGGTCGTCACACGTGATCCCACTTCCAAAGCTATTTGCACCTGCAAATGACAATTTGGGGCAGCAGCAGCACCAGATTTAAGGTGGTGCAGGCACAGGGTGCCAAGCCGGGGGGGGGGCACAAAACTGAGAAGATGCATTTGGGGGCATAACATTTTGGGCTCGCACAGGGTGCCATATTACGAAAAATTACCATAGCCCACCCCTGAGGGCAGGTGTATTATTTCACATGCTCAATGAGTGCATATCCTGTCACTTTTTCTAACACAAATGTTCCTTGTTTATTCTTGTTCTGTTTTGGTTGCACTACAGCTTCTCCAGTCAGCAGTAATGTGGTAGCATTGGGGAAGCATCACAGAACAAGCCAAGCATAAGCACTAGAACATGTTGCAGAACACACACCGTTGAACGTGGGGGGGGGGAGCTGTAGGATTACCACTTCACCCACTAGAGATCCTATCTATAGCCATAAGCTCTGAGGCAATGGGAGAAGATTCTGTCGCACTCCCCATTCTGTTCCTTCACTAGTCCCTTTGCCTTCCCTCTTCCCCTCCACCTGCTGCAAGAAGATGTCCTTGAGGAAGTTGAGCAAGGGGACCCAGTGGAGAAGCAGCAGCTACATCATTTATTGCTTCCTCATAACTATTATACCTACAGCCAGGATAAGGAAATCACACTAGCGATTGCCTGAGCAGATAATGATATTGTGACATACCTGTAAAAGAAAAATAAATTGACTCTAGGATCTTGAGAACAAGGAAACTGACAACTCATGGAGAGGAGTGGGACTGAGGGAAAGTCCTTCCTGGAAAGTGATGCAACTCATAAACTACATGCTTGAATAAACTTCCTCCAGGTGAAATCATTCTAGCCTCAGCCCTTCCATCAGAAATCTCTGGGTGAAGCCAAACATTTGAGTCATGTTAGTTATCCCATCCTAGGGATAGAGAATTGGGAACCTCAGAGGTTCAGTCTGGCTCCCAGGTGCTTCCCATGCCAAGGCTATATCCTCCTACCCTCTCCTCCAATGCCAAGACCACCTTCCCTAATATCATTCCCTGATGATTTCTAAGAGCCCGCATCTCCGACTGAGCTGGGTAGGGAGAAGGCTCTAAAGCCCAACCCTGCTGCCATTTACTATGGGAAGTAAGGCATAAACAAACCCTTTGCCTCTGTGTCCTGGGCTCACATGGGAGTCTGGGGGCTCATCCACATCGCCATTTGCTCCGCTGCTTCCCCTCCCCCCGGGGAAACCTGATCTTCAGCCCTGAATCGGAACAAACAGCAACAACTTAACAGCTTGATTGTACAAAACCTCTCAGCAGTTTACAAAAAAATAAAAATAAAACATACAATTATGAATAAAAAAGTAACAATAATAATTTAAGGCCAATGCATACAGAAAGCCGTCAACTGTCTCCACAATAATTCATCACAAATCTGCAAGAGTAGAATATGGTGATTTGAGGTTCTTTCAGGATTTAATACGATATCTATCGAGATTCGTTATCTATGTGGGGTGTGCATGCATGTGTAGATGTACATACTTTGCTCTCAAGAAGTAGAAAGAGAACAGATTGCTACAGATTGTAGAGGTTACTTTGCACACAAAAATAGTAATAATGGGGAAATTACTGCGTATACTGAGAAACTACAATTAAGTGATGCTTAATTTAGCAATAAAGTCAAAATATGGCTCAACTTTGGTCACCCCCCACTGTTCCCAGAATGGCCAAGGCATCAGACTCGACTCCTTTGAACATCTCACACACTATGACACTTTGTGACATTGCAATACAGCAGTGACATCTTGGCAAACTGATTATTGCTTTGTCCTTTCTGAGACAGATTTCATTAAGTTCCATTATATTAGAAGTCAAAACACAGAAACCTTTTGAATATAAAAATTGCTAACCTTGAGCTCCAGTACTCGTCAAATAACCAAATTGTTGTTACATTTTTAGTTAATAAAACATTTAAAATACCTGGGATGAAAATCTGCACTGGTTCAGTCACAAAAACGATGCACAACGATGCTGAAAGCTGTAGTCCAGAAACATCTGGAAGCCATCACATTAGACACCCCTGATCTGGAAGAATCCACTGCAACACTGAACACTATTCAGAAACTTCAGCTGGTGCAGAATTTGGTGACCAAGTTGCTCATTGGAGCAAGGCAGTTTGAGCGTATTACACCAATCCTGGTTGAACTGCATTAGCTGCCAATTAGTTTCTGGGTCCAGTTCAAAGTCTTAACTGTCTCAGGACTGCAATAGCTCAAGGTCCGCCTCTCCCCATATGAACCTACCTGGACACTATGATCATCCCCTGAGGCCCTTCAAGCATCTCCTCCATGAGAAATCCGGAGGATCAGTGGAGTAGTATGGGTTGCCAGTCCCTGGGGCACGGCCCCTTCCTGCAATCCAGTACTGAACCCCGTCATTGTTACTAATGAACTTACAAAGTAGAAAAAACTGGATGCCTAGTTCATTTCATCTCCATTTAAAGGCAGAAATTGTATTTGTTAAAATTGTGTCTTGCTCTCTTCCTGCTCAAAGCAGCACCTATGGGATGCCCAGGCTTCCTCCCACTGGGGTAGTAGCAAGCTCAGACCTGCTTAGTTCCATAAAAACAATTACATTAGGACTTGCAGTCCATTTGCTGGCCATGCCTGAATTATTAGCAGGCACTGCTCAATTCTCAAGGCAGCCTGTTCTTTTTTAAAAAATGTATTTTTTATTAAAGATGTCTTGTTTACGAAGTATGTGCAATATCTCTTTTTCCAAGGAACATTTTCTACAGGTCGGTGTGGCGTTTGCCTCCTAGGTGGGTCATAAGGAAAGGGTTAAATGAGTGTGATGTGATTGGCCAGTGAGAACCCGAGGGGAGGAGGTGGAGCTAGAGAGAGAATTGGTGTTGTTTGAAAGTCAGTTGAGAGTTGGGAGTTGGAGAAAGAAGAGGGAGGTTGAGTCTGTGGGTTGGTCGAGTTGTGTGGTGAGAGAGTGAGAGGAACTGTTAGGTGGAGTCAGATATATAGTTGGGATAATCAGTTTGAAGTTGTTAGTTGTTGGTGCCTATAAAAATAAACGTGATTAACAACTATATGGACTCCGTGTGTACCCAAGAGAAATGGGTTGGTGGCAGCCAAGAGGCAATCACAGTGGTGGCACAGGGATCAACAGACCATCAAACGTCCGGGGACCCTGTGTGATCGCCACAGTCGGTTTCAATTGTTGAGACATTAGTGTTACATTGGGGGGGAAGGGGAAAAGAGGTGGAGGGGGCCACGGTGGGTGAGGGTGGGGTATCAGCCTGTTCTTTTTTGAAAAAGTCTCATTTCACTTCTCTTCCATGTTTGTTTCAGCAGGTACTAGTCATCTGCACCCATTCTTTCATATAATCACTAATAACCCCCTCCTTCTTCCTACGTGCACTAAGAACCACACATGCACACCCTCTGACTCCATCCATATGCTTGCACACATGGTTCAAACTGTACATGGTTCAAAATGTAAGCTCCACCAAGTTCAAATACAATTGTGTCCAAGCCTGAAATCTTATACAAATTCAAGTCAGTGACAGCACACAAAGGGATCCACAACAACCCCTTTAAGCAATTAAAAGTGGGAATTTAAATCCCATAGGCTTCCAAGGGATAACACTCAAAATGTTGGTTCTTCTGACCTGCTGGATTTCTGCCTGTCATACATCGGTTAAAGGTACATAAACTCTGCCAGGGGGGAAAAGGTGCCAGTCTTTATGCTCAAGGTTACCTTGCATATACATGATGGCACACATACACGCCCACAGCACCCTCAGACTCAAAGCCTTGCAGGGCTTTAAAAGCCTAACTGATCTGGGAGAATCCACTGCAGCATTGCTGAAGCTAAGCGGGTGCAGTTGAGTTCAGATCTGTCCCCTGGGTGGAAGATCACAGGAGCCCAGTTCAAAAGTTACACAATACCAACCTAAGTTCCCTTGGGTAGAAAGAGCAGAGATAATAACAAGAACATCTGCAAGGAGCTGCTATCCCATGCCCCAACTTGTCATGCATGTCCCAGGCTGCACCACCTGGTGTCCTCAGGCACAGTGATGCACGCCAAAAGACACACACCTTACAGACTTTCACCAGAGGACAGACATGCATTGTATTAAGGGCATGGCTACTTGGCTTGGCTCCACACATGAATTTGTCTTACGAATAGGGCTAGGGGAGCCCAGCTTGGGTATGAGCAAGGTATTCTCATCAGTTTCTCTGCTTTACTGGATTTATGAGCCCCAGTATCATTACTGGGACTGGTCCGGATTCTTTTCTTGCCTCTGGGTGCCTTTTTAGGTTCAAAGCTAAGTTAAAATCTCAACAATTACTGTGTCAAGTTCAGTCACTTTGCACCCTTCCACTTGATAAACGGGATCCTGACAGAACAGATAAGCTCCAAGTTTGTTAATTATTGCTTATCTCACAGTTCACATTCTTCTGCTCTCCAGCTTCCAGGTTAAAATAACAGTTAATAAAACAGTTAATAAAATGCTTGGTTTAAAACAAGTTAAAATCAATTAAAACTCGGTTGAAATCTGTGGAGCTCTGGAGCTGGCTGCCCTTTCAGGGACTGAGCAAGGTATTAATGTTTGCGGAAGAGCAACAGCTATGGGGCCGTGCATCTGCTTTGCATGCAAAGGCCTTAGGTTCCATCCCTGGTATCTCCAGGCAGGGCTGGAACGCTCCCCTCTCTGAAACCCTGGAGCACTTCGGTTAGTCAGTCTCAACCGTCCTAAACTTGAGATATTTAAGGCAGCTTCCTGTTTAATGTACAAAAATATTTTCTAGTCTGTTGTTGACATCAGAAAGGTGAAAGTTATTTATAAATGATGGAAGTTTGAGGTTGCGTGTAACACTTTGAGATATAGCAGTTAAGATTGTCTGAAGAAAGAAGAAAGAAAATTCAGAGTCCTTGTCTCACACAGAAAGTGGTGAACCCTCCCAGCTCTCACCTGGGAGCTTTCGTTTCTTCTTCCAATTTCTCACTCAGGGTCCCTCCATCCATCCACCACCTTCATGTGTGTGTAATCCTGGAACCCAGTAATGGCCCAAAGCAGAGGACACCAAAGGAAAACAAAAGAAAAGAGAAGAAATAAGATAAAAAGGAGGGACATATATATGAGAAAAGAAACAAAGGGAAAATAAAAATAAAACAGGACTTTCGAATTTTTGTTTGTCAGTTGCCCCCAAAAAACTATTCAAAACATTCACTCTGTTAAGCAATACTTCCCCAATCTTCAGACCCATACGTCTCAAATGCATTCCTTTTCAAACAAAAAGTCCAAAAAGGGGTTCTGTAGTTGTTGTTACTCACAAATATCAGCAATGAATTTTCTGTAATCAAACCTATATGTCAGGGACAGTCCCAGAATTACAAAAGCCATCTCAGTTTCTCATTTAATCCCAGAATGTCCCTATTTCCCCTGCGAGTGCTGCTGCTGCCGAGCTCAAAAAAAGAGGAAGATCTGGCACTTGTCCTGAGCAGCCGAGGAGGCAAGGGAGCCCCTGTGGCCTCTCCATGGCCGCTGCTGCTGCCCCACTTCCTTGGGCAGCTCATAGCAGCTGCTAGAGAGCAGATGAGAAGAGGCTGCCACTGCCAAGGCCCAGCCCTGTGTGAAGTGCTGGCTCTGAGGGGCAGGCAGAGGGCAAGGGCCTCCCTGGGAAGGAAGGAAGGGGGAGCAGAACAGAGCGCAAGGAGTCTTGATTTAAAAAAAAAAACAACTTTGTGCATCTACGTCTAATCTTGCCCCTTTGCCCAGCATGGACAAAGGTCAGAGTCAGAGATGATGGAAGTTGTAGTCCAACAACATCCAAAGAGTCTCAGGTTCTCCATCTCTGCAACAGAAGGTGCTGGTGCTAGTTCAATCATCTCTGGTTTGTTCTAGGGTAGCATGTGACCTGATTCACCAAACACATCTCCCCTAAACTTTTTACAGGTAACCAGGCTGGGTCTGGTTAACAGATAAATGAACAGGCACATGCACACAGTGGTGGACCTCAAACTCCTCCTCTCCTCACCCCTTCCAGAAATGCAACAGGCCCTGATACTGACCCATGGAACCCAGGATGTGCTCAAGGAAGAGAGAAAGGCACTCTGCACATGCTCAAAAGCCATTTAATCTCCAATTGTTTCTTGAGTTTCCTGGGCACAACGTGGAACCATGATCCAGGTCTAAGAGCCAATTCATACATGTGGCTTAAGTTGCCACCATAGTCTTAAAAAAACGATCTTAACTTCCTTTCTTCATTCAAAATCTACATTAGAAAATACCTTTCTCAAGCAATGTTAAAGATCTTAAAAAGAAAACAGTGGGCAAGCTTTTGCCTTCTCCAGAACTATTACAGTATTCAGTAGACAGAAAGGGGGAAGCGAAATGACTGGTGTTGAAATCATGCATGGAGTCTGCATTTAGCAAGCCTTCAGAAAGAACAGGAAGAAAGAGGGAACAGAATGGATCTTGATTTAAAAAACAAAACTTGGTGCAACTACATCTAATCTTGCCCCTTTCTAAAAATAAATAAATTTCTGGGTGAGTATTTCTTTTTGTAAATCTACCAAGTAATAAAATAAAATAAAGGGGTTTTCTCAGGATGGGGGAGGGCATGTGTGCTATGTCCCATTAGGGAGGTGGTGGTTCCCGCCCATCTTCTGATGGGAAATGCTCTGCAAGGGGGGGTACAAAAATGGGGGGTTCAAGGAGGGTCAGTTGAGAGGAGTGAGAAATGTCCCTATTTTCATCTGAAGAATGTTGGAGGGTATGCATACATTTAAGCACTCTTACCACTTAGTCATGGAGAATCCTGGAAATTGTCATTTGTTAAGGGTGCTGAGAAGTGTAGCTCTGAGAAATCAGCAACTTTAAACTACAGTTCCCAAGATTCATGACTGTTAAGATTGCTTAACATGTTTGGTGTGGATGTGATTTCTGTTTGCTTCATCCACACTATACATTAACACACATTTAAAACACATGACTTTCCCTAAAGAATCCTGAAACCTTAACAAGCTACAGTTCCCAAGATTTCGGAGGGGGAGCCATGTGTCCTTGGAAGGTGGTGGACTCTCCTTCCTTGGAGGTTTTCAAGCAGAGGTTGGGTGGCCTACTGTCATGGATGCTTTAGCTGAGATTCCTGCATTGCAGGGGGTTGGACTAGATGGCCCTTGGGGTCCCTTCCAACTCTATCATTCTGTGATTCTATGACTGTACAGGTCAGCAATGCAGCTGAAGAATGGAGGTCAACCACCAACTCCAAATAAATGGCAGCAACATCCTCCAAAGTTCAGGATCCACTAAAATTAAAAAGAACACATACAAATGAAAGTAACCCATTACCAAGTTTGGGGTCCCAGCTGATTTAAGTATCAGAGGTGGGAGGAAGAGAATAAAACACTGAGATCCAGTTAGGAGAATAACAAGAACAGATAACTGCAGTATAGAAATGGGAAGAGCATGCCTCATAGCTGCAAAAATAACCAAGGGTTCACTATTGCAAAGTACAAAAGAGCTATTTGACTATATGAAAAGAATAAGGAGAGGAAATGCGGAGTTCGAACTTCCCTTTCTTTTGCAGAAATAGGCTCTGGAACTGGGTAAATTAAGGAAGCTTGTTCAAAGAGTCCTTCCAACCTCCCACCCATGCTCATCAAGAAGTATCGGCAGCTAGTGACTGGGCTGTGTGACAGCTCCTCCACCAACCTGAGGAGTTGCTGAGGATTGTCCTATCAGCCAGCCCTTGGGTCTTCATCTGCTGTTGCTGAATGCCACATAGGCTCTGAGCAAGACCTCCCTCAACCAGGATGTGATTATGGATGAGGAAGCTGATTTGGTTTGTTTCCCTGGGAATCAAACAGCCAGGACAGAGTGCAGCAGTTATATTTACATGGGCTTAGCAGGGTGGTTGTGGAACAACTCCTAAATAAGCACCACCTCATCCTTTTTCCTGCACATAGAAGCCTAACAAACAGAATCCGAGACCAGGGAGAAGAGTCGGTGAAAGAAGACTGGAAGAAATTTAAAGACTATTTACAGAAATATTGTAAAATTAAGGAATCTTAGAAGGATGTTGGATAGAAACTAAGTGGTTTCCAGCTGTAATGCTTTAAGAGATACGAAAAAAGGTTTATAAATGGGTAAAAGCTTAATGGTAAGGATTTGCTGAACTAACAAACTGAACTGGAATACAAAAAAGGGAGGTACGAGGAGGTCCGGGGAAATAAGGGTAAGGAAGATATGCTATGGAAAATTAACGTGTTTTTAACTGTTTTTATTTTGTATGTTTCTTTTTATCTTTCATTTCTTTGTTATATCTTAAAAATTTTATTCTTTTTTCTGTATCTTGGATTTTCTTGCATTTTTAATTTTTGTTTTGTGTAATTCTTGTATTCTTTGAAACTTTAATAAATATCATTTTAAAAAAAAAAATAGAAGCCTAACAAACAAACGTTTATTTGCAACCTCAAACCCGTTTTGCAGGTCTCTTCTCTGTGGGCAGCCTGGCTCCTCCCCGGCTTTACCTGGGAGTAAATCCCACTGAACTCAATAGACTTCCAAATCAACTTGCTTGGGATTGGGCAAAAGGGGGGGGGGGAGAGGAACCTTAGCTAACTTTGCAAAGCCTTGCAGAGGCAGCTGCATGCACCTTTGCCTTTTGTGGAGCATGGCAGCACTAGAACGGGCCTTTTCTGCAGTGGCTTCCCATTTGTGAAATGCTCTCCCCAGGGAGGCTCGCCTGGCACCTTAATTGCGTATCTTTAGGCACCAGGCAAAGACGTTTCTCTTCAACCAGGCATTCAGCTGATTAACATTCTATGGCTTTTAAAATGTGTTTGTGGGATGGGAGTTATTGATTTGTTTCTGTTTCTGTTAGATAAAGGAATATTTATAATAATATAAAAGTGTATAAGCATGTATCATCCTGATATTAATCATCCCAAAATTAAACAATGAACAGTTACAAATGGAAAGGTCTGGGAGGGTGGAAAAACCAGGGCAGACCAGGTATCCCCCCCTATCTTTCAAGTTGTTTTCATATTTGTTTCCATAAATTTGGGGAATACAGAAACTTTGAGGGGGGATATAGTTACCCCCAGTTTATACCCCCTCTGGACTTCCAATCGCTATGAAATGTGTTTTGTTGCCCATCACAAGCCATTTTATAATCCGTTAATTTGATTATTATGAAAGTTCTGATTATTCCACACTACTATTATTGTTGGCAGGGCAACTCACATCTTGTGGTTTCGTTAATTATTTGTAATATAATTACAAATAAGTTTGACTCAATCTGCTATTCTGTTCACATAAACTTCCTTCCACAGTTCACAATCTGACCTGTTAGAAGGAAGGATCAAGAACAAAGTTCTCTTCTCTGATTAGGATAATATGGTGGCCTAAAGTGACAAGATAAGGCACGGCAGCTAACAGGCCTTGAGGGACAGCAGTGGGTTAAGGAATCTCTGTGCCAAGATCACTCGCTCTCTGTCTATGCTTAGGAGGCCTCACCCAGTGTCTGGCTGTTTCTTATATGGAGCTAACCCCCCCCCCCCCCCGTAGGCAGGCTCCAAAGGATGGGAGTCAGGGAGGGGGATGTAAATACGGACAATCCAGAAGAGACTAGGTGATTACAAGATGGAATGGTTGCCATGTGCAGAGCAAAATTAGCAAGGTCTGTGGTGAATGTACTCAGCCATAAAGTTTACCAACACCACATATACAAGATTAGAATTAACACACAGGAATGGAATTAACTCCAATCCCAATTCCATGATAGATAAAAACCTACTTCACTGTAAGCATAAACTGAAAAGATGTGCATGTGTATACACAGCCACATTTTTTATTTACAACGATCCTATATTTATTTACAGTGATCCTATATTTGCCAACTCAGAAGCAAATCCCACCAAGTTCAATAGGACTAAGGCTGCAATGCTAACCTCACTTGCCTGAAGTACTACTGAATTCAGTAGGTCTTACTTCTGAGGAGACACAGCTAGAACTGCAGCCTGAGTGTGCAAAGAAACACGATATGGAGCTGCAATCTGACAAGCACACAGCTGAACAAAGGTCTCACTAGACACCGTGATTTCTGAGTACAAAGACATAGGCTTGGGTTACAAGTCAGTCTAACTTATGTGACAGTTGGTTATTGCTTTTTTAAAAAAATAAAGAAATCACACACACCCAGAAATGCAGTAGGAATAAGAATCCAAACCCCGTTTCCTAATCTAAGTCATGCCCATACAGCACATGTGCTCTGAAACAGGCAACTGGCCTTGGACCGTAAGCCTTATGTAAACCTTGTTGACAGCAGCTGTACAATTCCTCTAGCCATCCCTGGGTCTGGTTTCTGGCAGATCAGAGATATACCTGTGCCATTCAGACAAAAGGCAGTTCCCACCTCACCTTCGCTTTCTAGGCAGGTCGGCCCACTATTGAAGCACATTCAATCGTGGACTGGAAGGGAAGAGAATCCCTTTCCGAACATGACTGCATCCTGGGGCCTGTTCCCAGGGCTACCCTTTGGTTGGTAATTCAATTAACAAGCTCTCTTTGGAATAAATCCCAGGCATAAATGAGACGGTAAATTCTATCATGGGAGGCGGGGGAGAGCCAGAAAGCTAAAAGAAATGCCACCTGCACTTAGGACTCGCCCCCTCCCCACATTACCTAACATGACCAAATAAATAAAACCCGGTGATATTATAAAGAATTAACCCATCACTCCTCTATCAAGCAGCATTCAGGTGGCAAGGGGAGGCGAAAGCTCTTCGTCTCCTGTACCTATAAAACGCCATTGGGAACGAAATAATTGGCTCCACACCATCCGCATCTATCCTCCATCCGGACCGGATCCAGGCCTGCTGTTGCCACCGCTCAGGCCCAATTGTGACAGACTCCTCTATCCCCGCACCAAAAGACTGCAATGATGAGAGAGAGAGAGATATAAAACCTCTTTTTAAAAACCTGTCCAGCCAATCAATGCAGTCGATTCGCTGGGCTCCGGCCCCCACCCCCGCCAGCCCCACCTAGCTATAAATAACAAAAGCCAGGCTGGTCCGGCGGGCACCGGAGCGCTGAGACGCCGGCTAGCTCTCCGCGGACGCGGGCAGAGACGGTACCTTGGTCCCGAGGAGAAGGAGGAGGAGGATGCGAAATAAATCGGAGGAGCTGCACGCTCAGCGCCGCAGCATCTGCCTCGCCCCCATCTCCCGTGCCATTTTCACATCGCCGCTTCGCTTCCTCCTCTCCGACCTCAGAGCAATCTTCCGGCTTCCAGATTTCACATGTGGCAGGTTCTCGTTTTGCTTTAAAGGAATAACAGGTACCCTGCTGCTAGCAGAAAACCACCAGCCCCTCCGCCCAAGGAAGAGAGCAGCCAGGGGAGCAGCTCCGCCCCGCCCCTAGCGGCCGAGCCGGGAATCGGAGCAGGAGGAGTCTGCGCGGCGACAACCGCGACCCGGAGTTCACACGTGGCGCGCGTGGTGGGTGGGTGCAGAAGCAGTTCCCACTCAGCCACTTGCATGCATGCATGCATCCACATATGGGCATGTCTCGGGCGCTCTAGCGGGGAGGTTTAACGACTAAGAACAAAAGATTAAGGCTTCCTCACGCGTCAAGAGTTAACATTTAAACTGGAAGAAGATTGGAAGAAATTCAAAGACTATTTACAGAAATACTGCAAAATTAATGAATGTTAGAATGATATTGGATTGAAGTTAAGGGGTTTCTAGCTGTACAGGCTAAAAGAATATGGAAAAATTGGTTTTAATATGTAAAATCTAAAATTTAAAGCTATATTATATCAAGATTAAAGATTAGGATTAAAAAGGAGGGAAAGGAACTGTTGGACTAACATATTTAATTAGAATACAAAAGAGGGAGGTAAGAGGAGGTCCGAGAAACAAGTAAACGTAAAAGAAGTGAGGAAAAGATGAAATTGTTTTTAATTGTTTTTTCCTTTTTTACTTTGTATTTTTTTATTGTTAATTTTTTCTTCATTAATGTGGTTTTTTTTCTTGTGAAATTTTAATAAATATTATTTAAAAAAAAAGAGTTAACATTTAAACTTTCAGCGTTAATAGAAGCATAGAATTGTAGAGTTTGACTTCACCCCCAAATCGTCTCCCAAGACTGATATATGCCAACCAATAAGATCAATAACAGAACCATGGAATTATAGGGACAAGAGTCCAGCCCCCTGCAATGCAAGTCTCTTTGACCCAGTGCTGGATTTAGGTACTGTATAAGCTATAGCTTAGGGCCCCCAGAAAATTTTGGGGGCGCCTCCAAAAATTCAAAGAAAAAAACCCTGGATGTACATTTCCAAAATATAACATAAAAAAACAAATAAAATAAAACCTACATACAGCAACAGTGTTTTGTGTTGTGTAGACTCCTATGATGTAAGTACAGTGGTACCTCAGGTTACAAACACCTCAGGTTACAAACGCTTCAGGTTACAGACCCTGCTAACCCGGAAGTAGTACCTCGGGTTAAAAACTTTACCTCAGGATGAGAACAGAAATTGCACACTGGCGGTGCGGCAGCAGTAGGAGGCCCCATTAGCTGAAGTGGTACCTCAGGTTAAGAACAGTTTCAGGTTAAGAACGGACCTCCGGAACAAATTAATTTCGTAACCAGAGGTACCATTGTAACGAGCCCCGCCTACTAGCCTGCTCCCTAAAATATCACTGGTTTGCTCATTTCTATATATAGGGTGCATATATTCTGCATGGATTGGTTGCATGGCAACATGTTCAAATGGCTCTCGATATCTATTAGGTCCATAAATTACCATATAGCATATATTCAACACAAAAAACAGCGACAATTTGTTGTTGACAAAGCTGGACATATAAAGGGCCCCATTACCTTCAGTAGCTATGGACCTCATCAGCACAGGAAGACCAACCTGGAACCATTTTGATTCCTAAACTGAGTAAATGTTTTCTCTGCAAGGTCAAAATGGGAAACTTCCCCATTGTCTCTTTCCTCACAAATCCTGTCTTAAGGGCACATTTAAGATATGAATAGGGTGTGAGCCTGTGACCTGGCCCAGGAACTAAGTATTTATCACTACAAAAGAATGGCCAGGCTCCCCAGCAAATCCAATCAAGTAACCTGCCAGACAGGAGATAAACAACGACAGGAGAAAAAGAACATTAAAATTTCTGTTTTAAGACCACCTTTTTTGTGATGTAGGTATGATGTATCTGAGGGGTGGTCTTAGGTTACACCCCTTCTGTGATGTATGTATGATGTTTCTGGGGGTGGTCTTGATCTACAGGGTGGCAATTTCAAAAGTCTTTATAAGGCCTTGCACGCCATTTTTCTGGGTCCTCCTCCTCTCCTGCGTGTGAGGGGAGCACCCTGTTGCTGTGATAGGAATTTTATGGTTTTAGATATATGGCAACGTTCATAACCACACGTACATAGATCAACACAGGAAGACCAATCTGGAACCATTTTGATTCCTAAACTGAACAAATCCTGGAAAAGCCTCCCCATTGTCTCTTTCCTCACAAATCCTGTCTCAAGGATATGTCTGTTTGAATAAGGTGTGAGCCTGTGACCTGGCCCAGGAAATAAGTATTTTACCACTACAAAAGAATGGCCAGGCTCCCCAGGAAATCCAATCAAGTAACCTGCTAGACAGGAGATAAACAACAACAGGAGAAAAACAATATTTAAATTTCTGTGATGTAGGGGGATGTATCTGAGGGGTGGTCTTAGGTTACACCCCTTCTGTGATGTATGCATAATGTTTCTGGGGGTGGTCCTGATCTAGAGAATGGGAATTTCAAAAGTCTTTATAAGGCCTTGCAGGCCATTGTTCTGGGTCCTCTTCCTCTCCTGCGTGTGAGGGGAGCACCCTGTTGCAACAGGTTAATAAAGATCAAGCTTACTAGCTGCTTTGCTTCTCAATATTCTCTGGTTGGCCTCTGTTATTTTCTCCTACCTATAGGGAACCTATGTAAGGACTCTATATGGGCTCTTGGATACCCCATAAGGGAAAAGGGCATATTTTTATTTACAACAGATGGCGACCACGCACGAAGGGACTTTTGGTTACCCGGATTCTGGAAACGAGGAAGGACTGGTTATCCAGCGCGCACCAGGCAGTTTGCCAGGAGGAATAACCAGTCTTCCATCGGTCCCAGGGTCTGGAAATAACTGGAGTTTCAGCGGGGCTAACCAGAGGAAGCAACGCTTGATCAGGCCGGCCTTAAACAACCAGTCAAGAGATCGTGGGATCACCAGGAACAGTGCATGCGGAAGTGAGTATTAAGTAGGAAACACGGGTAGTGGGTTGGGGTCTCTAAACCACAGCAACCAAAATTCTTTAATTCTTCCTTTTCCCTTCAAATCTAAAATTTCTACTTTTTTCCTCATCTAAAAATTGCCTTCTCCTTTCTGTCCCCTCGATCTCAACACCAGCCCTAGCCCTTCGGAGTATGCCCAGGCAAAAGTTGTGTGTGACTTCTTTCATTTCCCTTCTACAGTCTATATGCTGACCTATTCCTTCGGAGTTTTGCCCAGAAAAAGGTCGTGCTTTTTCTTCCGTACTGAAAACTATAACTCCCAGGTGCAGCCGCACCTCTGCCATGGCGATCTTTGTTAGAGATGACCTGTGAGCAGAGAAAGCAAGGGCACCTGATTCCTTTCCTTCTTTGTCATTTCTGAGTCCCAATCTGGCACTGCGCTACGCAAGCGTCCAGTAGGGAACTCTCAGGTTAGATTGTAAGAGGCAGGAGGTTGCTGTGGGCTCCCTGGCAGAGTAATGACCAAAGGGGGGGGGGTTGAGATCGCTGACCGCACTGTTAGCTTAGTAGCCAGGAAAGGCCAACAGCTGTACCAGCCTAGTAAGTCAGGCCAGACGAACGGCGGTGTGTCACAGTACTAATTCTCGGAGTTGTCCAAATTGAGTGTACTGTGGGTTATTTATTGTGTTTCCTGAAAAGTGGGGATAAAACCCCGACTGCAGTATAAAAGTAAAAGCTAGCGCTATTAAAATTCTTAAAATGGGTGCACCTCAATCAAAAGAAATGAACCCACAGACTCCTGATGGGAAAGAAGCCCAGTTGGTGCTTACTTCCCGCCTGGACTTTAAGAAACGTTTTTCCTGTGTTTAAATTGTACTTAGGTAACACATCCAGCAGCTGCTTATCTTAAATGTGCCATCTGAAATAAAAATGCAAGCTTGCTCCAAATTCTAAATCTAAGAAAGCCATGTTGGGCCTTATCAATCTTAAACAAGACAAAAATGAGAATGAAGTGTGCAAATGTTTGTTATTTGAGAGAGGCTCAAAAGAGTCTTCCTCCTTGTATGTACTTCATTAAGCAAATGCCTATGAAAGTATGGTCTTCCTTCTAAGAAAAATATCTGAGTCCAGTTTTAACTTTGATTTGGTTGGACAGAAGAGTTATTGTAAGGCTCCTGATATCAGTCTCTATAAGACTTCCTGGCCTCTATTCTTAGAAAATGCCCCCCCTTGTTTCATTCTGTCTCTTTCAGGTTTTTTTTCCCCTTCTCCTTCTTACTTCTGTGCCAGGTAAATTTACTCCCGAGTAAGCTTCCTTTAAAGGAAACTGCAAAGGTGGGGGGCATAAAATAGGCTTACTATTCCTCTGCAAGTTCAGGAAAAATTGTCACTGTTGTATTCCTTTTAAATCAAATCTATGGCTGTTTAAACTATGCTTTATAAGAGATCCTCTCCCTATCTTAGGAAAAATGTTCACTTCACTCTTTAAAGATAATTTATCTAGGAACTTTCACTCTCTAGTCTAAGGAAGTAAACTCTCACTCAAACTAGCTTCAAGATCTGCTAAAAGGGTTCTGTATAAAGTTGGGTACTTTTATTTTCCTCTTCCTTAGTACATGATAGGCGCATGGTTTGTGATAGGCGCATGGCTTGTGATCTCTTCCCCAGTTGTGTCTGTGTACATAAGTATGTGTGTGTCTCTCTGGTAGTACAAATCTTGCTATGAACCCTGTATTTTAGGGTTGGACTAGATGACCCCAGGGTCCCTTTCAACTTTCCCAATTTGTGGCTGTGTGGAAGGCCATGTGTCTGCAAGCATTGGAGGGTAATTCTTAAATTCTGGTGATGTGTTGAAATTCAGCCCAGATTTGCTCTTTGTTTTTTAAAAGGTGTGAGGTGAAGCCGTGATGTTTGAAGCAGAACTGGTGATATCAGGCATTTAAGTGATTACAGTGTTTATCGTTTTGTCTATTATTTACAAAAATCAGACTTAAGAGTCTACTCGAAGTTTAAGCACATACAAATGAATAATCAAGTAGAATTAGCCTTGACCAATCCTGTAAATAAAGGGCAGTAAAATTTGTCTGCAAATGGTAAGGCTGAAATGACTGAGAATGTTAAAAAAAAAAAAAAATCCTATGAATTCTAACTTTCTGGCCATTTTTACTCATAAATAAGAGAGCGGTTGATTGTTCCGCGAATGACCAGATAAAATGACCAATAATGATAGCCCTTTCCTGTACATAAAGGAAGCACTCCTTTTGCTTGGGCTGAAATTGCTAGCTTTGGTGAATACTTAAATTGCTGAGTTTCTCTTTTTTGTTTTAAAATCTAACCCTATTTTTAAAATCTACTCCTTACCTTTCCCTTCCTTATTCTAATTGAGCCAAAAGATGCAACATTTCAATGGTATAAAAGGTTTGCTGAGACATGAACTCTGCACATGCACAGAGGCTAGATCAGCTTACAAAAAAAAGAGAGAGAGAGAGAAAGGAGGGGGGAGAGAGAAGGTTTGGAGAGCGTGAAACCTATCCAAATTTCCTTATGTAAAACTTGGAACCATTGAGGGAAATCACCCTAATGTGTCTTGCTCCAGGGGCTACGTAAGACAAAAGGTTCGCCTCCCAATGGAATTTAAATTTTATAAGTTTTTTTTTTGGTGTGTGTGTGTATATGCCTATGCATTTTAGGAACAGCATTTCCTGACAGACCTCTCACATGAAATAATTTTCCCTTTTAACAGAGTGTCCTTTCTTTTCTCCCACAGCACAAATGATAATGAGGGGATGCAAACAGTGATTTAAATACTCTATAAAAAGTAATTGCTTTTGTTTTTCTTTTTGTCTTTCTTCCCTTAAAGCCAAACAGTCACTTTCTTTCTGTTCAGCAAAAGAAGTCTGAATCCCTGCTATAGTAGTGACTTCCCTCTATCTCTTTGTGGCTTTGACATTTTTTTTAGGTTACAAATAATCTGTTTTCGTTTATTAAGTTCGTTTTATCAGTTCTTCCATTATATATATGAAATTAATCAAAGCACAACCAAACATTATTTATGGAATTGTATTTGTCTACCATTTTGCCTGAGCATTTCTTATTAATTCTGTCATTTTGGCTAGTGCAAGGTACTTGCACAACTTTAAATTGCCATTCATTTTTTCTTGGTATTAACTCATTTCCCAGTATTCCGCTATTAACATTACAGCCGATGTTGTCACATCAAGAAACACGCTTTTATTTTCATTTGGGATGTTAGAATGCCAAAACAGATTACTTCAGGTTTCTTATTAATTGTGTGTCTTAGCATTTATTTATTTTTGGTTCCTCATAGCTCATTTTGTGTGTGTGTGTGTTTTACTTTGGGGACATGTTCATCACATGTTGAAAGTCAGTTTCATGAAGTTCTTTTATTGGATAGCACATGGTGAATTTTAAGTTTTCCCCATTGTTTTCCCATTTTTTTTTTAGTCCAGTAGTAATCTGTGTGGTTTTGATAATATCTTTGTACTATTTAATAATGGTTCTTTTCTGAATCTGATGTCTTTGTGTCAAGTCCGTTTTCATCTAACTGGTAATCTAATTTTTTGCTTTCTTTTTAATTTTTAACCTTTCTTGTATTTTTTACAGTTCTCTTTCTCTACATGTGGAGTAATTTTTTATTAAGTGAAGGAAAGCAAACAAACTTAGCAGATAATAACAGTAACTATATGGAAATGTGATAATGAATAAAATGTTTAATCCACTAAGATTGTTATTATTTGCAGCTTCCCATGGAAACTGGAGGACATCCTTTTTGCCTTTTGCCCCTTCCTTGTCTAACTGTTTTTAAGTCTCCCCAAAACCCTGCCCCCTTACAGGATATCACTTCTACAGATGTGCAATGATGAAAAGCAGCAACAACCCCTCAACTCAGTTCTTCGCCATCACAAGACCTGCAACAACAACAAACACCAAAGTTTCAAAGTGGCCACAGCTATCTCTTTCAAAGGATATAGACTGATGGGGAGTGGGGCTGACAAAAGGGGGAGGAGTTGAATTGCAAGGACATTTTCTCACTTTTGAACCTCAAGCCTCTGTGCACCAAGATTCAAAAGATACATACGTAAAAGGTCACAATTGTGTCAAGATATGCAACTGATATTTAATTAGTTTGTTTTGTATTATGTGTTATTATGTAGGAATGTTGAAATGTGTCTGACAGTGTGATTTCCACAAAGGGGGGGAGGCTATTTTTGTGTGTAATTGTTTTTATGTTTAATGTCTTATTGCTTACACACCAATGGAGAATTCTCATGCATTTTATACTTTCTAATAGCCCACACTATTGTGTAGTCCAATGTTTAGCTCAATTTATAACCACATTGTTCCACCTGGCACTCTGCCAACTTTCCCTATCCATTTTAAAATGTGTTAAACCTCGTTTTGCCAAGGACAAACTTCTGGATCCATAAAACACCAGGTACATGAAGGTGCATATGCTTTGGTTTAGCAGGAATGATCCCTTATAGAGTTAAATTGACTTATTTGGACAAAGTGCCCTTTTAAGAATGGTTTTCTTTTAACAGATTGGTTTGAAAAGTTGAGAACCATGGGGCAAGATAAATTCAAATTGGACTCAGTTTGAATTGGGCAAGTGTATCCAGGCTGCAATTAGCTTTTTGGTCCTTTAAGTGCAAGTGAGCAACTTCCCATGAGTGCAAGACCACAGCCTATAATGAAATGCCATAGAAAGGCCAAGGCCAAGGCATCTCCCTCACGAGATGCCCAAACCTGTGCCAGCTATGGTGAATGCCAGGCAACATGGTTAAATGAAAGCCCCGAGGGGATTCAACAGACAGGATGTGTTGCTGTAGCACTATGTCAGTGTGAGACCACAGAAGAGCTAGCTTGACACCTGAGAAACACACAAAAATGGCGAAGGACAAAACACCAACTGCATTTTTCAGTCATTAGTGGACCTTCCTGCTAGGTGTAAAGCATAGAACACTATTGAGTAAATGGTCTCTCCCAAAGTGTTAGAAAGCCACAAGTAATTTAGTAGCAAAATGCAACGTGTTATTTTTATATGATATATTTATACAAAGACATCCATTTACAACATATGATGTTATTATTTGTGGGGCAAAAATTTTTAAGAAAAATTCTAGCCCCAAAGGGGGGAATAATGTGATAGGAATTTTATGGTTTTAGATATATGGCAACGTTCATAACCACACGTACATAGATCAACACAGGAAGACCAATCTGGAACCATTTTGATTCCTAAACTGAACAAATCCTGGAAAAGCCTCCCCATTGTCTCTTTCCTCACAAATCCTGTCTCAAGGATATGTCTGTTTGAATAAGGTGTGAGCCTGTGACCTGGCCCAGGAAATAAGTATTTTACCACTACAAAAGAATGGCCAGGCTCCCCAGGAAATCCAATCAAGTAACCTGCTAGACAGGAGATAAACAACAACAGGAGAAAAACAATATTTAAATTTCTGTGATGTAGGGGGATGTATCTGAGGGGTGGTCTTAGGTTACACCCCTTCTGTGATGTATGCATAATGTTTCTGGGGGTGGTCCTGATCTAGAGAATGGGAATTTCAAAAGTCTTTATAAGGCCTTGCAGGCCATTGTTCTGGGTCCTCTTCCTCTCCTGCGTGTGAGGGGAGCACCCTGTTGCAACAGGTTAATAAAGATCAAGCTTACTAGCTGCTTTGCTTCTCAATATTCTCTGGTTGGCCTCTGTTATTTTCTCCTACCTATAGGGAACCTATGTAAGGACTCTATATGGGCTCTTGGATACCCCATAAGGGAAAAGGGCATATTTTTATTTACAACATTGCAACAGTTCAATAAAGATCAGGCTTACTAGCTGCTTTGCTTCTCAATATTCTCTGGTTGGCCTCTGTTATTCTCTCCTACCAATAGGGAACCTATGTAAGGACTCTATATAGGCTCTTGGATACCCCATAAGGGAAAAGGGCAATTTTTGTTTACAACATACCCCACCGATCTGACTGGGTTGCCCCAGCGACTCTGGGTGGCTTCCAACACATATAAAAACATAATAAAACTGTTAAATAGTGGGTGAACATATCAGACGACACAGCGATTCTTCAAACAGCTCTTGTTTATTCACAGGCCAGAACAGAACTGAACAGCAAACAGCTCAGCCGGCCTGCTTTTATAGGCAGCCGGCTGTCAACATTGTAGCAACAACAACACAGGGTTTCCCGCCTAAAGTAACTGACGTGGACCTGAGTGAAAACTATATGCACGATACTCCTGGTGGGCAGGGTGAGAACTTCAATACATAAGACCCTTCCCCACCGAGATAAGGCATTAGTTACAATCATAGTGGTTCCATTACCGTATTTTTCGCACCATAGGACGCACTTTTCCCCTCCTAAAAAGCAAGGGAAAATGTGTGTGCGTCCTATGGAGCGAATGCAGGGGGGAGGCAGGCGGGAAAAGCCCTCAAGAGCCGCACACAAGCTTCGTGCGCACTTGCGGGCTTTTCTCCAGGAGGGAGAAGAGACTGACTGGCCACATCAGTCCCTTTTCCCTCCTGGGGGAAAAGCCCCCAAGAGCGGCGCCCTCTTTAAAGGCTGTGCGGCTCCTGCGGGCTTTTCTACGAGGTGGGGGAATCCCCCCACCTCCCAGAAAAGCCAGGAGAAGCCACGCAGCCCCTTTAAAGAGCGCGCGGCTTCTGCGGGAGGTGGGGGAAGCTGGAGCAGATTCCCTCCTCCCGGGCTCCCTTTGAAGCGGCAATGTGGGAGGGGAGCAGCTTACACTCGTGTAAGCAGCTCCTCTCCCACTTTCCTGCTTCAAAGCAACTACGGAGGAGGGAAGGAAGGGGACCATGGATCCTCCGCTGCTCACGGCTGCAGCGGATTCCTCCTCCGTGATTGCTTTGAAGCAGGAAAGCACTTGTGTAAGCAGCTCCTCTCCCACTTTGCTGCTTCAAAGTGGAGGGAATCCACTGCAGTTGCGAGCAGAGGATCCATGGCTCCGCTTCCTTCCCTCGAAGCAGGGTGCGGGGGTGCAGGGGGGAAAGAGGGCAGGAAATAGATGCCGGGCAGGAAGACACAACCACACTTTGACCACTGAAAGTCCACCTCAGCCTCCCCAGATTTCCACTGAGACGGCCAGGCTAATCTCGATGGCCATAAGTCAGGCTCAGCATTATTAACTGGACTTAGATAAGCCATGGTTCCCCTTCCTACCCTCCTCTGAGGCTCAATTTAAAGCAGCAAAGTGGACAGGAGCCGCCCGCTTTGCTGCTTTAAATAGTTTAGTTAGTGCAACATTTGATTCAGAATATTTTTTTCCGTATTTTCCTCCTCTAAAAACTAGGTGCGCCCTATGGTCAGGTGCGCCCTATGGAGCGAAAAATACGGTACATACAGCAATACCCTTATTGGTTTCAGTAAGGCACATAAGCATATTAATTGACCCTATTCACCATACAGCTTTATATGTGCAGTTTGTCCAGTGAACATAGTCTTTTAAATATGCTGGGCGCTTGGAAACCCTGCTGGATCGCCGAGGGCCAGTACCAGAATCCGGGTGGCCTTCCGATTCTGGTTGCGACTGTGATGCGACCAAATGTGGCATTGAGCCCAAGTTCCCTGGCTCCGCTGCTGTCGAAGAAACTGCTGCGAGCGGACTGGCGGACGGTCAGGCATGGTGGTGATCTGAGTCTCTGGAGAGCCAGGCAGACCCACTGAAATGGCTCTGCTCGGCTCCATGCCCTCAGTTTGTGAGGAAGTTGTAGGTGGAGCCTCGCGTTACATTAATGACTGCTCCAGAGCTGGGGCCACAGCTGGGGGCACAGCGGTAGTGTCCTAATCCCCAACCCTGCGCCTTAGCTGGTATATGTGCCACCGCCACAAGTGTTCGTTCTCGAGTGCCACCTGGTACGAACAGGGCCCTGTGACTCCCACTACCATGGCTGGCACCCAAGGAATGTCCCCCACAAAGTTCTGGGCAAAAACCTGATCCCCTGGAATAAAGGACCTTGGCACGTTAGTACTGCCCAGGGGCTTGGCCACACCAAAGTCTGGGTGCAGCTGGTCAAGCGGAGATCTGAGGCGGCAGCCCATAAGCAGTTTGGCCGGGCTCGGCCCTGTGGCTGCATGAGGGGTGATGTGCTGCACGAGCAAGTATTCAGTGACCCGCTCGTGCCAGTCCCTCTGTTCCAGGCGCGCCAGCGCACCATTCTTTCTGCCTGTGCGTTGCTGGCCGGGTGAAATGGTGCCGTTAGGGCATGGCGGATGCCCAGCCCCAAGAGGTACCTTTCAAAGGTGCCCGACATGAACTGAGGTCTGTTGTCCAAGACGAGGACATAAGAACACCCATGAGTTGCAAACAGACCCCACAGCACCCGGATGACGCCTTCGGTAGTGGTGGAGGGCATCAGGGCCACCTCCAGCCGTTTGGAATAGGCGTCCACCACTACCATAAAGGTCCGACCATGAAAGGGGCTGGCAAGATCAATGTGCACCCTCGACCAGGGTGCCTTGGGCATCTCCCAGGTGTTACCCTTAGCTGCTGGCGGTGCAGGTCTCAACTCCTGGCATGCTTGACAGGAGGCAACCCACGAAGTGATGGCATCGTCCATGTTAGGCCACCAGACGTAACACCGAGCCAACACCTTCATTTTGATGATTCCCGGGTGGCTGGTGTGCAGAGCCTCGAGGACGCGCTGGCGGAGTCTTTGGGGAACCACAACTCGATCTCCCCACAGTAGGCAGCCGTGATGAGCCGAGAGCTCGTGCTGTCTGGTTGCGATGTGGCCCCTCCTGGAACATCGCCGACAGATGGCGTCTCTGAACCGACACTTGGCACGGGAATGGTTGCCTCCACAGCCGGCACATTCTGATTGGCCCATGGACTTCTGTTTGAACTTCCTGTGCTCCTGCTTTGTCTGGTGCACGTCATCGTCTTCACTGGAGGATGCCTCATCACTGCTGGCCTCTTCATGATGCACTGGGACTGGCTTCCTAGCAAGACGTGAGCTACTGGCCTTGCGGATTTCCTGGGCGGAGAGTTCAGCAGCTTCTGAGGCCATGGCCTCCTCAATGGTTTTCTGCAGCGTGAGGTCTGGCTTGGCGAGGAGATGCCGTTGCAGACGGATGTCCCGGACCTCGCAGACAATTTGATCCATCAGGGCATCGTCTAAGTCTCGGAACTCGTAGTGCATTGCAGCCTGTCGGTGGGCGGCAGTGTAGTTGTTAATTGACTCTCCCTCTGCCTGGTTCCGGTGGTAGAACGCATGGCAGGCAGCAATCTTGGATGGCTTTGGCACGTAGTTGTTGCGGAGCTTCTCTTGAATCGTGTCCCACGGCTCTGCCTGGACTGCTAGAGGCGCAACCAATGCTCGGGCCATCGCAAACACTTCGGGGCCACAACGGCTGAGGAAGAGGCCCCGCTTCTGCTCTACAGACCCTTTTGTCAGCTCATTTGCTTGGAGGCAGCAGTCGAACCGAGCGAGGTAGGAGTCCCATGATTCAGAGGCTGGGGCAAATGGCGGTAGAGGCACGAGTGAAGCCATGGTTCCGATGCCGACATGGAGGGCCATGGATGGAACACAGTGCTCTAGCCAGAACGGTCAGCTCTGAATTGATTCTGCTCTGTGATTTCGCTCAGTGTTTCAGCTCCGTGATTCAGCTCAGCTCAGAGCGTGGCCGTGTCTGGCTGTGCTCTGATGTCCATCGATCCCACCTTCGTCGCCAGTGTTAAATAGTGGGTGAACATATCAGACGACACAGCGATTCTTCAAACAGCTCTTGTTTATTCACAGGCCAGAACAGAACTGAACAGCAAACAGCTCAGCCGGCCTGCTTTTATAGACAGCCGGCTGTCAACATTGTAGCAACAACAACACAGGGTTTCCCGCCTAAAGTAACTGACGTGGACCTGAGTGAAAACTATATACACAATACTCCTGGTGACTTGGGTAAAAACATTAAAAGCCTCCCTATACAGCGCTACCTTCAGAGGTTTTATAGTCGCTCATCTCCTTGTCACCTGTAGGGAGGGCATTCCACAAGGAGGCTGCCACCACCGAGAAGGCCCTCTGCCTGGTTCCCTGCAATCTTACTTCTCTCAGTGAGGGAACCACCAGAAGACCCTCGGAGGAGGACCTCAGTGTCCGGGCTGAATGATGGAGGTGAAAACACACCTTCAGGTATACTGGGCTGAGGCCGTTTAGGGCTTTTAAGGTCAGCACCAACATGGAATGGTGCTCAGAAACATACTGGAAGCCAATCAATCAATTGGGAAAGAGCATGGATAGGGAATATCAGGCTCGCAGGTTGTGAGTCCGTGGCCGCCTCACAATGAGGAGGACTGAAGCCTTCCCCTCTCCCACTGCAGTTTCATGGCTGGCTGGAGGAGACACCCTCCCAGTTAACTGATGGACAGGCCACCCCCAACCTGGGGCTTTCAGGTTTTGGGGGCTCTTAATCTTAGTCATAGTGGCTGAGGCCGATGGGACCTGACAGTGAACACACACACACACGCCATGCTGGGATTAGAGGTGTAAGAAGGGGGAGCAGGGGGGCAAAGTACCGGGTGTCATCACTGAGAGGGGTGACATTCGGTGCTCTGCCTGCCCGTGACTCCCAAGCCTACCCCGAGCCGTCAATGTGGGGGGGGGGGGGGTTGACAAAAAAAAAATCCACATGGGGTACCACCTGACCTTGCTATGCCTCTGTCCCCTATACTTCCTGTTTGGACTGGTCAATAAATCGTAAAGGGGACATGCAGCAACCTAGGAATATAAGTCCCTTAATAAATTTGGTCCTAAATTGGCCTTGGCAGAGGACATAGACAAGGCCAATTTGAGAAATAAATTGGGGCAAACCGATGAGCTTATACAGAGGCGTTCTTTTGAGCTCAGTAAAAGCCAGCCCAGACAACAAGGCATTTCTAAATGCACACAAACAGAGGAGAGAGACACTGACCTCCAGGATCAGCTTCATATGGTTTGCTTAGAATTAACCCTCATCATAAAACTTTCTTACAGTAAGCAACGGGCTGCTTACAACATTGGTGGAAAATTTTACAACTGAAGAGAGAGCTTTAGAGCCAAAAGATACTGAAAGGACATCTAGACAAACCCAGCTGGTAATCACTGTCCTCCCCCCAACCTTGAGGCCGGTGGATTCCTCCTCACCCGTTGCTCAAAAAATCAGAAATCAAACTTCGCAGGCCTCTGCTTGGCATTTAGGCGAAACATTTTAAATGGTGCCCTTGAAAGCGACTACCCAGCTGAATTCACCTACCTATCTGGCTCCAGAATGAGTGCTATAGACTATATAACTGTTTCTAGGGATCTCCTTCCTTATGCTAAGACCCTAGAAGTTATGCCTAAATTTGACAGTGATCACGTCCCAATTCTCCTTCAGCCAAAATCCTTCATTCAAGAGATACATACTGAGGACTGTTACCAACCCTTCCTAATGCCAGCAGGAAGAACTTACCGCTGAGCCAAATGATCTAAACCAAATGATAACTGAACTACTGGCCTCAAATTGCTTACAGTGCCTTTGGTCTGCCCTAATAAGGGTGGCGCTGTGGGTTAAACCACAGAGCCTAAGACTTGCCGATCAGAAGGTTGGCGGTTCGAATCCTCGTGATGGGGTGAGCTCCCGTTGTTCGGTCCCTGCTCCTGCCAACCTAGCAGTTCAAAAGCACATCAAAGTGCAAGTAGATAAATAGGTACCGCTCCAGCGGGAAGGTAAACAGCATTTCTGTGCGCTGCTCTGGTTCGCCAGAAGCTGGTCATGCTGGCCACATGACCCGGAAGCTGTACGCTGGCTCCCTCGGCCAATAAAGCGAGATGAGCGCTGCAACCCCAGAGTTGGCCATGACTGGACCTAACGGTCAGGGGTCCCTTTACCTTTAAATACCTGCTGAGTCTCCTGATGCACTTTTGGAGAACTATAACACCCTTATGCAACACCTAACCTGGAATAACAGTGCACCCTTGAGGCAACAACAGCACCACTCCAAGCCAAGGTTTGACAAGGACTGTGTTAATGCCAAAAAAGTTATTGCTTATGTATCCAAGACCAAGCCAACAGCTGCAATGGACCTCCTCCAACAGAAGAGATACTACAAGCATCTGCTGGCACGCAAGAAAAGGGAAGTCATGAAGAACACCTGGACATGACTTATCCAGGCAGCCAGATCCAATGATTCAGCCACATTTTGGCATATTACATCTAGCCCACAAACCAAGGACCCACCCATGGTGGACTGTCACATCCCCCCAGGGACCTGGGAGGCTCAACTTCAGGAACTCTACTCGGAAACCTCTGCTAAAGGTGGAGGCTCTAGTCCAGGCACCCCCAACCTTTGGCCCTCCAGATGTTTTGGACTACAATTCCCATCATCCCTAACCACTGGTCCTGTTAGCTAGGGATCATGGGAGTTGTAGGCCAAAACATCTGGAGGGCCACAGGTTGGGGGTGCCTGCTCTAGTCAAACTATAGAGAATCTGCCTATGTGGGCACTAGTGACGGTGACAGAGTTTAAGAACCTGGTAGCTCAGCTAAGACTGGGGAAGGCCCCAGGGGAAGACCTAATTCCTCCAGAGGCTATTAAAAACAATATGGACTTCTGGGCCCCTATTCTGGCCTCACTCTTCCCTTGCATCGACACCCATGGCTGAGCCCCCAAGGACTGGGGGCTTGCAGTCATTGCCCCTATATATAAAAAAGGAAAAAGGGATGATCCTGCAAACTACAGACCGATTAGTCTCCTTAACTTAATTAGCAAACTTTACATAAGACACCTACAATGGAAATTTCACGACTGGATGGAACAAGAAAATATACTTGCAGAGGCGCAATCTGGCTTTAGGGAAGGTCAATCCACTATTGATCAGTGCCTAGTACTCCATCATCTCATTGAGAAGTGCTCCTCCCACAACACAACCTCCTTTTATGCCGCTTTTATACCTCTCAAAGCAGCATTTGATTCCATACACCATCGCCATCGTGCTGCTGCTGCTGCCGCTGCCACTGTTGTTGTTGCATCGGCTTACTGGAGATTCTGTAGCTGTCCGAGGGGCCCTGCTCCAGTTCCTTTTCTTAGGAACTAGATGCAGGGGTTGGAGGAGGGAATAGCAGAATCGTAGAGGTGGAAAATACTATGAGGGTCACCGCAAGATTTTGGGGGGGAGGTGCTGGTACTGCATACCTTTGAGTGTGACGCCAACAGTGTGACGCGGCAGCTAAAAAAGCCAATGCAATTCTGGGCTGCATCAATAGGAGTATAGCATCTAGATCAAGGGAAGTAATAGTGCCACTGTATTCTGCTCTGGTCAGACCTCACCTGGAGTACTGTGTCCAGTTCTGGGCACCACAGTTCAAGAAGGACACTGACAAACTGGAACGTGTCCAGAGGAGGGCAACCAAAATGGTCAAAGGCCTGGAAACGATGCCTTATGAGGAACGGCTAAGGGAGCTGGGCATGTTTAGCCTGGAGAAGAGGAGGTTAAGGGGTGATATGATAGCCATGTTCAAATATATAAAAGGATGTCGCATAGAGGAGGGAGAAAGGTTGTTTTCTGCTGCTCCAGAGAAGCAGACACGGAGCAATGGATCCAAACTACAAGAAAGAAGATTCCACCTAAACATTAGGAAGAACTTCCTGACAGTAAGAGCTGTTCGACAGTGGAATTTGCTGCCAAGGAGTGTGGTGGAGTCTCCTTCTTTGGAGGTCTTTAAGCAGAGGCTTGACAACCATATGTCAGGAGTGCTCTGATGGTGTTTCCTGCTTGGCAGGGGGTTGGACTCGATGGCCCTTGTGGTCTCTTCCAACTCTATGATTCTATGATTCTATGAGTACTGCCAGAAGAAAGCACTGTCCACAAGAACCCACTCAAGAACCAGGGAAGGGAGATTAGCAACTGGCTGGTAGTTACTTAGATTTTCCAAATCTAGGGAGGGTTTCTTGAGGAGTGGTTTTACCACTGCCTCCATCAAACAGGCAGGAACCACCCACTATCGTAAAGGGGCCTGAACTACCTCCCTGGCTCAACCAGCTGTCGCCTCCCTGCTAACTTCTATCAACCAGGAGGAGAAAGGGTCCAGAGTGCAAGTGGTCACTCTGACCAATCCAAGTACCTTGTCCACATCCTCAAGCCTTACTAACTGAAGCTCATCAGATATATCATATCTACTCTCTCCTCTTTTCCAGGCTAAACATACCCATCTCCCTCAACCGTTCCTCATAAGATTTGGTTTCCAGACCCTCGATCATCTGGGTTGCCCTCCTCTGCACATGTTCCAGCTTGTCAATATCCTTCTTAAATTGTGGCACCCAGAATTGGATGCAGTACTCCAGGTGTGGTCTGACCAAAGCAGAAAGAGTGGTACTTTTATTTCCCTTGATCTGGACACTATACTTCTGTTGAGGCAGTATTAGCATTTTTTATTTTTATTTTTGCTGCTGCCGCATCACACTGTTGACTCAAGTTAAACTCATGATCTACGAAGACCCCTAGATCCTTTTCATATGTCTTACTGGCAAGCCAGATGTTCCCCAGCTTATATTTGTGCAGCTGGTTATTCCTGGCAAAGTGCAGAACCTTACATTTGTCCCTATTGAATTCATTTTGTTAGTTTGGGCCCAGTTTTCCATTCAGTTAAGGTCATCTTGAATCCTGATTCTGTCTTCTGTGGCAAAAGAACCTCCTAGTTTTGTGTCATCTGCAAATTTGGTGATCATGTCTTCAATTCCTTCATCCAAGTTGTTTATAAAGACGTTGAACAGGCCCAGCACAGAAACTTGTGGCATTAATGAGTACTCTTTGGGTTCGATCAGTCAACCAGCTACAAATCCACCTAACAGTTACCTTGTTCAACCCACATTTAACCAGTCTCTCTCATCCATCTGAAAGACTCTGGCTGCAGCACATCTTTAGTAGCATAAATGTGCAGCCTAGAAAACAGTATGTGCTGCCTTGAGATAGTACAAAGCTTTCCATTATCTTATTGGCTGGACTCCTAGTGGAGCTGTTCTGTGTGTAGGAAAAGTTCTTGGGTCCTGCCCCAAACACAATGCCTGATTCACAGAGCAAGCAAGTAGCTCTAACTTCAAAGGTCACAGAGGCTCAAGAGCTTGGGTTCCTTTCACATTGATTCCCACAGAATTTCAATAGGACTTGCAACCCGGGGCAGGCAAGTAGTCCAGTCACTGCTTGATTTTACATTACAGAAGTTTCAGGGCTCAGCCAACCACCTGAGTTTGTGGGGAGGTTTAATCAGTACCCTGGAATAAGGAGAGTGGAGAAGGAAACCTGGGATCCTATATCTGTGAGGGTAGAATGCGCAAGGGGAAGCTTGCCACACCACTTCCTTTGTCAAGGAAATGGCTTGGGCTGACTAGTTTACTGCAAATTATGCGTCCAAAGAAGTTGCCAGAGAAACAAATGGGTGGGTCTTCCACACACTCTCACCTGGCTGGTAGGTAACAGGACAATAACCAGAGTTGTATGTGAAAGTAAGCTGAAAGCAGACTGGAAGCTGGAGACAAAGAGAGATGTTTGCTCTTTGCTGGACTGTGAGGCTTTGCTGGAAATCTAATGGACACCATATATGCTGGAGTGTTAATGTTGTGAACCCCTCCATCCTATGTTCATTTTGTATGCATGTGAAAATAAAATCATATATCTTGGACACCGCAGTCTCCACTGACCTTTATTCCAAAGGAAACCAAACACCTGGGTGAGCGCTTTGAGTCTAGAGTCTCTCACCACTTAGAGATTGGAGTGGCACGTGACAATATTCTCCTTTTAGGCTTCATGAGGACAACAGAAAAAGGGTCACAAGGTGGGCAGCATAGGCCTCAGTTGTTACCACTGCTTGCTGCTGTGGTACTACCTGAGGTGGTGCTACCTTGGGTGTACCAGAAGGATCACTCCACTGCTCTCTTCACTGGATGTCTGGCACACCCTCTGCCTTCTTTGTGAGAACCCTCTTCTCCACAGGAGCTGGTGGGTCATTGTTGCTAACCTGGCTTTACTCTCTCTCATTCACAGGATCTGGCCGGAGTCGGTAGGAAAATCGCATGACACAAACACTAACCACCCTCATCCCCATCCCAGATGTTCTCTTGACAAGGTCCATGCCTCTTCCACACACTGTCTCCAATAGCACTTTGGAGCTGAACACCTTATTGCCTGGATCCAGGGCACCAGACCAAAGCCTCTCCAAAGGGCACACTCATCTAGAATGGTTCCCTCACATGCCTATGGATGACAAGATTAACTGTAATTCCAATTAACTGTAATTCCAATTACAGTTACAGCAGGAGTCAAGCAAGCAGAAGATGGAAGCCAAGGGCACTCATGTTTCTCATGAGTCATGACCCACCAGAAAGTGAGGACAATCATCATCATCATTATAAAATACCTACAGAAATATCTGAGATAAGGAGTTTGGCCAAGCCAAGAATTATCCTAGTAACTGCAAAGCTATCCTAGCAAAAATGTCAGTGTTTAAAAGGAAATGTGTATGATTTTTCATAAAGCACAGACTGCTAGGATCCTGTAATAAACACACATCAGGAAGCACCCTAGGAATCACTGAAAGCTGTGGAATGTCTTTTGCCTGATTGTGCGACTGCTATAGGACTATAGATTCTGTTTTTAATATTTTGTTGTAACCCACCCAATGAATGTATGTTTGTGGGCTGTTATATAAATCTAATTAATAATAATAATGACAACTACTAATTGAATTAATGAGACATTATTAATAGGAAGGTTATTCTTAATAGCAACAATAGAACACCATTTTAGAAAAGGACAAATCCTGGGGCCCGGGAGACAACAGCCATTCCAAGTGAATTAAAACGGGTCATGCAGCCTGCGTGCTCCAGCTTCAGGGAGGGCATCGGCTCACCGAATCCCTTCCATAGCTCTTGTCCAAGGTCACTGAATGTGAATTAATTACTCCTTGACATGTTTTCACTATGCTTTGGTGCTAATATTCAGGAAAGCTAAAGTAAGTGCTAAAATAATATTCCCCCATTATACTTTAAATGCATTATACAGTATTCAAGATCACCGTGCTTCCACACAGCAGTAACAGGGGTGGCGAAATAATCTGGATTAAATTATCTAGATTTTAAAAACACAACACAACACGAAGCCACGCATCTGCAAGCGGCTGGCGCGCGCCGTCAAGCGCTCCCTCGAGTCCTGCAGGCGCTCGCTGTTCTGATTGGCGGCCGAGCGCCGAGCTGGGGCGTCCCGCGACGCGCTTCTTCCTCGTTTAGCCGCAGCCCGATACGGGCGCTCGCTCTCCTGATTGGCTGACGGGAGCGACCCAATCCCCTTTTACCAGGTTTCTTCGACGAACGCTTCCCTCCCCCGCCCTTCCCGGCAGCCAATGGAAAGGCTCCCGCGCCATAATGGTCATCGGGCCCGCCCCCTCCCGTAGAGGAAGGGCGGAAGTAGCCTCCGCGGCGGCCGCCAGTAAAGGCGAGAAGCCGGAGGGAGCCGCGCGAGGAAGATGGCGCCGGCGCGACGCCTCTCGGGGTCCTGGGTGCCTCGGCTGCAACTCCTCCTCCTCCTCCTGGCCGGGGCTCTGGCGCTGGGGCGCAGCGAGGCGCTGGGCGCGCTCAACCTGCACGAGCTCAGCGAGCTGAAGTACGGCATTGAAATCGGCGCCGAGCCCGTGATGGCCGGGCAGGTATGGCTGGCTGGGCCGAGCTGAGGCGATGGTGGTGGGCAGGGAAGCGCCGGAGAGTCCAGCAGAAGCGGCAAAAGGAGCCTGGCGGCGCCTCGGGAAAGACCTGCGCTCCTGGTTGTTGTCGTCGTCCTCATCATTACTGTGGCAGAAGGTTCCGCGGGCCCGAGGCCGCCTCCTCAGGCGCCGCCGCCGCCATACGGCTCTCGCCCCTTCATCAACTCGTGCCAGGCTTCTGAGGGGCCGCAAGGCGCTGCGCTGGCTCTGCTCGCAGCAAGAGGCTTCCCAGGGCGACCCCCCCCCCATGAGAGCCGCCCCCGACCAGGTCCTGTTGGATCTCTTGTTTGTTGATGGGTTCATTGTGTGGGGTTTTTTTGCTGCTTTTTATAAGTATTGTACCCTCGCTTTGGGGGTTATTTGCAATGAAGAGCCAGGTAACTAATTGTATGAATAAATAAAACAAATCTGTCTGCAATAAACAACAGGTAGGGGTCCTCTGTCCCATTAAAGTGTAGCAAGATATTATTTTAAATCATTATGTATTCAGTTTATATACCACACTTTATCCAAAGATCCCTGGGTGGTGTACAACATTAATAACATTTTTTATGCAGAATAATAAAACAGTATACACAGCAAAATAATAAAAAACCATAGTAACGTCTCCCCCACATTTAACAGGCCATAGATTTTTTAATGGATGAACACCTGGGTAAAAAGGAATGTTTTTGACTGGTGCCTAAAGACATGTAATTATGGTGGTAGGTGAGCTTCCCTTGGGAGACCAGGATAGAGAAACTGTGGTCTTCCAAGAAATTCTTGGACTACAGCTTCCATCATCCCTGACTATTGGATATGCTCACTGGGAATGATGGGAGTTGGAATCCTTCAGTGTCAGTCGGGCCACAGGTTTCTCCATTCCTATTTAGAGGAACAGTATCTCACCCTTCAAGAAGTGGCCAAGGTATGCCATAAAGGGCAGGAATAATATTCATGTAATAAACATTTAATTACTTCAGAAAAATTGACCATTTCACCAATCATGTAATACAGGACTGGGAAGCCTGTATCCCTTCAGATGTTGTTGAACTCCAACTTAGACAGTTACAGCAGCTCCCAAGAAATCACCTTGGGCTAATTACAATCACGTAACAACTAAATTAAATACTACATACTTGTAGTCGTCTACTATTTTATTTTATTTTATTTATTTTATGTACACTTAACATAATGGTGTTCAAGAGGCTGAGTGCCTATCCTGGCTAACCCATGGATAACTCAAATTGAAAACTTTTTTAAAAATGTAAGGAGTGGCTGGACTTTGTGGCATAGTGTAGCCATGGCTGCTTCTGCTGTCCTGCTGCTCATGGTGGAAGGTGTGGGCAACAGAGGCAGGGGGAAATACCTCTTTGCTGTGTCAAGCCCCAGGCTGGTGCAGTGAACAGACACAGATCAGGCCTATTGCCATCTTATGACAGTAGCAGAATTAGCACAGAATCCAGCCAATTTTGTGCCAGCCCAGTCCAAAGCACCATAATTTGGGGTTTCCTGCTGGCTACCACCAGTGGCAGCTTCTGTCTGCCATTTTGGGGGGGCATATTGAGTGCTCCCTCCCTCTCCATACAACATGGTGGATTGGGGTTTGGATTACTCTGCCTAGTACAGTAGTTGTCATAAATAAAGGGGAGTTGATTTTTAAATGTAGTTCTGACTGTAGTTTAAAGGAGGTGATGCACTTTCCCTATGTGTCTGTAGCCCACCCCTCCCAAAATGCATGTAGGATCTGTAAAAAGCTCGCACACTTGCCTTGCCCTTTAGATAGGACATTCTTGGCTTCATGGTATATTTGATGATGTTTGACTGTGGACACATAATAGCAGTGGGCACTCAAACCCTAATCATCCTGTTCAGGTTCCTTGACTGCTGCTCTGCTTTCTACAGCTGCTTGCACCCTTGCCCTTTTCAGGAACAGTGGCATCAGTGTATGTTTACTACTCTAGCAAGGCTTGCATCATCACACCTGAGTCTTGCATCATCTGTGTTGTAGTTGACCCTGAGGAATTTGAATTTGAAGACTTATTTTAAGTGGCTTGAGTGCTATTGTCCTTGATCTCCTTTGTGGTTTTTACAGAGGACTGACTTAAACCTTGCAGAGCCAAATGGCTCTTCTTTCTTTCTCCCTCTCCCTCTTCTTTCTTCTTTGTTTCCTGTCGTCTTAGGGAAGGGGAGGCAACAGACCCATGGAGGGTCTGGTCTTTTTCAAGGTGGCAGAACTGAGCAGGACCTGAGTTTCTCAAAGTGTGATGCAGATGATTTTCCTGAGATATATTTATAGGCAATATTTATAGGACAGCAGTAGCCTTTGTTTTAAGGGAAACTTGCTGCTTCAGTTAATAGGACAGGTCTTGGTAGAAAATTTGTAGTCTTGAAGTGGCAGTACCCAGCTATGGGCATCTTCTGCCCTCACCTTCCCCTGCTTGGTGCCCTCCAGGGGCTTTGGACTACAGCACCCATCATCCCATACCATTGGCTTTGCATGCTGTGGCTGATGGGAGTTGTAATCCAAAGCATCTGGCAGGTACCAGGTTGGAGAAAGCT
This sequence comes from Podarcis pityusensis, assembly GCF_964106645.2. NCBI lineage: Eukaryota > Metazoa > Chordata > Lepidosauria > Squamata > Lacertidae > Podarcis > Podarcis pityusensis. Next base: position 6,408,455 of record NC_138029.1, read on the forward strand.
GCTCTGCACCAGTATCTTAGTTAGTAATCAGTTATGTGTACATCCTGAAAACTATTTATGCCGCTCAGGTGCACTCTTAATTGCATGTCTACTGTTCTGAAAGCAGTGCTTCCTGCAGCACCAAGATGTCAGCTGCCCAACCGTGTCTCTGACTACTGGAGTTTGAAGCTTGCAACATAAACAAACGACTGTAATTTACTCAGTGTGTTCATTCCACACCCTCTCAGTGAACAACCTCCCCTCTGTGATTCTGCAGTATTTGGATTTTTGATACTGATGTCTCATATAGTTAAAAAAAAATCTGGCTAATATATTCTGTTTTACATAAGAAGTCATTTTTCATTAGCACAAGTGTGGGTGTACCTCCTTTTGCTTTAGTGGTGTTTTGACTCTTATAAGAATGTATCTGTTGTAGAACTGCATCCCTTCTCCAGAAGAAAAAGAGCCTTCCTAATAGAAGTAGCTGCTCCCTGAAGGCATTGACAGCTTAACCATCTGGTTTTCCTGTGTGTTGTTCCCTTGCAAGTGATGGAGCTTGGGATACTGCAAGGGCTGTATCATAAAAGGAAATGCACCGTCTGGCACCAGAGTGACTTGCACCAGAGCCGTTCCAAGCAGTGGGGAGTGCTTAGCATTAAATGGTGCCTTCCAGACTGGCATAGAATTGACTGATTGATTGATTGTATTTATATGCCGCTTTTCATTCCACTGAATGCCAAAGTGGCTTACACACAATAATTAACAACATAATAGAACATAGTAGTACCACAAGTACAGCATAAATCATATAAAATAAATAAATAATCAGTAAAACAATTGCAGTCTATAAAACACTATTAACAAAGCAGCAACTAAAACATAAACTAAAGCATAAGTTGAACATTACAGTTACAGCAAAAGTAATATTACATGGGTAACAAAACAATGCATCTTGTAAATAGCCGCTTGCTATGGCAAATGGCAGTGCAGTCCTATATGCCAACTTTTCCCCAACCAATGACCCCCAGATGTTGTTGGACTCCAACTCCCATCAACCACAGCCAGTAGGGCAGTGGATGCAGCCCTCTGATTCAATGGGTCTTACCCCAGCCTTGTGTTTAAGCACTTGCCTGTGAGCTATAGGTCAAAAGGAATCCTACACTGGAGTGGCAGAAGAGGGACACAGCATTTGGTCCCCCTGTGCCTTGCATCAAAATGTAGTGGGCTACAGGAGGAGGGGCAGAGCTCTGTCTCCTGCCAGCCTCTAACAGGCTTGCACTTTCTTTTTGCAGGCTAGTAACTTTTCTGGGCTTAATTTACAAGGCTGGCTTACACTCAAGTCGGTATTCATCAGACTGCAGCCTAAGGGACCCTTCCAGATGATCAGGCAGGGAAGTCTTATAAATCTGTTTTTGCTTTGTTTTTTACTTCAGGGGCAATGGCATATGTCGGCTGATAAGCTAGTAAAATTATTTGTGGACTAGTAATTTTAGTTGGATTCATTTGCAGGAGTGTCTCCATGTTCTATAGCCTGCACAGCTGCTTTTTAAGTTTCACTTCCATGCAAGTTCATTCTGAACTGGTCCTTGCCTTATCAGTTCCAGATTAATTACCTGACACAGCCTTAGGTCCTAGCAACAGGAACCATTATGCTGTGCACCGGTATTATTTATTTATTTATTTATTTATTTATTTATTTATTAACATTAATATTAATATACTGCCCTATACCTGCATGCCTCAGGGCAATTCACAAAGTAAAATCAGAATATAAAACCACAAAATACATAATCAAAATAAAAACACAATAACCCCCCCACCACCAGATTTTAAAAGGGTATAGGAGGTCAATCAAATCAGCCAAAGGTCTGGTTAAAAAGGAACATTTTTGCCTGGCACATAAAGGTGTATAATGAAGGTACCAGGTCAGCCTCCCTGGGGAAAGCATTCCACATACGAGGAGCCACTGCAGAAAAGGTCCATTCTCATGTTGCCACCCTCCAGACCTCTTGAGGAGACTCATGAAGGAGAGCCTCAGAAGATGATCGCTCTTAGGCTAGGTTCATATGGAAAGAGGCGGGCAATGAAGTATTGTGGTCCTAAGCCGTTCGAAAACCTTAAACTGTGCTCAATCTACTGGTGCTTCCTGATGAAAATAACAATAAGGCTAAGTAAGCTACCCCAAAGACATACTGTGTGCCATGACAAATCTTCCTTTGCAATGTGCTTGGGGAAGTTTTGGTTTCTTGTTGTTGTTGTTTAGTTGTGTCCGACTCTCCGTGACCCCATGGACCAGAGCACACCAGGCACTCCTGTCCTCCACTGCCTCCCGCAGTTTGGTCAGACTCATGCTGGTAGCTGCAAGAACACTGTCTAACCATCTTGTCCTCTGTCGTCCCCTTCTCCTTATGCCCTCAATCTTTCCCAACATCAGGGTCTTTTCCAGGGAGTCTTCTCTTCTCAGGTGGCCAAAGTATTACTTGACGTATCTGTGGTGGTAGGCCTGGCTGGCATCTCCTTACAACAATGCATTCTAGTGTGCTCTAAAATTGTGCAGGGATTCTGCAGCTATTGAGTGGTGTCTTAAAATGAAATTCCAACATCACATTTTAACATCCATATAAATAATAATAATCATAATAATAATTTATTTATACCCCACCCATCTGGCTGGGTTTCCCCAGCCACTCTGGGGGGCTTCCAACAGAATATTAAAATACAATAATCTATTAAACATTAAAAGCTTCCCTAAACAGGGCTACCTTCAGATGTCTTCTAAAAATCTGGTGGTAGTTTTTCTCTTTGACATCTGGTGGGAGGGCGTTCCACAGGGTGGGTGCCACTACCGAGAAGGCCCTCTGCTTGGTTCCCTGTAACTTGGCTTCTTGCAGGGAGAGAACTGCCAGAAGGCCCTCGGCACTGGACCTTAGTGTCCAGGCAGAACGTTGGGGGTGAAGAGGCTCCTTCAGGTATACTGGACCAAGGCCGTTTAGGGCTCTAAAGGTCAGCACCAACACTTTGAATTGTGCTCGTAAACGTACTGGGAGCCAGTGTAGACTGGTGTTATGTGGTCTCGGCGGCCACTCCCAGTCACCAGTCTAGCTGCCGCATTCTGGATTAGTTGTAGTTTCCGGGTCACCTTCAAAGGTAGCCCCACATAGAGCGCATTGCAGAAGTCCAAGTGAAAGATAACTAGAGCATGCACCACTCTGGCGAGACAGTCCGCGGGCAGGTAGGGTCTCAGCCTGCGTACCAGATGGAGCTGATAAACAGCTGCCCTGGACACAGAATTGACTTGCGCCTCCATGGACAGCTGTGAGTCCAGAATGACTCCCAGGCTGCGCACCTGGTCCTTCAGGGGCACAGTTACCCGATTCAGGACCAGGGAGTCCTCCACACCCACCCGCCTCCTGTCCCCCAAAAACAGTACTTCTGTCTTGTCAGGATTCAACCTCAATTTGTTAGCCGCCATCCATCCTCCAACCACCTCCAGACACTCACACAGGACCTTCACCGCCTTCACTGGTTCCGATTTGAAAGGGAGGTAGAGCTGGGTATCATCCGCATACTGATGAACACCCAGCGCAAAGCCCCTGATGATCTCTCCCAGCAGCTGCATGTAGATGTTGAAAAGCATGGGGGAGAGGACAGAACCCTGAGGTGCCCCACAAGTGAGAGCCCAGGGGTCTGAACACTCATCCCCCACACCACTTTCTGAACATGGCCCAGGAGGAAAGAGTGGAACCACTGTATAACAGTGCCCTCAGCTCCCAGCCCCTCTAGACGGTCCAGAAGGATGTTATGGTCAATGGTGTCAAAAGCCACTGAGAGATCCAGCAGAACTAGGAAACAGCTCTCATCTTTGTCCCTAGCCCGCTGGAGATCATCGACCAGTGCAACCAAGGCAGTTTCAGTCCCATGATGAGGCCTGAATCTCGACTGGAAGGGATCCAAATGGTCCGCTTTTTCCAGGCATGTCTGGAGTTGTTCAGCAACCACTCGCTCAGTCACCTTGCCCAATAATGGAATATTTTATTCTGGGCGATAGTTGGACATATTGGCCGCATCTGAAGATGGTTTTCTAAGAAGCGGTTTGATAACCGCCTCTTTCAGCGGGTCTGGGAAGGCTCCCTCACAGAGAGAAACATTCACCACCCCGCGAAGCCCATTGCCCAGCCATTCCCGGCTAGCTTTTATAAGCCAGGATGGGCAAGAATCAAGGAGACAGGTGGTTGGTTTCACTCGTCCAAGCAGCCTGTCCACATCCTCAGTGGTAACAGATTAGAATTGAACCCATGCAACTTGACTAGTCAGGCCTCTAGCACTCTGTCATTTTGAAATATGTCATTTTGAAATCCATCATAGAGTGAGCTTGATTTCAGTGGCACATTGAGAGGCTACTTTTCCAGCTTTTTTGTAGATGTAGATTGCTGCCACAGCACAAGAACTGTCCGACAAAGCAATCCTATACATTTCTGCTCAGAAATATGCCCAACTGAGTTCAGTTGGACTTGCCCCCGGATACGTAGGATAGGACTGCAACCTAAAGATAAAGGTACCCCTGAGCGTTAGGTCCAGTCGCGGACGACTCTGTGTGCTCATCTCCCTCTATAGGCCGAGGGAGCCGGCATTTGTCCGCGGACAGCTTCTGGGTCCTGTGGCCAGCTTCTGAGCAGCGCACAGAAATGTTGTTTACCTTCGCACTGGAGCGGTACCTATTTATCTACTTTCACTTTGATGTGCTTTTGAACTGCTAGGTGGGCAGGAGCTGGGACTGATCAACAGAAGCTCACCATGTTGTGGGGATTCGAACCACCGACCTTCTGATCGGCAAGCCCTAGGCTCAGTGGTTTAGACCACAGCGTCACCTGCAGCCTAAGAGAGCTCTAAATCACAACAAATATGTGGGCGGTTTGAGGTGCTGGTTTATATTGGGGAGTAAAAGAGCAATATTGAATGGACCATGTTGATACATCACAGTAATCAATAGTTACTGTGAACATGGAGTTAGCTCCCACTTTGTTCCTTTAGTATCTGGTGCAACAAATCATGATCCTTGATTTAGGCCACATTCACCATACATTTAAAGTGCTATGCTGCCACTTTAAACATTCACAGCTTCCCCCAAAGAATTGCAGTTGCTGTAGTTTGTTAAGGGTGTTGAGAGTTGTTAGGAGACCCCCATTCCCCTCATAAGACCTACAATTCCCAGAGTTCCCTGTGAAGAGCGGTTGATTGTTAAACCACTCTGAAAACTGTGGCTCTGCAAAGGAAGAACGAGTGTGGTACTCACCACTGTGAGCATCATTTAATTCATCCCAAAACTGAGCTCAGCTTTTGGAAAATACATTTTGGTCTGGATCCGTCAGAAATGCCCAGAAACACAAATGTAGTAACAGTGCTCTTCCAGTTAGGAACAAGTTACCCCTGCTATACTGCACTGCTGTTCTTTGTGGCTGATGCTTTTCTGCCCCTATGTGACTGCAAAAACAGAGCCTGACTCTCCATCAGTTTTCAAAAGGGAGTGATTTGTATGAGTGAGAGGGTTTTGACTTTCTGCCAAGTTGTTTGTCAGGCAAAAAAAGAGGAGCCCCTTTCTGTCAACAGTCTAAATCTGGCTTGTACTTTGTACATCTGCGAATGTTCTGGAGGGCTTGGTTGCAGTTGGCTGGCCAGTTGGAGCTGAGCTCACGGTGACCTTGCCTTGGTGCCGCCCTTTGTAGTGTAATCATTGCTGATTGTATGTTTGACTGTTGAGGGACACACTGGTTAATAATTGTTTGCTAATATGAATACAGTGGTATCTCAGGTTACAGATGCTTCAGGTTACAGACTTCACTAACCCAGAAATAGTACCTTGGGTTAAGAACTTTGCTTCAGGATGAAAACAGAAATCGTGCTTTGGTGGCACAGCGGCAGCAGGAGGCCCCATTAGCTAAAGTGGTGCTTCAGGTTAAGAACAGTTTCAGGTTAAGAACGGACCTCCGGAACAAATTAAGTTCTTAACGCGAGGTACCACTGTACATGCTGTTATTGCTATGTAAATGTGTATTACTCAGATCATATTTACATTTGAGAGGAACATAAAGGTCTTCCATACACACAAGGTCTTCAATACAAGGTGTCTGGAACGTCTTCCATACACAGAAACTACTGGTCCTTGTCTGAACAACTGTGCTGTTGTCACATCGGGGTGGGCATGATTAGAAGGTAATTGTGGGTGGTGTTAGAGCATCTGCTGGGCCCAATGAAGCCTGTGGGCAAGAGTTTTCCTCACCCCCCTGGCTAGAGCGGCTGTGTTGTATTAATTATTGAGTGTTGGACTAGGTCCCAGGAGGCCAGGGTTCAAATCCGCACTCAGCCATGAAGCTCACTGGGTTACTTTGGGCAAGTCAGTGCCTCTTAGCTTTAACCTACCTCACAGGGTTGTTGGAAGGATAAAAAGGAAGGAGGAAAGGTGGGATATAGTTGTAGTAGAGGCTTCAGTAGTAATATAAAGATCAGCAGGAAACTTTAGGCAATGCCTAGCATAATTGCTGAAGCTGGGAAGGGGCCAAGCAGTTGATAGCAGGTTCATTGCCCTATATACTCCCTTGATCCTCCCTGTAACTTAGATGTAAGGTAAAGGTAAAGGGACCCCTGACCATTAGGTCCAGTCGTGGCCGACTCTGGGGTTGCGGCGCTCATCTCGCTTTATTGGCCGAGGAAGCCAGCGTACAGCTTCTGGGTCATGTGGCCAGCATGACTAAGCCGCTTCTGGTGAACCAGAGCAGCGCACGGAAACGCCGTTTACCTTCCCGCCGGAGTGGTACCTATTTATCTACTTGCACTTTGACGTGCTTTCAAACTGCTAGATTGGCAGGAGCAGGGACTGAGCAACAGGATCTCACCCCGTCACGAGGATTTGAACCGCCAACCTTCTGATCGGCAAGTCCTAGGCTCTGTGGTTTAACCCACAGTGCCACCCGCATCCCTTAACTTACATGTACATGGATGCAAATTGCTTGACTTGCATATAATATAGTGGGCAGAATTTGGGTTACCTTGGGGGGGGGGTGCGTGTATTATGTATATATAAATGTGGAGTATATACAGCACTCTGCCTAGAGTGACTGGACTGGTGGTGAAACGGGTTACAGGCTCAATTCTGCGCAGGTTTATTTGAAAGCAAGACAGCTGCATTTGTAAATATACCCAAGCAAGATATCTTGGTATCAGGAATAAGGGAAGACCAAATGGAACTTTTCCCCTGTGGTGATATTATCAATATAATAATCAGTAGTCTGCAAGGTTGGGTTTAGTAGCCAGCCAAAATGTGTGCTTCCTACTGGCTCTGACTCTCCCCTAAGAGGGAAGATGTTGCATCACAGCAAAGTCTGACTTTTGCCTTTTTCCCTAAAAATAAATTGCTAAATAAAAAACTCTTTCATGCTTAAGCCATTGTCCCGTGTGGTGTTTCCAGTGGCTGGAAGCCTTGTTGACTAAGATAGCAGGCTGACATGGTGGATCCAAAGAACCACTTTAAAGTGTCTGGAGACTGGTTCTCCATAAGGCAAACCTTAGTCCTGTTCTTGCTGTTTGTATCTCCTGGGCTCCTGCTTCCCTTGTCCTTTTGGAGAAGTCAGGCTGCTGCCTGCCGCTAATTTATCTCTTCTTACACAGCTCCTTTGCTTATATCTTCCCAGAGCAAGTCATCTGATGTGGTGAGTATCTCATCCAAATACAAGCAGATGTATGAGTGCCGGCTACCTGCTGCCGCAGTGAAGATCCACCAGGAAAAAGAGGAACACCCACGGAGTTACAGTGGACTTGGAATCTCAGAACTGCTGAAGCCCATGGAAGTGGCTCCTTGCCTTACCAAGGTAACTTTGGGCTAAGAGTTGGGATTAAATGTTGGGAGACCAGATGCAAGAAGAGAAGCAGGGAAGCCACCCCTGGGCTCTCTGTTAACGAACTGCAAGTGAAGTCTGTTCCCCCTGTCCCTGGGGAAATTTGCAAGGATGATTACCCTCAATCATCCTTGTTTTTCCTTTGTCAACAATCTCTTGCTGTCATGGGGACTGCCTCCTTTAAGGAACCGAAGCCGGTACTCAGCTAAAATGCTAACTTGAATCTTGCAGCCTTATTAAAACTCCATTGAGATTCTTCTTCTCTTTCTCCCCCTCCCCCCTCTCCACTCCTGAGTCCTTGAGCGTTGCCCACTTTTATAACCAAAACTTCAGTGAAACTCAACACTTCCATGTCCACTCCACTCATTTGTATGATTAGTCATTGCCTAATTTGGGTGTAATAGTTCAAGAGAATTACAATGCAATGGGGCTCTTACAACAAGATTTTTTGCTTCAGCCAAATCACCTAGGCTTTAACTTCTCCCTTTTCTCTCAGACCAAGGACTGGTGGACGTACGAGTTCTGCTACGGGAAGCACATCCAGCAATACCACATGGAAGGTACTCTCTTCTCTTTTGTTGGTTTCTCCCATCAAAGTAGGTATGGGGAGCCTCTGACCCTCCAGACCCTCCTATCCAGCCTTCTGCAAGCCCCACACCCCCCAGACCATGTTTGCTCGCTTTACCCAACCGGGCTGGGTTTTTTTCATCTCCACTGTAATGGAAGGTTTAAACCTCCCCACCCCGGATGCCACAACAGTGAAGAGTATATGATTCAGTCAGAACAGAAGTGGGCTGGTGGTGGCAAAGACAGGTCTGGGAGTCATGCTTGCCTGCTTCTCAACCACAATATGCATTGGCACAATTTGCTTTGGTGGAGCAGGAGGGTTGCTGCAATAACCCACTGTTCCAGAGGGCCCAGTCTCAGAAATGGCTTCTGGGAGGTGAAATGGAGTTGTGGTAGAAAAGAAAGCCAAGGAAGTCTTATTATTCAAAAGAGTTCCACTCAACTTTCTCTGGATACAATGCTCATTTTCCCCCTTTTAATATTAGTCAACCTGACAGGTCTTTGGCATGAAAGGTGGAGTAGAAATAAATAATCAGTGAACAGTTAAGCCAGGGATGGGGAGCCTTTGGCTCTTCAGGTGCCTCTGGACCACAACTCCCATGACTGCTGACCAGGGCTGGTGGGAGTTGGACTCCAGCAGTATCTGAGAGCCTCTGGTGCTCCATCACTTGCCACTTGCCTGCTGCAAAGTGCCTCCCACTTTGCTGATCTGCAGTGGAAAAGGAGCAACCACAGTCCCCAGAATTGTGTCGTGAGTGTAGTGCCACCCTTTTAATAAACCTTAACCTTAGGTCTGTATACATGGTTAATTCTTACAGTAGTCTTATAACGAGAGGTCCATAGTCTCCCCATATTGTAGAGTTTGGCCAGGGTGGGGGTCTTCCAACACTGTCAAAGGCTGATGACTGAAGCAGTTCATGTCAGCAAACCAGGAATGGCTGTCCAGCTACTTTGAACTGATAGGTGCATGGCTGTGTTCTCAAAAGGAAGTGGGGGTTCTCCAGTCTGGTGTGCTCTCCCTTTTTGCATCAATATGCAGATTTGAAACTTTACTTCGTACTAATCCCTTCCGTTTCTTAGCTGGGATAGCCCCTAATCTATAATCACAGATTTTATGCAAACGAAACATATGTGTCAGGAAACTAGTGGCGTGATTAGCACAGACCAGAATATTTAACATTTTGTTTTTAGTGAAAGGGTGTCTTTTGTGTGTGGTTGTCAGTGTAGCCAGATTCACAGCTTGAATTTACACTGTGGCGGCACAACTGAAGCAGGTCTTTTCTCAGCCTCTGGTTCATGCTAAGATGTTGTTATCATCATCATCATCATCATCATCATCATTACTACTCTCTGCTGAGGTCCAAGCTTCCAGTTAACAAAGTGACACTTTTCATCTTTCCCTGTGTCTTCCCCCACCCCCAGAGTCTGAAATCAAAGGTGACATTCTGTACCTGGGGTACTACCAGTCCGCATTCGACTGGGACAACGAAACTGCCAAGGTGGGTGTTCCCTAGGCCCTTGATCACTTCATGCAATGGAGAAAAAGTTGAGTGAGCATCCCTAAGGCTTAGGTAGCTCTCCAACCTCCTAACTGCTGAACATAAATCAAATCTGATGTTTCACTTGCTTTCCTTAATAGACCTTTCCTCCCCCTTCCCCCAGCCTGAAGCTCTTAGATTTGGTGTACCTTGAGATAAAACACTCTTGACATCAGTAGAGGGGAATGGCAATGAAAACTCCCAATTTGTAAGTCACTTTGGGTCACTTCAGGCACAAGCAAAAGCATATCTCTTTAACCAGGCCTTTGGTTGTTAACTTTTTGTTTTTGCCTTTTAGAAGAGGTGGGGAAGTTTTTAAAGTATCTTTTTTCCCTTGGTTTTAATGCATGTATGTGCAGTGGGTTTATTTTGCTTGTAAGTTGCTTTGTGCTGGCTGGGGCTGATAGTGTGCTGGAGTCCAGGAATCTCCGGAAGGGCTCCAGTTTAGGGAAGGCTTCTCCAATGGAAAATAGGGATAGATGCCACTGCTGCCGCTACCACCTTGAAACTATTCAGGGATGATTGTGGCAACCATGCTGCCAGTGAGGGAGGCGGGGAGGCGGGGGGAAGAAAAGGAACGGATGCGGGGAAAGTAGAGAAGAGGTCTGGAGGTCCCTCCTTGCTATGCACAAGGAGTTTAAAAAAGCAGAGTAAGGCAGTTTTTGGAGTCATATTCCAAAGCAAATTAAGCCCCTGGTTCAGGAGCCTTCCTGTCCCATAAGGGATGATGAGAGTTGCAGTACAACAATATTTGGAGAGCACCAGCTTGGGGGAGGGTATGCTAAGGACAGTCTGCAGCTGTCCCTGAATCTAGGCCCAGCTCAAAGCAGATTACCTTCAGCTTCTGCTCAATAGGGGCTTGCAGCAATGAAACATCCCCCCCAAAAGGCCTTGAGTGTTTTCTGGTTCTCTCTCCCCGCATCACAGGCTTCCAAGCAGCACAAGCTGAAGCGTTACCACAGCCAGACCTATGTCAACGGATCCAAGTGCAACTTGAACGGGAAGCCCCGGGAGGCTGAAGTCAGGGTAAGGAAAGGAACTTGGTTGTACTGTGCGGAAGTTTCCTGAGTCAGCAGCTGAGAGGAAAGGAAGTATGGCTCTCTTGTCCTTTAGAACCCTTCATGCACAAGTGAAAGTCTCCATTCAGGTAGCCAGAGCTGTGTGATGGGCAGGAACAGACGTTTTCCATGTATCCCACCAGATGCTGCTAGACTACAGCTGCCATAATTCCTGGCCATTGACAATGCTGGCTGGGGCTGATGAGAGTTGGAGGGCCACAGGGTCCCTGGTCTATATTTGACTTGAGAGATGCTGAGCCGAGAGTTGGAAGTTGGACCTAGGAATGCTTGGAATATGGGTTCTCCTGTGTTTCATGCAGAGGAGAGAGCTATAAAGAGCTTCCTGCTTGTGCGGTCATGCATGTTAGTTTGTTCCCCATTTTTCCTCTTGCAAATGCCTGATCATTGGCTGCCAAGCCACCAATTCAGGGCCAGGGTTTTTCTGACATGTATAGAAAACTCACCTGCTTGCTCAGGCTTTCCCTGACAATTAGCACTGGATCCTTCTGCCCGACACCATAGGTGATAATCCACAATGTACTTTTTTATTGGAATAATTTTATTGCATGTTTTCTTTCTATCTTGGTAAACTGCTTTGAGATTTATTTGTAATCATAAGAGGTATCAAATATATATATAATCAATAAATAAAGATTAGGCTTTTATGTAGCCACCAAGGAAGTGTTAGGAAGTGCACATTGTGAAATAGAAGGAAAGGGAGGGACATTGTCTCATAAATTTACCCTGCTGCTGTTTGAACTTGGGCTGACCCTTCAACCCAGGGATGTGGGACCTGTGCTGCTACAGATCTTGCTAGATGCAACTCCCATCACTCCTGACCATTGGCTATGCTAACTGCAGCTGATGGGAGTCCAACCACATCTGGAGGGACTCAGAGTCCCCATGCTCTCTTTAACCAATGTGACCTTCCCCCTTTGTCCTGGAAGAGAGACCTGGATTCCATGTATGCGCCTTTCAAAACGAGATTAGCCTCTCTTCTGTCCCCACTCCCGGCAACTCATGGAAAGCTATCTTGGGGGTAAGGGCCCTAGCTCAGTGGGTGGAGCATGTGCAGTGGGTGCAGGACTCCCAGGCAAAATCTTGGTCATATCCATCTTTAAAGGCTCTCCAGGAGCAGGGCAAGGAAAGTTTGGTGCCTGAGGTCTTGCAGAGCTGCTGGTTGCCAGAGGAATAGAACACAAAGTGCTAGGCTAGATGGACCCTATGATCTGAGTCAGTATAAAACAGCTTTCTATATTTTTCTATATCTAAATCGCAGTTTCTGTGTGAGGAAGGTTCAGGTGACTACATTGCCCGCGTGGACGAGCCCCAGTCCTGCTCCTACGTGCTGACCATCCACACCACCCGCATCTGCCACCACCCATTTCTGCGGCCACCGTCCACTGCAACCCCTCAGACCATCCGCTGTCACCCGGCCCTGAGCCCTGCAGAATATGTGGAATATGTCAAGGCCCAAGTGTGTAAGTAGTACAACTGGTCAGGGAGGAGGTGGAGGCCCCTTCAGTGCCCTCTTGGCCAGGGCTATTCGCTTTGATCTGGTGGCATTTTTAGAACTTAGCCCTTGCAAGGCAGGATACAGCAGTGTGACAGAAGTATCTTAAGTGCATTTGAAGCGTAAGCCCCTCCTTTCAGGGAGATTGAATGGTGTGTAAAGTACGGCCTCAAAGCAGAAACAGAATAAAGAGTTGGTGGTAAGGGATGCCCTTTCCTCATTTGCCTTCTCTGTTGCTGAGAGAATAGGCATGGGGGAACAGTGTGGTGTAGTGAAGACTGTGCTGGCATGGATTCAAATTCCACTTAGCCTGAAAAGTGCTAGATGACTTTATCTCATTTTGTATTTTGAACACTGCACCTCCCAACACAAAACAAAGTATGCAGGTATTTTCACCTGTGTAATGTGGGCACTTGGTGGCAGAATGCCAGATTTCTTGGCACAGGATTTCAGGATTCCTATTTCTGGTGCCCACTTTGCCCTCCGAATGCCAGAAGAGCCGCATAGCACAGGGAGAGCAAACTGGGTAGTTTCTGAGCGCTGACTGCCAAGGAATCCTGTTTGCTTGGGGGAATATTGTCTTGTTGCATTGGATGCTATGATGATGACCTGTTTCTTACCTGGACATACTGGGGGGCGTGTTTGCGCGTCTAATGTATATTGTGTAAATTTTTGCAGCTGACACAAAGCGCAAAGTGGAGGAGATCTCTGAAGAGCTGAAGACTCTAGACACACGACTGTGGAATGAGCAAGACCCAAACTCTGCCATTCAGGATTCAGATGGCAATGGTAGGGAACTACCTGGCAAGACAGTCCTGCAAGGATGTTACTGAAATCTAGCCGTGGGGTGGGGTGATCACATGGAGCCTGAGGCAAGTCACCATTTTAAAAAGTCAGCAAATACAGTGGACCATCCAGATACAAACTTAATTCATTCCAGAGGTCCATATGTACCCTGAAAAGTCCAGATCTAGAGGTGCTGATTTTGTGCATGTGTGCGATGCAATAGAGTGCTTTGCATGTGCGAAGTGCGCAGAGCGCATGCGCGCATGGTGAAAACCGGAAGTATACACTTCTGGGTTTTGTCACGTTCACAACCCGAAAGTTACGTTACCCAAAGGTAATGTAACCCGAGGGTCCACTGTATGGCCTTCAGTGCTAAAAAACATATTGGTCCTCTGATTTTTGTGTTGGGATAATGTGCAAGGACCCTTACACAATGTGCCTTCATCCTTAGGGGCCCTCTGCAGTTTCAGATGTCTATTGGTGCAATTCTGTCAGATGGGCAAGCTATCGGCAAAGAAGGCATTGAACCTGCGTTTGTTCTCTTGTGACAACCGCAGTGCCCTACAAGAGGCAGAAATGCATCTTTTTCTTGCATTTGAGAGTTGTGCTCTCAGTGTACAACTTAGGACTTGGTTTGCTTCAGTGTTCAGGAATTGTAATGATCTGATATTGTACAAAATTTTACATAAAAGGTTTCCTGTTACACAAGCTTAGAAATCATTTTAGAAAAGTAAATATATAAGCAGATTGTCTTAAACATTTTGTTCATCATTGTAAAACAAAATATATTATAGTCCTTTTTTTCATTAGTGGGGGGTAAGGTTCGGGGTGAAACAGGACCTTCACCTCTAGGGGGCAGTACCTGCTCTTGCAGGTTTGGAAGCTAGAAACCTGTAAAAAGGAACTGCCGTTCTCAATGTGCTGAATTCTGCTTTTGTGTGGTGCAGAGTATTCTCTATCCTGAGTGTAATTGTAGAAATGCTCTTGGTAAGCCCAAATGACTTTGCTCCCACTTAAAAACTTTGTTTTGCCTGTTTGGTCAGTGACCCCAGAGCCTGTTCCAACTGCTTCTCCTCCTGAAAGTGACCCAGGTGATGACTCTGATTTCTGGGAGAGAGCGCTGCGGGGAGATGAGAAGACAGCCCAGATGCCAGACCAAACAAAGGTAACCTCCTGTCATCACACCTGATCATAACCAGTATCTGTCCAAATACTTTTAACGTGTGTGTGTGTATTCTTACCCGCAAAGCTGGTATATTTTCCTTTTTCTTGATTCTGACACCACCAGTGCGGGAGTTCTTTGTTTTTTATTTAGGCATGTTGCTGAGGCACTTATAAGTATCCCCTAAATTATAAGATTTGACTTATCAGTGAATTATTTTATTTTATAGATTTATATCCTAACTTCAGCAACATATCAGTCATAACAGGGAGACAATAAAATTCAAGTAATGAAAAAGAAACTCCGCTAATTGTCTTAAGCCTGCATAAACACAACTAACTGTAAGAGGCCTTTCTGGCTAAAAACATCTTCAAAGTGCGTTTAAAAGCACACACAGGAATTACCTTGTGCATAGGATAATTATGGGAGGGGTGGAGCATCTGCTTTGCACGCAGGTTCAGTCCCCGACATATCCAGATAAGGTTGGGAGAGGCACCTTTCTCAAACCCTCGAAAGCCCCTGTCAGTCAGTCAAACAGCCAGACACTGGTCTGACACTGTCAAAGGCAGATTCCTATGTTCCTGTAAGTTGCCTCACCACTGCCAATGTCTTAGTGTTGCATCCAAGCACAGTCATATGTTCCATATCTACTAAATCAGGGGTGGGGAACCTCCAGGCCACCAGATCTCCACATCTGGCCCACAAGCTCACTTCAGCCAAGCCATGTCCACTGCCCTACACCTCACGTGACACATCTCCAACAAAGCTTTGCAAGGGACATCACAAGACCCAACCAATTAGCTGCTTGTCACCTGCGGGCAAAAAGATCAGCTAGTGTCCTTTTAACACCAGGTGATTGGCCTGTCAAAACTGTCCTATGCAAGATGGGGGAGCTAGTGATCTGGCCCACTGGGCAGATACAGTCCCCCCCCACTGCAGTATTAGATAGATGCATCTGTTCGTTGTTGGCTCATGCACCATTGATGTTGGTGTTGTTATATGTTTATTATATTGTTATATTTATTTTGTTGTTGTTGTTATATTTTTATTATATTATTTATTTTGTTGTTACATTTTTATGTTATGAACTAGCCTGAGATCTGCGGGTGAAAAATATTTATAAAATTTGTGCACCACCCTTCATTCAAATATCCCAGAGCAGTTCACAACATAAAAATACTGATGGCACCATGCCATCAAAACGAGGGGGAAAATACATAATAAATCAAAAACAAACCAATAACCCCTCCTCCCACAAACACATTTAAAAAGCCATAGAATGTTAATCAGCCAAACCCTGGTTGAAGAGAAACAATTTCTCTTGGTGCGTAAAGATATGCCATGAAGGCGCCAGGTGAGCCTCCTGGGGAACCACTGCAGGAAAGGCCTGTTCTCATGTTGCCACCCTCCGGGCCTCTCATGCACAAGGCACACAAAGAAGGACCTCAAGTGATGAATGCAGGGTCTGGGTAATAATGAATTCCTTTGGCGAAACAAGTAGCTGAACTCAACAGTCTGTATCATGCAGAAATAATTCCCTCGCAACCCTACAACAGTGGCTTCTATGCATAGCACCCAAAGCCATTTAACTTCTGTCTTTTTTCTGCAGGAGGAAGAGCCAATCATGAAGACAGCAGACAGTCACCTAGCAGGTAAGTGTGTGGCCCATAAGTGCTGTGGCTCAAGAAAACAATCCTCTTAGGACTGTCAGAAAAGATGCTTTGAGGAACGTTCACCTGAACCAAAGAATTCAGAACTTTCTGAACCCTCCTTCTCCTATTCTTTCAAGAAGACTGGTTAACAGTCAGACATTTTTTTAATGGCCTGTATCTTTGGAAACTGCTGGTTCCTCCCCCCTTTGGCATCCTTTCCTCTTTTTAACATTGTTTAGTGTTCAGAAAGAGAGCAATGGCAACTGCAAGCGCTCCTGGATGACACTGCTTATCTAGATCCACTTCTGCCTGGATTTTGGTCTGGTTTGGGGATTGACTCAGCCTTGGCTACTTTAATGGATGACTGTTACAGAGAGAGGGGCAGGGAGTGTGACCCTGTTGTTCTTACTCAGTCTCTCAGCAACTTTTGAAAACATGGATCAGCTTCCTGGGATGGAGATTGGAGGCACTGCACTAGAGTGGTTTCATGCCAACCTGCACAGTTGAGTCTAAAAAGTAACATGGGAGGAGTGCAATTGGACTCCCTGGCCCTTAGGCTACAGGTTTCTGCAGGACAAAGCTTTGGAGCACGGTGCCATCTGTATGCTGATGACATGCAGCTCTGTTCTCCATCTGAATCAGAGGTTGTGAAAGCCCTGGAACAGAGCCTCAAGGCAGTGGTGGACTGGACAAGAGCCAATAAACTTGAGTTTGAATTCAGCGAAGATGGAGGCTTTGTGGGTGGGCGGTTCCTGTATCCAGAAGATAGGCCAGTTGCCCGTTCTGGGAAGGGTTGCACTCCCTCTCAAGGAGCAGGTACGTAGCTTAGGCGTACTCCTGGATATGTCCATCATTCGAGACCCAAGTGACCTCTGTGGCTAGGAGTGCCTTTTGTCAGCCATGGCCATAACTGGATTAGGACCCACTGGCCACTGTAGTCCATGCATTGTTACCCTCAAGACTGGATTACTACAATTCACTTTATGTGGGGCTGCCGTCGGACCTGGTCAGGAAGCTATGGCTGATGCAGAATGCAGCGATCAAACTGCACATGGGGGCAAACAGCTGACAGCATGAGACACCTCTGTTGAAACATCTCCATATGCTACTGGGCCAGGTTCAAGGGTCTTGTGTTGATATACAAGACCCTGAGTAAGTTGGGTCCAGGATGCCCTAAGGACCATCCGAACCCTTGTATCCAGCTTGATCACTGAAATCATCCAGAGAAGTGCTGATAGTTTTCCCCAGGTCACTGGTCCCATGCTGTGGAACACTCTTCCAGCACACTTCCATGCATTTCTTTTGTAAGTTAAGAGGACTATGCAGTTTTTTAAAATTTTGTTGAGTGGTGACTCATTTTAATTGTTTTGTACATTCCTCTTGCATCTTAGGCACATCCAACTTGTGCGTTTTCTACCCTGCACAGTTGAAGGCCGGCCAGCTGAAATTGTGCAAATTAAATGCATGCAAAGTTTTCCTGGTGCAAAAAGAACCTCCAAGGTCCTCTCAGCACACAGGCTCTGGAAGCTTGTGGGTAGCTCCATGAGATCTCACCGGAACTTGGATGGACCCATGAGATTTCACAAAAGTATCCTAAAACCAGTATGCTGAGCATGCCTTGCTTGGTAAGCAAGGCGGAGGGCTAAAAGTACTTTTTACATCAGGAAAACCCAACTTAGTGCTCTGGCACTGGAAGGCTAAGGCTGCCGGGGGGGGGGCATTTCCAGGGTTTGAGTATACGTGTTTTTGCCTATACACTGAACCCTTGAAACCAAACCCCCATGTAAGATGCTGTCATACTGTGTTGCTTTTAAAGGTTTCTTTCAAAAAAATGTTTTGACATTGCTGTATGCTAACTGGATACTTTATGAGAGGGTGGTATATAAATTATTTTATTTATAAATAAATAAATAATATGTGCTGTCTCGGATCTTTGCAGATTTCAAGAGAAAAATCCACTTCAAAGTTATCAAGAATCCTGGGGACCTGGTGCAGTTTATTCGTGACTTGAAGGAGAATGCCAGGAAGGTAAGATGTAGTAGAAGGCTTGCTTCTCTCCAGATTTACTATGCTATTGCTGAGCTGCTTTTATGTATGCAGTGTGGAATTGTTATCTGCCTAGTACATGGAACTTCCTTGTTCAGGGTCCAGGTGTTTGCTAGGGAACAATAATTGGGAGGTCTTCCTGGGGCCACTGGACAGGGATTGTCCAGCCTTTGTGATGTGCATGTTGTGATGGCATCTCGGCTGGATCAGTTTGCACCTTGCCTTTGTCCCTCCAGGACAAAGAAATGGTGAGAGAACCAGAGGAAGCATCTCAAGAAACTCCACCCAAAAGTGAGCCATCGTTAGGGACAGAGCACTCTGAAGAAGGGGCCCAGGAGGATGAGAAGGATGAGGAAGACCTGCTGGGGAAGTTTGAGAAGGAACTGGAAGACATCCTGCTGCCTAAGTCTGAAATGGCCAAGTTGAAGGAGGAGGTAAAATCTGAGATGGAAAAGGAGTTTGGTCACATCATTGATGAGGTGAGGATGCAGGAGACTAGCTATAATTTCCTTTCTGCACTACCCACCCGAGAAAACTATTGATGGGCCCTGGATGTTCTCTGTCCCTAATCACCTTGTATTTGCACATATTTTGCTGCCTTTGTGGGGAAAAGGGCTATAAACTTTGTATGTGTTTTTTAGTTTAGAAAAAACTGAGAGGGAGGGACACAAAATTGGCAAAGAATGATGAATAGTAAGGAGAGGGAATCTTTCTGCAAAGTGAAGGAACTTTCTTCAGGCAGCACCAGTGGTGGGGAAGGGAGGGGACTAACAGAGGAAGTGGTGTCTGAATGATGCAGGAGCGAGACGTGTAGTCAGTATGGTTGCCCTGGTGGAGCCTTACAACCACAAGGACTAGAAATATGATTGAAAACGGAGTCTTGCAGATCCAGACTCTACACCTGTGGTTCTCAAAGCGGGTGGTCCGGCCCCCTGGAGGGGCAGGGGGGGTTGCCTAGCAGGCGAAGGGGGGACTGAAGGTGTAAATGACTGTTAGACTTTGAAAACCTGGTATCACTAGATCAAGTTCATTTGTTTTGTTTAACTAATTAAATAGTTCTGATTGCATTTTGAATAAATGTGCATTTAATTGTTGCTGTTTCAAATTTTATTGCGTTATTACCTTCCATAGTAGGTCATGCAAACCACTGTTCTGAATATTGCTTTTAGTAAGGAGGGGGCACTGGGAATGAGTGGATTCAGGGGAGCAGAGACCCAGGAAAGTGTGGGAGCAACTGCTGTACACTTAACTGCAGGAAATGAGCCAGGCTGCTACTCAACTGGATCTCTCTCTTTCTCAATAAATAAATAGACCTTAGCTTATCCTTTCTTGGATCATTTACTGGCAGGTGGAGGATGAGTTGGAAACAGAAGGCCTGAAAGGTGAGTTTGATCGAAAGCAAGCCTCCAAGTCTTTGGCGTCTACCCTCAACAAGCTTATTGACAAGCTGGATCCTGGCAAAGACTTGAATAAAGGAGATAAGGAGCAGGAGCCACAGCCAGGGGAGGAAGAAGAGGTAGCAGCAGATGGGGAAGATACTGCTGAAGAAGACGTAGCCAAACCAGCAACCGGTATGTTCTCATACAGATAAGGTTGGCTTCATTTTTTTCAGTGCCAGTAAATTTGAGGACTGTTTTTGGATCAGCCAACAGGGGGTGACATTTTGTCATAAATGGGTTGATCCACATGCGGACTTGCTCAGAGAGCAGGGCAAGATGTCAAGGGTTTAGCAAATAATTTGGGAGCAGGTGGCTAGCAAGTTGTGATGTGATGAAGAAAACCATAGCAGAAACACTGTAGTTATGGAGAAGCCTTTGAATGCCCAATGGGTGAGACTTCTTAGAAGGGCTCTTTCATCACTTATCCTTGCTCTCATTCTTAAAATTCCTGCAGGGGACAGCCTGTGAGGTCTCTGGAGAGTTTCATTTTTGTAACACAACTGCTCAGACACCAGTCCTGGAACAGGCTTTGCCCACCTGGTGCCCTCCAGCTGTTTTGGACTCCAGTGCCCATCTGGTTGGGGATGGTGGGAGTTTTGCTCTAAAGCAGCAGGAGGTGCCGCAGGTTGGCCAAAGCGATTCTATAAGCTTGCCAGAGCTGGCCTGTCTAATGCCCTTCTCCATTTGTGACTATCTGCGCATTTAAAAAAGACATAAGACTTCACCTGCTCTCCCAGGTGCATTTCCTTAGCACTGGTCAGTAAGTGACTGGGAGGCAGGGGGCAGGTAGGATGATGCATTGTAGACAGAGAACTGATGGTGGGAGGAGTTTTCCCAGTAATGTTTGCCAGTTTCCAAACTGATGGAAATAGTTATTTGCTACGGGGGGGGGGGGGGTGTCCAGCAACATAGAAGTTCCCAACTCTTTTCTTTTTTAAAGTCCCTTGCATTTCAACTCTTTCCTTTTTTAAAGTCCCTTGCATTTCAACTCTTTCCTTTTTTAAAGTCCCTTGCATTTCATTCTAACCCATGTGCAAGTTTTTGTTTTGTTTTTTGGCTAAGCCCATTTTGCCCTTTTTGCTTGCTTCTCATACTCTTGATTGTTCCTGCTAGCCTTGGGAAAGGCAGGGCACTGAAGTCTTGGCCACCTTGCCTAGCTCTCCCCATTTTCCTTGTGATATTTCTAGCCAGGCATTACCCAGATGCTTTCAAGTCACAAGACAGCCTTCCCCAACCGGGTACGCTGCAGAGATTTAGCTCCCAACCAGCACTACTAGGGATGGTGGGAGTCCGGAGGGCACCAGGGTTGGGAAAGACTGCCTTAAGGGTTAGAAACTTGCTGTTCAGGGACTTAGGATGCTCAGTTTTCAGCCCAATATAACCACCACACCTTTCTGGGACTTCCTGCCTTCCTTTTCCTCTGCAGTCCAGGGACCTTCTGCATTTTGCAAAATTTCCAAATGCTTTGAAAATAAACCCGTAGAAAAAAAAACTGTGCTCAAAGCACCATAAGTACAATTGGCAGAAATTTTCCTTTTGAATGCAGACTATCCCCAGCCTTGCTTGTAGGCCCTTCCAGCTTGCGCTCTCATTCTCTCTCCCCCTCCCTCCACAAATATTGGCCTACTGACCCTCCTCTGTCCCCTTTTCTGTCTCAGATGGCGACCCAGACGGGCGCGTGAAAGTCAGGGTCACTAAAGTAAAGCCAGGCAGCGCTCAGCAGAAGCTGCTGCGAGTCCAAGAGATGAGCAGGGACAACCCACAGCTGCGCCACATAGAGAGTGTGGTTAAGGACCTGTTGGAGAAGGAAGGCCTGAAGGCAGAAGGTAACGCAGCCATGTAACCTGGACAGCCGGAGGTGGCCTTGAGCCTTTTTTAGCCTGGGCGGGGTTGTGTTTAGGGGGAGTTCTTTAAGGGAGAGCAGTCAGGGATGCAAAGTCACTGGAGGGCTCTCTTAATTGCAAACCACAGGGAGCCATTGGCCATTCTGCTCCTGAGCTGATAATCTCACAGTGGTACCTTGGTTCTCAAACTGAATCCATTCTGGAAGTCCGTTCTAAAACCAGGACATGCTTTCCCATAGAAAGTAATGCAAAACGGATTAATCTGTTCCAGACTTTTAAAAACAACCCCTAAAACAGCAGTTTAACATGAATTTTACTAACGAGACCATTGATCCATAAAATGAAAGCAATAATCAATGTACTGTACTATAAGATAAATAAGACAGTATTGTAGATGATAAAATTTAAAATTACATTTTTCTTACCTGCACTGATGATAGTCATTGTTTGTATGGGGGGGCTTTTATCCATTTCCACAATCAATCAATCAGTAGCTGAATTGGGTTCCACACAGTCACAAAAACAAACTAACTGAAAAAGCCTCAAAAACAAAAAATGCAAAATAAATAGCAAAAACAAAAGCACCAAATTTAAGCTCCAAATATCACCTCAGAACACTGCTATCGGAAACGGAATAATTCAATTACAATGGGAGGACACAAATTAGCAGCGCAACAGTAAAAACGGAAGCTCAGGACTCAAAACAGAGCACGTTCGGCTTCCAAAAAAGTTTGAAAACTGGAACACCTACTTCCAGTTTTGCAGCATTCAGGTTCCAAGTTGTTCGTGAACTAAGCTGTTCGAAAACCGAGGTACCACTGTACATTATCTGCTTAATTCTTCTCCCAAGAAGGTTTCTGAGGCCAGGATTTGAACTTCTAGAACTTGAAGATTTTTAAAAGTACAGTAAGCCCGCTCCACCCCATTCTGCCCCTGCCCCTTTTCGCCCTTTTCCTGACATCTTTGATCATGCAGCCTTCAGATATGCCTAAACCAGGAGTTGCCTGTAAGATTATACATTTTAATTTTGAGACCCTTCAGCCGTAATGTAGGGGGAAACAAAGAGCTGGCTTGTAGTGGATGAAGGTAGAAGTTTGATGTGAATCCCATTTATGATGTGCTTTGATACGGGAGATGGGGAAGAATTCAAGTGTAATCACCAATATCTGTCAAAACCAGAGTGTTAAAGGAGAAAAGAAAATGGGAAGTTGGATTTGTAAGAACTAGGTCAGGGGTAGACAACCTAAGGCCCGTGGGCCGGATGTGGCCCAATTGCCTTCTAAATCCGGCCTGTGGTCGGTCTGGGAATCAGCGTGTTTTTACACAAGTAGAATGTGTCCTTTTATTTAAAATTCATCTCTGGGTTATTTGTGGGGCATAGGAAGTTGTTCATTTTTTTTCTCCTCCAAAATATAGTCCGGCCCCCCACATGGTCTGAGGGACGGTGGACCGGCCCAGGGCTGAAAAAGGTTGCTGACCCCTGAACTAGGTTCTACTGCATAGTATTGTCATCATCCTTTTGTGTGTATGCCACCTTTCTGTAGTTAAAACCATGCTCAAGACAGTTTACAACATGAAAAGATTCACATAAAAACAAACATAACAAAAGTAGTAATAAAGAATAAATAAAAGACATCAAGCAGACACAACCAAACTGAACAATTTCCACATAATCGTAATAAGATCTGAAGATAAAAATACAAAAAAAATAGCATCAGCAACAGTGATAGTAGCCACAAACCCCTACCCCAGCCCAAAATTCTCTTCAGCAGCCACAGCATTTGTAGCTGGAGTCAGTCAGGGCCCTGCCCTCCCAGACCAGGTGGGAAAAGGCCCACAAGTCAGAGAGCACGTCTTCCAGGACTCTCAGTCAAGATAGTAGGCCATCAAGTGACTTTATGTAACATCTGACTTTTGTTCTTTTTGAAATCCCAGTGAATTGTGACTGAAGTGCATTAATTACCTGTACACAAGATTAGGTACCTTCTTGTTCTTTGGCGATCACTCGTAGCTGAGTAGGATTGTCTTCCATGAATATGGCCTTAACAGTGTGTCCATAAGTAACTGTGGAGGCCAATTCTGGATCCACACATCCCTCCACAGTGGGGACATAGGTACCACTGTCTTAAAGGCCTCATGGCTCCTATTCTTGAGATTTTAAATGATGGCAAGCTAAGCATTTTGTTAGTCAAATGTCAACATGCAGGTTCACCCACACATGGTAACCATGGAGATGAGCATCCATCCCTGCTGTACCTGCATCACCATTCCTGGACCCTTTCTACAATTAAAAGACCTATGGGCAGTTTAGTTCCGGGGGGATAATGTGGGAGCAGCATGCTCTTGTCTTCAACATTAGAGGTTTCTCTGGAACCCAAACCCACTCCCCTTGTGTTAAAAGGAAGGAGAAAGCAGCATGCAACTTATATGTACCAACCTGCAATGTTTGGTTCTGTTCTTTCCGGAACCACTATAACTGGTTGTGCGTGCACACGCTCTTGCTAAACCCCCAAGCTAATAGCTCTTTAAAACTAGAAGAGGGCCATAAAAACAGCTCCTCTAGCAGTACTGTTTTTCCCCAGACAGAATTTTGGGGACCAAACTGCCTGTGACCTTTTGCTGTGCCTCTTCCCCACACTGCTCCAATAACACTCAGCCATAGCAACTGCATGATGGGACACAGTTGGGCTCATTGTTTACCTTCATCTAAAGGTAAACAATGCTTCAATGGCCAGCATTTGCAGAAGGCAGGGGAAATACTGAGCTAAGCTGTGTCGCTGTGCACTTCTGCTTTAACTAAAATATTACTGGGAGATGCAGGGAAGAGGTGTGGACTGGCAGCTGTTGCGTGTAGATCTTTGTGTGGGTACTGCACATGTTGGTTGTAGTTTGAGGGCAGGCTAGTCCTGATGTGGCTGCATCTCCTGCTGTTGCTCCTCCAGTTAAGAGATGCCCTCTGTCTCTTTCTTAGCAGGGCAAGCCTGCTAGACCTCCTTGCCGTGCTCTTGTATCTTCATGTGCCATTTCCCTCAAATATGACCCACCAAGGACTGGGGGCAGGGCAACTAACGTGTGGCTAACTTTGTGGCTGGCAGGTAAAATTGAAATCAAGATTGTGACCACGGGTGGCCTGGGCGACGATGATGATACCCATTGGCTGTCAGAAGAGGACACCAAAAATCTCAAGGACATCTTCTTCAATATTCTGGTGAGGGCCCAAGATGAAGCGAGTGTTTTAATGAGGAGAAAGAGGTTGTTCCCCTCCATATCACACCATGTTTATATTTAATATGGAATAAGGAAGAGGAAGAACTGCTTGCAAGTCCTGGCCTCTGGTGTGGAACACTGGCTATAGTTGTGGTCTTTGGTGGGGACAAGGGTGTGCACCAGGGCTGGCCCAAAACATTTTGGCACCTGAAGCAAACTGCAAAATGGTACTCCCCACCCACCCCTGCCAGAGAAGAAGGGGTGAGTGAAGATCTGCATCAGAAACAAGGGGGGAATAAAGATCTACGCTGGAAACAAGGGAACAACGGTGGGAGGGAGACCAGCAGCACCTTCTATTTGCCAAGAGGCCACTGTAGAGGCGGCATGGGGGACAGCTGTAGTCGGCAGCAGTGGGCGATGCGTTCCTTGGAGGCTGGATCTTCTGTCGCAGTGGATGCTGCCGTCTGAAGCGGTAGCCTCACCTTACCTCACGAGTGGGCTGGCCCTGCTCTGCACATAGAATCATAGAATTGTAGAGTTGGACAGGACCACAAGATTCACCTGGTAAAGCCCATGCAGGAAGTAGCTGTACCATGACTAATAAATGGTAACCACTTAAGTAGGGCGGCTTTTTCAGTACCCTTAAAGATGGCAGCAGAGTGGGAAACTCAAAACAAACCCACAGAGCAGAATCTCCCAGGAACATTTCTTAGGCATGTTTCACAGGAATGAATAGGAACAGTGCCCTTCCCATTCATGTCAACAAAGCTTGGCAGAAGAGCCTCCTGGTGGAATGAGGGATGTGTTTCCTCCTGGCAGACTCTACGGCGCACTCCCTGTATTCCTTTCCTGTTGAGGGAGAGGGCTTGCCATTTAGATTTTATACCTAGAGTGCCAAAATATCTTGGGTTGGCAGTGGGACCTAGAATTTGTCACCCACCATTCATATGATTGATTGTATGTGTATATATATTACACACAGAGAGAGACTGCTGTGCCCCTGCTTGCTGTTCACCTTCCCAACCCTATTTCCGAAGCCATTTCTCTCTTCTTTCCCTGAGCCCCACTTTACACCTCTGTTTTCACCTTCACCCCCATGTCTGTACCTCCCCCCATTTTGTGCAGCCCCCTTGGAAAGAAACCACCCCCGTGGTAATGTTCTGCATCTTCTTTTTTCTACATATTGGACCGACTTTTCACCTTCTCAGTTAACAAGCCATAATCTCCTCCTGTTCTTCAGACCCGTTCACACCCCTGCTTTCATCTTGAACCCCTTTCTCATGGCTCCTAAACCCCCCTTTTTGTAACCCCCTTTATAAGCCAATTTTCACCTTTACACCCCTTTTTCCTCTATGCACCTTTTCTCATCTCTTCCTTGCACACAGATCACCCCATTTCCTTGCCTTCGCCTCTCTCCTAATGTGCAGCTACTTTGTGCACATACATTTTGTGCTGATATGTTACCGTATCTTGAAAATAAATAGAGGCTTAAGAGCAAGCCTGTCAGCTTGTTCAGTTAGAGAGGTTTCAGTTGATGGTTGTTGCACATATATGGGTGATTGCTTGTTAATAAAATAATTGCTAAGTTCCCAAATTGAATTTGGAGCTTCTTATTGAAGACAACACATAGTGGCAGGAGAGAATCATATAATGTAAAGGTCGTATGGAATATCATAGTTTATCTCTCACACATGAGACAAGTGAAGAATGGAAGAGGGAGAAGTTTTTAACAGTCATTTTCCCCCTTTCAGTTTTTCTCCCATCTCACTGTACTCAAACAATAGCAGAGGTTTGAGTAAAGCAAGGATGGAAAGAGACTGAGGTGTGGTCTTTTTTTAAAGGCAAATCAGTTTTAACAAGAAGAAATAGCGTCTGTGTTGTACCCTTCTCTGCCAACATCAAAAAGCTAACACAACAGCGCCATTCCCAGCTCCCTTTTTGCTGTACCAAACCTTGTTTTGAAATCCCATTTCTCTCCCCCTCCCCATGTTCATTGTACTCAACCCTCTGTCATTGTACTCAACCCTCTGTCATGCCACTTTTTCCCTTTCAGTTTGTCTCCATTCCTCCTGTCCTAAAACTTCTGGTGTTGTTTGAAACCTCCATTTCCTTTCCAGCTTTAGTCATGCTTCTGCTGTTTTAAACCACCACTTTTCTGCACCCTGACTCCGTGCAAATCCAAGATTGTGATACAGCACTACAAATCCTCCAATGTTGGTTTCATTTTGATGTATATAGGAAGATATATGCATACACATACACAAATGTGTTGGTGTGCTTCTCCCTGCCCTCATTGCCTTTTGCTTCCCCTCCCAGATCCAGGGTACGGAAGAAGCTCATAAAGAGCAGCGGAGGCAGCGACAGCTGGAAGACAACTATCGTTTTGTGTGGGGGCGCAGGCAGGATGAATTACCAGCTGCTGGCAGCGCTGATTCAGATGAACTGGATTTCTGAACCTCAACAAGTGTTGGAACTTGGTCACCTGTGGCTTTCCCCCCTGCAAGACTTCTTGGGCACCGTTTCAGTTGCTCGCCAGGAAGAACAGTGTGTTTCAATAGTGACCAGAATCCCATTAGAATTGCCTACAAAGTGACTGGCAAGTGTGAGGGGCATCTCTTGCCCATAAGGTGCAAACCTGTCTTCGTTGGACCCACTATCGTCTCATGAGTTTCTTTCTCTTTCTTTCTTTCTTTCTTTCTCTCCCTCCTTCCCATCCCCTTCTCTCTCTGTCTCTCTCAAGTACCCTCAGGCATGTCCCCACCATAGCCTAAAAGGCTTCCATAAGCTGCCTCACACGGCCATGGCAGCCTTGGTGCCAAATCTGTGGTGCCCTCCCATGCCACGCTGTTGGCATCAACCCTCACAGTCTCATGCCAGCTGTGCTTGGCATCAGGAGCAAAAAAACCAGGCCACCCACTTGACTCATTGGGAGCTTTGTGCAGCCAAGAGTCTCTTGACCTGATGCTGTTTTGGGGTGTGCAGTTCCAGGTGGAAACAGGCCTTTGGCTCAATGCAACATGGAGTGGAGAGCTGGAACTCATTCACCGCCCACCCCACTTTCCCCAAAGCTCTTGTGTATGTGGAGGAAACCCCTGGGCTTATGCAGATGGCTGCCTCTCACCTGTGTGCCTTGAACCTGGAGGAGGGTGGCGAGGGAGAGGACACTCTTTCCCTGTCCTGTCTTGGCCTCTTCCTAGCATTCTGTTGGGGAGGGAAGGTTTGCATGAAGCAAGTTCAAGTCTGCTCTGTCGTTTACAGGCCATTCCTCTACTATTTTTCATTTGCATAGCACCAAGCCATTGTGCAAGGTCTGCAGCCTTGGTCTAGTAAACCCCAGCAAAGAGAGAATGCGAAATAGTGGTTAGTTGGGAGAATGTTGCAAACTGTTCTCTCTTCCGGCATTGTTTCACATATACTAAGGCCCTCGGCATGGGAGTATGTGCTGAATTGTGCTGAAACACAGCTTCTTACGGCAAAGGCTGGCTGTTACTTCTGTGAAGTCTCAAGCCACAAGCCTGGCTGAAATCTCTTGCAGCGAGACAAGCGTTCAGCTTACGTGATGGATGACTGGAGGTGAGGAGTCCCTGGCCAAGGAAGGGGAGAGGCTGGAAGAATCGGGCTGCCTGCCTGGCCTTGGCACATACAGGATGATTCGGTTCTCTTTTTTCCTATCAATAAACCCAGATCAACCCAGAATTCTAGATTTCAGTGTTTTGCTTTTGTGTGTGTGTGTGTGTGTGTGTGAGAGAGAGAGAGAGAGAGAGAGAGAGAGAGGGAGAGAGAGGGGGAGAGAGAGAGGATGCAAATGAGCCAAGCAAGGACACTGGATACAGAATTCCTAATGTACTAGAGAGACCTTTTTTTACCTTCACAAGCCAAAACATGTGATATAAAATGTGTCTTGCAACGCGCTGAAGACCTTTTTTCAGTTTGTTTTTGCAAATCTTCAGTGAAGGTGCCTTACTGAGGATCTTGATGGCAAAGGGGCCATGTCTCATTAAGCAAATAAATCTAAGGCTGGATTTAGGAACAGGTACCTGACCCAAGCAATGGTCTGCGCTGGGCACACATCTGCCCCAGCTAAGCTTGGAACAAAGTAATAAAAATAAACAAAAAGCCAACAATATTCCAAAATGACAAAATCTTACAAAGAAGTGGGCCTGATAACCAGCAAATTAATAAAGAAGCAAAACCACGATGACAGAAATTTCAAATTTAACCAAATACCTAGGTATGGCATTTAAACAAATTAAATCATCTTTGGTTTTAGCAACAGTTTCCACTCCCATTTTTATTGTGTTGGTTGTAAGTTGTTTCTAAATGGTTTGTAATACTGTTTTTAACGCTGTTACCTGCCCTGAAATCTTAGGGTGAAGGGTGGGTAATTAATTAGATTGATTAATTAGATTGCCCTCCTGTCTCTCACACAAAAAAGCTCAGTTCTGTGTCAACAAACTTGAGGTTTTCAAGCAGCTTATACATTCATTCATTCATTCATTCACAACATAACAATACAAAATGAGAACACATAATACATTTTTTAAAACCACAAAAAAAACTAATAACACCCCCTACCACAAGCACATTTTAAAGGCCATCAAATGTTTAATCAGCCAAAGGCCTGGCTGTAGAGAAATGTATTTGCCCGTGTCTCTTAATCCACCCATCAGAAGCACAGGGAAAATTAATTTCATCTGCCCAACCAAAGACACCAAGGCATTCACTGCACAAGGAGAACTGAGATTTTCATGATGGTCACTGAAGATGAGAGACAAGGAGACTTTTAAAAGCTCTAGTTTAGACATCTGGAGGGAAATCTCAAGCCATTGCTGTTCCTGGATCCAGCTTCTCTTCTTTTTAAAAAGGCACAAACTACCGATCAAATTGGTTGGTAGAGTTCATGAAGTGCTGGAGCCCTGAATGAATTAGCAAATGGATTAGTCCCAGTTCTGAAACAGTGCCCTATACCCCCCCCCCAAAAAAAATACACGTGAAAATGTATGCATTTGCCATAAGCTATGATCACTGCAGATGGTGACAGCAGTCACAAAATTAAAAGACGCCTGCTTCTTGGGAGAATAGCAATGACAAACCTAGAGAGCATCTTAAAAAGCAGAGACATCACCTTGCTAACAAAGGTCCGTATAGTTAAAGCTATGGTTTTCCCAGTAGTGATGTAGGGAAGTGAGAGCTGGACCGTAAAGAAGGCTGATCGCCGAAGAATTGATGCTTTTGAATTATGGTGCTGGAGGAGACTTTTGAGAGTCCCATGGACTGCAAGAAGATCAAACCTATCCATTCTGAAGGAAATCAGCCCTGAGTGCTCACTGGAAGGACAGATCCTGAAGCTGAGGCTCCAATACTTTGGCCACCTCATGAGAAGAGAAAACTCCCTGGAAAAGACCCTGATGTTGGGAAAGATGGAGGGCACAAGGAGAAGGGGACAACAGAGGATGAGATGGTTGGACAGTGTTCTCGAAGCTACCAGCATGAGTTGACTAAACTGCGGGAGGCAGTGGAAGACAGGAGTGCCTGGTGTGCTCTGGTCCATGGGGTCACGAAGAGTCAGACACAACTAAACGACTAAACAACAACAATGGGGTATAACTCAGGATTTTAAGCTGCCACTCATTTCAGTCTCCATCTGAGTGGAGGGACCCTAAAATAAACAACCTAAGAATAGCCTGCTGGATCAGGCCACTGGCCCATCCAGTCCAGCATCCTGTTCTCACAGTGACCAACCAGATGCATGTGGGAAACCATGAGCCCAAGAGCCTCTCCCCTCCCATGGTTTCCAGCAACTGGCGTAAAGCATTGGTGTATAAACACTTGTATACTGTCTGTCTGTCTGTCTGTCTGTCTGTCTCAAGTGCTTATGGCACCTCTGAATTGCTATCTTGTTCCCCTCCTCTTACAATGACTGGTTCTCTGCCACAACCATTTAGATTTTCATTGATTTTTATCATCTACACCCGAGGGGGAAGACTACTTTCCCCATGTCATTGGTGCCAACATGCAACGTGACCACTGGCTCCCCTGACTGCACTGATTGGCCTGACAGGCAATTCATCCTGCAGTTTTTATGCCCACTGCACACCCAACTATATATTCCAAACAATAGAGTCACCTACTACCACAATCCCTCCACCCCACTAGAGGGTACCTTTGGCATGAGAGGTTACATGATTATCCCCCAAGGAAAGGGTCCCTTCTAAGGGAATGCGTCTGTCTTCCTCAAGATGATGATCTCGTTCCTCAAGACTTCCATTCTCCCTGACAGCAGTGGAGCTGTCATCATGGTCATGGGACCCAGATACCATGTCCCTGACCGCCACCTCCACCACACTCGGCCTCTCTCACACCTTCTAGTTCTGCTACCTTAGTCTTTAGGGAACAAACTTGTTCCTAAGGTGCCAGGAGCTGATGGTACTTCTCACATACCCACAACTTCTGCCCCATAGGGAGCTAATTGTACATAGAGTAGTTGCTTTGGAAGATGATCATCAGGCATCTGCACAACATGACCAGTCCAACGAAGTTGATGTTGAAGAATCATTGCTTCAACACTGGTGATCTTTGCTTCTTCCAGTACACTGATATTAGTTTGCCTGTCTTCCCAAGTGATGTGTAAAAAATTTCGGAGACACCGTTGATGGAATCTTTCAAGGAGTTGAAGATCTGGAGACTCGCCGTTAAGAACAGTGGCCAACATACAGTTTAGATGTGTAGCATTATGGGAACTTGCATACTGACTGAAGGGATCCAAACATGGCAGCTAAGTTGTTAATCGATTATACCTCAAACAGAAAGGGGCTTGTTTCAAATATTTACAAATTAGTATTAAATATAGAATTCAGAACAGCAGCTGGACTAATGTGAGAATGTAACTTAGGTAGCCAAACTGGTGAAGCATCCTGGACTCTGGTCTGGTCCAAGCCTCCTTTTAAGGGTATTTCTGCCCAATACAGAGAACTGTATTGAAAGATCACCTTTGAGTGTCACCTCACATGTTGTAAAATGCCTTTGAGCAATCCTAGACTGTTGGAGAGAGTGCCAACCTATTGGTTCATATATGCATGTGTAGTAAACTTCAAACTTTTGAGGAACTACAATTCAGATAAATTGGCTTAATGGTGACATGATAAATGTTGCCCTCCCCACAGCTGGCTTTGCAGGACATTTTTGTGACAGAAGATGTTGATATTACAAACAAAAAACAGGGCTATTATTGCCAGACATTGGAATAACTTCAATTAGAATCTCAGTATCAAAGGTTTGGCAAGTAGCACTTTTGGGGAAAAACATACAAAATGTAAACATTAACTGGTCAAGCTAATTGATATCTACTTTGGTAGAGACCATTGCCTGGGCGAGATTTCTTTTATGCTTGTTAAACATCTGCCTTACAACAGATAAAGATCCTCTCCTCAGTGAAGTTTTGTTAGACCCCTTTCCTCCCCCAGGGCTACAACGGTTTAACATAAAGGTACAGCAACTCGGGCTGTCAGTGGAACTTTTGCGAGCGATGTACCCACCATCTGCCAAGGCTATAAGAAAAACAAAGTTGTGGGATATTGAACGCCAGCAACTAACAGCAGCGGCAGAGAAAATATGTTCCCCGCTTCACTTTCAACTTCCTTGGGCACATGAAATTAACCATAATTATCTTGAATTTTTGCTTAATCCTCAAGAAAGAAGGGCATTTTCGCTGGCCAAGTTTAATTCAAATCCATCAAACCTCCTTTGGGGAAGGTTCTCCGGAATGGTGGAGGGAGAAAGAATTTGCCCATGTGAAGACCATCAGGTGGAAACTCTTACACACATGGTTCTTAAATGTAAATTATATGCTGATCTCCGCCAGCAGTTCCTAGATCAACTCTGCATCCCCCAGAGTTGGAGGTCATACATTTACTATTACTGGGGAATGATTAGGAGCTCACCTAGTTAGTGGCTAAATATCTTTATTTGGTGTTTTTGTCGTCAAAACACATTGCAGACGTCTGATCTCTCTGGAGACCTAGAGATGTAACGTTAGACTGCTTTGCCTTTTTTCATTTGACAATTGCTTTGTGTCACTGGGGAGGTGGTAATTCTGTATTGATTTGCTATGGATGTTTGTATGTGATTCCAATAAAAGGTTTGATGATGATGATGATATATACTTTGGTTAAAGGCTGGTGGGCTTTATTGGCTATGCCAATAGAAGAGACCTGGGAAGGGCACTTTCACTAGAATAGTCACATTTCTATTCTTTCTTTTTTCTTTTCCTTTCTCCTCCTGCAATGAGGCTACATTTTAATATTTCAATGTTTCAATATTTTAAAGTTATATTTTAATTTTGTTTTTAAGTTGTATTCATTCAACTTGTTTTTATTATTGCTTGTTAGACGCCCTGAGCCCAGCCTTGGCTGGGGAGAGAGGGGTATAAATAAAAATTATTATTATTATTATTATTATTATTATTATTTACAGATTTGGGACTATTGTTTTCCCTTTTGGTAATATACCATGAATGTAACAGACATAAGTTTGAAAAATGAATTTGCACAGGTTTATTTTCTATTTGTGTATATATTTTGATTTTTTTTTAAAGATCTCAGGTACAGCCAAAGAAATATAGTGCCATGAGATTTAAGGATAGGGGAAAATGCAGCTCTTCTTTCTAAAATGATTGATTGATTGATTGATTGATTGATTGATTGACTTATTTGCCCTGTGGAAGCAGGCTGTGATTCCTGCCATCCGGCTGCCTGTTGGGCACTTGGGAACCCTGTCCAAAGGATTTTGACAGGAGAGTGGGACAACCCACCTGTCAATAATAATAGTGATGACATGTAATTTATATGTGATTGACAAGGATCTGGCCCATGGAACCAAAAAGATTACACAGAATTGCAGTGCTCTCAATCACTACTAGTTGTGATGGATAAATGGAACTCCCAGGTGCAGTGGGTGTGCTAGGGATGCCATACGTCTGGATTTAAAAAAAACTAAAAAAAAACCTCAATGATTTCGGGATCTTCCAAAAAACTTTTTGGGTGTTCTGGTTTTTACCATTTGCAATTGCAATTTGCAATTGATTGACAGAGGAAGCTTGGTGTTGAATTCATTCCCTGCTTGTTAGTATCATAGAGCGTCAGCTGCTTTACCCCTGTGGGAAAGCGGGAAGCCCACCTAGGTAAACCTTTGCACCCTTGCTCAGATCTTGCATGGCTCTGTCTGCTTCTGTTCTTCCAATCTGAAGCCTGTTGTTTTAAGAAAGATATTCTCTGTGTGCTGATATATGTGAAGAATGACTATCCACAATGTTCCTTGGAAGTACAGTAATTTGTGTAAATAATAAATTGCTTACCAATGGGATTAGGATTAGAAACAGTTTTACCCTTTCTCCCCAGACAACCTTTTAAGAAGTTCCACAGAAGACATATGCCAAAAGGGACTTTGTGGGGAAGGCTGCCAGTCTCCATTTGGCAACATCAATATGGTTTGCAGGAGAACCAATGCAAAACAAAGTGGCCACTTTGGGCAGTTGTCGAACAGATCCCACAAGGCCTTCATGCTGATGCCTCTCTCCCAAGCTTCTTTCCCCAACAATCATCCAGCAACAGCAACAAGGAGCAGCAGCCATGGAGTCAGACAATGAGATCAGTCCAGAAAAGGAGAGGTTGCCTGGGGAAGCCCAAACAAATATCCCGTTGCCAACCTGGAGGGCTGGCAGCGGCCACAAACATCGCGCCAAGGCTGCCCCAGCTCTCCAAATAGCTTGCAGCATCCAGGATCACTACAAGGCCCTGGCACACAGATCCCTTTGAGGATGGGGGTACACCAGGGCCCCCAACAACTCCCAGCCCTGACTACCAAGCAATGTGTAATTGCTTTAAGGGGGACCTTGCAGTATGGACTCAAAGGGCAGAAAGGGTAATCATTTAGCTGGGGTGCTCCTGCAAACACTAGCCCTCATTGTTATCCTGTTCTCGGGCAGACAGACAGCTACAAAAGAAAAGGCAGCAGCACCTGCAGCACCACTGGATGCAAATAGGGAGAGAGAGCCACACCTGCAGAGAGGTAGGTGACTGTCAGGAGAGAGCCAGCAATAAATCACACAGAGTAAGTGAAGTTAACTCCTTATTAGAAGAAACAGGATCTGCTCAGGAGCGCCAGTCCTAATGAGCGCAGCAGTTCTTCTTTGGTAGGTCTTGCCCCCAGGAGGCAGATGTGGAGACTGAAGGCCCTGCCTACCCACATCTGCCTAAGTCTCCTCCTCTCCTGGGTCTTTCCCAAGCAATATGAGACTGCACCTGTGCGCTGCCTTTACTGCTTCATACTTCTCTTGGTCCTGGGAGATCAGGTGGGAGGGGAGCTTGTCGCAGCAGCAAGAGGAGGTACTCTTGCTTCTTCACCAGACTGCCTTTTGGCCTCCTTCCTGATGCTTCTCTCTCTCCCCCCCATCTTCTCCCTCTTCTCTCCAGGCTTTGGGTCTCCTTCCCTTCGGGTTCCCCACTGGGTGCCTCCCACCATTCCTCTGTGTCCGGCCAGTCCGTGACATGAACAGGGAAGGCAACTCCAAGCAACCACTCCTCTCATTCCACTCAGCCACTCTGCTCTTGGCTTGGCTTTCACGGTTCTCACTCGGGCTCCCTTCACAGGCAGCCCTGCGCACACTGGCACATGTGCTGAACCAGGGCACTGTTATTCCTACATGTTTCCAACCCGCTCCTTTCATCCCACAGTGCTAGGTCCTGTTTTCAGTCAGTTTTTGGAATCCACATGCATGTGAAGACAGGCTCCAGTGGGTTGAGCGGACAAGACCCAAAGTGGGTCCAACAAATTGAGTGGACGAGACCAAGAGTGGGTCCAAGGGTCAAGGAGGAAGTTTCTGTAGAAGGAAGTGAGGCGCAGATGGGGCTTGTGGGCCTAGGGGAAGCGGCGGTGGCCCCCTCATCAGGGAAGGCAGGTGTTGAGCAGCTGCTTCTCCCCCCTCAACCCTCACCCAGTCCATTAACTCCCCCCTCCAGAGGGGCTGAGAGGACAACTGCTCCCAGACCCCTCACACCTTCAGCCAACTGACTGGGTGCTGCACCCTTTTCTGTCTCTCAGGGATGGCAGGTTTGAGTGGGAGAAGCATCGTCTCAGCTCTCACCAGTCACTGCCACCAGCTGTGATCTCCCCCACTCTCCTCTCCACTTTTATG
The DNA here is from genome assembly GCF_964106645.2 of Podarcis pityusensis. Lineage (NCBI taxonomy): Eukaryota > Metazoa > Chordata > Lepidosauria > Squamata > Lacertidae > Podarcis > Podarcis pityusensis. The sequence continues at coordinate 6,444,326 of NC_138029.1, forward strand.
TAAGTGCAAGACACTTATTAAAGGAGTTAAGCAAGGCTGCATTTTAGCTCCAACACTGTTTAATTTATGAATAAATGACTTTGTCAATAATCTAACATCTCCGGAGTTTCATGCTCCTAAACTGGCTGCAAAGGGCATCTCAGTCCTACTAGACGCAGGTGATGCGGTACTCCTATCCCAAACAAAAGTGGGCCTAAAAAGATTGATGAGGGCATTCACAGGATACTGCCAAAAAGAACAACTGGCTGTGAATTACAATAAAACCAAAGTCATGTCGTTCTCCAGAAACCATAGGGCCTATAGATGGCAAATAACCATAGGGCCTATAGATGGCAGATAATCAGATGATTGAACAAGTTCAAGTAATTAAATATCTTGGACTTGTTTTTCAGTCAACAGGGTCCTGGGTAGCACATCTGAATTACATAAAGGAAAAAACGTCTCAAAGTGCCAAAATTTTATTGTGTTTTTTCCACACAAAAGGCAGTAGCTAAATACCTTCAGCACTAGTAGTATACCACAGCTAAACTCCTGTGCCAGCTACTACATGGGGCACAGATTTGGCCTAATGCACACCTTGACTCTATAGAAACCGTTCAATCCAAGTTCTTAAGGCAAATTTTCTCCGTGCCACCTGGTGTTCCAAACACTTCATTGCGCTTGGAGGCCAACCTTCCCTCAGTTGAATCACAAATTTGGTACAGGACATTTACTTATTGGCTTTGTCTGAATTTAACCTCCACCGATCTATTACCGTCATGAGAGGGCTTGGACCAAAACTGTTACTCAAAAGCTCTCCTCCTCTGGTTTATCACCCCAACAGTTATTGACATTGGCAAAGAATTTAATTAGACAGTGTCTATACGACATTGAGCAACAGAATGATTTAGCTACCATAAGAAAATTTTGTCTGTGGTACAATTTTCCCCCACCTAGCCTCCTCCACACATCCGTGTCCTATCTGCAAAACTTAACAGTTTTAAAATACAGACGTGCCTTCGCCTATGCAAGATTGAACGTACTACCGTCTGCGGTTCTCAAGGACTGCTTCTGTCAAATTCCTCATGAAAAACGATTATGTCCATGTGGAGGCGGCAGTTATCGAATCCGTAGCGCATGTACCACCAGCTTGCTCTCTTTATAAAGATATCTGTAACGAGGTTATTACCCCTCTTCTATCATCCATACCAGGCCTTTCATTCACTGCTACAGGGTCCTTCCTTCTTGCAGAGCAAGATTACCAGGTGACAGCAAACACGGCAAAAATTTTGGCTGGGGCAATTAGAATTAGATCTACCATCTGACTAACCTGTTTTTTACCTAGTAAAGAAACATATGAACCACTCGTTCATATGTTTTATTTGTGATCAAGGACAGTTATTAACTCTTTCATTTGTATAGTTGCAAATTCTCAGAACGTTTTTAGTATAGCCAGCCATCTAGCTATATCTATATTTTATTGTACTTGATTCCTTTGGTATGGTTTGTGGCTGTCTATCTAGCTGTCTTCTTCTTTTATAGTTCCACACTGAGAGCCAGTGTGGTGTAGTGGTTAAGAGCGGTAGACTCGTAATCTGGGGAACCGGGTTCGCGTCTCCGCTCCTCCACATGCAGCTGCTGGGTGACCTTGGGCCAGTCACACTTCTTTGAAGTCTCTCAGCCCCACTCACCTCACAGGGTGTCTGTTGTGGGGGAGGAAGGGAAAGGAGAATGTTAGCCGCTTTGAGACTCCTGAAGGGGAGTGAAAGGCGGGATATCAAATCCAAACTCTTCTTCTTCTTCTTCTTCTTCCACAACAGATCACCACTTTGTGTTTGTTTTTTAAATAACTAGTACATCTCAGATTTTGATTTAAATTGCTTTACTGGATTATCTCAAATGATAAAGTCACTGGTGTGAATAAAAGAAAAATGTATATCTTTGTAGTTCTAAATGTGTTCCTGACTGACTGGGGCTGATCCTTCAAGATCTAACAGCATGATGGTTACTGGCACTTGTATTGGTCTGTGGAGAGTTCTCACATGGTACATGAAAGATGGAGGAATAAAGGCAAGCATTTCTCACACGTTGCAACTAAAATGTTTACTTTATTGGTATCATCATTCAATGTTATTGTCAATTTATCTGCACAAGGATTTTCAGGCTGAAAGAAATCTTGTCAACATCCAAATCCTACTAGCGCCACCATGAACCACCACAAATTCCTAAGAGACGGCATAGAAGACGGTCTTGATTCTCAGAGCTATGGCCAGTATCATGCTCTGCAGTATCTGGAATGAGAGTTGAAGACAGAATTGTTAGTTCCTTTCAGGGACAGAGACTCCATGGATGTCCTGTGCCCTTAGCAGCTCTGTGCTGTCACAGCAAGCCTGCCTACTTAGTTTATTTACAGGAAGGTCTTGCACACCAAAGAGGGCATTTCTAGAAAATCTAAATGATTGTACCCTAGAACAGTTGGTCATGGAAGTGACCAGAAGGGTAGCAATTCTGGACATTCAGGACCTGGTGGAAGATGTGTTGTCAAGCCAGGAGGGAGCCGTGCCCACAGTGCTATTAAACTAAACATACATGTGAATGGCCAATTGCCAAGAAAACCCAACACAGTCATATTTGATATGGAAATGGAGGCAGACAGTTTTGCTGATAATTAGTGGTTCCCATTTTGAATGCCAAGATACTCACCCGTCCCTTGTTCACCTTCATATGGTTCTAGAGGGAGAAATTAGGAAAGCGTGAGACCTCCTTCCAGTCATTGGCAGCCTAGGTTGGCTGAAGTTATTCTACTGCCCTATTTACCTAAACCGCATGAAAATTCATCAGCATTAGGGGGCCAATTTCCCCTAATAAACACATTTTCCTAATCCTCCCATCAGTAAAAAGGATAAATGAGTGTCAACTACTTACCTGCGGACACCATGGCAAAAGCAACCCAAACAACCAAAAGGAGGACCCAGAATTTCATGACGATCACTGAAGAGGAGAGGAAGATTCTCAAGATTCTTGGAGGGACGTCACAAACTGACGGTTCACCTGGATCCAAGTTCTCTTTCTTATAAAGGCACAACCTTCCAATCAAATGTGTTGGCTGAGCTGATGCAGTTTTGGAGCCTTGAACGGATTAGCTAGTAAGCAACCTTTGTCTGTGAAAACAACACCCACACCCACCCCCGGTAAAAATAAACAAGACAGCATATGATGATGTGTGCAGTGTGCCATGGGCTATGTGCCCTTTCTTAGGATTAAGTCTTGGTTTTTAACTGCCATTGAATTCAATCTCCGCCTCACCTCCAAGGAGAGACCCTTAGATAAACTAGGGCCAACAGCAACCCAAGTGTTTGTGAAAGCGTTTAAAGTCCTTCACAGACTGCCGGCTGGGAATGTGGCCTTCCACCTGACATAGCAGAATTTGAGGATTGAAGTGAAGAAGGCCTTTCCCTTTTCCCTTCCTACCACCACATGCTTCAAAACCTGCCACTTTCTTTCATCTCATTTCTGGTTCTTTTATAGTCCCTTTCTTTTCCTGGATCAGCTGTCCTCTTTTATCCCCTTCCTTTCTATTCCCTGTTTATTAATCACTAATATCAAAGGTTAATAAATATTATCTTGCTTTCAGATTCCCTTCTGGCCTTTAGCTCTCAGACTTTCTTTTTCCTTCTTCTTCTGAACCTCTGTCTTCTTCTGAACCTCGACATGAAAGGAGTTGCTGGTGGTGGCATTGGCCCTGTCCAAAGGCTATGGCATGGGTGGGGGCTGGGGCACGCAAGTGAGGAAGCCCTGGGCAGGCTGTGACATTGTGACCCACCTGAAAGTGACCCAAAGCCAACAGCTTGGTCCTGGCCCAGCTAACACTTTGAGGAGCACTGGTCTAGACTCCAGGTCACTGGTTCTCAAAGGGTGTAGCACATCACACTGGTGTGGCAGGAGAGGAGGGCAAGTGTGGGGAGAGGAGTCAAGGACGACAATCAAAGAAACATTTCAGAGCAGTATAGTATGGATAATTTTTTTTATATGTACAGTCATACCTCGGTTTGAAGTAGCTTCGGGATGAATATTTTCAGGTTGCGTTTTGCGGCAACCCAGAAGTAACGGAACCCGTTACTTCCAGGTTTCACGGCTCGCGCATGTGCAGACGCTCAAAATGATGTCACGCACATGCGCGGAAGTGGCAAATCGCAACTCACGCACATGCAGATGCACGGACGCGGGTTGCGTTCGCTTCAGGATGAGAACAGGGCTCCAGAACGGATCCCCTTCACATCCAGAGGTCCCATTGTATTTTCAGACTATTGATAGATTCCCGCCCCCCAAATCAAGAACTGTTAGGAGTTGTTTCTTTTGGTTTTCCAATACATTTCTTATCAATAAAAAAAAATGGTGTGGCACATGAAATTTTTTATTGAAAGTGTGGCCCAGAGAAAAATGTTTGAGGTTCACTGCTCTAGGTACACATGACGCAATATAGGACATGCTCTAGCATCTTTCTCATGAAGCATTCTGTTCAGGAACGTATCTGGGTTGCTGCAGGCAGCTAAGCCTAAAGGGCCAAGGAGTTGTAAAGGCCCATCTAAAGAAAGAAGAAAGTGCTCACAAGATTTCTAGAGAAATGGAGGAATGGTTCCTGCCGAAACTTTACTGGTAGGGAATTCCACAGGGGAAAGGTCAGTCCGTAGCGAAGGCCAGCCAAAACTCACGGCCTTCGTAAACCACCAGAAGTGTGCCATCAGAAAATCTCAGCGATCACAATGAAGCACATCGTCCCTAAGGTGTTTTGGTCCCAAGATGTTTAGGCCTTTACAGATTATCACAAGGTTTCCTAGAGGCTTCTACATTTTTGGGACCATTATGGGTACCCCATCACAACCAGCAAAGAGGTCTGGGTAATCACTGTTATCCTCTTCAATGGGGTTGTTCCACAACAGATCACATTTTAAAAAAACAAAACACACTACTACATCTCAGAGTTTGATTATAATTGTCTGCTGGATTATCTCACATGTTAAATCACTGGTGTGAATAAAACAAAAATGGTATGTATTTTTGACTTCCGGTTTTCGTCGCGAACAGAAAGGGAGCGCGGAAAACCCTCGGAGAGGTTTTCCGAGTAACACAGGGGCTTGGGGGAGCCGCAAAGGCACTGCACCTCCCAAAAATCTCAAGGGGGATACCCTTGAGGGATAGGACATCCAGCCGCGCTGGAGCGGTCTCGCTGCTTTTTCGTGCTTTTTTTTATGGAAGAACGCGAGGGCGGCGAGACTGCAAGCGCAAAAGGGAAAGTATCGACCCTGTGTTATGATGCCTCTGGCTCTCTCTGAAGAAGGTGACGAACCTCCAAAATTGCAAGAACGGAACCCTTAGTGTGAGTAGAACCTTTTCATACCATAAAATTGGAAAATACACTAAGAGAACGTCGGATGTTAAAAGATTAAACAAGGAATTCAGTTCGGTAGAGGATTAAAATGGCGCAGGATACAAAGTCGCAGGAAGGAGGAGGAAGTTCTATTTTGCCTGACTGAGTGAATACAAAGTAAAACGTTCTTGACATTATTGTCAAGACCAGCGAATTTTGAAATATGAAGTAACAGATATCAAACTGTCTGGAAACTTTGTCATATCTTTGTCATAAAGACTAAGGAATAGATGTGGAACTAAACAGAGCCGTTTAAAAAAGGAGCAGGAAAAGTTTGAAAAACGGCTCTGAGAGATAAAAGAGAAAGCTGGAAAAGGACTTCTTTTTCCCCCCACTCTGGGACATTTTTTCTTTTTTTCTTTTTTACAAGCGTTGGAGCGGTTTGGATAGAAGATTTAAGAACCTTTTGAACTTTAAAAGACATCCAGAACCTATTGCAAAGTTTTCAGTCCTGCCTGGTTTCTAAGGAGCTGTTTCCTTCCATTTCTTCTTTTTTCCTTCTCTCTCACTCTTTATTCAATTTACAATTTTCCTTATATAATTTTTTGAATTATTATGTTACTCCCCTTTTTTTTTCTTTTTGAGAGGGGGATAAGTTTGTTCTCTTCTTTTCTTTTTGTTTTTTCTTCTTCTTTCTTCTTTCCTCCTTCTCTTCCCTCTTTGTTTTCCACCTTTATAACACAATATTAATAACTCATCCTTCCTTTTCTTAGTCCTGACAACAACACAAAGATTTATAAAATTTAAGTTGATCTTACCAAGTTTGCCAGGATTTGTATTCAAGCTAGGACGTCTCTTCTTACTCCAAGTGGAACTATTATTTGAACTTCGAACTTTAATAAATCTAAAAGGCTGCAATTAACATTCATGGAGAATATATACTGAATTACTTTAGGTCTTGAAAGTTGTGCTTTATTTGACTATCTACTGGAGATTTATTTAAACACATTTTCTCCCCCAGAACCATAAAGATTGAAAATAAGGGACCAGATTTAATAATAAAACCTGGGACTCAAGATACAAGACTGTAGTAAACATTGGAAAACCCCTTTGGATTAAGCCGGCAAGTGGCTGAAGATTACAAAAACTTGATTGGAACTGGACATTTTTCTTCAGACTTTAGACTTCTTTAGACCATAAAAAAAGAAAAGAGACCACTACTTTTTCCTTTTTTGCTCTTTGTGTTTGAAAACTTGTTTCCTTTGCTTCTTGCGTATGAAAACTAACACACTAACATACTAATACAATCCAGATTTAATATGATATAAGGACATTGACAAGGTTACTGGGATTTGAAAATATCTCAAAGGGTATTGAAGGGTTTCTCCTTTCTTTTAGCTGTGAAGTCTTGATTGAAATTAGGGGGGGACGATATTAAGAAAAATAAGGGGTCATAAGAAAAGTGGTAAGAAAGTAGACTTGTAAACGTGTTAAAATTTGTTAAAGATACAGAAAGGGTAAGAGGGAGATTGTGCGCCCTCTAGGGGAGAGAACGGAAGTTAAAACTGATTACTGATAAAATAACCACAAAATGTCAGGGAAAAATGGAAAAAAAGTAGGAGGGGCACCAGGAGATAGAAAGGCATCCCGACAAGAGGAAATTAAAGATTTAGACATTCTGTGGTTAAAAATTAAAGAGGAATTTAAGCGAAGCGAATTACATATGGAAAGCAAACTAGGAGAGATCCAGGAACAGATAGATAGAAAGATAGAAGGTGCTGTAGGAGAACTCTCTAGCAAGATACAAGATTTGACAGTTAAATCAAAAGTTTTTGAAGAGACAAATAAAAAAATCCAAAAAAAAATGAGAGACCAAAAGAAAGAGACAGATAAAATAAAGGAAGAGATAAAAGATTTAAATAAAATGCAAGACCAAATTTGGGACAATTTAGCCATGGCAGAAATGTGTCAGAAACAACTTAACTTGAAATTTAGAGGCGTGGGAGAAGAAGCGAATGAGAACATAAAAGAAAAAATGATTAAAGAACTTGCAAAATGGCTGGAGATAAAAGAAGACCAAGTAGCATACACGGTAGAAAATGCTTTCAGAATAAGAGCGAAATCCCAACAAACAAAGTTAAAGAAACTTCCTGGTGACTGTTTAGTCATATTTAATTCAATTGAAATGAATAACATAATACTAAGAACAAGCTATCAAAAAAATTTAATGATCGGAGGCCGACCAATTATTATTTTTAAAGAAATTCCAATTAGGATTCTGCGCAAAAGGGAAGGATATAGACTAATAACAAATGTTCTAAAAAGAAACTAAATACAGTATAGATGGGAGTTCCCAGAAGGAATTTCCTTCTATTACAAGGACAAAAGATTTAAACTGACAGACACACAAGAAGTGAAAAAGTTTTTGAGAAGATACGAAAAGGAACTTGGAAAAGAAGAAGAAAGACCTGGAGGAAGAGAGATAAGCATGGAGGAGAAGAGAGGAAGAAAGGGAAGAGAAGCTGAGGGAATAGAGAGGAGAGAGAGATAGGTGGAAGAAGATGGAGAGGAGGTGGAGACGGGGGAGGGGGAGGAGGAGGAAGACGAAGAAGTTACTGAAAGTAGAAGTACTAGAATATAAGTTAGGAAAACAGGGTAAAGTGAGCACTGACTAAATTTAACAATGTCTCTTAAGTTTTTATCCTGGAATGTGAATGGTTTGAACGAAAAGTCTAAGAGAAATAAAATTCAAAAGGTTTTAAAGAAAAAGAATATTGACGTGATTTGTTGTCAAGAAACACGTGTAACAAAAAGACACAAACATATTTTAATAAATAAAAAGTTGGGAACAGAGTTCATTAACTCAGATACAGAAAAGAAAAGAGGGGTAGCAAAGGAGAAATTGGAACCTAAATTAATATGTAAAGACGAGGAAGGAAGAATCTTAGGAGTACAAATTAATCATCAGGGAGAAAAACTCAATGTGGTAACGGTCTATGCACCAAATGGAAACAAAATGGACTTTTTTAAGAATTGGAACAAATATTATTAGATCTAGAGAATAATAAATTGATTCTACTTGGCGATTTAAATGGTGTGCCAGTACCAGAACTAGACAGATGTGTGAAAAGAAAGAATTTAAAACAAGGGAAATTACCAAGATCGTTTAACGACCTTGAGGAAAATTTAGATTTAATAGACATATGGAGACATAAAAATCCAACGACGAAACAATCCACTCATTTCTCAGAGCCACACCAGAGTTGGAGTAGGCTAGATCAGATATGGATCTCAAGAGAATTAACAATAAGAGTGATGAAATGTGAGATACAACCCATAACCCTACCTGATCATAGCTCAATATTGTTACAGCTAAAATGTGGAACTCAGGGAATGTACAGGTGGAGAATGAACAATTATCTATTTGAAAATGAGGAGGTGATTGGAAAAGCTAAATCCATCTTGAAAGAATATTTTGATTTAAACATTAGTAAAGAAATAAATATGGATATAGTTTGGGATGCCAGCAAGGCAGTTTTAAGAGGTTTCTTGATCCAACAAAACAGTTATAAAAAAAATATGAGAGAACAAAAAAAAGAAGAGATACTTACCCAACTATGAGAATGCGAAAAGAATTTAATAATGAAACCAAATGAAGAAAAAAACAAACAACTACACAAGATGTTACAAACACAATATTCAATTTTAATAAATCAAGAAGTGGAATGGGGAATTAAATCAATGAAACAAAAATATTTTGATTCAGCGAATAAAACTGGGAAATTTCTAGCGTGGCAACTAAGAAAGAGGAGAAAACAAAACGTAATTAACAAAATAAAAATAGAAGAACAACTCTTGGAGGACCCTAATGAAATAAAAAAGAGCTTCCTTAACTTTTATGAAAAACTATATAAAAGAGAAGAAGAAGATGCAACAGAAATAGGAAGGTATTTAGAAAACAACAGAGTTAAAGGTCTATCGGAGGAGGAAAAAAGTCAATTAAATAAACCAATAAAAATGGAGGAAATTCAAGAGGCGATAAAAAAGATGAAATTAGGAAAAGCCCCTGGGCCTGATGGCTTGTCAGCCAAGTATTACCAAAGTCTTAGAAGAACTCCTAACTCCGGTGCTTTGTGAAGTAATGAATGAGATTCTAAGAGGAGGAAGAACACCAGATTCCTGGAAAGAAGCATATATTACATTAATACCCAAACCAGATTCGGACAAGCTTAACATCAAAAATTAGAGACCAATTTCATTATTAAATAATGATTATAAAATCTTTGCAGAGGTAATGGCGAACCGGTTTAAAAAGTGTTTAGTCAGCTTTATACACAAAGATCAAGCCGGATTTCTACCTAATAGGCAACTAAAGGATAACATAAGACATGTAATAAACATTATCGAATACTTGGAGTGTAAAAATGAAATTCCTGCGGTATTAATGTTTATTGATGCCAAAAAGGCGTTCGATAATGTATCCTGGAAATTCTTAATAAAATGTATGGAAACTGCAGGGATAGAGGGCACATTCCTGGAAGGAATAAAAGCAATATACTCGAACCAAAGAGCTAAATTAATCATTAATAATAATTTGATGGATTCTTTTGAAATCTCAAAGGGTACAAGACAGGGGTGCCCTCTATCACCTCTTTTGTTTATCATGGTATTGGAAATTATTGCAAATAAGATAAGGAAAACTTCAGAGATACGTGGAATAAAAATTGGTGTAAAAGAATATAAATTGAAAGCATATGCTGATGATTTGATGTTGTCATTAGATGACCCACAAAAAAGTGTTAGTAAAGTGCTAGATTTGCTTGAAGAATTTGGAAAGTTATCAGGCTTCAAATTAAACAGAACAAAAACTAAAATGATGACCAAAAATATGAAAGAAGAGCTAAAAATTCACCTTGAATTACAGTCTGGTATCAAAGCAACTAAAAAAGTAAAGTACCTGGGAATTTGGCTAACCATGAAGAACATAAATCTAATGGAAGACAACTACACAAACACCTGGAAAGAAATAAAGAAGGACTTGGATACTTGGAACAGAATAAAACTCTCTTGGTCGGGAAGGATGGCGGCAATTAAGATGAGTCTATTGCCGAAATTGCTGTTCCTATTTCAAAACATACCGATAATTAGGGGAACCTCAGTATTTAAAGAATGGCAGAAAGTACTCTCTAAATTCATTTGGCAAGGAAAAAGGCCAAGAATACTTGCAAAGCATTGGAAAACTCAAGATCTACCCACACTGGAAGAATGGCAGATGCAACTGATAGACTACATGGAACTGGCCGAGATGACCGGCAGAATTCGAGACCTGGGAGAAGAGAGGACTGAGGAGGATTGGAAGAAATTTAAGAACTATTTACAAAAACATTGCAATTTGAGTGAATGCTAAACAGGACGCTAGATCAATATAACTGAGCACCACTAAACTTAGATGATTTTAAGAAAATAAGTGAGATTGAGAAAATATAACTCTTTTTGAGGAGTAGAAGATTATGAAACATAGAAGGGATATAAGATTGCAAATAAGATAATAAATTGCTGACAAAATGCTATAACGATGAAAGTGGGAGCGGGAGATGTGAGGAAGTCCAAAGAAAATGTGAAATTATGTCAAGATATATGTTACATTGTTTATTATGTGTATTGTTATTTGTAAAACCCAATAAATTTCTATAAAAAGAAAAAAGAAAAAGGCCAAGAATTAGATTTAAATTACTAATGGATCAAAGAGATAGGGGAGGATTTGCGGTTCCAAATTTGAAGCTATATTATGAAGCCTCGTGCCTTTGCTGGGTTAAAGAGTGGATTGTTATAAAAAACATAGACCTGTTAGATTTAGAAGGTTTCAATATAAGATTCGGTTTGCACGCATATTTGTGGCGTAATAAGGAAAAGGTCCACAAGGGTTTTTCTAACCATATTATTAGAGGGCCACTATTAGAAGTATGGGAGAGAAACAAAAAACTACTGGAAAGAAATACCCCCTTGGTGGTTATCACCAATTGACATTTTAACAGTTAAAAAAATAAATACTGAAGGAGAAAGATGGACATATGAAGATCTGTTAGTAAAAACAGAAAATGGATGGAAGATAAGGTCATATGAAGAGATAAAGAATAAACTAACAGGCTGGATCCAATTTCATCAAATCAATGCTTTGTGGACAGAAGACAAAAAGGTTCGGATGAACGAAAAAAAATCTAGATTCCAGGTAGAAATTTTGGAAAGCAAATCAAAACTCTTATCAAAAATGTACAGCCAGTTGCTAGAATGGGACACCAAAGATAAAGAAATAAAGGAGGTAATGGTGAAATGGGCGATGGACTTTGGATACAACATAGAGTTTGATAAGTGGAAAAAACTTTGGAATAAAGGCATGAAATTCTCGGCTTGTACATCACTCAGAGAGAACATGGAAAAAATGATGTACAGGTGGTATATCACGCCTGTAAAATTAGAAAAAATGTACAAAACCGGAGACAAATCATGCTGGAAATGTAAGATTAAGGAAGGCAATTTTTATCACATGTGGTGGTCCTGTGAGGTAATTAAAAAGTTTTGGGAAAGTATTTACAATGAACTAAAAATAATATTTAAATATACCTTCACAAAAAACCCCGAGACCTTCCTTCTGGGGATAATCGGAGAAGAAATTAAAAAAGAAGATCAAACACTTTTCCAATACGCAACGGTGGCTGCTAGAACATTAATACAGTGGTGCCTCGCAAGACGAAATTAATCCGTTCTGCGAGTCTCTTCGTCTTGCGGTTTTTTCGTCTTGCGAAGCACGGCTATTAGCGGCTTAGCAGCTTAGCGGCTATTAGGGGCTTAGCGGCTTAGCGGCTATTAACGGCTTAGCGGCTTAGCGGCTTTAAGAAAAAGGAAACAAACTCGCAAGAACTCGCAAGACATTTCTTCTTGCGAAGCAAGCCCATAGGGAAATTCGTCTTGCGGAACGACTCAAAAAACGGAAAACTCTTTCGTCTAGCGAGTTTTTCGTCTTGCGAGGCACCACTGTAGCTCAAAACTGGAAGACCTCAAAAATCCCAACCATAAATGATTGGCAATCTAAATTATTTGAATATATAGAATAGAAGAGTGACTAGTGGGGTGCCACAGGGTTCTGTCTTGGGCCCGGTCTTATTCAACATCTTTATCAATGACTTGGATGATGGACTCAAGGGCATCCTGATCAAATTTGCAGATGACACCAAACTGGGAGGGGTGGCTAACACCCCAGAGGACAGGATCACACTTCAAAACAACCTTGACAGATTAGAGAACTGGGCAAAAACAAACAAGATGAATTTTAACAGGGAGAAATGTAAAGTATTGCACTTGGGCAAAAAAAATGAGAGGCACAAATACAAGATGGGTGACACCTGGCTTGAGAGCAGTACATGTGAAAAGGATCTAGGAGTCTTGGTTGACCACAAACTTGTCATGAGCCAACAGTGTGACGCGGCAGCTAAAAAAGCCAATGCAATTCTGGGCTGCATCAATAGGAGTATAGCATCTAGATGAAGGGAAGTAATAGTGCCACTGTATTCTGCACTGGTCAGACCTCACCAGGAGTACTGTGTCCAGTTCTGGGCACCACAGTTCAAGAAGGACACTGACAAACTGGAACGGGTCCAGAGGAGGGCAACCAAAATGGTCAAAGGCCTGGAAACGATGCCTTATGAGGAACGGCTAAGGGAGCTGGGCATGTTTAGCCTGGAGAAGAGGAGGTTAAGGGGTGATATGATAGCCATGTTCAAATATATAAAAGGATGTCACATAGAGGAGGGAGAAAGGTTGTTTTCTGCTGCTCCAGAGAAGCGGACACGGAGCAATGGATCCAAACTACAAGAAAGAAGATTCCACCTAAACATTAGGAAGAACTTCCTGACAGTAAGAGCTGTTTGACAGTGGAATTTGCTGCCAAGGAGTGTGGTGGAGTCTCCTTCTTTGGAGGTCTTTAAGCAGAGGCTTGACAACCATATGTCAGGAGTGCTCTGATGGTGTTTCCTGCTTGGCAGGGGGTTGGACTCGATGGCCCTTGTGGTCTCTTCCAACTCTATGATTCTATGATTCTATTCTAGGATTCTATGCAGGGGAGCCAGTGGTCACGGTGCATGTTGGCACCAATGACATGGGGAAAGTAGTCTTCCCCCTCGGGTGTAGATGATAAAAATCAATGAAAATCTAAATGGTTGTGGCAGAGAACCAGTCATTGTAAGAGGAGGGGAACAAGATAGCAATTCAGAGGTGCCATAAGCACTTGAGACAGACAGACAGACAGACAGACAGTATACAAGTGTTTATACACCAATGCTTTACGCCAGTTGCTGGAAACCATGGGAGGGGAGAGGCTCTTGGGCTCATGGTTTCCCACATGCATCTGGTTGGTCACTGTGAGAACAGGATGCTGGACTGGATGGGCCAGTGGCCTGATCCAGCAGGCTATTCTTAGGTTGTTTATTTTAGGGTCCCTCCACTCAGATGGAGACTGAAATGAGTGGCAGCTTAAAATCCTGAGTTATACCCCATTGTTGTTCTTTAGTCGTTTAGTCGTGTCCGACTCTTCGTGACCCCCTGGACCAGAGCACGCCAGGCACTTCTGTCTTCCACTGCCTCCCACAGTTTGGTCAAACTCATGCTGGTAGCTTCGAGAACACTGTCCAACCATCTCGTCCTCTGTCATCCCCTTCTCCTTCTGCCCTCCATCTTTCCCAACATCAGGGTCTTTTCCAGGGAGTCTTCTCTTCTCATGAGGTGGCCAAAGTATTGGAGCCTCAGCTTCAGGATCTGTCCTTCCAGTGAGCACTCAGGGCTGATTTCCTTCAGAATGGATAGGTTTGATCTTCTTGCAGTCCATGGGACTCTCAAAAGTCTCCTCCAGCACCATAATTCAAAAGCATAAATTCTTCGGCGATCAGCCTTCTTTACGGTCCAGCTCTCACTTCCCTACATCACTACTGGGAAAACCATAGCTTTAACTATACGGACCTTTGTTAGCAAGGTGATGTCTCTGCTTTTTAAGATGCTCTCTAGGTTTGTCATTGCTTTTCTCCCAAGAAGCAGGCATCTTTTAATTTTGTGACTGCTGTCACCATCTGCAGTGATCATAGCTTATGGCAAATGCATACATTTTCACGTGTATTTTTGTGTGTGGGGGTATAGGGCAGTTTCAGAACTGGAACTAATCCATTTGCTAATTCATTCAGGGCTCCAGCACTTCATGACCTCTACCAACCAATTTGATCGGTAGTTTGTGCCTTTTTAAAAAGAAGAGAAGCTGGATCCAGGAACAGCAATGGCTTGGGATTTCCCTCCAGATGTCTAAACTAGAGCTTTTAAAAGTCTCCTTGTCTCTCATCTTCAGTGACCATCATGAAAATCTCAGTTCTTCTTGTGCAGTGAATGCCTTGGTGTCTTTGGTTGGGAAGATGAAATTAATTTTCCCTATTATAATGTGTATGGGTTGCTCGTGCGTAAGTTGCCGCCTCTCCAGGCTTTGTTGCCTTGCTAAACCTTTCAGTCTGGGCAGCCCTTTACTTCGTGGCTGCCTCAGTCGCTAGCAGAATCCGTCAGTGGGCGTTTCTTAAATCTTTTCCCACATAAAAGTTGTTTGACACCCAGTCTCCTCCTACTCTCTCTGCGCGGAAGTCTTCTGCGCAGCGTGGGCGTGGGTAGCGGAGGACCCGTGCTCTCCCCGCTGGTGTCCGGTGAAGAGTCTTGGAGCCCTCTCGCCGATTCCCCCATCAGCCCCTCTTTTTCCCTGGTGTTGCGCTGATTAGCTTCCCCATCTGCAGAGCTGCCTCTCTCCCTGCTGGGCCCTTCTCCAGCATCATTTGAGAGCCTTCCCTCTGCCTCTAGCTCCGATGTCAGTTCCCTGACATCCACCTCCCTCCCAGGATCCTCTCCACCCCCGGCCCAACCTGTTGACCCAAGTTCGTCCCTTTCTTCGGCCGACGATGCGGGGAACCCCCGGAAGGAGCTGTCACCATCCTCTGAGGATTCAAAACCCGCTTCCCACCTGGTCTGATCCCTTCCCGTGGGGTGGGCCTCCCAGTCTGATTCTTCTTCCTCCGAACCCTCTTCTCCCTCCCCTTCGGAGACAGAAAAACCCACAAAATCCTCTTCATCGTCTGTGGTTCCAAATTGCTCCTCCCAGAAGGGGCAATAGTAGTTTGGGTTTGTCCGGGAACAGGCGGTGGAATTCCTCCACCAGATACCCGTCAGTGATTGCCTCCGCGGGAACCCACGTGTTTTCCGACCCGGGTTCTCCCTCCCAAGCCACCAAGTACTCCACCTGGCGCCCTCGCCACCTTGAATCAAGTATTTCCGTGGCCAAGTTGTGGTGCTCCCTCTCTTCTACCTGCGGGTGTGTGGTGACTTCTCCCTCTCGCCCCGGGAATCCCCTTCCTTCCCTGTATGGTGAGAGTAGGGACCTATGGAACACCAGGTGTATCTTCATGCTGTCTGGCAATTTGAGCTCGAATGCCACAGGGTTCACCTGCTGTGTTACCTCAAACGGTCCCAACCGCCTGGGTTGCAACTTCTTGCACCCCCCCTTAAAAGGTAACCCTTGGGTTGACAACCACACCCGATCTCCCACCCGTATGGTCTCCCCTTCCCTACGGCGCTTGTCTGCCTGCCTCTTGTAAATTTCCTTGGCCCGCTCCAAGTTCATCTTAAGTTGCTGGTGCAGGGCTTCCATTTCTTCCACAAACTGCTCTGCTGCCGGTACACTCCAACCTTCCTCCCCACTCCCCGGGAAGGCCCTGGGGTGACACCCATAATTGGCCATGAACGGGCTCATTCCCGTTGACACATGTTCAGCGTTATTGTACACAAATTCAGCCAGCGCTAGTTTTTCAACCCAATCGTTCTGCCTCTCACTGACGTAGCAGCGTAGGTATTGCTGGAGAATACTGTTCGCTCTTTCTGCTTGCCCGTTGGTTTCCGGGTGTCTCGCCGTTGAGAAGCCCACTTCGACCTGCAGCAAGCTCATGAGCTTCCTCCAGAAACGGGAAGTAAATTGTTTCCCGCGGTCGGAGATGACCCTTGAAGGAGCCCCATGCAACCGGAAGATGTGATCTACAAACAACCTGGCTGTTTCCTCTGCCGTGACCGCATGTGAGCAAGCTATAAAATGGCACATTTTTGTTAGTAGATCGACCACTACCATGACCGCTGTCTTCCCCCAGGACTTGGGCAAATAAAATCAATGGATACCACCTCCCAAGGTTTCCCCGGCGTGGGTAAGGGTTCCAGTAATCCTGCGGGGGCAGCCCGCTCCCCCTTTGCCCTTTGGCAGCGGTCGCAACCCTGTACATATTCCCGTACATCCTCCCTCATCCTGGGCCACCAGAACTGCCTGGTGACGAGCATCATGGTTTTGTGCTGTCCAAAGTGCCCCGCTGTGGGGTTGTCGTGGAGTTGTTTGAGTACCTTCCCCTGTAGGGTCTCCCCCAGTACATACAGCGCCCCCTTATAATACAGCACCCCTTCCTTCTCCTCAAACCCTCCTTGGGTTTCTCTTCCGTCTCGGAGTTCCTGGATTTTAGTTTGTGCGAACACGTCGTTTCTAGTAAGTCCAGCCAGTTCTCGTTGCCCCACCAAGGTTCCCACACACACCCATCGGTCCTCGGGGATCACGTGTCGTATCTCCGGTGGCCCCTCTCCTTCCAAGTACTCCGGTTTCCGGAAGAGAGCATCTGCTCTCACGTTTTCCTCTCCTGGCATGTATCGGATTTCAAAGGAAAACTTGGAGAACTCCTGTGCCCATCGAATCTGTCTCTGGTTGAGCACTCGTGTGGTCCTCCAGTATTCCAAGTTCTTGTGATCTGTACAAACCTGGATCTTGTGCTGCGCCCCTATTAGTAGATGTCGCCATCGACGAAACGCCGCATAGATCGCAAGCAGTTCGCGGTCATACACTGTATAGTTTTGCTCCGACTTGTTCAGCTTTCTTGAGAAGAAGGCACACGGTCTCCATTCCTGCTTGCTCCTCCCTGGCTGCAAAAGAACCGCCCCAGTGGCTCTGTCAGACGCGTCGGTCTCTAGCCTCATGGGTTTCTCCAGATCCACGTGCAGGAGCTGCTCTTCCGATGCGAACCCCTTCTTCAGTTTTTCAAAGGATTGTTGGGCCTCCTCTGTCCAGGCGAACTTCCTTTTGCTACTGATACAGTCTGTGATGGGTGCTGTCAAGTGGGCAAAGTTCTTGATGAACTTCCTGTAGAAGTTGCTGAACCCTAGGAACCTCTGCACGTCCTTCCGGGTTTTGGGAGCCTTCCACTCCAGCACTGCCTGCACCTTGCTTGGGTCCATCGCTAAGCCTTTGTCTGACAACTTGTACCCCAAAAACTCGACTTCTCTGGCGTGAAACTGACATTTCTCCAGCTTGACCCACAACTGGTGCTTCTGCAGTCTCTTCAGCACTTCCCTGACGTCTCTGACATGTTGCTTCTCATTGTCCGAATAGATTAAGACGTCGTCCAAGAAGGCTACGCAGTTCTTGTACAGCAGGGACCCCAACACGTGATGCATGAAAGCTTGAAAACAGGCGGAGCCTGACTGTAATCCAAATGGCATAACTAAGTACCGTATTTTTTGCTCTATAAGACTCACTTTTTCCCTCCTAAAAAGTAAGGGGAAATGTGTGTGCGTCTTATGGAGTGAATGCAGGCTGCACAGCTATCCCAGAAGCCAGAACAGCAAGAGGGATTGCTGCTTTCGCTGCACAGCAATCCCTCTTGCTGTTCTGGCTTCTGAGATTCAGAATATTTTTTTTCCGTTTTCCTCCTCCAAAAACTAGGTACGTCTTGTGGTCTGGTGCGTCTTATAGAGCGAAAAATACGGTACTCAAAGGCCCCCAGGGGGGTGAACATTGTGGTCTTCCATTCGTCCCCCTCCCTCATCCTAATCAAATTGTAGGCTCCTCTGAGGTCCAGCTTGGTAAAAATCTTTCCCTGCCTCACCCGTGTTAAAATGTCGTCAATCCTGGGCATTGGGAAGGTCACGGGTTCTGATACCAAATTTAACGCCCTAAAATCTACGACCAATCTGGGCTGGTTGGTCCCTTTCTTGTCCACAAAGAACACCGGACTGGCCCCCACCGCCTTTGATTCCCTTATGAACCCCCTCTTCAGGTTCTTGTCAATAAACTCCCGCAACTCCTTCATCTCCCTGTCCGACATGGCATACAGTTTACCCACCGGTAGCTGCGCCCCAGGGAGCAAGTTGATTTGGCAGTCAAAGGGCCTATGTGGGGGTAGTCTATCTGCCTCCTTCTCGCTGAAGACCTCCTGCAGGTCAGCATATTGTGGTGGCACCTCCCCTTTCGGCTCCACAGCTATCCCAGCCACCCTGGCCACGGTCATCCTTGGGGTTTCTCCCCCTAGACAGTGTTCCAAGCAGTAAGCGGACCCAAAGGTGACCATTCTCTGATGCCATGCCACCACTGGATCATGTTGTGCTAGCCAGCTCATCCCTAATATTATTGGGGGCCCTGCCAGTGAGGCTACGTGAAAGGTGATAGTCTCCGTGTGCCTGGAAACCCTCATTCTCATTGGTGGGGTCTGGTGCGTCACTTCCCCTCCCAGAAGCTCCCTGCCATCAATGGTGGTAACTTGCAAGGGGAAATCCAGGGGCAGCAGGTGGAGCTGGTGCTCTAGTGCAAAGTCCTTGCTGAAGAAATTGCAGGAACTGCCTGAATCCAACAGCCCTTTCACCTTGACTGGGTGCCCATTTGGGAGTTCTAGCACCACTTCTATGGCTATAGCCGCCCTGGGGGGGTCTGGTTTGGGCACTTCTATTGGTTGCTGGCCTGGCTGCTGTGCCCGCTGAGTGGCAGCCAAGCTTTGGCGTTTCCCTGCTCCTTTGCCATCTTCTCCTCACCCCCTGCAGCTCCCACCATCCCTTGCCAGGCCTTTCTTTGCAGGCAGACTCTGGCAAAATGTCCTGGCCGCTGGCAGAGAAAACACTTCTTGGTGGTTTTCCCATCCTTTCCCTCTCTCTTGCGAGCTTCACTGGAGTTTGAAATCTCCCGCGCGCGCGCCCCATCTATTTCCATGGGCTCCGCCGGCGGGGAAGGCTGCCTTGGTATTTCAGGAATGCGGTAGTCATGGTAACGTTGCTCTCTCCCTTCCCGCTTCTCCTGGGCCTGCGCTTCCTGCCTTACACCAATCGCCAGCACAGCCTTGGTCAGCTGATCCATCGACTGCGGGCGGGGTGCGCGGGAAAGCTCATCCTTCACCGTTGGGGACAACCCCTCCTCGAACAGCATTTGAATAGGTTCAGAGTCCAAATCCCACCCGAGCCGGTGGACTAACATGGCAAAGCGTGACCAGTAGTCTCTAACTGACTGGTTCCCCTGTTTGCAACCCATCAGTTCCCGCCGAGTCACACTTTGCTGTACATCACTGGAATACATCGCATCCATCGCCTGGAAGAATTTCCTCAGGTCTTTCAAGGCGGCATTCTGCGTTGCCATTAGGGGCCTGATCCAATCTCTGGCCCCATCCTGCAGATGTCCAACAATATAGGCAACCCTCTCCCCATCGTCTGCAAAATCATTCTGCTGCAGTTCCAAAGCATACTCTATTTCCGTTCGGAACGCACTGTAGTCCTGGGGTTTCCCCCCAAACTTGTGTACCAGTCCCGGTACCTTCCTTGCTACGGGGGTGGGTCTGACCTGAGCATCCTGAGACCGCCTTTCGTCCAGCCGCGCCGTCAGCAGAGCCACATGCTGTTCCAAATCTCGGTTCCTCTCCACCAGATTTTGCCCCCCAGCTGCTCCTTCCGTGGCGCCAGCTTCTCCGGTTTTGCTCATGATGCTGCCTGCCTGTCGCTGTGCACGAGCAACGTCAGGGACTGACGGATTGCTATAATGTGTATGGGTTGCTCGTACGTAAGTTGCCACCTCTCCAGGCTTTGTTGCCTTGCTAAACCTTTCAGTCTGGGCAGCCCTTTACTTCGTGGCTGCCTCAGTCGCTAGCAGTGGGCGTTTCTTAAATCTTTTCCAACATAAAAGTTGTTTGACACCCAGTCTCCTCCTACTCTCTCTGCGCGGAAGTCTTCTGCGCAGGGTGGGCGTGGGTAGCGGAGGACCCGTGCTCTCCCCGCTGGTGTCCGGTGAAGAGTCTTGGAGCCCTCTTGCCGATTCCCCCATCAGCCCCTCTTTTTCCCTGGTGTTGCGCTGATTAGCTTCCCCATCTGCGGAGCTGCCTCTCTCCCTGCTGGGCCCTTCTCCAGCATCATTTGAGAGCCTTCCCTCCGCCTCTAGCTCCGATGTCAGTTCCCTGACACCTGTGCTTCTGATGGGTGGATTAAGAGACACGGGCAAATACATTTCTCTACAGCCTTTGGCTGATTAAACATTTGATGGCCTTTAAAATGTGCTTGTGGTAGGGGGTGTTATTAGTTTGTTTTGTGGTTTTAAAAAATGTATTATGTGTTCTCATTTTGTATTGTTATGTTGTGAATGAATGAATGAATGTATAAGCTGCTTGAAAACCTCGAGTTTGTTGACACAGAACTGAGCTTTTTTGTGTGAGAGACGGGAGGGCAATCT
Organism: Podarcis pityusensis; assembly: GCF_964106645.2. Lineage (NCBI taxonomy): Eukaryota > Metazoa > Chordata > Lepidosauria > Squamata > Lacertidae > Podarcis > Podarcis pityusensis. The sequence goes on from NC_138029.1 coordinate 6,465,253, forward strand.
AATTAATCAATCTAATTAATAACCCACCCTTCACCCTAAGATTTCAGGGCAGGTAACAGTGTTAAAAACAGTATTACAAACCATTTAGAAACAACTTACAACCAACACAATAAAAATGGGAGTGGAAACTGTTGCTAAAACCAAAGATGATTTAATTTGTTTAAATGCCATACCTAGGTATGTGGCTAAATTTGAAATTTCAGTCATCGTGGTTTTGCTTCTTTACTAATTTGCTGGTTATCAGGCCCACTTCTTTGTAAGATTTTGTCATTTTGGAATATTGTTGGCTTTTGGTTTATTTTTATTACTTTGTTCCAAGCTTAGCTGGGGCAGATGTGTGCCCAGCGCAGACCATTGCTTGGGTCAGGTACCTGTTCCTAAATCCAGCCTTAGATTTATTTGCTTAATGAGACACGGCCCCTTTGCCATCAAGATCCTCAGTAAGGCACCCTCACTGAAGGTTTGCAAAAACAAACTGAAGAAAGGTCTTCAGCGCATTGCAAGACACATTTTATATCACATGTATTGGTTTACGGTATAAGTGCAATTTATTCAGAACAAAAGGCTAAATTAATTGTTAATAACGTGGTGATGGAGGAATTTAAGATAGAAAAAGGGACACGACAAGGTTGCCCAATATCCCCATTGCTTTTTATATCAGTCCTGGAGGTCCTGCTGAACATGATTAGAAGGGACCAATTGGTTAAAGGTATACAAGTCGGAGGTAAACTGTACAAATTGAGAGCATTTGCAGATGACTTAGTACTGACATTACAGGAGCCAGAATCTAGTACCAAAAGAGTTTTGGAACTGATTCAAGAATTTGGTCAGGTTGCAGGATTTAAACTGAATAAGTCAAAAACAAAGGTCTTAGAGAAAAATTTAACAGTGATTGAGAGAGAGAGGTTTCAGAATGAGACAGGTTTAACAGTGGTTAAGAAAGTGAAATACCTGGGGATTAACATGACAGCTAAAAATGGGAATCTATTTAAAGACAATTATGAAAAATGCTGGACTGAAGTGAAAAAAGATTTAGAAATCTGGTCAAATTTGAAGCTTTCACTGCTAGGCCGTATTGCTGCGATAAAAATGAATGTACTGCCTAGAATGTTGTTTCTGTTTCAAACATTGCAAATTTTGGATAAAATGGATTGCTTCAAGAAGTGGCAGAGAGATATTTCTAGATTTGTCTGGCAGGTCAAGAAGCCTAGAATAAAATTTAAAATACTAACGGATGCAAAGGAAAGAGGTGGATTTACCCTGCCAGACCTTAAACTTTATTATGAATCAGCAGCCTTTTGCTGGCTGAAAGAATGGCTGCTTCTTGAAAACACAGACATTTTGGATTTAGAAGGCTTTAATAATGTATTTGGATGGCATGCATATTTGTGGTATGATAAGGTCAAAGCACATAAAGCATTTAAAAATCATATTGTCAGGAAAGCATTGTTTAATGTCTGGATAAGATATAAGGACCTACTTGAAAATAAAACCCCAAGGTGGTTGTCACCGATGGAAGCGAAGGCTCAGAAAAAGCTCAATATGGAGGCCAAATGGCCGAAATATTGGGAAATTTTGGAACAAGAGGGAGACAGATTGAAACTGCAGAGCTTTGAAAAACTAAAAAATAAAGTGCGAGATTGGCTTCATTATTATCAGATAATGGAGGCATATAATTTGGACAAGAAAATTGGCTTCCAGGTGGAAAAATCAAAATTGGAAACAGAACTGTTAGAACCCAAAACCAAGATTTTGTCAAAGATGTATAACTTGCTGTTGAAATGGAATACTCAGGATGAAATGGTGAAATCTGCTATGATTAAATGGGCACAAGATGTTGGACATAATATAATGATGGCTGACTGGGTACAGTTATGGACCACTGGTATGAAGTTTACGGCATGTAATGCCTTAAGAGAGAATATTATGAAAATGATTTACAGGTGGTACATGACACCAGTCAAGCTTGCAAAAATCTATCATTTACCCGATAATAAATGTTGGAAATGTAAAGAAACTGAAGGTACATTCTTTCACCTTTGGTGGACATGCCCAAGGATTAAGGCTTTCTGGGAGATGATTTATAATGAAATGAAAAGGGTATTTAAATATACCTTTCTGAAGAAACCAGAGGCCTTTCTTCTGGGCATGGTCGGCCAAATGGTGCCAAAGAAGGACAGAACTTTCTTTATGTATGCCACAACAGCAGCAAGAATACTTATTGCAAAGTATTGGAAGACACAATACCTACCCACTTTGGAAGAATGGCAGATGAAGGTGATGGACTACATGGAATTGGCGGAAATGACTGGCAGAAACCGAGACCAGGGAGAAGAGTCGGTGGAAGAAGATTGGAAGAAATTTAAAGACTATTTACAGAAATACTGCAAAATTAATGAATGTTAGAATGATGTCAGAATGAAGTTAAGTGGTTTTAGCAGCAATGTTATAAAGGTGTATGTAAAAATGGATTGTTAACAGGTGAGAATCTAAAGTTATAATATATTAAGTTAAAGGATTAAGATAAAAACAAAGAGGGAAAGGAATTGCTGAATTAATTAACTGAACTGGAATACAAAAAAGGGAGGCGTGAGGAGGTCAGGGAAACAAGTAAATGAAATGTAAGGTATGAAAAGATTGATTTGTTTTTAAGTCTCTTTTATTTTTTCTGTATTTTGTATTTTTTCTTTTCCCTATTTTTCTTTTTCTTATATATGTAACCTTTTTTTGGGAACCTTAATAAATATCATAAATAAAAAAAAAGGAATTTGCTGCCAAGGAGTGTGGTGGAGTCTCCTTCTTTGGAGGTCTTTAAGCAGAGGCTTGACAACCATATGTCAGGAGTGCTCTGATGGTGTTTCCTGCTTGGCAGGGGGTTGGACTCGATGGCCCTTGTGGTCTCTTCCAACTCTATGATTCTATGATTCTAGAATTGGCAAAAATGACACAGAAAATAAGAAACCAAAAAGGTACAAAGTTTAATAATGAATGGAATAAATTTATCACATATATTGAAACAGATGTAAAAAATTTAAAAATCACAGTAGGCGCGATATAACGCCTGCGATGTAAAGAGATTTAAGAAAATGAAACTGCAGATAGAAAACCTTTTGTAACATATTCCGAAACCGAGTTGAAGGGAAGTCAATTATTGTTGTGTTATTTAGTTATTTAGTTATTATAAACTTAATTTGCTGGTGTTTTATGTTATGTAATGTTTTTCTTTTACTTTTCGTCTTTTCTGTTTGTCTTTTTGTTATTTTAATGTTTGGTGTTGTATGATGAAAATTAATAAAAAGAATATAAAAAAACGACAAAAATGTATGTATTTTTTATAATAATTTTTATTAATTTTCTATTACAATCCAATAATAGCCTCATTATAAAAAATACCAATTTATAATACAATCATTCTAATTCCGAAATATATAATTTAGGTGGCCCCTGCGTGCTAGATTTGATGGTTTGATGGTTTTCTTTATTTCTGTGTTCCAAAATCTTATTAATTTCAATTACATTCCGGTCAAAATAATAATCCCTTATACAACAACTGCAATATTAATAACTTCCATTCATGCTGACACATTAAATGATTTGTAGAACTACGTGTGTTATGTCTATCTTTTCCCTGTTGCTGCTGTTCTCCATCATGCCTTGGGCGGAGCTGATATCTCATTGTAGTTTCAGAAATTTATCCATTGCTCCGCCCCGTGCTTCATTGTTTTACAACTTTAAGAACAGCTGCAAAAATCACCCTGTTCCAATAAATAACCTGTTTTCACCATTTTCCCTCTCAGCCTGGGAAGAAGCGTGGTCTCTTGAACTGCAGATGGCTTAGTAATGAACCTTATCAGTTCCTTGGCAAGATCGCAGACTTATTTTATCCTTTCGTCCGACTGAAGAGAAATGAGTAATTATAGTTCCAATTAAATTAGATTCCAAGTCCTTTTAGTGTTATTCAGTTCACTTCGTAAATAATAAAGGATGGGAAACGGTCAGCTCTAAGTTTCCATTGTAAACCTTTCACAAAATAGAGCTTTGCTCCCTCTCCCCTTTTTTTTACAAACACAGTTCCATTTAACATTGTATTCCAGATCTATAATCCAGTTTCATCCCTCCTTACTTGTACATATATAATTTGAATTAACGTTCAAGGGAGGTTTGCCAAATCATAAATATAGGGGAAGAAACTTCATATAAAGAAGCTGCAGGCTCCCCTCCCCCACACTGTATTTCGCACTGACTGAAGTTTTCTCTCAGGTTCAAACATTAACAACCTTGCAGCTGGTTCTGTTCCGCAGTTTATTATCTCATCTCTTCTAGCATGTGCCTGTACTTTAGTCCGAATTAAGCTCTAATTAGCAGAAGAACCTCTGCTTCTTAATGGCGGCGTAGGAGGGTTTTCAGCAGGGTAAGTACTTTTGCACTCAGCACCTCCCTGCCTCCCGCTTTCCATTCTGGAGCGAGAGCCAGGTACTGATATGAACTGGGAGTGAAGCCCATTCCCCTCTGTCCCTGGGGGGGAACTTGCAAGGATAATTACCCTCAATCATTCTTGTTTTTCCTTCGCCAACGATCTCCCGCTGTCGTGGGAGCTGCCTCCGCTAAGGCAGACCGGAACTGGGAGCTGAAAAATGTATGTCTTTTAGTTTTTGAGTTGTGTGACTCAGATTGGGTCTAGTAGACCCAAAAAATTAAGCAATGTGGACCAAAGGTGCTTCTGTGATTAGGGGCCCTGAAACTTAAGTTTCATTCATTTCATAGTCTCTGGTCTTCTCCCTTAATGTCCCATGATGTCAGCAGGCAAGGCATTGTGAGACCATGGAGTGATTCTCAACCACTTTGGCTGAGCAATCGAATTCGTACGACTCTAGAGAAGCTTGTGTGCAACTAGGGAAATATGCTGAATGGCACGGGCCCAGTCAGAAAAAGAGATCAGGTGCTACTATTGCTTTGATGTACATCTGTGAAGGTGTGGTTTAGAAATGCGTTATTAAATAATTTAACGTGGAAATGTAGTGCAAAATGTGTTCCTTACTGACTGGAGCTGATCCTTCAAGATCTAATAGCATGATGATTCCTGACACTGTTGATTGGAGTGTTCTGACATGGAGCCACATTCATATTTTGCATATGGTACATGAAGGATGAAAGAATAAAGACAAGCATTTACCACACAAAGTTGTTGCGACTAAAATTGCTACTTTATTGGTAACATCATTTAGCATCCAAATGTGTTATTGTTGACAACCAAATCCTACTAGCGTCCAATACCACAAAGTCCTAAGACATTGCACAGAAGACGGTCTTGAGGCACAGAGCCTTGGAGAGCATCAAGCTCTGCAGGTATAGGATCTGGAATGAAAGTTGAAGACAGGATTGTTAGTTCCTTTCAGAGACACAGACTCCATGGATGTCCTGTGCCCTTGGCAGCTCTGCACTGTCACAGCAAGCCTGCCTACTTAGTTTATTTACAGGAAAGTCTTGTACATCAAAGAGGGGATTTCTAGAAAGTCTAAATGATTGTACCCTAGAACAGTTGGTCATGGATGTGACCAGAAGGGTGGCAATTCTGGGCATTCAGGACCTGGTGGAAGATGTGTTGTCAAGCCAGGAGGGAGCCGTGCCCACAGTGCTATTAAACTAAACATACATGTGAATGGCCAATTGCCAAAAAAATCCAACACAGTCAAATTTGATTTCAAAAGATGAAACAACCAAAAATCACGGGACGGGCAAAAGTTGAAAAGCAAAGTCAAGAGGGTCAAATCAGTGATGGTCACCTACTTGGGTGGTTCTAACAGAGGATTAGATAAATTCATGGAGGACAAATCTATCATCTGCTACGAGTTGAATGCAACTGCAGGTGGGCAGAGTACTGCTGCGCTCATAGGATATTGCAGGCTTCCCAGGGGCATCCTGTGGCAACTGTGGGAACAGGATGCTAGACTGGATGAGACATTGGCCTGATCCAGCCCGTTCATCTTATGTTCTTAGGGAAGGGTAGCAAACGGAGGCAAACAGTTTTGCTGAGAAATAGTGGTTCACATTTTGAATGCCAAGATACTCACCCGTCCCTTGTTCACCTTCATGTGGTCCTAGAGGGAGAAAGTAGGAAAGCGTGAGACCTCCTTCCAGTCATTGGCAGCCAAGGTTGGCTGAAGTTATTCTACTGCCGTGTTTACTTAAACCGCATGAAAATTCATCAGCATTAGGGGGCCAATTTCCCCTAATAAACACATTTTCCTAATCCTTCTATCAGTAAAAAGGTTCAATGAGTGTCAACTACTTACCTGCGGACACCATGGCAAAAGCAACCCAAACAACCAAAAGGAGGACCCAGAATTTCATGACGATCACTGAAGAGGAGAGGAAGATTCTCAAGATTCTTGGAGGGACGTCACAAACTGACGGTTCACCTGGATCCAACTTCTCTTTCTTATAAAGGCACAACCTTCCAATCAAATGCGTTGGCTGAGCTGATGCAGTTTTGGAGCCTTGAACGGATTAGCTAGTAAGCAACCTTTGTCTGTGAAAACAGCACCCACACCCACCCCCGGTAAAAATAAACAAGACAGCATGTGATGATGTGTGCAGTGTGCCATGGGCTATGTGCCCTTTCTTCGGATTAAGTCTTGGTTCTTAACTGCCACTGAATTCAATCTCTGCCTCGCTTCCAAGGAGGGACCCTTAGATAAACTAGGGCCAACAGCAACCCAAGTGTTTGTGAAAGCATTTAAAGTCCTTCACAGACTGCCAGCTGGGAATGTGGCCTTCCACCTGACATAGCAGAATTTGAGGATCGAAGTGAAGAAGGCCTTTTCCTTTTTCCGTTCCTACCACCACATGCTTTTCATAGTTGTTTTACCCATGTTCTGTAATTTCTTCTCCCATTCTTCTTTCCACAGTAAACTTTTGCCTTATTGCCTTCTTCAAAACCTGCCACTTTCTTTCATCTCATTTCTGGTTCTTTTATAGTCCCTTTCTTCTCCTGGATCAGCTGTCCTCTTTTATCCCCTTCCTTTCTATTCCCTGTTTATTTATCACTAATATCAAAGGTTAATAAATAGTATCTTGCTTTCAGATTCCCTTCTGGCCTTTAGCTCTCAGACCTTCTTTTTCCTTCTTCCTCTGACCCTCTGTCTTCTTCTGAACCTCGACATGAAAGGAGTTGCTGGTGGTGGCATTGGCCCTGTCCAAAGGCTATGGCATGTGTGGGGGCTGGGGCACGCAAGTGAGGAAGCCCTGGGCAGGCTGTGACATTGTGACCCACCTGAAAGTGACCCAAAGCCAACAGCTTGGTCCTGGCCCAGCTAACACTTTGAGGACCACTGGTCTAGACTCCAGGTCACTGGTTCTCAAAGGGTGTAGCACATCACACTGGTGTGGCAGGAGAGGAGGGCAAGTGTGGTGAGAGGAGTCAAGGACGACAATCAAAGAAACATTTCAGAGCAGTATAGTATGGATAATTTTTAATATATGTATTTACAGACTATGGATATATCCCCCCCCCCCCGGAAAAAAAATGATATCTCATTGTAGTTTCAGAAATCTATCCATTGCTTCCTTGTTTTACAACTTTAAGAACAGCTGCAAAAATCACCCTGTCCCAATAAATAACCTGTTTTCACCCCTCAGCCTGGGAAAAAGTGTGGTCTGCTGAACTGCAGATGGCTCAGCAATGAACCTTATCAGTTCCTTGGCAAGTTCGCAGACTTATTTTATCCTTTTGGAAGATAAATAATACTTCCAATTAAATTAGATTCCAAGTCCTTTTAGCGTTATTCAGAACTGTGGTTCTGTTCCACAGTTTATTATCTCATCTCTTCTAGCATGCGCCAGTACTTTAGTCCGAATTAAGCTCTACTTAGCTATTGTGGGAGTTGCCTCTACTAAGGCAGACCGGAACCGGGAGCCGAAAAATGTATGTCTTTTAGTTTTTTGAGTTGTGTGACTCAGATTGAGTCTAGTAGACCCAAAAAATTAAGCAATGTGGACCAAAGGTGCTTCTGTGATTAGGGGCTGTAGTGAAGTTAGGAAATTTCAATAGACCAAACTTTGGTCAAGTCAGAAGCAAAGCATTGTGGGAAGACCAGAAGGCCAAAGGATTTATGGGGAATGCGTTTTTGTTGCTTTAAGTGGAGACTTGCTGTCTATGGGAGTGAGAATCCTTATGGTAGGCATCTGCAGGAAGAAACTTCTCCAAGTTGATTAGTGGTATTCTAGCACCTGGTACTTAACAAGGCTGTCTGGGTGTGAATGAGTTATCAACCCTAATCACTCTGGGAATGTGTATCTGGTGAGTCTCTGAAAAATAAGGAGGAACTCTTTGATCCAAGGTCCTGAGAATTAACAAGCTCAGCTGTCACAAGTTATTAGTCAACTAGCTGACCATTGGTGAATTTAAACATAATCAAGAATTATGATTGGATCTGAGTTCCGTTTCCATGTGAGTTTTAGAAATAAAGACCCTAAGAAAGAAGCCGTGGGCGTGCTCTGCAATCCGCCCATCTGTCAATTGCCAGCCTGACAGTCCTCCTCCTGCATTGACATGTGTGTCTTTGTAATGAAGATCTCTTCTGTCTTTGAGATGCGGATTCCACTGAGGACTTTGAAATCATTCTAACTTTGCCTTTGTTCTCATTTGTAAGTATGTTAGCTAGCTATACTCTACCATGTTATTGTTTTCCTCTTTGAAACGTATAAGAGATGTCCCTACTTTTTAAGTATGTTTAATCTTGTTTTTAAATAAATTTTTAAAAGGGAACTTTCTTTTGTCTTGTATGCCATTCTGAGGGAAAGCCTGAGTCCAGGGCCTGACCAATCAGCCGCTACTGTATCTGTTGAATTTCTGCCTGCAGTTTGCGGAAACAACTTGCAGGGTGGGGCAGCCGGTAACTAGGAAGGATAACCTTCTCCCTTGGGTTAGACCTTCTGGTGCCCTGATACAAGGGAGTGGTGGCAGCAACTATCCTTTTTTGGTGCATTTTGTCCCGTAAAAAGGTATATGCCTCCGGCCGCCATTCCTCTAAACCTGATCCAGCTGGATGGTAGGACAGGTGAGGGAGGGGCGAGTGGCCGGAGCATTACTACAGGGGCCCTGAAACTTAAGTTTCATCCATTTCATAGTCTCTGGCCTTCTCCCTTAATGTCCCATGATGTCAGCAGGCAAGGCATTGTGAGCCCATGGAGTGATTCGCTCCCTCACCCTTCCCTCCCTGAGCTGGCTGTGGTACCCAGGCAGAGAATGACACCCCCTACCCCTGCAGGTGTCTCTAAGGCCAGACAGCTCCCTCCTTCCCTGCTGGCACCTGATGTCAGGGAGGAAGTTTTTTTGTGGCCTCACTTAGTCAGCCTCCCCACAGCACTTGGGCACTGGGTTCTATCATATGCCTCTGCACCACTACCACTGGACAACAAGGAGGAGACTGAAAGACAATGGCGCCATTTAGCTCTCCCGCTAGACACACTCCACCCTTCAGTTTTCCCCTGGCTAAATCTATTTCTTTTTAATGCCTTCAACAAGTCACCATGTATTTAGGTTGGGCTGCATTGAGGATAAAGACACTGAGTTTGAGACCCATTTACTCCATTAGCCTTCAGTTGCTGTATCATCTAACCCAGGGCTCTGCAACCTTCAAGACAAAAAGAGCCACTTGGACCCATTTCCGAAGAAAAAAAACGTGGGAGCCGCAAAACCATTGCGACATTTAGAACAAATATAACACTGCATATATTGTTTCTTACCTTAATGTCCGATCTGACAGTGGGCGGGAAGGTGACGTCGGGACGGTGCGTGACTAATGCACGCACCGCCCCCATGCGACGTCACAGCCAGTACAGCGCCCGCCACAGTGGAGAGTGTCGGGGCGCACAATGTGCCTCCTCCCCTTGCTAGTATCCGCCCCGGAGCCGCGGCAAAGGTGTAAAAGAGCCACATGCGGCTCCGGAGCCGCGGGTTGCAGACCCCTGACCTAACCAAATCTGATTGTCATCTAGTCAATCTCAGTGCTTGGTTTTAATAATAAACAGGACCATAAACAGCATATGGTGAGGCTTTAGAGAATATTCCAGAAATGGTACCTCAGAAGAGTTGAGTGTGGTTATGCATGTAAAGAAGAGACACATTATTTTTCACCACTGTGCCACACCTGGAAAAATATGGTGAAATGAGTCCCATGTTTTTAGTGGACGAGGTTTGCACACACAATCAAAATGTGAAAAGGCAGCACCCGTTTGGCTGAGCAATCGTATTCGTATGACTCTAGAGAGGCTTGTGTGCAACTAGGGAAATATGCTGAATGGCACGGGCCCAGTCAGAAAAAGAGATCAGGTGCTACTACTGCTTTGATGTACATCTGTGAAGGTGGGGATTAGAAATGCGTTATTAAATAATTTAACGTGGAAATGTAGTTCAAAATGTGTTCCTTACTGACTGGAGCTGATCCTTCAAGATCTAATAGCATGATGATTCCTGACACTTGTGTTGGTTGGAGTGTTCTGACATGGAGCCACATTCATATTTTGCATATGGTACATGAAGGATGAAAGAATAAAGGCACGCATTTCCCACACAAAGTTGTTGCAACTAAAATGTCTACTTTATTGGTATCATCATTCAGCATACAAATGTGTTATTCTTGACATCCAGATCCTACTAGCGTCTCCAAAGTCCTAAGAGACCGCCTAGAAGACGGTCTTGATCCACAGAGTCTTTGAGAGCATCAAGCTCTGCAGGTATAGGATCTGGAATGAGAGTTGAAGACAGGATTGTTAGTTCCTTTCAGGGACACAGACTCCATAGATGTCCTGAGCCCTTAGCAGCTCTGCGCTGTCACAGCAAGCCTGCCTACTTAGTTTATTTACAGGAAAGTCTTGCACATCAAAGAGGGCATTCCTAGAAAGTCTAAATGTTTGTACCCTAGAACAGTTGGTCATGGATGTGACCAGAAGGGTGGCAATTCTGGGCATTCAGGACCTGGTGGAAGATGTGTTGTCAAGCCAAAAGGGAGCCGTGCCCACAGTGCTATTAAACCAAACATACATGTGAATGGCCAATTGACAAAAAAACCCAACACAGTCAAATTTGATTTCAAAAGATGAAACAACCCAAAATCATGGGACGGGCAAAAGTTGAAAAGCAAAGTGAAGAGGGTCAAATCAGTGATGGTCACCTACTTGGGTGGTTCTAATAGAGGATTAGATAAATTCATGGAGGACAAATCTATCATCTGCTACGAGTTGAATGCAACTGCAGGTGGGCAGAGTACTGCTGCGCTCATAGGATATTGCAGGCTTCCCAGGGGCATCCTGTGGCAACTGTGGGAACAGGATGCTAGACTGGATGAGACATTGGCCTGATCCAGCCCATTCATCTTATGTTCGTAGGGAAGGGTAGCAAACAGAGGCAAACAGTTTTGCTGAGAAATAGTGGTTCACATTTTGAATGCCAAGATACTCACCCGTCCCTTGTTCACCTTCATATGGTCCTAGAGGGAGAAATTAGGAAAGCGTGAGACCTCCTTCCAGTCATTGGCAGCCTAGGTTGGCTGAAGTTATTCTACTGCCCTATTTACCTAAACCGCATGAAAATTCATCGGCATTAGGGGGCCTATTTCCCCTAATAAACACATTTTCCTAATCCTCCCATCAGTAAAAAGGTTCAATGAGTGTCAACTACTTACCTGCGGACACCATGGCAAAAGCAACCCAAACAACCAAAAGGAGGACCCAGAATTTCATGACGATCACTGAAGAGGAGAGGAAGATTCTCAAGATTCTTGGAGGGACGTCACAAACTGACGGTTCACCTGGATCCAACTTCTCTTTCTTATAAAGGCACAACCTTCCAATCAAATGCGTTGGCTGAGCTGATGCAGTTTTGGAGCCTTGAACGGATTAGCTAGTAAGTTACCTTTTTTCTGTGAAAACACCCCCCCCCCCGGTGCAAATAAACAAGAAAGCATGTGATGATGTGTGCAATGTGCCATGGGCTATGTGCCCTTTCTTAGGATTAAGTCTTGGTTTTTAACTGCCACTGAATTCAATCTCTGCCTCGCTTCCAAGGAGGGACCCTTAGATAAACTAGGGCCAACAGCAACCCAAGTGTTTGTGAAAGCGCTCAAACTCCTTCACAGACTGCCAGCTGGGAATGTGGCCTTCCACCTGACATAGCAGAATTTGAGGATCGAAGTGGAGAAGGCCTTTCCTTTTTCCGTTCCTACCACCACATGCTTTTCAAAGTTGTTTTTACGCATGTTCTGTAATTTCTTCTCCCATTCTTCTTTCCACAGTCAACTTGTGCCTTATTCCCTTCCTCAAAATCTGTCACTTTCATCTCATTTATGGTTCTTCTACCCTCCTGTATTGTTGGACTGTATGTATCATGTTCCTTTGCACCAATACTGTTGGACTTGATGAGGAGGAGACTAAAAGACAATAGCAGTTTTAAACCAACAATTAAGCATACATAATTGAATCCCTAGCACATAGTCTGTGGCACATGGCAACCATCATCACCTGCTTTCTAGTTTATTTCTGCCAGTGAGGTGTCTTCTGTTTGCTAATCTATTCAGGATGAAACGGTAGTTTCATCAACTCTTCCAGCATGCTGGAATGGTGCTTCATACGTTCATGACTACAGGATGAAGGTCCATCAAAAATGAAAACAACAAGGAGGGGGAAGGAGGATGAAGAGCTGGATCCAGACTCAACTGCAGATTGTTTGTGACTTCCAATTATCTGCAAGCAACTTTCCTTGAGCTAGTGCCCTTCAGATATTTTTAGCAGAAAAATACCATTAGAAATGATACCTATGTCAACACAATACCTTAATTTACGACTGATTCAGTGAAGCACAGTGCGCAGATTATAGTGTATAGAATATGTGATCAAAAAGGAAAAGCTTGGCAAAGGATAGCAGATGATGACAATGTGAACAGGAGCTGGAACACATTATATTATCTGCAAATGTTGAAGGTAAATTTTCTCTGGATGGGCAGAACATTTGCCACATAATCCCCATCCAAATGTTTGCCCATCCAGAGGAAATTTACCTTCAATATTTGCAGAGAACTTTTGGCTCAGTACCAGTGTTTCCAGAGATTATGCAGTGGAATCCAAAATTTTGCAGTATTTGAGAGCCAGCATGCCATAGCAAGCAACATTTGAAAACACCTAGAGCAGTGATTGAGTGCAACACATGCACTACGCAGACAGGCAAGCATTTTGGCTTAGAAAACTGAACTATTTCTTCACAGCTGAGAAGGCAGCCCTCCCCCCAGCAGATGGGATCATTCTGAGCCCAACAGAGATCCCAATTGCACCTCAGGATCACAACAGGATATCACCAAGACTACAGCAAGGTCAAATCTGTGCCTTGTTGAGCCTCCAAACTCAAGCAATCCACATGTGACCACATCTGATTGGTAATGTGAAGTGGCTGTTCTGCTCCCTTTCACTCCCAGCTCCACATCATGGGTGAATCCAAGGTTTGAGCCTTGAATGTGGCTAATGGTTGTGAGGGAGATAAGGAGGCAGTTAGCGGCTTTGCCAGGTTCCCTGCCTTCTGCAGCCCGACCAGTATGAAATGAGTATTGTCTACCTATATCCGAAGCTATAAGATCCAGCTTCTCTGGGAAGTAATCTCTTTCTGCTTTCCTTTTTCTGAAGCCAGCAGGGGTGATCTAAACTAAATATGATGTCACACTGTGAGTAGTGCCAGACCCTCCCCTGCCCAAGACCACCACTTAAGAGCAAGAGAGTACTATATTTCAGGTCACCAGTCCCTTTTGGGTTTCTAACCAATCTTCTAAGTACTGGCATTCCACGGCCACCCTTCAGTACTAAAGTCTCTGACTTTGCCACACGCTTGATAGCTTGGTCAAATACACGGCATAGGCTGAATGATCAAATCTTTATTATTTTAGTAACATATAACAAATAGTTTGTTTTCAGTAGCAGTGTTTGCATACTTTGGATTTCATAGCATTGCTGATAACTCTATTCCTAATGCACATCTTAATCTTACCATGTGTTATCCCTTACTCCTTCACCTTCCACCCTGCTCTTTCCCTCACACACCTGTTCTAAACACCTTCCACACCTTCAGCCAATCAGCACACGGCACACCCCAACATTCCACCCCTTCCTCATCCCCCCCCTTGCACCTTACCTGGTATCTTACAAATTATACAAATAACCTGCATAATGTTTAAGCCTATATCTCTTAATATGCAAACCTGTGCAAGTTAGTTTCAATGACAAACACCACACAGGGCCGGCCCAACCATAGGGTAGAGTGAAGCAGTCGCCTTAGGCTGTTGAATTCCATGGGGCTGAGCAGTTGCCTGCAGTTGCCACTCCTGCCACCACCGCCAGGGTCACATGGCAGCCTCTGGTGAGATCTCACAGAACTCTTGCAAATCTTGCTGTGGCGGGACCCCAGTAAACAAGGCTTCGACAGAAGCAGGGGCGGAGGTGGCACCTTTCCATTTTGCCTCAGGCGGCAAAATGGGCTGGGACACCCCTGACCCCATAAGTATGTTTTATAATAATAATAATAATTTATTTATACCCCGCCCATCTGGCTGGGCGGCTTCCATAGAAACCAAAAATACACTAAAATATCACACGTTAAAAACTTCCCTGAACAGGGCTGCCTTAAGATGTCTTCTGAATGTCAGGTAGTTGTTTATCACTTTGACATCTCGTGGGAGGGCGTTCCACAGGGCGGGCGCCACTACCGAGAAGGCCCTCTGCCTGGTTCCCTGTAGCTTTGCTTCTCGCAATGAGGGAACCGCCAGAAGGCCCTCGGCGCTGGACCTCAGCGTCCGGGCAGAACGATGGGGGTGGAGACGCTCCTTCAGGTATACTGGGCCGAGGCCGTTTAGGGCTTTAAAGGTCAGCACCAACACTTTGAATTGTGCTCGGAAACGTACTGGGAGCCAATGTAGGTCTTTCAAGACCGGTGTTATATGGTCTCGGCAGCCGCCCCCAGTCACCAGTCTAGCTGCCGCATTCTGGATTAGTTGTAGTTTCCGAGTCACCTTCAAAGGTGGCCCCACGTAGAGCACATTGCAGTAGTCCAAGCGGGAGATAACCAGAGCATGCACCACTCTGGCGAGACAGTCCGCAGGCAGATAGGGTCTCATTTACATTTACAACCATAAGGCTAGCGGGTGTGCAGCTTCCATCCTAAGCCTCTGCAGGGATTGCTCTCCTCCCAAGGAGGCTTGGGAGGGGTGCAACTTCACTCCCAAGCCTCTGCAGGGATCGCTGTCCTGCAGCGGTATGGGGAAGAGTTGCGCCCTCCCTGCATGACTGGCAGTGCGCAGCTATGGTCACCTCAACACTATCCGTGGTAATTTGGAGGTGCTGGGCGGATATTTGCACCCCGGTGCCACATCTGCTAAAGACAGCCCTGGGTGGCAGAGTAGGTTTTGTCTGACTACACTGAAGACAAACACAGTTGTAAATTTTAAATGGTATTTTTACTTAGTATCAACAAGCATTTCTGTATTTGACAGCAGTATGGGAATAATGCAAAAGAGAAACTAGAACAGACAATTCAGGAAGGCCACTTCTCTTTCTGTTCCTAGGTACAAGGCCTATTTGTTGCCGGATTTTCTCTCAGTGCAGTGGGTCTTTATTAAAGGCTGTTGCTTATTCTGATATCAACCCTATGATTCTCTTAACAATGAATGAAAATGGATTGACGGCTATTCAAAGAACAGAAAGCAATGTGAGTGAAACAATTATTTTTTTAAAGGAAATGGTAATTTGAAATGAAAATATTCCCCTCTGAGCATATTTTACAATATATTCTCTAATCTTCAGTTGTGGTATTGAAGAAAAAGAAACTTTGACCGAGCCCTCAATGGAAAGAAGCACATTTTTGGCAAAAAGTATACTTTGGCCCTTCGCCAATGAAAGCGTCATTTGAAAGCTTCTGTTTGCTTTTTGCTTTTTTTGTGAGCAGGATTATTTCTGATTAATGAACTGGTTCTGATTGGTCCTCAGTGTCTTTATAGGCCAACAGAAGCACTCGACTCACCAGTTCTTCCCAGCAGTCCTTGAGCCTCTCTGTCCACCTGGAAGCCTCTGCCTGATCCCTGTTTCTAGCTCTCTGAAGATGAATTTGTGGCTCCCTCTCCTGCTTGCAGGCTCCGCCTTTGTTTTGGTGGGTGCAGGTAAGTTCTGTTTGTGAGCACCTTCTCTTTGGCTCCTCAGCCAAGAGTAACGTCTCCTGGCTTTACGACAATAGCCATTTTCAATCTTGTGCTTTAGATGGGGCTTCAGTTCAACAATTTATAGTCATTTGCTTACCTTTTGGGAGCTCTTGAGGAAAAAGAAGAAGAAGAAGAAGAAGAAGAAGAAGAAGAAGAAGAAGAAGAAGAAGAAGAAAGATGAAGAGAAAAGAGAGCGATTGAACCAGAAGGCTTTTGGCAAACAAGAGGTTGCAGACTCAGAAATCTGAAAAGCTTAGTGGCTTTTGTTTTAAAAACTGTAAAAAGGCAATACCTTGCAAAATAAATGTGTAGTTGGAGAGTTTCTTCAAACCTTTATTTTCAAAGATGAACTGCATCAAATTCCTTCCCACCCCTCATCCCTACTTGAGATCAGTTTTTTGGAGGAAGCCAAGGGAGAATCTTGAGTGAATAACCAAGAAACCAGTCTATGTCTTTCACCAACCCCATGCTACAGACTTCCAGGTATAGGGCACTATATAAACTCAATAAATAATAATATTAATAATAATAATACAGCCTGAGGGCCAAAGACAAAGCAACCCATTAACTCTTAGCAGGTAGGAAAATCAAGGGATTCCTTCTGAAACTTCAGTGAATTACTACAAAGGTGCTCTTGGAGGAAACTGATTTTCTAGATCCATTTCTATCAGGGTTTAGGTTTGGTTTTGGCACAGAAACTGTATGATGACCTCTGTCAAAATGACGTCACGCGCATGCGTGGAAGCGGTGAAACGCGACCCACACACGCACAGACGCGCAGTTACGTCTTGCGTTCTATTAGAACGGGAGTCGCATCCTGAGGTACCACTGTATTAAAATCCCATGCTTTCAAAACACACACACACACACACACACACACACACACACAGTGGCAGAAGGAGAGGAGGGAGGAAGTGAGATATTAAGGTTGCATGGATCTTGTCTTCCACCCCCCACGCCATAGGTACTTCAGGCTTTCCAACTGCTCTTCCTTAAAAATTGAAGGAGAAGGGGCTGCAGTTCTGCTTCAAGCAGCCACTTCCTGCTCATTGTGTGTATTGCTCTGCAGGATCCTGCTGTTTTGCAGCCTTTGCAGAGGTAATGAATGGGGGGGGGGAGGGAGGGAGAGAGAGAGAGAGGCACAGGCACAGGCACAGGCACACACATACACGGAGCCTGGAGAAACTGGCTAAGCAGGTACACTGAAAGGTCCTGCCGGGAACCTTTAAGGGGACTAGGCTAGTCCCACTAGTTCATGGACTGCACGCCACTGCTGGAGAGGCTGTGCACGTTAGGGTGCTTTGGGATGGTTCTGGTCCTACATGGATGATATTTCAAGAGGGTGATGTTTAGGAAGTGCTCTTTGGCCCCATACAGCCTTCAATGTGGGGTTCCTCAGGGTCCGATTTTATCCCCCAGGCTGGTTTCTACATGAAACCACTGAGTGGGGTCATCTGCAGATTTGGAGTACATTGTCAGCAATATGCTGGTGACACTCAGCTCCACTTCTCCCTTACAGTGGGGCAGTGGATGTGCTGGACCATTGTCTTCACTTGGTATTGGACTGGATGAGAGCCAACACACTGAAGCTCAATCCAGATGAGACTGAGGCACTGTTAGTGGGCAGTTTCCTAGACCGGATGGATGGGAAGTGGCCTGCTCTTGATGGGGTTATGTTGCTTACCAGGGCAAGACGGTTTGAACGTATTACTGATCCTGGCCAAACTGCACTGGCTGCCAATTAGTTTCTGAGCCCAATTCAAAGTGCTGGTTTTGCCCTATAAAGTCTTAAACAGCTTGGTACCACAATACCTCAAGGACTGTCTCTCCCCATGTGAACCAATTCGGACGCTGAGATCAGCATCTGTGGACTTTTTCATGTGCCTCCTCTGCAAGAGGTCCAGAGGGTGGCAACACAATAATGGGCCTTTTCTGTGGTTCCCTGTTTGTAGACTGCTCTCCCCAGGGAGGCTCGCCTGGTGCCTTCATTACATATCTTTAGGCGCCAGGCAAAAACATTCCTCTTCTCCCACACCTTTGGCTAATTAAACTATCTTTTGCCTTTGAAGCTGTACGTTGGGGCGGGGGCAGTATTGTTTTTGTTTGTTGTATTGCAAACTGCCCTGTGATCCTTGGATGAAGGGCAGTATAGAAATTTAGTGAATAATAATAATAATAATACAAAAGGTAACAGGCTACAATACTTTATACACTTACCTGGAGGACACATCCAATTAACTCAATGGGGTTTACTTCCAAATAGGATTTCCCCAAATCAGATTAAGGATTTCTACATAATATTTCAGAAGAATGAACTATAAAAGCAAGGTAGGTTCAGAGTCTGCTGGTGGGCTTCTCTGGTAATTTTGCCAAATAGCAACTTTGAAAATACGGACTTAAGGTTCATAGCAAAGCTGAACAATGAACTGGATGTAACTAAGTCCATTATTATAGTGGACAAGCTTCGGCCAGGAGGAGGAGGAGAATGCAGCTGCTCCCAAGAGGACAACCAGAAGAAGGGCAGTGTATGAACATTCGGAACAAGACAGAGTTGTCGGGTTTTGTATATTCTTTTTAGGTTCTGTGAAACAGAGAGGGGAAGCTCCCAATTTCCACCAAATCATGCCTATGGTGCTATCCTGTGGTCTTGTTTATTCGTATAAGTTGTGCCTCATGGCTCTGTACCCCTGGACTGTGAATTTTTTTTGACCTGCTAGAGGTGTCAATGGCCAAGTTTGTGTAGGGGGAGGATTTGTTGGTTTTGCTTGTTACTGTGTTATATATTTCTGTGTGATCCTTGGAGGAAAGGAGGTATAGAAATTTAAATAATAGTAATAGTAATAATAATTCAGAAGAATACAGAGTTGTCAGGTTTTGTGTATTCTTTTTAGGTTCTGAGAAACAGAAGCGAAGAGCTTTTGGTTACTTCCAGTACATGCCTACATCGCATCTGTGTGGTATCCTTGCTTCAAAGGTCTATGAGCACCGCCGGATTGAGCGCCCCTGGTTCCTAGTATCTTTGGAAGCCGCTAGAGAGGCCAGCAGCCTGCTCCAGTTGAATATGACAGTGGGCAACGCGGTTACTGGAGAAGAATGTCTCTTAATGACAAGACTGACAAGGCGTCCCAGAAGATTTGCTGTTTGAAAATATACACATACCCCTCTGTAATAATAAAAGCAGAGGTTGATTCCTGGTAAGGAAGCAAAATAAACCTGGGTTTTGTTTTGTTTGTTCTTCCTGAAGTGTATGGATATAGTGCAACTAAAATGAATCTTGCTTGTGAAAATTAGGATTTCCCCTCCTCCTCCTCCTCCACAGGAAAAAAGACAACAAAGATCAAAGGCAGTTGAAATGATTAAAAGTAGTCCACAAAGCTTTAGTTTAACATGCAATTCCACCCCCACATGATATTCCTGTGAATCAGAGTTTATTTCATTCCCTTGTTGTCTATCCCATCCTGCAGGAATTGAAGCAAGTGAGGCACATCAGCCAAAGGTGGAATAGGATGCATAGCAGATTTAAGAGGATTCACCTGGTTTGGGGGTGGCAGGAGAGGAAGGACTGGTCAGTGGAATGGACATTGCTATGTGCTACTATGTGGGATGCGGGTGGCGCTGTGGGTTAAACCACAGAGCTTAGGACTTGCTGATCAGAAGGTTGGCGGTTTGAATCCCTGCGATGGGGTGAGCTCCCGTTGCTGGGTCCCAGCTCCTGCCAACCTAGCAGTTCGAAAGCACATCAAAGTGCAAGTAGATAAATAGGTACCACTCCGGTGGGAAGGTAAATGGCGTTTCCGTGCTCTGCTCTGGTTCGCCAGAAGCGGCTTAGTCATGCTGGCCACATGACCCGGAAGCTCCCTCGGCCAATAAAGCGAGATGAGTGCTGCAACCCCAGAGTCAGTCATGACTGGACCTAATGGTCCGGGGTCCCTTTACCTTTACCTATGTGCTACTATGTGGGGGGGAACCACTTAAAGTCCATTCGCACAACCGAGTCCCTTACTCACTAGCAACAACAAGTCACCCCTGAAAATACTCTAAAAGCAAAGATTTGTTTCCTGCCTGAGCAGAAAAGGCTACAGCGAGTGATCAGAAAAGCCATCAGAGGCTGGAACCCAGATCTTTGTTTACACACAGTTTTTATAGTCATATGAGTGCAAGGCATTCAGTGGTATGGTCTAACAGTCACCCTAGCCACAAAGACAAGTGTTTCCACACACAAGATTGCTAGGCGTTTTTCCTGCTCATATGTCTAAACCTTGCATGCTTCTGTCACTTTCCATTACACACTTCTCTATTCTTTCTTGCTCGTCTCTTAAGCCTGGTTGCTCCTCGATTACAATAAGAATAAAAACGATTATGTTACACCAAAAGGGTGTTTGATGGGAAGAAATTCATAAATGAAATAAGTAACTAATAATCATTAGCCTTGTGATAAATAAGAACAGGGGAACTCACAGTTGCAGTGCTGGGCATTATTTTGGGAGCATCACATCATTCGGACATCCAGGCAACACCACAGCAGTGAGCCCAACAGACTTAAAGAGAACCAGAGCATCCGCTATATGAAGAGGGTTCATTTCCTATTATATTTTGTATGTTTGTTGTATGGAGTTATGGAAAACATTTCCTGATGAGTATGATCAATTGCATCATCATCATCATCATCCTCATCCTCATTTATTTATCTGCCACCCATCTGGTCTCCCCAGCCACTCTGGACAGCTTCCAGCAAATTAAAACAAAGTAAGACAACAAACATTAAAATCATCCCTAAATCATAATAATAATGAGCCACATTAAAATATGAGGTCCACAAAGAAAAGTTGTTTTTCCCCAAAATGCCAACATTACCCAAATTCACAATGCTTACATTTACTGTACTTGAATAATTATTATTGTTTTGAGCATTTGTAGTATGTTTCCAGTACTGTACAGTCATACCTCGGGTTGCGAATGCTGCGAGTTGCGTGTTTTTGGGTTGCGAACTGCACCGTACCCAGAAGTACCGGTTACTTCCGGGTTTCGGCGCTCGTGCATGTGTAGAAACACAAAAATGACATCACGCGCATGCGCAGAAGCACCAAATTGCATCACGCATGTGCATAGACACGGCGCTGCGGGTTGCGAACATGCCTCCCACACGGATCACGTTCGCAACACGAGGTATGACTGCATCAAAGTGGGGGGACGGACTGCCCCTGTGGTTTCCTCCAGTGTGGATGCAGGATCAGGGCCTCAATCAGCAGGGCTTGCTAGTGGAGAATATAATATTCTCTGCTTAAATGATGAGCAGGTCAGAGGACTTAAACAAGAAATTGCTTATTATAGAACTACAGTGTGTAGAACAGGTCCTCTCTTCTTTTGCTACTCTCTAATTCTGCCTCCCATAGTGTGGGGATTGTTTGTAATCTTGACAACCTCTCCAATACTCTTTCCCGCTCCCTGACACCGCCATTGCTACGTGGCTTGCTGCATCGCCTGGCCCCTGGGCATTTCCTGAGCTGCGTGGCGCTTCTTCTATTGGCTGGACTGAGCGACGTGTCACCTACCTCAATGACTGTTGCACCAGAACTGGTGCCAACATTCTGGGCCTGTCTCGTTCTCAACCGCCCACACTAATCTATGATGCTAGAAGCTGCCAATGCCAGAAGTGGGAGTTGGCAGTAAGTTTTTTAATGGTTGGCACTGACTAATAGAAACAGTTTAAAAAAGGCGCTATTTCTCCCCTTTCCTTATTTGATAGTGTGTGTTTGTGGGAGGGCGTCATTGCTTTGTTTTTGTTTCATTATGTATTTTGTGTTCTCATTTTGTATTCTTTTGTTGTGAACTGCCTGTGATCTTCAGATGAAGGGCAGTATACAAATACCCATCACCATCGTCAATCCAGTTATTCAGTTCAGTATTCATTGTTATATGTGTGCAAGCAGAGAGGGCCTTTTGACCTGCCCTGGCCCTTGTGTGATGGTCCAAAACAGAAATAAACTGACCTGTCCATCCTTAAATCCAAGGGAAGTGTAGCCTTGTCATCCAGTGGTGGCGAAGCTGCCACAGCACATTTTGATTTGGGATGAATAGCTGTGGGCTGCCACAGCACAGGTAGGAAGTTCATGGACAATGTAATGACACAAAGTGGGGCAGCTAGCAGAGATTATCACCAATGCATCCTCCTGACATGTTTCCCATTGAGGCATTCTTATCAAAATGAAGAAGGAACATTGCTGGGCTGCTTCACTGCCACTGGAAGGGCCATTCAAACTTTGTTGTTGAGAGAGGGCCTCCGACCATCAGTTTCAAGCAGCGCCTGCTCATCTGTCTCTACCACCCTCTAGATTTATGCTTTTTGGATAAACACAGAAGCCTTGTGCACGCAAGTAGGAGTTGGGAGGCTGCTCCCATAGGCAGCATGAAGCCTCCTTTCACAGCTTAGTTGCTGGGGTCAGGGAAGGTGGAGGCAGCCCGGAAGCTGAATCTTAGAGCCCCTGCACCACCATCACATGGGAACTTCCAAGCAGCCCCTGAAGCCAGCCAGAGCCAACTGCTCTGGGCTGCTGAGACTGCCACTGCTGCATTTCCCGGGGACATTAGATGAAATCCGGGGACATTCTGGGGATAGAATTTGTCCAGGGACTTATTCGCAAATCCGGGGACTGTCCCCAGGAAACGGGGACGTCTGGTAACCCTAGTCTGCCCATCACCCTTCCCTCAGCTGCCCTACAGCTGAGGTGGAGGCGGCAGAGAGGCTCCACGCAGCGCCCCCCACCCCCATGGGCGGCTTGCCCCACCCTCGGCTGCAGGACGCACGAGCCACACCCGACACCCGAGTGGCTAGCTACGCCACTGAGAAGAGCCCTGATGAATCCCATCTAGAACAGAATCCTGTTCTCACAGTGGCCAGCTAGATGTCTATAGGAAACCCTCAAGCATATACCTTCCAATACATATGTACCTACCAGAAGGAGCTTGCACCTTTGCTAGTGCTCTGTACAAACATTTGAAATGCTCAATATTATTGCATATACTGGGCTGTTTACGGGGCAGTGCTGGATTAAACCCAGTGGAGGCCCCTTGGCAGTCAAAATCTGGGCGGGGGGCAGGCCTCGTGCGCACGCTGGAATAACATTGAACTAAGAAAGCTTGATTGTCGTTTTCTTTCAAGATCAAATCAATATTATTTTGATCCATTGTCACCGGACCCCTAAAAAGTATGGGGCGCATAGGCCAGTGCCTACTCTGCCTATTTGTTAATCCAGCCCAGCCCCTTTGGCTGGAGGAGAGAGAAGAAACAGAAGTTGAGGGACGCCTCCTGATGCGCTGCAGCTGTTCCCCACAATGAAATGGAAGGCTCAACATTTGTCAGGCACTTTCGGATGCTCAGCAGCCCTGTGTGGTTACAACAACCCTGTAAAGTAGGCCAGTGCTATGCGCTTCCCAAATTGCAGCTGAATCCCTTGCAGATTGGCATCCAACCTCTGCTTAAAAGCCTCCAAGGAAAGAGAGAGTCCACCACCATCACAGAGAGTATTACCATCAGAAAGTTCTTCCTAATGTTTAGTCCGAATCTCCTCTCCTGTCCTCCCCTGTGGAGCAGCAGAAAACAAGCTTGCTCCCTCTTGCAGCCCTCAGATATTGGCTCTCCTCTCTCCTCTCAGTCTCCTTTTCTCCAGGCTAAACATACCCAGCTGCCTCAACCGTTCTTCATGAGGCTTGGTTTCCAACTGCCTCAACCATTCCTCATCAGGCTTGGTTTCCAGACCCTTCATCATCCTGGTTGCCTTCCTCTGCTCACCTTCCAGCTGCTCAATATCCTTCTTCAACTAGCCTGCACTGACCAGCAGCAGTTCTCCAGGGTTTCATTTGGGGGACACACATTCCCAGCCCCCCCCCCGGAGATACTGCCCAGGACAGAAGACCTGTATGCAAAGCAGACGGTCGAATGGAGACCCCAAGCCTGCCTTAAAGGACGTGGGGATGGTCTCCCTTTGGAAATGGGGCAGCAGGAAGAAGGGTGTGAAATGTTGAGGTGAATCTGCCGAGAGAAGATGCAGCAGGCGGAACAGCAGGTGCCTCCAAGTTCTGACAGAGGAGCATCACCTCTCAGGAGAGGCCAGGTCCGGGGGGGGGGGGGTTGCCACGGTGACAAGGACCTGCCCTCCTTTGTGACATCACTTGCTTCTCCCTTAAAAGGCACCTACTTGCAGGGGCCATTGTGGGTTAGTAGTGAGGCAAGTGGAGGAGAGAGGAGTTGGTGGTGGTGGTTGGAGAAGATAAGGAGAGGTGTTCATTTGGTTGTTATTTTGATTTTTATTTGATTTATTACTTTTATTTGATTCATTTGATTTGATTTATTTTTACTTTTTCATTTTAACACTTTTATTTTACTTTTTTACTTTTTTGTTCTTTATTTCCATATTTTTTTTTTTACATTTTTATTTTGTGCACATTTGGTATGTATTTTGTATATATTTATTTTGTGCACAGAGGAGTAGTTAGGGGTAAGGTAAGTGTTGGGTTAGGGCGGGGCTGGGGTGGGGTCAGAGTTAGGCGTAGGTGGGCATTTTAGAGAGTTAGCTAGTTTAGAGAGGAGGGTGGGAATTTTTCGTGAACAAAATGTGCAGACTGTAAGTAGGATTCCTTCCCTTTCTCTTGGTCTCCTGGGGGCAGAGTGTGAGTCCTGGGGTCCCCTGAACAGCCTTGACTCTCTGGAAATTGACCCTGCCAGTCTTCTCCAGAGAGCTCAGCTCCTCCACACATTTCCCCCGTCTTCCCCTTTTCTCTCCCCTCTTATCATTTACTAGGACATTCCTAGCCCACTTTCCTCCCAGGAGCTCAAGGTGGCCTTCATGGTTCTCCCTGCCACCAATTGTTATCCTCACAATGGCCCTGCAAAGTAGACTAGGCTGGCCCAAGGTCCACCAGGGAGATTCCAACCCTGCTCTCCCAGGTCCTCCTAGTCCAGCCCTCCAACCACTACACCTCTGCCTGGCTCCATTTTACATCTCTCTTGCTGCCCAATGGCATCAGCCTTCTCCCCCTTCCTTAGGGTCTCTCTGGCTCCAAGGAAGACTCCACCACCTTCCTCATGTTCTGCTCCTCCTCTTGGACACCTTGATGCTTGGAGGACCCTCCTAGGAGTCTCCTCCCTCTCAGGAAGGGCAGGGCTGTCCTAAGAAGACAAGGCAGAGAAGCTGGCAGTGCTTCTCTTTCCTTTGGGCTGGAGCTCTTGAACCCATAGCACTTGGGGCCTCTTTTCTCTCTCTGCCAGCCCTTCGTGCTCTGGGCTGCCTCTTTCCAGCTCTGGTGATACCCTTTCAGGTCACTGAACTGCAGAGAGATGGAAAGAATTGGGCCAGACGCCCCTCCTCTCACACAAACACCCCCCAAGAACTGGGGCTGCTGGCTTCTGAGTCGCTCTCTCTGCTCGTCTCTTCTAAGTTCAGGTGCTTAAGACAGCTGATCAGCTGCAGCAACAGGGTGGCCTCCCTGCAAGGCCTGGAGCAGACTGCGGTCAGGTGAGCAAGTGGACCTCCTTTTTGAGACAGAGGAGGGCAGGAATGGGCTAGGGGGGCAGCTAGTCAAAAGATGCACAGAACCAGAGGGCTGGATCTGACCCAAGGCCCATCTGGGTCAGCGTCTGGAAACCCAACCCCCCCAGTGATCAACCTCTTTTGTGGGTCCAGTGGAGGAAGCTGTGGGCTGGGCTGCGGGGCAAGGCGGGGAGGCAGTCGTCAGCAGGAGGGGCACCTTCCCTGGGGAGCCATGTTCTGGGGCAGGAGGCCAGGATTGGCCCCCAAGGCCTGGGGTGTCCCTCCCCTGTAGTTGGACTTGGAATTCAGGAGAAAACTCTTGGAGCATTGAAACTTTTCCATATTGTATCATATCATAATGATTTTTTGGGGTCATTTGCAGAATATGGAGAGATAGCTTTTCAAAATGAGAGCAAGAGAAAGGCTTCTTTGTGTCCGTGAGATGAGTCTGTTTGTCTCAAAATTAGACCTACAGTCATATCTCGGGTTAAATCTTTTCAGGTTGCGTCCCGCGGCGACTGGGGAGTACCGGAAAGGGTTACTTCTGGGTTTTGCTGCTTGCGCATGCGCAGACGCTCAAAATGAAGTCACATGCATGCGCTGACGACAAATTGTGACCCGCGCACACGCAGACACGGATTGCGTTCTGCTCATGTTGCGAACGGGGCTCTGGAATGGATCCTGTTCGCAACCAGAGGTACCACTGTAATATAAACGTGATTACTTGGCAAAAGCAAGCTCACACCTCCCATTGAGTTTGTATACATACTTAAAGTACATATGTAAGAGGCTCATTTATAATTGCATTTTGGGGTGATTCATGTTCTTATGTAACTGCGTTGTTTTATACTTTCTGGAGGTCCCATGATCATATTATAAAGTAGTTGTGTTCTATGCTGTAAGTCAACCAACTGCTAGGAGTTGTTTCGTTTCCCAAAGTATTTCTTATAAATAGAAAATTAAGTGTGGCACAATCCAATTTTTACTCTGAAAGTGCAGCTTAGAAAAAATGTTTGAGATCCACCGTAGTAACTCTTTGGCCTTAACGGGATGCGGGTGGGAAGGTCAGACGTGGCGGTGACGCGTGTGAGCCGCGATCCGCCCGTTCTAGCGCTTAAGCTCCGCCTTCGGCAGCCCCGCCCCCCCATTGGAGCTTCTCCGCCTTCCGTTTAAACGCGGCGACGATCGCCACCCGTCCTCCCTCGCGATTCTTAAACCGCTTTCCTCCTCGGTTCTTTTTGTTATATTCTATTTTATTTTGTAACCCGGGGGAGCAGGATGTCCAGTTAAAAGGAGATGGCGCCGCCCCCCATAAAAACGAGACCGCCGTCACGAACAGGATTCGAACCTGTGCGGGGAAACCCCATTGGATTTCGAGTCCAACGCCTTAACCACTCGGCCACCGTGACTCTCGGGCCAAGGCTGCGCGGAGCTTCAGCTAGACCGGCCCGCCAGGCGGCCTGGACCGACCGCGGGAGCGCGAAACGGGCGGCGGGGAGAAGCCCGGCGGCGGCGGCGGCGGAGGAGACCCGAGCGCCGCGTCTCCCCTCCGCCTCACGCGCCGCCAGAAAGGACGCCCGGCCCCGGCGCCTTCCGCTCGCCTCAGCTTCGCGACCCCCAAATTCCCCTCAGCGCAGCGCGGACTCCATTTTTAATACGAATATTCCCGATAAATTCAGGCGCCGCCGCTGTTCCCTTCCCCGCCTTCCCGCCCAGCCCCGCAGGTCCCCTCAGGCCGCACTGAAAGCCGCGCGGGTTTCGTGCTCCTGAGCATGTGCAGAATTCCCGCCTCCCTCGTTGCGCGTCCGGGGCCAGTTGCCCGTCTTTGAGGAGGCTCCTGAGGGCATCGCTATCCCCGTCGCCTAGACTGGGATTTCAAGGGCTCCGAGGTCACGGCAGACACGGAATCTTCGCGACTCCCAGCCTGGGAATTAGACCAGCCCAAGCCTCTTCCCCCGGGGGTGCTGGTTGGGGTTGGACTAGATGACCCTGGGACCCTTTCCGACTCGACAGTTCTGCGATTCTATGTCCCTCACGCCTTCACTTTGAATCATGGGCCTGTTTGCCTCGCCAGGTTCCCTCGAGAGCACAGGCAGGATATATATTCCATAAATAATGAGCCTGGAAATGTGTTCATGGGCATCACCACTAGTTAGTATTTCACATGCTGCAGAGCTAAGTCTTGGTGCAGGAAAAAGGTGATCGCCCCATCCTTGCACTCTGTGTTACCTGGACACTTCTGCTGCCACTCCTTGTTGCGTACACAAAATCAGTTGGTTTAATAATAATAATTTTATTATTTATACCCCACCCATCTGACTGGGTTTCCCCAGCCACTCTGGGCGGCTCCCAACCGAATACTGAAAACAATACAGCATTAAACAATTTAAACTTTCCTAAACAGGGCTGCCTTCAAATGTCTTTTAAAAGTAAAATAGTTGCTTATTGCCTTGACATTTGATTCCCTCCCTCCCTCTCTTTCTTTTTTCTTTTCCTTCTCCTCCTGCGATGCGGCTGCATTTTAATATTTTAATGTTCCATTATTTTAATGTTGTATTTTATTTTTGTTTTTAAGTTGTAATCATTCATCTTGTTTTTATTATTGCTTGTAAGCCGCTCTGAGCCCGGCCTTGGCTGGGGAGGGCGGGGTATAAATAAAAAATTATTATTATTATTATTATTATTATTATTGACATCTGATGGGAGGGCGTTCTACAGGGCAGGCACCACTACTGAGAAGGCCCTCTGCCTGGCTCCCTGTAACCTCCCAGAGAGGGAACCGCCAGAAGACCCTTGGAGCTGGACCTCAGTGAACGATGGGGATGGAGACGCTCCTTCAGGTACACTGGGCCAAGGCCATTTAATAATCGGCAACCTCCTGTAAAAGGATGTAGTTAAAAGGCGAGGTCCGTCCTTGCATCTCCCAGTTATGATAAAGGGTGGCTAAAGTGTGTTGCAGGAACCTTCCTGCATTAAACAACATGTCCGGCACTCAAGACTGCAAGACTGTCTGATCTGCAAGCTTCGCTCCTTTATTCTAGACGTGCAAGGAACACTGGCTCTGGCTGCTCACATTCTGCATGAAGTGCCTCTCTCCTTTAGGATTGCTTTGATTGCCTTCTAGTTTGGCCCTTAGAATAACAGAATCATAGAGCTGGAAGGGATCACAAGGGTCATCTAGTCCAACCCCCTGCAATGTAGGAATCTTTTGCCCCACATGGGCCTCGAACCCACAACACTGATAGTGCTAATGATAATGGAAAGGTGAGGCATTATTCCCAAGGGCTCTGGTGCAAAAGAGTGAATAATGTCATGAAGCTCCCGGGGTGACCTTGGGCCAGTCGCCATCTCTTAGCCTAACCTAATTCTCAGGGTTGTGACGATGAAATGGGGAGGAGGAGAATCCTGTGCACCACCTTGAGCTCCTTGGAAGAAAAAGGTGGTATATAAATGTAATAAATATAATGATATAAATGCACCATATGAAGCTGCTGTTTCTGAGATGTCATGTAATCAGAATAGTTTTAATGTAACAGACCTGAAACAGAAAGATGCTTAGAATATCTGTTGCCCCTCTGAGCACGCACTGGAGCCACCCAGAGTGGCTGGGGAAACCCAGCCAGATGGGCGGGGTATAAATAATAAAGTATTATATTTTTATTATTGAAGATTCCTTTGTAATGCATTTCTCAAAATGCATTTGTGTCGTAAAGGTGCCTTACAATGATAAAAGAAACCTAGGCCTTGCCTGCAGGTTTACAGTACAGAGGAAACAGGGAAACAAGCAAATTCATGAGCCATTTGCACCCCAACCCCAGGATATGGCCTGAGCCTTGTTTTCTTATTTCTCCCCAAGGGATCCCTTACTTCTGAATTCCGTGATCCCACTCGCACTCAACCCAATTGTTAGCTACAACATTTCGCTTTTTAGCCCCCCCCCCCCCGCATTTTCAGCCCTAGTCCTACATTTCCTAAACTGAAGGAAAGAGGGGAATTTATTCTTGGCTACTTTCAGTCTCGACTTCAATCCGTGTCCTTTCCCATCACTAAACAGAACATCCAGTCGAAAAATATATACATACATGTATAAACATGCATGCATATTCTATACACCCACACTTGTTTCCGGTGGGAGATGCGCCCGACCCCTCGCCGTTCCCCGCCCTTCAGCCTCCGCGTCTTGCGGCTCTCGGCCTGCAGGGGGCGCTTCGCCTCCAAACCGTGGCCGGGCTTTCCCCGCTTCCTCCCTTTCCCTCTCTGCCCAGCAGAGGGCGCTGCGAGGGCCGTGGCGGCGGCGGCGGCGCACGGGGCAGGGCGAGCGGAGGCGGCGGCGGCGGCGGCGCGGCCCAGGCCGGCGGCGCTGGGAAAATGGCGGTGCGGAAGAAGGACGGCGGCCCCAACGTCAAGTACTACGAGGCCTCGGACACCGTTAGCCAGTTCGACAGCGCGCGCATCTGGCTCAGCAAGAACTACAAGAAGGTAGCGGCCTTCCCGCCCAGGGCCCGGGCCTCCTGCCTCGGCTGCGCGGGAGGAGGGCGAGACGGGGGCGCCCGTCCTCCGCCTCGGCTGCTCCCCCCGCTCCGGCCCCCTCCCTCCCTCCTCGGGACCCCGCCGCGCGCGCCCGGGCTGCTCCCCATAAGCGAGCAGGGGCTGGGGGGTGGTTGGGGGTCGCGCGGCGCTGCGGGACCAGAAGGGATGGGAGCGGGCGGGCAGGAGAGGGGCAGCGCGCCCCCCTCTTTTCCCATAGGGAGCGGGGATCCCAGCGACCCCACCCCGCACCCCCGGGAGGGTCTCTCCGGCCGCGATCCCGCTCCGCCCTCCTCCGCCGGACAAGGGGACCCCATTTGGGCATCCCATTGTTGTTTCCCTCCAGGCCGCCCAGGGGTGCCGACTCCCTGCTCTGACCTCTTGGCGTCTTGTCACCTGCTGCCTCGTGCGTGGCGCCCCCATTGTCCCTTGAAGCATTTCTCCCTAATTTGATCCAAGTGGATTTCTCCCAGCCGAGTCCCTGAAAGTTTCATTCACTGACATATTAACTGACCTCCCCCACCCGCTTCTTCTTCTTCTTCCAAATGGTTCACCCTCCCTCCTGAAGCAATCCCCAATTGACTTCAATAAATGATCTCCCACCTGCTGAAACTGTGCTCTTTGACTTGCTTCCTGCCCTGTTATATTTCTGCATTAGTCTTCTGGAAACGGGGTGCGGTGCACTGTAGTGCTTTTCTTTCCTACCTCCAGGAGAGCTGTTCAGCTGCCCCTTAATCTGGGGGGTACTTTGCTTTGCTTTTTCAGTTTATCTGATTCCTGTCAGCAGAAAATGGAAAGGCTTTTGTGTGTTGCAGTTTACCTCTCTGCCTCTTCCTTTCATTAAGTCTGCAACAAGAGACTCCTCTCCCCAGATTACTGAGGCTGTTTGCATGTTAGATCCCCTACTCCTTTCAGCTTTCCTCTGTGGTCCTCTGATCAGCCCAAGGCCCAGAAGCTGAAATGAATGTTGATGGAATCTCCTCTCCAACACACACACATGTAATATGTGTGGATGGGCAATTTGAGGACACGTGCAACCTTCTGGGATGAAGGCACGTGGAAGACTGCCTGGTAGTTTCTGCCTGGGTCTCTGCTGTTTGACAGTTGTATCCTTTCTAGCAAGCAGCATGGGTCTTGGTTCCCATGCTGTTTACCTTTGACCTTCCGAGTGAGAATGTCTGAGTCACCAGACAGCTTTCTGTGTTTGGAGTGACAGATTGTGACCTGATGTTCACCACTTCCCGGCAAGTTCAACTCTTGCCAGCCCTCATGTCATTTGCAACAACTCAAGGAGCGGCATTAAATGGATTCTCATTCTAACTCCCATAATTTTACTAGCGCTAGCAATGTGGAACTTTTAAAAAATGCTGTCTTTAAATGTAGCTGGAATGATCCATGCATGAAACTTTGTTTGCATACTTGGCTGGTACTTGCACACCAGGCAAATCAAGGAGGCCTGAGCTTCTGTTGTGTAGGGGAGAAGTTTAGCAAGGGTGGGGTGGGGACCCCCTCATCCCTTTTGTGGTCAGTTCACTGCTTCACAGTCTGCTGTTACACACAGTTAAATGGACCTGTGTATTAGTTAATGCATGGCAAGGTCACAGAGCCCAGCGCTTAAAGAAATGTGATGGACCTGTGTTGATAATGCTTCATGTATTTGCGAGAAAGAGTTATAGTTCTAAATATTGTTATTTATAAGGTATAAAAAGTATTCACAGGAAGTATGCTTTAAAGCTTTAACACATAGCTGCCAACGTTTCCCTTTTTTAAAGGGAAATTCCCTTATTCCGAATAGGATTCCTTGCAAGAAAAGGGAAAAGTTGACAGCTATGCTTTAACAGATTTGACTGCAATCCTAGCTACACTTACCCGGGAGTATCTTGGAATACAGTGAGACTTATGTCTGAATAATTGCATTGCTGATATTGAGTATGTCCAGACTTTTGCTGAGACTCTTGTCCCAAAATTTGAAATGGGGTCCCTGCTGTTTGCTGAGGGAGAGAGAGAAAATATATTCTTCTCCCTCTCACCCCACATTTCCCCAACAAATGTGCAGAGGATGCAAGCTAAAAAGAATAGGGCAATAGACATGGCAATTAAGAGGGAACATATTCTGAATGCACACGGTTACACCAAAGCACCATGGCACATAGATGTTTCTGCAATGTTCACACACCATTTGTTCCATAAAACTTTGTTGATAGTAATTTCAAATGGCATAGTTATCTCTTACGTGCTGGGTAGTGTTCTCAGCGTTGAGACTTCAACAAACCTATTTTCTTGGGAACACAGCTTTGGAGATGTGAAATGTTTGCAAGTAAAACTATGAATCAGGTCACATCAGTGGTAGTTGTATCATACGAAATCTGGAACAGTGATGGGGGGGGTCTCTACAAGAGTATTGTGATTTTTTTTATGCCTGCAGCAGCCTACAGAATGATTTAAGAATATAGTTGATGATACTCTCATCTGTGTGCCACCTGAGTTGATATGAAATGTGAAGTCTGCAGTGCTCTGCAGCTGAAAGTCTCATTGCCCACACATGAAAATGGTTATTGTGCCAATTTGAGGCCATGATTCTTTGTCTACATAGGACCCCTAAAATGTCCTCATTATATACAGAATTAATTGAAAATAGTCATTAGTGTTAGGTGTTAGTTCAGTCCTTTGCTAGACATAATATTCTCCTGACATAATATTCAAGATTTCCCATTTTGACTGAAAGTTTTTAGAGGCCAGAACCAGCTTTGTTTAATACCCACAGTTCTTTGGAGAACTCTTGTTGCTTGAGAGTGCTGTCCTGTGCCTAGTGGATCTTTCTTATTCCATAGTAGGATTGCTTTGTGTGTAGAATTGGATCTCTTTAGGTGTGCCATTTTTTCCTTCTGAAAAAGCATCTCTTTCAGTGATACTTGGAATCCACTTTTCATCCTAACCTGCATTGTAAGACACACCTTTATCTTTATTTGCTGTATATGTCTGTCTGTTTTCCTCTGTTGCCTCTTTCTCTTTTCCTTCTGAAAAACATAAAGAAAAAAAATTGGTTGTGTCGCTACCAGTGGTAACTCACTTTAGGTTAGGGCATGTTGGTCATCGTAACCCAGTTGCTGAAAATGATGACTACTCAGCCTGTTCTTTGCCAAGGTCTCACATGTGCTTGATTGCTGCTTAAAAGAGTGATCTGGATAGGAGTCATCTAAGCCTCGGTCCCTCTTCCCACAGTACATCCAAGCAGAGCCACCTACCAATAAGTCGTTGTCCAGCCTAGTAGTACAACTGCTGCAGTTCCAAGAGGAGGTGTTTGGAAAACATGTCAGCAATGCACCACTCACAAAGTTACCGGTGAGTCTCACAGCTGTCTTGGTTCAGGTGTGGTAGAGAAAGAAAAGCGTCTTCCGCAGAGTAGGTTGCTTCTAGAGAGATCTCCTGTCTGTCTGTCTTGTCTGCCTAAGAACAGTTTAGTCTTCTTATACAGAATAAAATGATAGGCTGAGGTACTAGAAACTTGCAAAACTTGAACGTTGGAGGGGCAGAGTTATTTTTAGTGGTTCCTCATTCAGAAAGCTTATCACATTGGACAGAGGACTAGACCAAATCTTTCTTCCTGATGTGGTCCTTTACTATAGCACCTCAGCCTACTAGCTCATTCTAGTATGAAACAGTTCTGAGATTCTGTAACGATAGCAGGAATTTGGCACATAAAATACAAGGTTTTCTGGGGCTTAGCTATTTGCAGAACTCCATGGTATTTCCCTGTGTAAGCATGCAGTTCTGTGTTGTTGGGATTTTTCAGAATATTATGCTTGGGAGAGACACATAAGAAGCAGTAATTATTGCATTCCCAGAGAAAACAATTGTGTCAGGTTTTGATTCAGGCTGGCACTGACGGATATTGCTCTTGCTATGCTCTTGGTTGTTCTTCTAAGCTTTGGTAGCTTGGAAGTCAGTTTAATCTTTTTATGCTGTTTATACAAATAGAGAAGGATAACATAAAACATTTACACTGATATAGCTTAACATAAAAACAAATTATACTGACTATATCTACACCGCCATACAAAATTCAGTGCAAATATAATTCAACATCATTTTAAATTTTGATGGCTTAGATCTTGTTGCTTTCCATGACTTCCTTGCAGCAGGGTGATTATAATGTTCCTTTGGTTGGTTCCTGAAGGATGGGTTCAAATTTTTATATTCCACTTCTTCGGCTTATTGCATTGCTATTCATCCAAGTCATGTATCCGTAACTCAAGTTACTTTGCTGGGCTTTAATCTCTCTTGCTTGATAGTCAGTGCTACCCTCTCTGACCAGAGTTCAGTTCTATACTGTTAGCATCAGGCACTTTTTCTAAGGTGCTCTGAATTCTGTTGTTCTCCACCCTAACAGATGGAGAGCTCATGAGATTTTCCATTAAGAAGGCCGTCTTCTGGAGTAGATGCAGCTCATCTAACTCTAACTCTGGCTATCTCTATTATAGATAAAATGCTTCTTAGATTTCAAAGCTGGTGGTGCCCTATGTCACATCCTTGCAGCAGCCTATAAATTCAAGAGCGATCAAGGATGGTAAGCATTTTTACTTTACTATTCTCACCACATTCCATGATAGGGTAGAGGTTTTTGGTTGTGTATTGGTAGGGTAGGAGTTCCTGGCTTCGTGCAGAAATGAATTGACAGATTTAGTGCTTGTAAAAGAGGTCATTTGAATGCATCTGAATGTTGTGAACAACAGTTTCTTCGCCTTCCATCCATTTTTTTCCCAGGGAGGATGGGGTTATAAAACAAGGACATTTTAGTTATTTAATTAAATTTATCTACCTCATCCTGCTAAAAAAATATTCTTGAACTTGACACTCTCCCCTTCAGAGAT
This sequence comes from Podarcis pityusensis, assembly GCF_964106645.2. Lineage (NCBI taxonomy): Eukaryota > Metazoa > Chordata > Lepidosauria > Squamata > Lacertidae > Podarcis > Podarcis pityusensis. The sequence goes on from NC_138029.1 coordinate 6,500,407, forward strand.
TAACAATGTAAGAATCTGAATATAGTTTGCAAAGCGACAATGGTACTGAGATAGTATCATTTCACAAGCAATGTTGTGTGTAAGGGAGCAACTTGCTGTTGTGGAGTCTTTAATCTGCATTATGCACTTAAAGCTGTATCATATGACTTTGAACAGTCATGGCTTTCCCCAAAGGATCCTGGGAGCTATGGTTTGTTAAAGGATGCTGAGAGCTGTTAGGAGACCAATATTCCCCCCACCGAGCCACAATTCCCAGAGTTCCCTGTGAAGAGGGATTGATTGTTAAACAATTCTGAGAACTGTCACTTTGTGAGGAGTCTCATCATAATAACTCTCAGCCCGCTGAGCAAACTACAGCTCCCAGGATTCTTTGGGGAAGCCATGAATATTTAAAGTTGTATGATACTGGTTTAAATGTGTAGTATGGATGTGGCTGCTTGGAGGCAGTGATATGAATGAGGAGTACAGCCTTCATGTTACCATTTTTTATATGAATGTATCTACCCCCCAGGATTCATTTGGGTTCACAGTGCTAAATACTGCTCTAGCTTTATCATAATCCACATTCAAATTTTTTATTGTGTGCACATTGTGTTAAACGATAGTTAATGTTTAATTGTGTTTAACTATGCTTTCTTTTGAGTTAGCACCGTCCTGGTAAATATACTCTGAAATCCCAGCTTTGCTCCTCTCGCAATTCTGACCATATTGTGCTGGGAGCGAAAAGCCCTGGGCTCATGGTTTGCTTCCCCCAAAGAAACAACAAGCAGTAAGCCAAGAATAAACTTGAGGTAGCACTCATGGTTCTGTTTGGGGAGGAATGGACCACAGGCCCAGATTTCGTTGATGCAGTAAGCCAAGGCTTGTGGTTTGTTGCTTCTGGCACAGCCAGAAAGTGGGGGAGAAATGAGGTAGAGATTATTGAGCAGCACACTTGCCATTTGCACTGAACTGTAGTTTAACATCAACTATAGTGAGGTGTGAACCAGGCCAGTTGATTCTGTGGCTCGTTTCCACTCTTCCTCAAAAGTCTAGATTTGTAAAATAGAACATTTAAGAAACGTGAACTCTGATTTTTATTAAGGTTGCTCTTTTCTTCCAATAAGGCGGCGTTTCGATTTCCAGAATCCATCACGGATGGACCGCAATGTGGAGATGTTCATGACGATCGAAAAATCTCTGGTGCAGGTAAGGTGATTTCTTTCCCTTTCTCTGCCCTTTTATGGATTTCTGGCCACCAGGTGCTCATCTGCACTATTTATTTTTCTTCCAGAACAATTGTCTCTCCCGACCTAACATCTATTTGCATCCAGACGTTGACCCTAAATTGCAGGCCAAGCTGAAAGACATTGTGAAACGGCACCAGGTGGGTGAGATTGCAGAACAGCATTAGCTGGATATCACAAAGATTTCCAGAGGGTCATGCATATCTGAAAATGGCTGAGATTGTTATATGCTTGTTTGCTTGGGAATTAAGAATAATATAGCAGCACATCTGCTTGCTTGCCACGATGCTGTATGTAAGTTTACATTTAAATAACTTGTCCACAAGGGACCATTAAAATATTAAAAGAAGTAAGTCTCTCCCATGGAATGGTACATGATAATTTGGTGACCCCCTTCTACTAATGAATTTTTGTAAAGAGGGCATTTAAAAGTTGGGAAAATACCACTGAACAGTAATGCTCTGATGGTGTGGGTACTTAAGCAGTTCAGCACTCCTACCATGCCTGCGAGTTTACAGAGTAATGCGAAACAAAAGGCTCAAGGAGAGAATAGTCTAAATAAGGACATTGCAGGAGATAATCACAAGGAAAGCAAAAGATGTGTGTGAGCAGTTCCAGTTCCGCATGCATATACAGTGGTACCTCAAGTTACATACGCTTCAGGTTGCAGACACTTCAGGTTACAGACTCCGCTAACCCAGAAATATTACCTCGGGTTAAGAACTTTGCTTCAGGATGAAAACAGAAATCGTGCTCCGGCGGCACGGTGGCGGCAGCAGGAGGCCCCATTAGCTAAAGTGGTGCTTCAGGTTAAGAACAGTTTCAGGTTAAGAACGGACCTCCGGAATGAATTCAGTACTTAACCCGAGGTACCACTGTATTTTGTTTTTGTTGGGGAAGAGAACTAAGGGCATCATGGGAAAAGTGAGTTTTGTGCGGAAAAGAGGTGCTGCCATGTCGGACTTCCAGGTGGGAGTCCCTGTCATAAAGAGCTGCAATGGAGAACAGGTGGTTCAAACCAGTATAGGCTGACCAAAGAGAAGTAATTCCTACCTAAACTGCTTACAGGGTGAGATGCTTCACCAAACCTAAGTGGTTTTGGTCCAGTAATGAGGTTTTAATAACTGTTTCAACTCTTCATAAGCAGTTTTGGCCTCTTGCTAGTATAGCATGGCGTTGAGGAAGACAGGTTTAATTGCATATAAATAAACTTTCCCAGATAGCTTTCATTGTGTAACCTGCCTCATTATGAGGCATACGCTGCTGGAATTCAGATGTTCTGGTCTTTATACACTCTTTTGATCTCTTTCCAGGGAACAGTAACAGAAGATAAGAACAATGCTTCCCATATTGTCTTCCCTGTCCCTGGTAGCCTTGAAGAAGGTAAGGTTTCTGTCTATTTTCATTCAGTTGTAGAATTTTAACTTTCATCTTGCTGGGTGATCTCTGATTGTTGTTGCATGCTTGATTATCCCACACTGGGTTGTAGCTAGGCATGCTGATAAAACAGTCAGCAAATTGCAGTGCTACTCGCATTTTTCCCAGTAGGGGAACGACACGTGTTCAGCTGGAGTGAAAGAGACCACATTTAAAGCAGCAACAATAGAAAACAGCTCATTAGTAAAGGGCGAGGGACTGTTGTGGTGGTGAAGGAAAGCGGAACATGATTTACAAATCATTTAAATCTAAAGAAGTAAAATACCATATTTTTCGCTCTATAAGACGCACTTTTTCCCCTCCTAAAAAGTAAGGGGGAATGTGTGTGCGTCTTATGGAGCGAATGCAGGCTGCGCAGCTATCGCTGAAGCCAGAACAGCAAGAGGGAGAGATGCGCAGCAATTCCTCTTGCTGTTCTGGCTTCAGGGATAGCTGCGCAAAGCCTCTTCAGCGAAGCGGGAGCGTTTCTCCCACTTCGCTGAAGAGGCTTTGCGCTGCTCTGCTGAACCTAGCGCAGCAAGAGGGAGAGCTGCGCAGCGCATCTTGTTGTGATGTCTTAGCCTGATCCTCCCTCCTCCTTCCTCTTCAACAACATTTGATTCAGAATATTTTTTTTTCTTGTTTTCCTCCTCTGAAAACTAGGTGCGTCTTATAGAGCAAAAAATACAGTGGTACTCCTATTTTCTATAGCACTTTCAGTGTTTAAAATACTTTATAGCTTTTACTTTGCATATCCCAGAATGCACCATTCTTAGGCAGGATACTTGGTCCCCATTGCAATTATATTTCTCTTGCTTCCAATATTTGTTAGCCAATATTTGTTAGCCAAATACTCTCCTATTCTTTCAGGATATCTGGGCTGTATACAGCAGGCATGACTAACAAGGCTGTATACAGCAGGCATATAAAACAATCAATTGAAACAAAGACATTTTTCAAAAGTTAAACAATAGAACAAATTAACAACATAAACCAATACTTAAAATATTCAGGCAAATAAGGGTTATGCCTGGCACAGAAAGTATTGTTGTGTGGCACCAGTCATAGGTTGTGGAGAGGATCTTCCACAACCGGGGCTCCATCACAAGGAGGCCTCTCTGCATTACTACATAATGTATCCCCCCTGCCCTGCAAGAAACAAAACAAAAAACCCAACCCCGTATCTGGAGAAAAGCCCCCACTTATGATTTTACAGCACAGGCAGGTTGAGTAAGCTTCCCTAGGGTGGAAATTGCACAAATGGGATACCGCTGCTGCCTCTGCAGATGACCTAAGCTAATGCAGGTGCAGCCATTCTTTTACCCAACTTCCCTTACAGGGGCTCAGAGTAGATCACTGTAAAAATGCTGCACAATACAAATGGTGTGAAATAAAGTCTTTCCAGAGTGAATTAATACCTTGATCGTATTCATCCATGTTTACTCTTTCTTGTAGAAGAGTGGGTTCGCCCAATCATGAAGAGAGACAAACAGGTCCTCCTGCACTGGGGCTACTACCCTGACAGGTGAGCAGGAGCAGGGTTAGCATCTGTCCACTGTAACCTTCTCAATATAGGTATAGGAAGCATGTTTTCCCCTGTGTATTGGAGTGTGTATTTGCAGCTGATGCTACCAGTTTATATCCTCTGCTATTTTTGTTTTCTCCTAGCCACTTCCTGTAAATTTTCAGAATGTGAATCTGGCTAAGTTTTTCCTGTTTCTGAAAGTGGGGTATAGATGAACTTGTGCCTTAATTTCCGCACCCATTCCTTGAAACTGGCTACATTGTGCAGGAGAGGTTTTGAATCAACTGCTACCTGCTTTCCTTCATAGCTATGACACCTGGATACCAGCAAGTGAAATTGAGGCCCCTGTGGAGGACGCACCCACACCAGAGAAACCCCGCAAGGTAAAGGATTGCCTTTATTTGATGTTTGAGTACAAAAAGAACTTGGGGTTGGGTCACTCAAGGCAGCTGTCACAGAATGTGAGGCTCTGAATTCATGTTATGTCCACTGGGCCAGAGATATTGCTTTGAGCCTTTCCTTGTTGCAATTTTGGATTGGGAAGTGGTTCATTTCCCTTCTTGCTTTAAGGTGCTCAGTGATGGGTTTCTCTTCTCCTCACATCAAGGTTCATGGCAAATGGATCCTGGACACAGACACTTTCAATGAGTGGATGAATGAAGAAGACTATGAAGTAAATGATGAGAAGAGCCCTGTCTCCCGCAGGAAGAAAATCTCTGCCAAGACTCTCACTGATGAGGTACGATGCTTTTAGAGAACTTCCATTTCTTTATAATACTTTTGTGATATCTTGGATATACCTATGTTCTAATGAGAGAAAAACATAAGACCGAGAACAAAACCATCTCTGACCAAAGCATATATAGAAGCATGATATTTCAGACCCACCATTTCTGTGTCCACTTCTTGTATAATTTTGGTCTTCCTCTGGGCCCAGCAACACTTTTTTAAACATACAAAGTAAGGCTACAGGATCAGAATCTCATAGCGCAGATTCATTTAAGGCAAAATCAACCTGTGCTGTGAGATTCCAATCCTGTAGCCTTGGCTTTGTATGATGTTGTGTGTAGTGTGATCCTGAATGTTCACACTTGCTCACAAATGTAAGAAGTGCCTTGCTGGATCCAACCAAGTTCCATCTGGCCCAGCTTTCATTGCAATAATTCCAAAAGCCGTCAAGTTCTATATGGTCCACCCCCTGTGTTCCTGTGTCTTATACCTGGCTCATATTCTGGACATGGGCCAGCAAGTCTTTGCTCTACCTCAGTTCCTGTGCTCCACCTCCCCCCCCCCCTTTTAAACAATTAGACACAATTTCTGTAGGAAGGAGGCCAAGCCACACCTTTTCCCTGCTGTTTTGAATATGTGGGGAGTTCTCTCATATAAAAAAGCATCCAAGCTCTCAACTGCCATCTCCTGCCTAGCAACAGATGATGTGAGGCTGCTTGTTGTGTTTTGACACACAAAACAGACTATTGACTTCCTGTGAACTGAGGTCTCCCAGCTGTAATGGACTTGGTGTAGAATGTGAGGAACAGAAGCCTGAGAAATGTCCATTCACTGTTTCCTCAGCAGATGCTGATCATTGCTCCTTCTGTACAGTTGCCTTATTTCATCTCTCTAGGTTAACAGTCCTGACTCAGACCGACGGGATAAGAAGGGAGGAAACTATAAGAAAAGGAAGCGTTCTCCCTCTCCTTCACCTACTCCAGAAGCAAAAAAGAAGAATGCCAAGAAAGGGTGAGGACAAGCTTTTCCTTTTTTTTCCCTTTTGGGTTGACTAGATATCAGCTAGCTCAGCCTTGATTTTATTGGTTCTCTTGGGTCTCCTCCCCCACAATCCCATAAATTACACTGTCTTTAAAGAAAGATTGGAACTTGAAGTGTTCTGCAATGAGGCCTCCTAGTACATTCCTGAGGACACAGATTATTAGCAGATAATCAGCCCATCACGTCCACTCCATTGACTGATTACACTGCTGACTCCACTTTCTGTAGGCAGCTGTGGATTTGCCACATGAGCACATGACACTTTCACCTAATTTTCCTTTCTTGAGAATAAGCATCACAGTGCCTTCTTACCAGAAGTGACACTTAAAGCTGGAAGAGAAACCTTTCTCCTTTTGGACAAAAACATTGATCATAGTGTTTGCTGTGCACAACCAAGTCTTTATGCTGCCCATGCATGATGGAGTCCAGGGTGTTCTGCTTGTATTAGTTTGCTGCAACAAGGCTGATGGATCTCTCTCCTTACACCTCCCTCCACAGGCCTTCCACTCCCTACACCAAATCCAAGCGTGGCCACCGTGAAGAGGAGCAAGAAGACCTCACTAAAGACATGGATGAGCCTTCCCCTGTCCCTAATGTTGAAGAAGTCACACTACCAAAAACAGGTCAGTATCACAGCTTTTGGACTTGCATAGCTATTGTCCTTTCCCGCACTCCATATGGGTCCTGGGTCACTAGGTCAAGATTGTACTAACCAGTGTCTCCACCAAAAGTAGTGCTGTTTCATTGCTTTGTGAATCAGTTTGATGAATAAAACAGTCCTCCCCCCAACTCCATTTCAGTCTCTGTGCCTGTCTGCTCCTTACAGTGCAATAGAGGAATATATGAATCTTCCAGGAGGTGCTTCTCTATGACAGGGCAGGTGGGAAGAACCTTTGAGAATTTTCTCTCAGTAAAGCATTCCTTCCTTGTTCTGTCTTGCATAGTTAACACCAAGAAAGACTCTGAATCGGCTCCTGTGAAGGGTGGCACCATGACCGATTTGGGTAAGGGGTATTTTTCCTTTTGTTATCCCGCTCTTGGTATGGGAATAAGTGCATGTTCTTCAGTGTTTGCTGGATATTAGGTAGCAATATTAAACCACAATAAAGGCTCATTGAGTAGCACCCCCCCCACACACACACTTTGTTACTGTAAAGAACCACATGTTGGAGGGCATGAAATTCACTTCATGTGAGTATTGAAAACTGGTCACCACTGAGTCCCAACTTGCGACTAGTGTCTTGAGATGCTATACTAAGGGCTGCTTGAAAGGTGACATTTTTGTGGCAGGGTTGTAAAATAAGCTTGCATTATGAGTGAAGTCCACATAGGTGTTTGATTTGCCCACTTGTATGCTTCTTTGGAAGAGACTGGCTGTTGGAGCTTCCACAGAAGCATAAGCTAGGCAGAGTAGACACCTAAGAAATGGCCTCTGTAGATCTCTGAAGTAGGTTAAGTAAGCATGAATCAGAAAATCGGTGTACGTAAGCCAAACTGGCAAATGCAGTAATAGTAGCAAGTTATGCCTGAGTAATTCCAGTAGACCCTAAGAGCTGCCAAATTGCAACTGTCAACCAGATGTTCTAGAGAGAGGATATAAGAAGCCAAAGGCTTATTGGCTGGAATCCAGAGAGCCTCACAGCTTGCTGTCTTAAGCTCAAGGGGGCTTTAGACTTGTTTTCATCAAACAACCACCTCCCGTGCCATATGGCAAATTGCTTTTGAAACAGTTCAAAAGAAAGTTTTGATATGTCATGGGAGTCAGCTGTTTAAGGAAGAAAGCAAAAAACTCCATTTACATGCCTCCTTGTGCGAGCTTAATTAGCAATTTGGACTCCAGTCAATAAATGTATTAGTCATTGTCTGTATTTAAAAATACTTGAGGGCATGTACAGAATAGATTAGTGCATGCATATGTAATACACACACACATATAAAACAGGACATTAAACTCTTCTGCCACTTCCAGTTTCTGCTGTTTTTACGAAAAGGTTATATTTATAGCCCCATCTATGCCAAGTACTCAGAATGAGCTGCAATGTTTCAGCCAAGATTGATTAATATGCTAACAGGTTGTCAAGGGGGCTCACATTCCGTGTAACAAATACCCGCCCTGGGGAAAAATGGAAGTTTAAACCAACAACAATAATAAATAATAAACTTTTAATAATATTTAGAGGGTCAGTGAAATGCAAAAAAAACACCTCCTTGCTTTCTGCTCACTAAAATACCTTTATAATCTCCTCCACCCTTGTAAAATATGAAAGACACACATTTGGGTATCTGCATGCACAGGAATCTCATAAGTACTCAACTCAGTGTAATCCTGTCCTTCCCAACAACTGTAGAATGAGTACAAATAGGTCTACATGACTAAGGTTGCCTTTGCCATTTTTGCTTTCCAGATGAGCCAGAAGATGAGAACATGGAGACTGCAGGCAAGGTGAGCCAAGTCTGATTCAACTCACAGAGCAATCCTACCCTTTAATTATGGCCTGGGGATGGGAAGGTGAGGGCTGCCACAATGATAGCAGAACGGCCACTGTATCCTTAGCCTGCAGTGTGTTCAACCTGGGAGAGGAATGGAAAAACTCACAACCCGAAAATCCCTAAATGACATAAAAATGGCAAGCATGTTCTGGAAACACCACCAGTGGCAACCAATCAGGGGCTGTGTTGGTGATGACGCCCACATTCCTCCCAGGCACAGAGGGAGCCAATGGAACTTGCATCAACAGGGATGTGTCCTTAGCACACCCATTGCATCACCCCACAGGTAGAATGCAAGATGACACCACAGCTTCTGTTTTTGCCTAGTCTGCTGCTCTTTTCCTCCTAAACAGGCTAATATTCTGGTTCTTCTTTCCTTGCCCTAGTTTGGCCTGGGCAGAAGTGGACACAATTCCATTGCTTCAGTGCTGCAAAGATATGGAAGGGCACCTCCTTGGAGGCCTGTGACAGCACCCATAATTATGCTTGTGCCATAGCACGCTCTGAAACAGCAAAGCACCCTTGATTCCTCATCACCTAGCAGTTTGTCTGTACACCTGCCTACTGTCACCCTCTGAGACGGACTCAGGTTTTCTGAGTGCTGCATGAACAAGCAATTCCATCCTAGGCTTCTCTTAAAATGAAGCTTAAGAACAAAAGTCGTAAGAAAACAATGGGCACTCAGGTTGCCTACTCAGGAGCTTTCTGGTTTCAGGATGAAGAGGAGAACAATGCTGGAAACAAAGGGGAGCAGACCAAGAACCCTGACCTCCATGAAGACAATGTCACCGAACAGACACATCACATCATCATCCCCAGCTACGCAGCCTGGTTTGACTATAACAGGTGCTTGAGTGGGGACCGGGGAGGGCTTTTCCTCTCAGTACCTCCATCCTTCCAGCCTGTTCTAACGCTTCCTTTTGATTCTTCCTCAGTGTCCATGCTATTGAGCGGAGAGCCCTCCCAGAATTCTTCAATGGCAAAAACAAGTCAAAGACTCCTGAAATGTAAGATTGCTGTTATAAGCAGTAAGATCTGTTCTGAGATAGTAAATGTGGCAACCTTTTTCCTCTGGTAAGAGGAGGGCTGGGGGAAGTCTCCTTATTTCCTAGTCCAAGGAATCCCAAACTTTCATTCAAGTGGTCCATGTCATGTCTGTAGATTTGTAGTTTGAAGCAGGGAGATGGCACATCCATGGCATTACATATTTATATTGATTTTTACTTGTATTTTTTTAGCTTCTTTTATTTCTTATGTTGCATGTTATTGCACTACAGTTTGAATTCTGTGGAATAATAAAATGCCATATATAATAAATGACAGCAGTAACAAAGTACAATTAAAAAACATACAGCATTTGGCACAGTGCATTACAATTGCTACAACGGACAGAAAAACTGTTAAGTGGTCTGCCAAGACCCTCAGCAATTTTCAAGTAGTCAGTGTAAAAAAAAGTTAGGGAAACATTGTACTTGTCCTTTTGTTGGTCTGAATAAAAGGAAAGTTCCTGAACTGGCCTCTGTAGTATATGAGAGAGAATGGGTCTTAATATCATGGGGATACTTTACAGGGTGACATGGGTTATAAATAGTGGTTCTGACTGTCATCTTTTTCTTCCTGCTGCACTTTAGCTACTTGGCATATCGCAATTTCATGATTGACACATACCGGCTCAATCCACAGGAGTACCTAACCTCGACTGCCTGCCGTCGGAACCTGGCTGGGGATGTGTGTGCCATCATGAGGTATGCTGAGAAACAGAATAGCTGAGCAAAGCCAGAAGGAATGTATTCAAGACAGAAGCTGCCTCTAGCATTCTAACTTTCGTACAGCGCTTAGTACAACAGGATTTTTCCTCGTTTCTTAGCTCCCATTGTGTTTAATAGTAAAAATTATTTAAAGGTGATGAAAACTAAACATGCCCCGTTGAAGAAGAAACAGAAGTTTTGCTTGAGAGTCTTCTTGTTTGACAAAATTGATCTTCCTTGTCTGGCTGTTTGGCAGATAATTTGTCCTGGGGTGGGAGTCCAGCTCCTGGTCCTCTTAAAAGCAGAGAATAGAATTTGCCACATGGCTGAGCTTCGGGTCCAACTCTGATCCTCTCATGCAGAGTCCACGCCTTCCTGGAACAATGGGGACTCATTAATTACCAAGTGGATGCAGAGAGCCGGCCGACACCCATGGGACCACCACCTACATCTCATTTCCATGTTCTGGCTGACACCCCTTCGGGATTGGTGCCACTGCAGCCCAAAACACCCCAGGTAGCGTGAGAAGAAATTAATTCAATTCATTTAGGTATTTTAAATGTTTATAGCTTGGTGGTTTAAAAATCTTCAAGGGGTAGCGTCCAAAACACATTAAAAGCAAAATGAAATTATACAAGAATCTAGAAAATAAAATGAATTAGTAGACATATTAATTAGAGCATCAGAAAATTGGGAGTGGGGAGTAATTGGGACAACCCAAAATCCCTTTAGAGAATGGTTGTCTTGGTCTGGGTTTAAAAAGCCAGGAAGTAGCAGGGGGAACTTCCACATTCATGCAAGCTAGAATCAATTTGTTAGCTTCAAATCATCCCTGCTTCTATGGAAGACTTCATTTCTTTGTTTCCTATCCTAAAAGATACATCAGACTGGGGCTTAGTGCAAAATTGTGCTTATTCTTCAGAGTCGTCAGAGTGATAGCGATACCAAGGCTGGACGAAAGAGCAAGGAGATTGAAGACCTTGTCACTGAGACGGTGAAGGGGAAACCTGAGCTGGTAGGAGAAAGGAGAGCTTCTGAAAGGGAACTATAAATTGTCAGTGTTTCTGGGGTCTAAAAGAGCAGGGCTGCATGGACTTTCCCCCTTCTTTCCCATCAATTTTTAGGATGTATAAGAGATGAATTGTCACACCTCTCACTTCAGGGGTTTCTTAAATGTTGGTTATAGTTTCCCTTATAGGCTAACTGTAAAATTTCATTGCCAGAGGCCAAGCAAGTCACAAAAAAGAAGGCACCTGCAGATATCTGCCACTGAAAGTTCAGACCCATCCAAGAAGCTTCTATCTTTTCACAACAGAGGTGTATGGTTGCTGTCCAACCATTGCAGTCTGTGTTGTAAATTGGCCACAAATAGAATGCGGTGATGGACATGCTTTGTCTCTGGCTGTGTTTACATCACAGGGAGCTCATTCTTCTCTTTCCCCAGCAAACCACAGCTTCCCAGCAGATGCTGAACTTCCCTGACAAGAGCAAGGAGAAGCCACCAGACATGCAAAACTTTGGGCTTCGCACTGACATGTACACCAAGAAGAATGCTCCTTCCAAGGTAAAGAGTGGGGAGAGGGTGGGTTTGCTCACATGTGAGATATCTGTTCTCTGGTTGGTGTACAGAGGGCCACCAAGAGACAACAGGTTGCCTCCGCCCACTGCCTAGATCATGCAGGGACACAGGACTGGGTAAGAGAGAAACAGCCAGCTCCTCTCCAGTTCTGGCCCAAGACTGAGCCAGAGAGTACAGCTGAAGAACAGAGAGCCCCTCCAAGGCAGGCATGCCAAAACCTTTCATTGAGAAAGAGAGGCCTCTAAGGACACGTGATGGTCAGATTATGGGGCTGGAGGCCTCCTAGTGACTGACCAGGGTTGTGTTCTAATGCATGGTTTCCCCACAGAGCAAAGCTGCTGCCAGTGCTACTCGTGAGTGGACAGAGCAGGAGACGCTGCTGCTGCTGGAGGTGAGAGGACAGAAATATGATTAACTTCCCGCAAAAGTGCCTAAGGCACTTCTTGAGTATTGCTTCCTCTTCCTGCCCCCAATTTGTGCTTAGACCACCCACACATACTGTGAACTGGGACACTGAATAGATTTTTGAAAGTTGTATCTCTGACTCACAAATACATAAAATATACAACATTTGTAACAATAACAGCAAATTTCTTATACACCGCCCATCTGACTGGGTTACCCAGCCACTCTGGGTGGTTTCCAACAAAATATAAAGGAAGAAAACACAACATTAAACATTAAAAGCTTCCCGATACAGGCTGCCTTCAAATGTCTATGAAAAGTCATAACATTTTCTTATCTCTTTGACATCTTGCATTGAGGGAACCACCAGAAGGCCCTTGGAGTTGGATCTCAGTGTCCGGGCTGAACAATGGTGGTGGAGATGTTCCTTCAGGTATACAGGACTGAAGCCATTTAGGGCTTTAAAGGTCAACACCAACACTTTGAATTGTGCGCAGAAATATGCATTTATTTAGGAACTACACTAAACATGGGCACTGAATGTGAGTCTGGCCTCTGAAAAGCTTCAGGCATGTAGAACATCTATTGTGGTCCTGTTGACTGGCTGTTTCTGATCCTTGCCCTTGACCATTCATGTCCAATGTGTCGTTTCTCTTCACTGCTTTTTAGGCTCTGGAGATGTACAAGGATGACTGGAACAAAGTTTCTGAGCACGTTGGCAGCCGCACGCAGGACGAGTGCATCCTGCATTTCCTGCGTCTTCCTATCGAGGACCCTTACCTGGAGGACTCGGAGGCCTCTCTTGGGCCTCTGGCCTATCAACCCATTCCCTTCAGCCAGTCGGGCAACCCCGTGATGAGCACCGTGGCCTTCTTGGCTTCTGTTGTGGACCCTCGTGTGGCATCCGCAGCAGCCAAGTCAGCCCTTGGTAATTAACTGGGGCCCTTCAGACTCCCCCCACTGCACCCTTAGGGACGGAAAGGCTATTAAGTCTGTAAATGGGTGCAGTTGTAGAACAGGTCTAGGACACCATATCGCTGTCCAAGAGACTCCTGGAAATTCTGTCCAGCCTTGTCATTTTAGAATCATAGAATCATAGAGTTGGAAGAGACCACAAGGGCCATCGAGTCCAACCCCCTGCCAAGCAGGAAACACCATCAGAGCATTCCTGACATATGGTTGTCAAGCCTCTGCTTAAAGACCTCCAAAGAAGGAGACTCCACCACACTCCTTGGCAGCAAATTCCACTGTCAAACAGCTCTTACTGTCAGGAAGTTCTTCCTAATGTTTAGGTGGAATCTTCTTTCTTGTAGTTTGGATCCATTGCGCCGTGTCCGCTTCTCTGGAGCAGCAGAAAACAACCTTTCTCCCTCCTCTATGTGACATCCTTTTATATATTTGAACATGGCTATCATATCACCCCTTAACCTCCTCTTCTCCAGGCTAAACATGCCCAGCTCCCTTAGCCGTTCCTCATAAGGCATCGTTTCCAGGCCTTTGACCATTTTGGTTGCCCTCCTCTGGACACATTCCAGTTTGTCAGTGTCCTTCTTGAACTGTGGTGCCCAGAACTGGACACAGTACTCCAGGTGAGGTCTGACCAGAGCAGAATACAGTGGCACTATTACTTCCCTTGATCTAGATGCTATACTCCTATTGATGCAGCCCAGAATTGCATTGGCTTTTTTAGCTGCCGCGTCACACTGTTGGCTCATGTCAAGTTTGTGGTCAACCAAGACTCCTAGATCCTTTTCACATGTACTGCTCTCAAGCCAGGTGTCCCCCATCTTGTATTTGTGCCTCTCATTTTTTTTGACCAAGTGCAATACTTTACATTTCTCCCTGTTAAAATTCATCTTGTTTGTTTTGGCCCAGTTCTCTAATCTGTCAAGGTCGTTTTGAAGTGTGATCCTGTCCTCTGGGGTGTTAGCCACCCCTCCCAGTTTGGTGTCATCTGCAAATTTGATCAGGATGCCCTTGAGTCCATCATCCAAGTCGTTGATAAAGATGTTGAATAAGACTGGGCCCAAGACAGAACCCTGTGGCACCCCACTAGTCACTCTTCTCCAGGATGAAGAGGAACCATTGATGAGCACCCTTTGGGTTTGGTCAGTCAGCCAGTTACAAATCCACTGAGTGGTAGCATAGTCAAGACCGCACTTTACCAGCTTCTTTACAAGAATATCATGGGGCACCTTGTCAAATGCCTTGCTGAAATCAAGGTAGGCTACATCCACTGCGTTCCCTTCATCTACCAGGCTTGTAATTCTGTCAAAAAACGAGATCAGGTTAGTCTGACATGACTTATTTTTCAGAAATCCATGCTGACTATTGGTGATCACAGCATTCCTTTCTAGGTGCTCACAGACTGTTTGCTTAATGATCTGCTCCAGAATCTTCCCTGGTATTGATGTCAGACGGACTGGGCGGTAATTATTTGGGTCCTCTCTTTTCCCCTTTTTGAAAATAGGGACAACACTTGCCCTCCTCCAGTCAGCCGGGACTTTGCCTGTTCTCCAGGAATTCTCAAAGATGACTGCCAGTGGTTCTGAGATCACATCTGCCAGTTCTTTTAATATTCTTGGATGCAGTTCATCTGGCCCTGGAGACTTGAATACATCTAAACTAGCCAAGTATTCTTGTACTATCTCCTTAGTTATTCTGGGCTGTGTTTCCTCTGCTGAATCATTTGCTCCAAATTCTTCAGGTCGGGCATTGTTTTCTTTATCGGAGAAGACTGAGGCAAAGAAGGCATTGAGGAGTTCAGCCCTTTCTGTGTCCCCTGTTTGCATTTCACCAACTTCTCCTCTGAGTGACCCCACTGTTTCTTTGTTCTTCCTTTTGCTACGAACATACCCATTTTAAGAGTTGATAGTGCACATATGTTAACAAGCTTTTCTCTACAGACTTAAATACTTTTTTTAAAAAAGGAAAGCTATGGATTTCAGGATGCCAAATTCTGGGCCAGCATCCTGGGAACCAGTACGGAAATGTTTGCTGTCATTTATGTGATGCTAATACCCAGGCTGAACTTGGGTCAGAGACTCACAGATAAGTCCCCAAACAAGCATCATTCTCACGTCCCCTCCCTCACCTTTTGTTGGTCTGAGATCTCTGAGTTTGCTACTTTCTGAAAGCCTAGCCAATACTCTGTTCCACAGACTCATCTTGTAGAGGAAATGAGGGCACTTTACACGAGTTGGCTCAAGCATAATACAGGTATATGCTGCAGCGACAGCATCCATCGCAGATGGCCATCCAACCTCTGCTTAAAAACCTCCAAGGTAGGAGTGTCTACCACCTCTCATGGGAGTCTGTTCCACTGTCGAACAGCTCTTACTGGCAGAAAGTTCTTCCTGATGTTTAGTCAGAATCTCCTTTCTTGTAACTTGAAGTCATTGGTTCGGGTCCTACCCTCTGGAGCAGGAGAAAGCAAGCTTGCTCCATCTTCCATGTGACCCTTTATATTTTTGAAGATGGCATTCATACATGTGATGTTGGACTCAGGTGCTCCCCATAAGGTGTGAAAGTCCTGATAGGTGGAAAGTGCACCCACTAGCACTCAGAAAGTAGACTGGGATGTCATGTAGTGGTTGTTGAAATGAG
The DNA here is from genome assembly GCF_964106645.2 of Podarcis pityusensis. Lineage (NCBI taxonomy): Eukaryota > Metazoa > Chordata > Lepidosauria > Squamata > Lacertidae > Podarcis > Podarcis pityusensis. The sequence goes on from NC_138029.1 coordinate 6,516,172, forward strand.
ATGCTAATTGCTGACAGAGCTACTACACCTGATCAGATGCAGGTCTTCAGCTCCTGTGTCCCCAGTGGCCTCCTGCCCAGCTCTGTTTCAGCTGCAACTCTTGCCTATCTCAGCCACTTGCTAGTGGGTAGAAAAGGTGCAATAGGATTTCTTGCTGCCCGCAGCACCTGCACTGCAATGCCCATTTTGCCCCTCTCCCTGTATCCTCCCTGCGCGCTCCGCTTGGCCACCCGCTGCTCTTTCAGCTGACCCTGTGGCTCTCTTCTGCAGAGGAGTTCTCCAAGATGAAGGAGGAGGTCCCCACAGCCTTGGTTGAAGCTCATGTCCGCAAGGTGGAGGAAGCTGCCAAGGTGACAGGCAAGGCAGACCCGGCATTTGGTCTGGAGAGCAGCGGAATTGCAGGGACCACATCCGATGAGCTGGAGAGAATAGGTGAGGGGGGCGAGCGGGGCGCCTTCCGCGCTTCATCCCGTGAAGCGCCCTCGATGGACCTCGCCCAGTGTGCGGTGGGGACTAAGAAGGGTGCCGAGACGCAGGAGACCAGAGCCGGCCTGGCTTCCGGCCTGGAGCTCACACTCAATCGCCTGGCGCAGGGTAAGGGATTCCCATCGTCACTCTGTCTAACCCCACCCTACCCCATCAGACTGGGCAGATCATGGGTTGGGCTGTATGCCTAAAGCTTTCGCCTCCAGAAGGTTACAGGCTGGCTCAGTGAATGGCTTCTGGGGCCTGCCTTCTTGGGGGATGCCTGGCCTTAAGCTGGAACTGATCAGTGAGGGAAGGTGGAGGCTGGCATTTGGAGTTCTCCCTCTCTAAGGTGCTCCTGTCCAGAACTTGCCTCAGCTCTAAAATACCAGCAATCTGAGAAGAGTTTATTGGGCCTTAGTCTAGTGGGTCCCTCAGCTGTCATTCCTTGTAAAGATGCTTGAGACAGGTTCTCCCCCGTTCAGATTCCCACTCCCATTCATTCTTCCAATTTCCCCCCCTTTAGTGGGTGGGAGGGAGCGTTACTTGCAGCCTTTAATATTGGTATCTTTCTTCCTTGTCTGTTTCTCCATTCCTTGCTCAGAAGAGAGCTGCACAGATGAGAACCGGGCAGAACCTCCGTCGTCGGAAGAGAAGAAAGAGGTGAAGGTGCGGGAGGTCATGGATGAGCCCCCATACATGTTCCGCAAAAAATGAGTCTCCAAAATTTCCTGCATGGGGCATACGTAGGTAGGAGAGGGAGGAAACTGAGGAGATGCCTCATAGGATCCCCACAGGATGTTTGCAGCACCAGCTTGCAACTTTTCTAACTAAAGTAAGGCACCATGTTACCCTGCTAACAACTAACTGTCCCTCAGAGTCCTTCACTTCATTAATCTTCTGATCGCAATATATATCATGGTCTACTTTCCTGGCCACTAGAATAATAACTGTAGATCCCCTGCTCCAGTTCTGAGACTTTTCCAATTGTGCCTTCTATATTGTGTGTGCCTGAGCCCCATGGAACAGCTAGGGGAAGGATTAAGAGGCATTAGGCAGCTGTTGGAATCAAGCCCTTCTCTCAATGCAGGAACCAAGAGAAGGCGCCCTGGAGGAGGAAGTGAAGGAGAAACTTGGAGAGGTGCCCAGGAAAGAGGAAGAGAAAAGCAAAGAGGCTGACGGCGAGAAGGAGATGGACAAGAGTGACGGGGACACCATGGGTGAGCACCACCTTCTGGGTAATGGCAAAGCTCATAAAGTAGCGAGTGAACTAGGAGCCTGAACGGAGCTGGGATGCTGTGGTCACATGTTCTGAAGCAGGGGCTCCCTCCGGATGTTGCTTAACTACGTCTCATCAGTAACGATTGAGCATGCTGGCTGGGACTGATAGGAGTTGGAGTCTAGCAAACATCTGGAGGGCTACAGTTTACCCAACCCTGTTCTAAAGTCTCAGCCAGAGGTACTGTTAACTTAAATGCAGTACAGTATGCCACTTGCCTCCTAGAGGCATAAGAACCTAATGGGAATGGGACAGCTCTGCCATTGGAAAACCGAAAAGCTTGTGGTTAGTAGTGTTGGTGGGCGTGAAGAGTGTTGGGACGGAAGGTGAGTTAACAGAGCAGTAAAGTAAACATTCCAAGCACAATTCAAAGTGTTGGTGTTGATCTTTAAGCCCTAAACAGCTTCGGTCATGTATACCTGAAGGAGCGTCTCCACCCCCATCGTTAAGCCTGGACACTGAGGTCCACCTCCAAGGGGCTTCTGGTGGTTCTCTCACTGCAAGAAGTGAAGCTACAGGGAGCCAGGCAGAGGGCTTTCCCCGTAGTCGCACCTGCCCTGTAGAAGAGTTGAACAATCATATGACTTTTTGTAGACGTCTGAAGGCAGCCCTGTTTTGGGAAGCTTTTAATGTCTGATGTATTGTGTGTTTTATATTTTGTTGGAAGCTGACCAGAGTGGCTAGGGCACAACAAATTCCTCTTCTTTTGATGATGATGATGATGATGATGATGATTACTACTACTACTACAGCAACTAGTACCACAAAGAAAACATCCACTCATGAATTTCTTGCTGTCCGTCCTTCCTTCTTTCCTTCTCTTCCTCCCTTCCTTCTTCCTTCCCTCCCTCCCATCCCACCTGTGCCTGATCAGCATGAAAAAATGTGCGGTGATAAACTCCGGGCACTGAGGGATATTCCACCTCTTTCTAAGCAGTAGTAGCCCAGGAGATCACACACACACCTGCCCATCATTTGTTTTTCTCCTCCTCAGCTGACGGGGAAAAGGAAAAAGAACCCAAGGATGGCAGTGAAGAAGGGCCCAAGGATCTGGCGGAGGCCGAGGCGGAGCGGAAGACCAAAGTGGAGAGGGACATAGGCGAGGGCAATCTTTCCACAGCGGCGGCGGCAGCTTTGGCGGCGGCAGCAGTGAAGGCGAAGGTCAGTGGCCGCAGGATTGGCTGGCTTCTCCATAGGCCAGATGGACGTGTGGGGTTGCCCTTCGGACTGACCTTCTAGGAAGCAAATTGCTTTTATATAGTCATGCAGTTGCTAGGCTGCAACCCCATGGTAAAAACATAAAGTGGGTTACAAATTTTATAAATGCCATGAATCTAAACAGCAGGCAGAAGTTGAAAACTCAATACAACGGATACAGTGAGGTCCCTAGTTGAGATCACACCTCAGTCGTAAGTTTCCTTGATCTCTTTAGGAAAGCTACAGAATCTCTTGGCTTCCATCCTTCCTCTGGAATATGAGGAAAATAGTTGCACTGCTATTGTTTGGATTATTGGCATATTGTGTGTGACATGTTTTAGGCAGCCAACAAGTTAGCAGGGCCAATAAGTTGGTCGTGTTGCCATGCATTCAGGCACTCTGTTTTTGCTGCCTCACTTGGGTGACTCATGGGTTGGAATTCTGAACCTAGCTTCTAATCTACCAATCTCTCAGTCCTGCTTTAGGCATTAAGGCCTAAGGTGTGGGTAACTTCTGAAGATGTAGAAAGTGGGGCAGGGCAATCCTCCTCTGCTGGGAAGTTTTGGTCCCTGGATTATTCATAGAGTTCTGTAGGGCATGCTACCTCCAGAGCTTTGATCCACCTCTCTTTTCTTTCTCTGCAGCACTTGGCAGCCGTGGAAGAGCGTAAGATCAAGTCTCTGGTTGCCTTGCTGGTGGAGACACAGATGAAGAAGCTTGAAATCAAGCTAAGGCACTTCGAGGAGCTGGAGACCATCATGGACCGGGAGCGCGAGGCAGTGAGTACACTTCTGCCCCCTTGACGCCAGCACTGCTTACGCTGCCCAAAGCAGGTTGAGCCCCATGCTGGGATGCAACTTAACGTGTGTGTGTGTGTGTGTGTGTGTGTGTGCATGCGCTTATGGGTTTTGTGGGAACTCCTGCTCTAGGTGCAGCCACAGCCTCTGTTTTGTATCTTCCCTAGTTGATGTGGGAATGTTGTGGATAGTAGGAGAGGATATATTGATTAAATATTATCCTTCCTCACTCATGCTAGTGAGTCATATAGCAGAGCTCATTCCCCTTTACACAGCAGGAAGCTAGTTTGCAAATTCGTTTGAATCTCTTTAGTTAAGCAATCCAATCTGGCATGCCCAGATTTGAGTTTATTCCTGGTAAGTCCCCTTTTGTTCCCTCTTAAAAAGAAATAAAGACACAACAGTCTTCCTTAAACAGCAACAAGAAGTTTACTTACATTCAGTTCACAGTATGATCCCTGAAGGCAGGCTTTAGCTTGTAATTACAGTTACAGAATGTGGCTTACATCCTTTGTGAGGATGGGCCCTTATGCTGCTGGCTGAGAGCCAGCAGTGCAGTCCAAGAGAAGAAAGAGTCAAGAAAGTCCAAAAGAGAAAGATGGCTGTGTGATTGGACCTTTTGTGGGGTCTGCAAGGGTCACGCCCACCTACCTGGTCACATGCAGGGGGAGGATGCTCCAGACCAGGTGGAACAGGAAGTTCAACTGGCTGGATCAACATCTCCCTGTCTGCGTCCACTCTAGGCAAACAAAGAATGTTGTATTTGACTGCTATAAGGATTACATCCCACAGTTGACAGCCAGGCAGTGGTCCGTGTGGGAAGCCCAGAGAATGCTCTGAAGGCACATGCTGCAGTTACATGCTGGAGCTAAGTAGATTTGGCTCCAGCGGATGCCTGGGAACATTAGGCTCCGTGTGTAACAAAGCCTGTGCAGCGGAGTAAGAATTTGTGGCCACGTTAGGAGAAGAAAAGAAACCAAGGGAAGGGAGAGCACTGCATGAGGGGGTTTGGAATAGAGAACTTGCCCAGCGTAACCTGTCCCTGATCTCTCTGTAGCTAGAGTACCAGAGGCAGCAGCTCCTGGCGGACCGACAGGCCTTCCACATGGAGCAGCTCAAGTATGCTGAGATGCGCGCTCGCCAGCAACATTTCCAGCAGATGCACCAACAGCAACAGCAGCAGCCACCGCCACCACCTCTCTCTGTGGGCACACAGCCTCTTCCTCCTTCAGGGGCTCCTCTGGCACCAGCTGCACACTCCATGCCCATCGCCCAGGCTTCTGTGCCGGCCACCAGCACCGTAGGGCAGCCCAGCAGTTTGGCTCCAGCAGAACAGATTGGGCAGCCAGTGGCTGCTCAGCCACAGCCCGCAGCCGCTGGAGCTCCACAGACAGGCCCAGGTCAGACTGGGCAGCCGTCTGCAGGTTCTCATGGTAAGTGGGACCAGCTTTTCGTTTGATCCACCAAGGGCAGAACGAGACTGTGCTCTGCAAGGGCTTCATCTCTCACATTGCAAATATCAGGGCTAGGAAGGGTGTGCTAAGGCTTTGCAGAGCTTCTGCAGTCAGAGCAGAAAGGCTACAGGCCTGGCTTCTTTGAGGTCAGCTCCAGAGCTGAAGGGACCTGTTCCCTTGGCAAAACCAAAGAGATGCTAGATTCCTTACAGTTCAGAAGCTTGTAGCTCCATTTGTAACAAAAACTTTAAAAAAGAAAATCAGTTCCTAATTATGTTCTGAATAAAGTGTATTCTGTGGTAAACCAATTCATACATAATGCACTTTATGTTCCTAAAGTAACAAAGTCGCTTTCAGTATGTAAAGAGTACTTTTTAAAAACTGGGGAAAGCTCAGGCTTTTTTCATGGCTTCAGAACTTTTGGAAAATTGACATCTCTACTCATGATCTAATGGAACCAGCTGCTTACAGAGCCTTTGGAGAGTCTGCACTGGCATTGCTGGGAGTGTTTTAGATATTTACAACAACCCCAAAATGAATGCTTTCAGCTGAAAGGATGCTTTCAACTTGTAATTTGTGGTAGATACAGTGTGATTTTATAATGTTTCATGTTGCACTGTGATTTTAATTTATGTAAGCAACCTTACAGAATACCAGTGTTGTTAGAAAGGTGGGGTATACATTTTTATATGAATAAAATACATAGGATTCTTGTTTTCACATGGTCCTGCTGAATGTGTGGGTGTCAAGGGGTGGGGTCACTGGGAATAATGCTGCTTCCCCATTTCATGTTAAGTGTACACATGAGGGGGTTGTATGAAAAGGCTTTAGAGATTGTACAACCCAGTAAATTGTGTGGTTGTGCTTCAGAGGGCAGGGAAGAAAGGCTTAGATCTGGAAGATGTGGGTTGAAGATGAGATTGGCAACAGCGGGCTCATGGTTTTGAGGAACTCAAGTGTCTTTTATTCTGTGTGCGAAACAAGATTAATGCCAGCCTACGCACCTCACAGGAGATTATGGGAACTACCGGTAATATGAAAGAGTAAACTTCAGTTCATATGCTACTGCAGTGGCATTCGGGCCCAGTTCCCTGTGGTCTGATCCTAAGCTACCGCAACTAACCTTTGCATGAGAAAGTCATTTGTAGAGTGCAAATGTTACTGGAGCAACATACATACAACCAGACCACAGGTTCTTGTTGGGCTCTAAGCTGTGAAATAAGCCAAAGCTGCACATTCACAAGTGTCATAAAAATGTGGAAGCAGCAGTCATAACGTATCAGCCTTGCTTATAAAGCTGGACATTTTATTTCTTGGACAACACTTCCACATTTTTATGGGGTACACTATTTCTGGTTCTGGTTCCAAATCATCCCAATAAATGTTCATAAAAATTATATATTCCAGCATCAAGTCAGTCTCCTGGGTGGGTGATTGCTACACATTTGGCTTTGAATAATATTTTTTGTGTGCCCAGTTTGGTATATAGGCTGGGTCAAAGGTGAATGGTGTGCATTTTCTGACCATGCATGCTTAGGAGTCCAGTGCAATGGGATCTTTAAACCCTATTGGATGCAAATGGGTCATGTTAAGTCATTGCTTGCCTGCTTAACTGTCACACTTAATTAGTTCTCTCTGTGTCTCTCTCCCTCTGAAGCCCAGCCTCCGTTCCCCAGCCAGCAGCCATCCTCCCAGATTCTCCCTGGGGCAGTCCCAGCAACCGTTCACCCTGCCATGGCTGGTAATATCCCCTCGGCTCTGCCTTTCGGAATGCCTGCCTCCATCCCATTTAGCATGGCTAGTAACGTAACAGACTCCATCGGCATTAACTTCCCTGCTAACACGCCCATCCATCCAGTGCATGGTAACCTTGCGTGCAGCATGGCTAATCCGCCCATCGTCAACATCGCTAGCACCCTGCACCCTCCTGCCACCCCACTGCCTCGCGGTTCCGCAGCTGCCCAGAGCCCCGCTATCGTGGCAGCCATGCAGGGCAGCCTCCTTTCAAATGCTGGTGTTGGATCAGGTGAGAATTGACCCAGAGATCATGGCGGGATGGGAGAGGGGGAGAGGATTTCACATGCAGAAATGCAAGGCGCTGTGCAAGGTCATTGGGCTCAGGGCTGCTTCGTTTGACTTTGCGGAAGCTTCCCCACCTGCATTCCTGTGGCAAAATACATGCATTACAATTCACAAGTAAATATGGTGTGTGTGTGTGTGTGTGTGTGTGTGTGTGTGTGTAACAGAGTGGGGAACCTGTGGCCCACCAGCTGCTGTTGGACTCCAACTCCCATCAGCCCCATCCAGGAGGGCCACTTATTAGGAACATCTTGAGGGCCACAGCTTCCCTTTCCCAGGCAGGAACTTGGATGTTGCCGAGTCCCTTTTAAGCCAAGATTCTACAAAGGAGGAAGTTTTTTCTCTTCCCCCTCCCTGCCTTACACGGAAATTATGCCCATGTTTGGAAAGTGTCCTGTGTGAAGTGGCCATAATGCTGTGCAAATGTGTTAGGAGTGTCCTGGAGTTGAATAAATCAGCCTGAAGTCAAGACACATATGCATCCAATCAACTTCACCACTTTGCCCTCAGAATGTCTTGCACATGGGGAGAAAAAAGAAAGCTATTCCTTAGAAAAGGAGTTCACAGTTTATGCAGTTACATGTTTGGTATATAGGCTGGGTCAAAGGTGAATGGTGTGCATTTTCTGACCTTGCATGCTTAGGAGTCCAGTGCAGTGGGATCTTTAAACCCCATTGGACGCAATATGCAGTTACATTCTACATGTGACCATATTTATGAACCTTTTGCTTTTCAAAGCTCACTGTAACCCAGAGGCAGAATTTTGCCTTATACTTCATTAGTATCCAGGCATGGATTCTTTCTTTCTCTTTCTGCATCAGGGGCAGATGTGCAAACTATGCATATCTTTATATATTCACTTAGACATCTTGTTTTAATAGTGACAGTTGAGATTTATAGTAGAATTGCATCATCTTATATCTATGCATCTCTGTCTTGTTTGAGTTTGGAAGATGGCTTTTCCATCTAGGATTAATTGTGTGTCCCCCCCCCCCCCAAAAAAAAGCATTAGGGGAAATAGCATGCAATGAGCTAGTGCTTGAAACTGCATCTCGTATGTATTGTTTGGCATGGCTTGCTTGTTTTGAGCCATCTTGATTTATTGAATTATTTTCACTAGAGTCATAGATAACCATGTCATCAGTTTTGTTGTTTCTTGCATTCCATTTGCATTCTGTTGTAAACAGGAATAAGACCTAGGTTCTCCCTCTGGGCAGCAGTAGATTACCGTATGCTTTAATGACAAAGCCATAACCTTCTCATATCTGCTATGGGATGCGACAGTAAGCAGTGTTGCTAACCACTTTCTTCTCTAAACGTGACGCAAAGGAAACTGACAGCACATCCAGCAATTCATTTGCTACCTCCTCACCTGTTTTCTCTTTCAGGATCTAAAGTATTTCTAACAAATTGTACTGTAGTGATGCTCTTCAGAATCAGAAGGAAATGCTCCCAAATTGGCAAGGGATCTAAACTTTTCTGAAATTGATTTGATAGGCATTAGAGGGGGCAGTGCACTCACCTACTGCCTTCCTACTACGGGGTCTGGGGTACTGAAATATCAGGTGATTCTGCAATCTGATAGGGCATCAGGCGAAAGAGACTGCATGGCAGTAGGAATAGGGAATAGGAATTTAAGTCTTTCCAGTGCAATGGATATTGATGTTCAAATTTCCCTCCATTAGGGTTTGGAAGTAAATAAATGACACCAGAACACTCATTTTTATCACACAAAAAGTGGCAGCAAGGTAATGCTTGTATTTGCAGCACTGCCATCTTCCCCTAACATCTCACTTCTCTCCCCTTTCAACCCAGATCAAGGGCCTTCACTTCAGCCGGATCCCATTGCTCCCAGTCCCAGCACGGCCACACCAGTCCCACCCACACAGTGAGAAGCTACAAGCGGCGCTTCTTGGCACTTCCTCGGTGAGCCCTGATCACTTGGAAGGACAGGAAAACCCTAAATCGTGTTAAACATGGATTCTATTTGGATGGGTTTTAAAAAGGCTTCGAAACAGTGATCCAAGGAGGAAGAGGATTTGGCTGTGTTGACTCCCTTCCCCTGTGTGTCTCTGCCCCACCTCATGTCCCCAATGCTTTTTTTGTATCCAGTTGTACCAAGACTTTATTTAAAGGTGTTTCTAATTGCTGGGGTGGGGGTGGCGGCAGGGAGAATAAATTATCTCCAAACAGCCACTGCTATTTATAGAGGGCTTTGATTTTAAACATGGTTGAAAAGGGAGTTTAACTCCCCCTTGTATGTGTCTGTCTCGCTTTTTTTTAAACAATAAAAAAAAATTAACAGAAATATTCTCCGTCTCCTCTGCAGGGAAAATGGCAATCTACTTGGGAGTGGGCTTATTTACGGGGAAGAAGGTATTGCAGCCTGAGGGGGACACGGTGTTTGTACCTGAGCAATATTTTTTTTTAATTCACTGATGCAGGGAAATGTTACTTATGTGTAGTTTATGCATTAAAGAGAGAGTAGTTTTCAGCAGTTTGGGCAGTGCTATTTGGTGTCAGAAACATAAAGGAGAGAATGTTATCTGGAGTCTTTTACACAAAAAGCTAAATAATTATTTGTTGAGATAGCTTAGATTGAATTACAACTAAAACAAAGGAGGTCCCCAAATATATTTTAAAAATACCCAGTCAACATCAGGGAACCAAAAAACAATGAAATGGTTTTGAAGACAACTTAAGGCGAGCAGTTTTTAAAAGTTAAACGAGCTGCTACCCATGAGAAACTATTTGTTCCAATGAAGCAACATAATTTGAGGTGTGTGGAGAAATTGTTACTCCACGGCCACAGCTTACAATTGCATATGTTCGTTTTACATGTAGTCTTGTTAAGCTATAAATTACTTCCATGCCATTTCCATTGTTTGGAAGATTCCGGTGATACTTCTCTTTCGTTACCCCACAAAATAGGGCTGCCTCTCACAAAAATAACAGCGATGCCTTGTCCTTCAGGAGTGCGATGTTTCTCTCTTTCGCCCTCCATCACTTGGATTTCTTGCACAGGAAGGGAAGGAGTAAGAGTGGTATTTGTACAGTTGCTCAAGGCAAAAAAAAAAAAAAAGTGTAGCGTTGAAATTCTTTTAAAGCCCCTTTGCTCCAAAGTGGGCTCCTCGCCCTACAAGGAGTAAACCACTTTGCCTAGCATGACAAGTAACCCACTCCAGGATAAACTTCATCAGCTGTGTGTGCATTGTTAAATCCACCGTTCCTTTCTGTACCTTTACTGCTTTATGCGGCTCCTTTGTGCAAGTTCAGAGGAGCAATTAATGTTTCCACTTTTGTCGTGCTGCCCTGTATCCAGTACTTGAAACCCCCCAGCCGTACCCTGCAGCTTTTTGAAGCACAGAAACCCAGCCTTACTTTGTTTAACCTTAAAGAGTTTTAAAACAAATCCTTCATCAAAGGGGGGAATGTGCAACATGTTAATTTTACTCCAGGTAGGAGTAGGACAGGTATGTGTAGGCATAAACATAATCGTTTCCCCCTTCACATCCTATGCACAGTTCTATTTCAAGGGATTGTTACAAGGAACCCGTCTTTTTTTTAAAAAAAAACCAACGTACTGGACCTCAGTTTGGCCTTACTGCTTGCCTTCTAGATGAGACGTTTCTCCATTTAATGGATTACATTCATTCATGTAACAGGCCTGACTGTTGCCCTACAGCTGCATACCATGAAAAAGCCACTCTTTTCAGAGTTGTCTCTGCCATTACTGTCTTGTCTAGTATCAGAGCTCTCATTGTGGTCACTGGGCAGTGGCATCTGCTCTCCTTTCCTTGCCACAGGCTTCAAAACCTCCCTCTCTTCAAATCCTGCTGTGGTGCACATGCCTTGCCCAGTTGCCTTTATTTGGTGCTGCTCCAGGCACCTTTCCATATTAGGCTGCTTACAAAAGTAGGAAATGTGCCCTTCTGTTCAAAGCAGTCACATTTTGACAGCTAGGATTGAGGAAAGGGCCATTAACAATGGCTCAGGTTTTTGTTTTTCAAATTCCTTCCATTTTAAAATAGTAGTAATAATGGAGAACGACAGTAGCACTGTTTCCAAGAATGGTGAAGGAGGGCAGGCTACACAGACTATTCCTTGACAGGGCAAAGTCCCCTAGTGAGATATGTTCTAGGGGAATCAAAGCTGTACTTCATGAATTACTGGGTTTTACTGAGCAGCAGCAAGATGTTGCAACAAACAAACATGCTACGACTGCTTTCGCAGAACCTGAAACAGCGACCCAACTTTACTCTGCCGTGTTCATTAATTTCAAAGGGTTTACTCTGAGTAAAACTTCATTGGATACCACTCACGTCTTCTAGATTTACATTTACCGTATTTTTTGCTCTATAAGACTCACTTTTTCCCTCCTAAAAAGTAAGGGGAAATGTGTGTGCGTCTTATGGGGCGAATGCAGAATGCACAGCTATCCCAGAAGCCAGAACAGCAAGAGGGATTGCTGCTTTCACTGCGCAGCGATCCCTCTTGCTGTTCTGGCTTCTGAGATTAAGAATATTTTTTTTTCTTGTTTTCCTCCTCCAAAAACTACGTGCGTCTTGTGGTCTGGTGCGTCTTATAAAGCGAAAAATTCGGTACATCCCACCTTTCCCTTAAGGTGACATTGTTGTCTCCCCATTTTCTCCTGACAATTACCCTGTAAGGAAAGTGAGGCTGAGAGTGTGTAAGCTTCATGGCCAAGTGTCAGGATTTGAACCCTGGTCTCTCAGGATTCAGTCCATCAAATAGAGCTATAGCTAAAACTTAGTTCTGTGCTATTAACAGCATTTTTCTGTACTGTTCCTGCCAACACAATTCAAACTGTCTCAGATGAGTATAGGTACCAGAATCACAAGAAAAACCCTGTTTGAAGATCTCTGAACTCCAGCAGCCACTTTGGTTTTCAAGAAGTAACACGGCACAGTGTTAGTAAGACATTTTTGGGAACAGTTTATTAAAGCAACCAAGAGGAAATAAGCTGAACACTTCTGGAAATAAAGTGATGCAAGACAAGCCAGCAGTTTGCTTCCCTGCCCTTCAGGAACAAGTTCCTTCAGACAAATGTTGTTTTCTTCCTTTCCTTAGCCCTCGCCTCAAGGACTAAACCAAGAGGTTGGAGAAAGAGGGAACCAAAAGTAGTTTCAGACACAGATAAAAAGGCACAAACATTTTAAGGATAAACTGGAAGAGGTTCTCAGGAGAAGCTAGAGGTGATCTTCAGCCACTCAGAACCATCCGCACCAACTCTGGGAAGAGAAAATAAAGCCGATGTCAGAAAGGCACAAACAGAACACGTAGGACCAGGCTAAACCTACTGGGGGGAAATGGGACTTGCCAGAACGTGGGAATCCATGGTTAGCAATGACAATGAACAATCTTTCCACTAGATAAGGAGCTTTCCTGTCTTTCCTCTACACAGCAGCCTTTGGCAACTTGGTGTCCTCCTTCTGCTTTAGGACTACAACTTCCATCAGCCCCCAGGATCACACTGAGGCTGATCAGAGTTGTACTCCAAAACATCTGGAAGGCATCAGGTTGGTGACAGCTGCTGTAGAGCTACGTGCCATAGTGTACGTTGGAATTACGGAGGAATAGCACAAAGCTAATTATATCATCTGCAAGAAAGGCTAAAACTGGTCCATTTTCTTTGGATGCATAGATGGCTTTTGGTCACAAAATGAAAAAGGCTAGCGAAGGAAACAAACAGACAAACAGCCTAGTTTCCTCTCTACTCCCTTCCCAACAGAGTTTTGGTTAAAGCCAGTCCCTGCCGGCAGTACAGGATCACACAAGAAGTCCCACCCCCCTCTCCGGCACCAATGTCCTGGGGGCTCTATCTATGACCCACTCCAGTCCCACTCACATCTGTTAACGAACACTTCTAACAAATAATTTAATCAGGAAAAACAACTAGAGACAAGGAAACATGAAGGCAACACGGGCAGAAGGAAGTACGGCCATTTCTAAAACTAGTTGCCAGGCATCAGAATTCTGGAGTTGAACCTATGAGGATGCTCTGCTTTCTGCAGAGTGGAAAAAGTTGGAGAGACACTCAGCTACAGCAGAGAAAGGACTCAGCTTTCTGACTGAGCCTACCTAGGCAGAGAAGAGGGGCAGGCAGGCAGGCAGGCAGGCAGCCACAGCACAGGCCCTTAAAGAAAGACTGTCCAATTAACCTTCAGTTCCAGTGGAAACACTTCCAAGAGGGCAGGATGGGGGCTGAAGAGCTGGAGGGGTTGTCGTGCACCCTGTACCCAGTGAGAGCAGCTATGTGGAAGATTTTGCCCCCAAAAATGAAGAACTGGATCCCCACGCCCAATAAACAATTTACTGCAACTTTCTGTGGCATGCCACAGAACCCAAACTGCTTTTGCATTTAACATTGAAGAAAGGTGATTTTTTTCCTATTTAAGGTTGCATGTATTCTGTACAGACTCGGAAAACCACTGCGATTTGTGCTTAAAAAAATAAAAATAAAGCAAGACTAGACTTCACTGTTCAATAAGGTGAGGGAAGGTGGCACACTGTTGTTTTTTTACTGGGCTTCCCCTGTTGCTCAGCTGTACAACATCTCCCTGCTTCAGTCTCTTTTTTTGCACTCCCTGCAACCTCAATTCTTGCAGAATTTAAGACAAATCCTTTAAATGCATGCACTGAGGGAGAGCTGCACCACTAGACCAATATCAGACAAACATACTTGCCCCCCGATGACTTGAAATATAAGGATTTATAGTTTTATCATCATGATCTTGGGGTTTTTTTCCATGCTGTGTGCCCTTGAGGACAATGGGGTCTATAGGTTTAGACATAAGGCTTCATTCAGATAGCTCTGCTATCTCAGAAGAGTGACTCAAAATACCACCTTCTATTATAAAAACCAACACCATGTGAGGGAGGGAAAGGTTTGTAGCAGTACTGTGAAGACAATCAGCACTAGCCTGGAAACCACAAGACTCTTCTCAGACTGAGGCTACAGGCAGGTGCCCACATTGGGGCCGCAGCCAAAGCACCATTCCAGACCCAACTACCAGCAAACCAAGACAAGTTTGACTAGAAGGCTTCTAGGCAGGCTCACATTCTACTCTGCTTCAGTACAAAAGCTCCCAAAAACAACCCACCATGCCCCACCCACCAAAAGTTGACAGCATCCCTGGGCCACGTCATTTGCGACGTCTGCTGTGGCCACTTGCGCATGTTCTCTCCCCATGAGAGGGAGAGAAAGGAGCCTAAGCAACCAGACCTGGAGCGAGGAAAAAGAGCATCCCCATAATTGGGCTGCTTGCTAGCCTCATCCTGGGATGGGAGCCAGGGTCCAAAGAGGAAGACAGGTAAATGGGCAGGGAAGTCTGGTGGAATTTGGGGTGTCTACTGAAGAGAAAACAAGCGGGAGTGCACAAGTGCAAGGGAACCCCAAAGAGCTGTCACAAAAAGGGGCAAAGGGAGGGGTAGAGTGGCTGGGACACCCCCCCCCGCCTGCTGGAGGTATTCATGCAAAGGCTGGATAGACATCTCTTGGGGAAGTGCTAACTCTGTGTCAAGCAGGGAAACAGACCGGACCAGGGAACCTCTGGCCTTCTGCATGTTGCTGAACTGCAACTCTCATCAGCCTCAGCCAACATGGCCAAATTCAGCAACTGGTGGGCCAACAGGTTTCCCACACCTGGACCAGAAGCTGGTCTCCAAGGCCTCCGTCCAGCTTCACTTTTTAAGCAGAAACACAGACTGAAAATGTCCCCAGTCTCATCTACAACAGTATGTGAAGCAGCATCTACGTGTTCAGTCCACAAGCCCTACCTATGGGCAGGTACAGATGCAGCTGGGCCAAAAGAAGGTTGGGCACCTGTGCAAAGCCCTTTGCGAACACTGACAATTAGCCAATTGTCAGCGCCTGCAAAGCGTGGCGCCTTTGACTGCGCAGATGAATTCAAAGCCTGTGGACCAAAACAGGACACCTGCTCTCACTGTGGCAGGGAAGGTAAAAGGTAAATGACCCCTGGACAGTTAAGTCCAGTCAAAGGCGGTCCTTCAGGCCGAGGGAGCCGGCATTAGTCCAGACAGCTTTCCGGGTCATGTAGCCAGCAGGACTAAACTGCTTCTGGCATAACAGAACACTATGACTGAAGCCAGAGCACACAGAAATGCTGTTTACCTTCCCGCCACAGCGGTACCTATTTATCTACTTGTACCGGCATGCTTTTGGACTGCTACATTGGCAGGAGCTAGGAGAGAGCAAGGGGAGCTCACCCCGTCATGGGGATTCAAACCGCCGACCTTCTGATCGGCAAGCCCAAGAGGCTCAGTGGTTTAGACCACAGCGCCACCTGCTTCCCTTCCCCTCACTGTGGTATCACTTGTGAACCACCCTAGGGATGAAGAGCAGTATACAAATTTAACAAATAATAAATATAGTATCAGGCAAACTGACAGGTGGGAGGGCCCACAGCAAACAGGGAAGGGAAAAATCTGGCCAACCAACCAGATCCAGATCTCCACACCAAACAGAAAGGCATGCCCAAGTCAGTGTTCAAAATTCCCCAGGCGCCAGGCATGTTGTGACTGGCGTCAGTCCAATTTCGACCATGGGGAGATCTCTGGGTGCCAGGTTGGCAATGGACATCCCCCTCTGGCTGGCCCCTCCACTTTCTTAAGCAGAAGAGCTTATTTATTGCATTTCTATCCCACCTTTTTCCTCCAAGGAGTACATGGTTCGCCCCCCACCTCAGTTAATCCCTACAAAGACCCTGTGAGGCAGGTCAAGAGGTTGAGCAAGGTCACCCCGTGAGCTTCATGACAGAGGAGGGATTTGAACCCTGATCTCCCAAGGTCCTAGTCCGACACTAACCACTACACCACACTAACTTCCTAGAGTACTTCTCTGTGGGGCAGCTATATAAATTATGCAGGTAAATAAATATTGGAAAAACAAAATATCAGAGAAGGACCCGAAATATTTTCCTTGAAGCTTGAATTTTATTCTGGACTGTTTGATGTTTTAATGTAAACTGCTTTTTCCTTTAAGAAATAAAGCATTATAGCAATGTAAATAATATATTATTAATAATAAATCTTAACTGCAAAAAAATGGTGCCTAGACATTCCACTGTGGCAACCGAAACCTAGGTTTAAGGTGCCTTTTGGCTATTAGCTTATATAACTGAGTTTCTAACACTCGCCCTAGTACTCAACAACTGGGGGGGGGGGGGGGAGACAAAGATCCAAGTTTGTGACTCTCATCACTGCGACAATTAAGCTGCTCCTCCTGCTGCCACCGGCATCCCTACCCCACAACTGTGAGGTTACACAGGCACAGTCTTGCTTTAGCCAACCAGAGCTGCCTCATTTCCCCAGACACCCTTGCTTAGATTACAGAGAGTCAGCTACATGCAGAGACATGCTGGAAGATGGGGAGAAACGGAGGAAGATGCTGAACAAGAAGGATGGGGAAAGTAACAATAAAGAGCGCCAACAAAAATTTTCCTTTTTTTTAGGTCAACAAAAAAAAGGAGGCTGTTAAAAATATATAAGGTATATAATAAGGTAGGTTTGGAGGAGGCGTACCCCGTTCGAATTCACCCTGATAAGATGTGTCTCACAAATGCTGTAGAAAGGAAGAAACATCAAAATTGATCAAACAAATGAACAAACAAAACTGGACACATGGACATAAAAGACACACCCCAGCCCATTCGAGGCGCGCACACACAGTACCACGTTAGGAGATCTTGCGGTCTTTGTGAGTTGCTATCTGCACAACCTGCCTGACGTGTACATGCAGTCAAGAGAGCCTTTGCTGCAAAAGACTCCGTCGCAGACAAGGAAACCCACCCCCGCCCCCCAATCACCCCAAAAAGCTAAATGGCACACATCACTCTTTCCGACTGAACAGGTTACCTGCAGACTCCCCATGACGACACAAAGCAATGGAATGCAAGCATGGCAGACGTCAACCCTCCTGAACTGCATCGCAGGTGTGGGTGGCTAGGTGTGCACACATATACAGAAATGAGGAACAAGGATGGCTCACTAGACGAACCAAAGGACAGGAGTGCCTGCACAGATGTCACACACACCCAAGTCTCCCCAACTGAATACCTGCATAGTGTTAGATTAGACCAGAGCTCTGTAGGTGATGTTCTCTTCTTTTAGACATGAGAAAATGTCTAACCGAAAGAAGCGCCAGACCAGGCGCCATATAGTTACGCCAACGCTAAGCTCTTCCTCATCTATCTAGCACGGAGGAAGATGGCAGAGCCCCCTCCTCGCAAGACCAGCGCACAGCAACCGAGAAGTCACCACCATCTCTGTCCCTCACCTTCATAGTTAATGCAGCCATTGCTGTCTTCATGGCCGGCCACAAGCATCTCTACTTCTTCCTCGGTCATCTTCTCCCCTGCAGGAAAAGTAGGTTGAGCTGAGGAGGTTTGGCTAGGTTGCAAACCCAGGGAAGACGCAGCAACACCCTTAACAAAATGGATCACAAGCAACAAGCAGAACACACCCTGGTTTAAAGAGTCACAAAAAGGAAATCTGGGCAAGTGAGTGGGGGTGGGGATGAATTACTGGCTGGCGTGACCAGCAGAACTTTTGTACAGGCTACGAATGGAATGCAAGTTTGGGAAGTCAAGTAAATGTTCGCTGGAACATGCACAGCCGTCTTCTAATACTGTATTGCAATTAATGGGGAATGTTCAAGCAGCAGCGTAGATGCATAAGAGTTCCTGGGGGAAAGACACCTCTGAGGTGGAAGGAGAAAACTATTCTATGGGAGAGGCAGCCCTCTTTCTGCACTCATCCCACTAAAGGAGTCAAGGGACAAGCTCACTTTTGATCAGGGCTTCTCTCTCCTCCAACAGGGCATGCATGGGCCCAGCAAAAATACTCAAGGATTGGTGCACCCCAATGCCCAGACAACACACAAAGGGGGGAGACTGTGTGAATAGCAATCTGCTGCTAATGACCCAAGAGCTTCCATTCTGAAACAAATGAGGCAAGCGATTAAAAGGGAACACTCATTTGAAAAACCAGTATCTTGTATCCTGATCACACGTGAGGATCGCAGCAGTCTCCCATCCATGGGTTTGGCCAAGGCCATAGACGCTTTGCTGCGGGAATTCTGTAGCAGTGAATTCTTCCACACTGCGCATGTGTACACGTACATACACACACACACACAGTAGGAGAGATGGCTGCAATCCAGAGACACAATTCGAGTTCCAAGCAGTTATGCATAGGACTGCAGTATAAGAATTCCAGCTACTTTATTCTGCAAGATCGACGTCTATAAATTAGAGAGGCAGGTGTTTTTTCAGGTTCTTTCAGCATTGTACCCAATTTGGGACCACAGTACACTTTTGAAAAGCGTCTGGAGAACCAAGCAAGTCAGGAATGAATTCTCTCAGCTGCCAAGCTTAGAAACAGCCAGGCAGCCCCCCCTGAACGTGACCAAGTCTTCTCCAGCCATACCTAGGGTGACAAGCACATGGCGTATCTCTGCTCCCATGACCGTCCCGTTGCCCTCCTTGTCGAAGACCCTCAGCCCCTCCACATAATCCTCAAAGCAGCCTTGATCCTTGTTCTTGGCAATGGTCTGCATCATGGGCAGGAACTGCTCAAAGCTCAGTGTCTTTGCATTCATTTCTGTGAAAAGAGCACAAAGCGGGTGGGGAGACAAGGCATCATAGACGGATTGTGGCCCGGGGGGGGGGGGAGTCTAGACGTTTCCCTCTCTCGCTTGCTCCTTTTCTAGGCTGGCCTCTGGCCTTCAGAACTTAGGTGCACTAAGATTACGAACGCATGGCGTGAGAGAAAGCAGGTGGGGAGGTGGACATTTTCCCTCTCTGATGATACTAGAACTCAGGGCCATCCGAATGAAGCTGAATTCCAGAAGATTCAGGGCAGCCAAAAAGAAGCACTGATTCACACAGCACAGCCTTTCTCAACCTGTGGGTCCCCAAACGTTGTTGAACTACAACTCCCATCACCCCTAGCTAGCAAGGCCAGAGCTCAGGGATGATGGGAGTTGTAGCCCAACAACATCTGGGGACCCACAGGTTGAGAACCATCCCAGCACATCATTAAACTAAAACTGGTTCCCACAAGTTCGCAGTGACAGCCACCAACTTGGATGGCTTGAACAGGGGATTAGACAAATTCATGGAGGATAAGGCTGTCAAGGGCTCCTAGCCCCCCAATGCCCCTGGGTCTCCCCTGTGGGGATGCACTTTGCTTCTGTATTCCACTTGCTGGAACCCACAAGTGGGAACAGCGCCGTTGCGATCAAGGCCTGCTTGGGTGCCCCTGGGAGTACTGGATGCTGAAATAGATGGGCGACTGGCCTAATCCCACAGGATTCTTCTTATATTCTTACTTCATCCAGGTGCAGGAACTGTGATAAAGAATAGCTGCATTTTGTGAGCTGTGCAAGTTCACAAAATTTGCTCATTTTGTTGGCAAAAGTAAACAAAGAGCTGGGGCACCAACGGCCCACACTCTTGCACTGGGATTCTTGCTCAGCTGTCTCTGAGTTGTGGGCAAATGACCAGGCAGGTTTTTGTCCACACAAGTGCTAGACTAATGCATAGGAAAACTCTTTTTTAAAAACTAGCAGCCAGGTTTGCAGGTTCTACTATAAAAGCCAAGTGGTCTCCGTTTAAACCACACACTGATCAGGGACCTTTCACTCCGGACAGAACAGAGACCCTTTGCCTCCCAAACTGCTCCCGTAAAAGGGCCCACTCACCATCGCTCTTGGGGTTCCCCAGAACTTTCATGACTTCAGCATTGGTAGGATTCTGGCCCAGGGCTCTCATGACATCGCCACACTGGCTGTACAGGATCTTCCCATCTCCAGTTCTGTCAAAGAGCTGGAAAGCCTCCTTGAACTCTGCAGGGAGTCACAGAAGGTGAAGAGGTAAGACGCAAAACAATTGTGGGGAGGGAGTGGACAAGCCACCAAACCACGTATTCCTTTCACATCCTCCACACCCCCCCCCCAGCATAAAGCTCAAAACAAACCTTAAGATGTGTATTTCCTAAAGCAGAGGCCATATCTTGTGTCTCCTTTTTTTAAAGACAGCCTACTTGCACCCACACAATTAACCCACATATTTTCAGGCTACAATAAGATGCCCCTTCCCTAGGCATGAATGCCACCGGACACAGCGGGACTCTCCCCTGCCTGCCTGCCTCCTCCGGCTGGGAGCGGGGGCCACGGCACACGAGCCAAATGTCACTCCCCCTCAGGATGAGACCCGGGGCGGACCACACACCCCTCCCTACACCACTGCTTCCAGGAGCCTAGAATTCAACCTTCCTATTAACCAGGTAGCTAGATAATCTTCCATTTAAGGCACAGCCAGTTTTTTCACCAAGCAAGATCTAGTTTCTTCAGGCACAAAGAAACTGGAGCCTTAAAAAGTAACAAGATCTGTATAGAAAGACTAGGACAGACAAGAATGATCAGAGAATGTGGCTATATACCCCAGAAAGACAGATAGATGGATATTTGAGGGGGGGGGAGAAAGTCTTGGCAGCGACAAGGGGTGCAACTGCCTGGCAAAACAATTTCTCCTCTTCTCTCTCCACATGCTATTCTGAGGGTCCCGTCCCCCCAAGTCAACTGGGGTTCACGAGGGAAGGTAGAAAGCACCATCGCGCTAGCAGGAGTCCATGCGCTGGCTCCTGTTTACTTGGATCCGGCCTAATTTTATTCGGCTCTAAGAAAATTAGCTTCCATAGCCTACAGTACACTTGGGTCAGATGCTGAAAAGACTGTGCCATTGTACAAGTAGCAGAGTTTTAGAAGAAAATGGAATCTGTAGCCCCTGTTGAGTCCACCTTTATCAGATCTTGCCCTGCCCACCTTGGACAGCCAAGCTGATGTCACCAATGCAATGGCCAGGAAGGTTAACAGCACTCAAGCATTAATTTGTTTGTATTCCTATTTCATTACATTTGTGCCCATTAGCAGCTTCTGATATCAAGATCTCATACAGAATATTAATTATTCCATGTGCAGAGAAAGCTGGGTAAGTTTGAGAACATTTCTGGGGCTGTATGAAGTCTAGTTGTCATATGGACGGCTCATGGAACCACCTGAATGATGTTTCACTTTTAAGCTGAGGGGATGACATGGGAGGGAGAGTGTGATACACATGCATCCAAAAAACTGGAGATGTCAAGGACTGGTTTCATGGCCTTTCAGCACTCAGCTATGGCCTCTCCTAATTGTGGAATGCTTTTTCAAAAGCTGCAAGCTTAAACCTATCTTGAAATAATTCCAAATTAGACTACTGCAGCGTTACAACATGAGGCAGTCCTTGAAGACTACAGAAACTACAACAGGTGCAAAAATGCAGCCGCCAGAATGCAAACAAACCAAAACTATTTGACTCATATTACACCAATCTCCACTGACTTGTTGGTTCAGACTGCAGACCACCATATAGCTGCTGCTGCTTCTTCTCTCAGGCCAGCTCAGCTCTCAAGAGTGGGGCAGGAGTCAATTTTGGGTCCACTGCCAACTGTGGGCGGGCAACCACTCTCCCCAAACACTTGAGCACCCCACTGCACCCTGTTCCCCCAGAGCATACAGCTTCTGGAATTCAAATAGTTGCTTATGTGAGTTCCCACAAGACCCCTAACAGCAGAGGATTTTAATGGGGGGTGGGGTCCACACTTAATATATAGTTGTATGCAAGGGTACACCGGTGGGGCTTAAGTGGTAGCAAATCAGGGGGTGGGGAGGAGACAAGATTTTCGCATACTGCAGTGCCTTGTCTGCCCTACCCAGACTGAAGACCTGTTTTAGAGAGATTATCCCCATCCGCTTCCAATGATGCTTTTGCCTAGCCACAAATTCCAAAGCAGCTAATTGCTCTGGACATTCAGCTGAAGATGCTTGCGTGTTTATTACCTCAAAGCCTCCCACCCAGCAGGAAGCGCCAGGGTCACCCCCGCCTTTGGAAGGCTGGCAAAGGACTCAGCCCAGGACAACTGTGGCAATGCCACCTAGGCTAGCAGCAGGATCTCATTTGTACCAGACAAGGATTAGCAAAGGGGAAGTGTGTGACCCAGAGAGAACCACAAGCCTTGTCCTGCTTGGCAGAAGGTACCAGAAAGGATAATCACGGCCCGGATGAAGGGGGTGGGGAAAGCCGCAGCTCAGGGATGGAGCATCAGCTTCTGCCTACAGAAAGTCCCAAGTTCGAAGCCTGGCATCTCCCTGTCCCCTTCCTGAATCCCCGTAGAGTCACTGCCAGTCAGTGTAGGCAATCCTGAGCTAGAAAGACCAACATTCTCACCCAGCGTAAGGCAGTTTGCTATATCCCTAGAGCTTCCTCTATCACCCCCTTTTCTGGAGCCATTTAGTGATTGTTCACTTTTAAACCAGGAGGAAAAGGCACAAATGTTGTTCTTTGTGGGGGTGCCATTTTATGCTTCCCCACCCTCCTTTTTTCTAATATGTGCAGAGATGGTGTGATGAAAGATACACATGCATCCAATTAACTGGAGATGTCGAGGATTGATCTTAGGGCCTTTTACTTGCAAACACTGAGCTACAGCGTCTCTCGATTCCGGAACATTTTTTCCAAAGCCGCAAGATTACACATGTCCAGATGAGACTCCTGCAACACGTAGCACATAAGGCTGCCCTTGAAGACTGTACAGAAACTGCACTAAGTGCGAAATACAGCAGCCAGAATGCAAAGCAGCCCTCGGTCACTAGAGCATGAGATTCTTCATCTCAGGGTTGTGGGTTTGAACCCCATGTTGGGCAAAAGGATTCCCGAATTGCAGGGGGTTGGACTAGATGACCCTTGAGGTCCCTTCCAACTCCACAATTCTATGACTATGATTCTAAGCAAAAGCAATTTGAGTCCTATTACATCAAGCCATCTGAACTGACTTGTGACTTAGTTCCTATCCCAACAATTAGAAAATTGAATTGTTGTCACTGCAGCTTAGCTTGCTTTGTTTTATGGTAGAGCTGTTAACTTGGGTTTTTTATTGGACTTGGTCTTATGGTTTCTGTAATTTTTTTATACGGTTACCTCTTTATTAAGGAATTAAACGTTCAAGGAAAGAAGATTATAAATGCTTAGAAATAATAAACGGTGACACAGCCTATAATAACAGAAGATATGGATTTTAAATTATTTTAACTGTTATGTTATTAGTTTTGAGTTTTAGTTTTAGTGTTCTCAGTTTATTGTACCAAAATGGTATTTCATGGTTGCAAAGCACCTTGGGAAACACAAGGCAGTAAATAAAAGGTTTCTACCAATAAAAAAGGAAGCTCGATTTGTAACACTAAGCACCTGGAACATTAGTTGCAACTAAACTCCCTGAAAACTATAACCAAATCTCAAAGTCTAAAATTAGGAAAACCACAGAACCCCTTGCCGGCCTTAGTCTCAAATCATGCACACACAAAACATGCAAGCATCAGCTGCAACCCTTGCGGGAAGGAAGCTTTAGGGCTCCTCTCCAAATGCACAACTATATTAACACTAATGGAGCCTCCCCGCTTGCTTCCGACGGGGATGTGAACTAAGCTACAGCCACAGTGTAGCTGCTACTCGCCGCCCCCCCCCCCCGGACCTTTAGAGCTGCAAGATTCCCTTGCCAAGAGGAATCTCTCCTCCTTTGCCTCCGAGCGCCTGGGATCCGGGCTGGAATGTACCAGTGCAGCAGCAGCAGCTCCCAGCCCGGGCTGCTCCGAAATGAGTTTCTTGCCCATATAAGGAAACCAAGAGAACACAATCCCGGCGCCCATCTTTTGCTGGTCCGCTCCTGCAAACCGGGGGGGCCAGAGGCTTCCTCTTGCGCGGCCCGCGGGAAAGATCCCGCCCCGGCTGAAGTCTGGCCGCCTGCCGGGCACCAACCGCGCGGCGCAAGAGGAGGGAAAGCAAGCAGCCATTTCCACCCGCCTTCCCCAATCGCGCATCCTGCTGCTGCTGCACAACCGGAGAAGCCGCGACCGGCTCCTCCGGCTTCGGGAACGGGCTGCCCGGGTCAACTCGCGCCCCGGCGATTCCCAGATCCCGCCGGCGCGCAAAAGCGGAGCTGGCATTTGCCCCGCGTAGCGGCCGGGAGGGGATCTGGGTGGGTCCTTTCCCGAACCAGGAAATGCATCGTGCATGAGCCATCAAGCGGGCGGCGGCGCCGACCTGAAGTCCAATGAATTCCCATGCAAAAGGGTTGGGCCGGGGGGGGGCACAACTTTGGAGAAAGGCTCTATTCGAGCAGCCGGCTTCAGACACAAACACACACACACACACAGAGGCCTAGCTTCACAAAGCTCAAATGCACAACTCCCCGCGAGGAGGGAGACGCGGAAGGGCGTATTAGCAAGGAGGCCGGGAACGTGCTAGTTAACACGGGGCTCGCTTTTGTCCACACACGAACTCACCATTGCGGGGTTGTGATGGAGAGGTGGGTAGGAGGGACAGAGAGCAGCTAGAAGGAGAGAGAGGGGTGGGGGAAAGAGTCGTAAGCCCCAAACCAGGCTCCTAAGCAGATCTAGGGCGCCCACGGTTTAAACCTTAGGATTTCGACGTTTAAAAATGAAGCCCTGGCCCGCCGCCGCCGCCCTCGGGGTTCCCAAGTGGTGCCCAAAGTGGGAGCGCCCGGAAAGAGATGCGGGCACCTACCGGCGGTCTGGTCTTCCGAGAAGTCACACTGCGAAGGAAATCAGAGAAAAGCCGATTACTATTCGGGGGTGGGGGAGAGAGAACAGCAGCAAGGAAGTTCAGGAGGCGCGAGAGAGCGCATTTCTGCCCGCAAGGACCCCCTTGGCAACTTCTGGGGCGCACTTGGACTTGCTGCTGCTGCCGGCTCCCCGCCGAGCCCGGCCATCCCCCAAGGTGACCCCCCGCGGGTCCTTGGCTCAGAATAAAAACAGCAGTCCCCGGATCCAGATCCCTTGCTTTTGCTGGATCCTAACCGCACAGGCTGGATCCCCCCCGCCCCTCCCGCAGCGCTCAAATCTGCCACAAAGCACCCACCATGATTCGGGCTGCTGGCAGTTCCTCTCGCCTGGCGCTCTGACGCTTCCCTCCTTCCGCCCTGAACGTGTGCAAAGTCTTTCTGCGGGTTGGGCTCTGAGGTCAGCACGCAGGCACTCGCCCCCGATTGGCTGGCGAGCAGCAAAAATGGATCGACGTTATGCTAAGCAGAGGCTGCATTTTTCAAGAGACAGGAGTGGGCGGAGTTTCCCCGATCCCTCCTCTCCTGTGCCAAGCTAGGAAGGAAAGCACTCGAGCTTTTTTGCCTATAGATGGGCTGCTGAGATGACAGTCTCGCGGGCGGAGGCTGTTGCCTTAGAAGGAGCTGGTGCGTTGCATGCTGGGAGATGTAGTTCTTTTTTTACCCAAAAAAGAAAAGAAAACATGATGTCTGCAGGTCTGAGCTGTAGTTCTGGTTTATTGAGGATTAAACCAGGCTGGGTAGATGCAAAAAGAGAGCCAGATTCCTGAAGGGTGTAGAAGAGGAGATTTCTGCAGGTGTGGCTTGCATAACGAGCCACACCTGCTGAAATTCTTCCAGACAACTCTTAAAGGTGCAGAAGTCCTGCCTTCTTTTCCACCTGGCCACCTTCTTTAAGTGCAAACTGCAAGGTGCTTTGCAGTGTTTGCTTCATCATATTTCCTTACATGTCAGCAATGTGTTATATATTTTTCTAACTAATACACAGTTTAATACGCATCAGCATGGCCAGGCACCTGCCAAGGATCCAAGGACTGAGGACCAGTCACAGGTGGTGTGATGGGCTGGCCCTGCTCACCTGATCTCCAGTCAGTTGCATTGCAGCTGCTTACCAGGAGGGGTGAGCTGGCACAGTGCAAATGCATGATTGGAGCCAATCCAGGATTCCTGATGGTGTGTTTGTGCCGCACCAACCTCCCTTCTGCTTCAACCCTCTACCTCCTAGTAAGCAGCAGAAATGTTACCTCCCAAAGGACAGGTGAGCAGCAGCAGCGCCCCACCACACTTAGCAGAACTATTGCCTTTGACGGGTCGATCAGAGAGATGCAAAGTGTTTTCTCCCAAGGCTAAGCAGAGCATCCATGGGTAGGCTGGAACTGGAACCCAGCCTAAGGCTGGCCTGATCATAAGGTAGGCTGAAGGTCCCTGCTTTGGGTGGGTGGAGACTCTGAAGTGCAATGCAAGAGGGGGGATGCATTTGTCCGACTCCAGAATATACTGCCCCGGGGCCCTAATCCTTCCCTAGTTTTTGCATAATGTGTTTCATGTGACAGAATGAATCCAGGAGCTTTGTAATAACAGGCCATTTAATCAACCCGAATTGTTTGCATTAACCAGTGAGGTGGCCTTTCCTGTGCTAGGGAGAAAGCAGTCTCTCCCACATTATGGAAGCCAAGCTAATACAAAAGAGAAGCCTTTTATGGTTTGGGTGTTTATACTCATTCACAAAACTCATCGGTCCAAGAAAGGATATTAATTGCACCTACTCCACTTTGTCACTGGGGAAGTGAAGCAGAGTGAAAATGGTTAGATTTTGGGGGCAGTGAGCTGGAGGTTGGTGGAGGGCAAACAGTGAGGTGAGAGTCAAGAAAGCAAGTGGGACTCATAAAGAAGGTTAGGTATGCCTGGAGTTGCTGTTTCCTGAGATGAGAAGCATGGCAACATACTGTTTATCTGGGGAAGGATCCGGTTTGATACTGATTTTAAAGTGAACCTAATTGACTGTTATGTACTGAGTTGAATAGGATCCAAAATGCAGCAGTCTGATTGGTCCTAGAACAATGCAGCAGTATGATTGGTCTGCAGGAGCCACCCAATCCAGCTCCAGATGGAAGTGAATCCACAACCTGATTGGCCTACAAGAGAATTCTGGATTTAGCCAATCATGTGCAGCCCATTGTGTAAATAATGTACCGGTATATAAAGCAGATACCTTGGGGGAACATTTATTCCTCCTCACCACTATGAGCTGAATAAAGAGCATGAAATCCACTCTCGACTCCGAGTATATTTCATTCACACTTCCCATAATGGTACGTGAGCTGTAACACAGCCTTCAAAATTCACAGTTCTGTGGAATTCGCTTTGCAGTCCTCTAACCAACAACTGTTTTAGAAAACATACATGTATTAACATGAAGTGTGCAAATGCATATATCATTAATAATATTAATGATAATGCAGCCTTCACCAGCTTGGTGCCCTCTAACTCTCTCATCAGCCCCAACCAGCACAGCTATGGAGGGCACCTGGTTGGGGAAGGCTGACCTAAGGTATGTTACAGGGCCTTCTTGTTGAGCTGTGATTCTGACTGGAACATCAGAGCCTCTCCAGCAACAAAAGTCAAATCTCCAGGGCACACATGCGCTAAATGCAACACATTCATACAGCTCATATATCAGCAGGCCTGTCTGTGTACTAATGTGTCTCATCTGCGCTAATGAGTCCAGAGTATTCCCTGACGTGGGAATGGCCTTTTCTTTTTAACCTTCTTGAATTTGACAGCTTGTCGTGACTCTGAGCAAAGTGCGATTTGATGGTTCTTCTGTCATCACTAGGGGATGGGGGTCCAAAGAGGGTGACGACACATGGAGTGGCTGTTTATTGAGGGGACGGGGAGATATTGCATCCTGCTATAAAAATTCCAAGTCTGGTTGTGACTTTCCAGTTGCAACACTTAGAGGCAAACTGCTTAATGAGAAGTTCCCTTGTTTTGAACAGGACTTAAATACTTGCAAGTAAATATGATTGGGGTTGAAGCCTTACCGTGCAAGTCCTGAATGGGGGGAGGCTGGGGATATATGTCAGTGCATCATGGGGGGAGTGGCTGCAGATGGGCTGCGCACATCATAAGCCAATGTGTTGACAACTCCTTTGAATCTTGGGCTTAGTGTGGATATTGAATGGCAGCAGCCGGACAGATCCAAATGCACACGTTTCTCTTGTGCCACTTTAAATATTTATTCTGGGAAGGGAGAGAGGGTCGGGCAGATAAGCAAGCGCCAATTGTATTCATTACCCTTCCTATGCAGCCATTACACTTTACACTTTAAAAATATTGTGTGTGTATTTTCTGCAAGTGTTGCAAATGGACAAAATACACCAATGAATCAGCACAGAGAGGAGAAGCAAACAGGAAATATAGAGCAGGAATACAAGGAAAGGGGCAATGGTTCAGACCACTGAAAGAGAGGAGCAGGGAGACCTAAACAGGCAGCTACTGGACATAAACCTCAAGGGAAGCCCTTGAGTGTCCTCCTGCACTCATCTCAGGACCAGTGAGTTCAAACCAGGACAGGGAACGCACCTTGTTGATCCATTTACAGAGTGGAAGGTGAAGGTTTTTCATTTTTCTTGAAGCACCAAACATAGGGCTACCCCAGTTCATGCACAGTCCATAGTTCATAACCTGGCAGGAGGTTCCATGTAACAGGGATAAAGGTAAAGGTAAAGGGACCCCTGACCGTTAGGTTCAGTCGTGGCCGACTCTGGGGTTGTGACGCTCATCTCGCTTTACTGGCCGAAGGAGCCGGCATTTGTCCACAGACGGCTTCCGGGTCATGTGGCCAGCATGACTAAGCCGCTTCTGGCGAACTAGAGCAGCACACGGAAATGCCGTTTACCTTCCCGCCAGAGCGGTACCTATTTATCTACTTGCACCTTGACATGCTTTTGAACTGCTAGGTGGGCAGGAGCAGGGACCGAGCAACGGGAGCTCACCCCGTCGCGGGGATTCGAACTGCCGACCTTCTGATCGGCAAGTCCTAGGCTCTGTGGTTTAGACCATAGTTTTCAGCAATAAATGTGTGTTCCCACTGCATACATTTGCAGTGTGGTGTAGTGGTTAGAGTGTCAGACTAGGACCTGGGAGAACAGGGTTCAAGTCCTCAGTTTACCATGAAGCTCTCTGGGTGACCTTGGGCTACTCACTGCCTCTCAGCCTAATTTACCTCACAGGCTGGTTGTTGTGAGGATGGGGAGAACCGTGTAAGCCACTTTGAGCTTCTTTGAGGGAAAAGTGGGATATAAATGCAACACATAAGTAATTAAAAAAATATATATCCTAAATTAACTAGCAACTCATGGATAATGTTTGAGTCTAATGGCCCTGCAGGAGTCAAATGAGACCAATGAAACGGAGTCTGGGTGGAGATATAAATATACTTTATATTCCTACTGATGTTTATTTACAATAATGATTTACTTGGCAAATAATATATTGATATGACTTATTAAGTAAGCACGAAATTCCTCAAAATAAGATCTAGAACTGTGATGCAGTGACTACATTGTGCAGACACAGGGGAAGATTTAGGGCTGGGCTTTGGGAAGGAGGCCTGAGGGTCTCACAGGGTCCTAGAGCCCTCCTGTCTCTTCCCCAAAGCTAGGTGCCTCCTTACCTGTCTTTGCCTCACACTGACGTGGCCCTTGGTGGGTGGAGAGGAGCACTGGCCTGGGCCACTGAAATATACTCAGAGTCGCAAAGTGATTTCATGCTCTTTATTCAGCTCATAGTGGTGAGGAGGAATGAATAAATGTCCCCTCACAGTATCTGCTTTATATACATTATTTACACAATGGGCTGCACATGATTGGCTAATTCTGGAATTCTACTGTAAGCCAATCAGGTTGTGGATTCACTTCTATCTGGAGCAGGATTGGGTGGTTCCTGCCAACCAATCATACTGCTGCATTGTTCTAGGACCAATCAGACTGCTGCATTCTGAATCCTATTGTTCTAGGACCAATCAGACTGCTGCCTTTTGGATCCTATTGTTCTAGGACCAATCAGACTGCTACAGTTTGGATCCTATTCAACTCAGTACATAACACCCCTCCCCTCTAAGTTCCAGTCCTGCCCGGGAGGTCGCATTCATAGTCCTCAAGGTATGCCGGCGGCCTACGTGTGCGTTGTGGCCTGGGGTGTTCCCTGGTCCGGGCTCCGGGTTCTGGCTCGTGTTCCAAGGATGCTGGCTGTGATGCGGCTGTTTGGTCTGGTGCAACCGGCTCGCTCAGTCGTGGTTCTGGTTCCGGTGTCCTTTCGGCCTCACGGGTCCTCTCTGTATTTACTGATTCTGCCTCTCCTGCTGGCCCCTCCTGCTCTATGGGCCTCACTGCCCCGCTGTTCCCTTGGGACTCCTCTGACCTGTCCTCCTCCTGGTTTTCTCCCGGGAATCGTCGCCGTATCTGGTCGCAGTGGCGGCGCCAGCATTGCCCCCCATCCGTTAGCACCTCGTACGACACGGGGCCAGTGACCCTGGTGATTGTGGCGGGTACCCATGCTGGGCCTGCCCCAAAATTCTTTGCGTACACTGGGTCCTGGGCCTCGAAGGTCCGGGGGTTCCTGCCTTCCCCCACCACTACCTCATCCTGAGCTCTATCGGGGTGAAGGCGGTCCAATCTGATTGCAAGGCGCCGACCCATTAGTAGTTCAGCGGGGCTCCGGCCAGTCGTTGAGCTGGGGGTGCTGTGCTGTGCTAGAAGGAATGTGGCAAGGCGGTACTCCCAGTCCCCTTGCGTCATGCGGCGAAGGGTGTCCTTGGTGGTCCGCACCATGCGTTCTGCTTGGCCATTGGTGGCAGGGTGGAACGGCGCCGAACGGATGTGGCGGATGGCGTTCTGCGCTGTGAAGGTTTGGAATTCTCCTGACGTAAATGCAGTCCCGTTGTCTGAGACGAGAGTGTCAGGGAGCCCGTGGGTTGCAAACAGCCTGCGTAGTACCCGGATGGCTGCGGACGTGGAAGTGGACGGTACCAGTGCGACTTCCAGCCATTTGGTGTAGGAGTCCACCACTATGAAGAATGTTTTCCCCTGAAAGGGGCCAGCGAAATCCACATGCAGGCGTGACCATGGTGCTCGGGCGGACTCCCAGGACTGGACTGGGGCCCTTGGGGGATCTGGGCGGGATTCTTGGCAGGCCTGGCAGTGTTTGACCCAGGCCTCTATCTCTCCATCGATCCCCGGCCACCACACATAACTCCTGGCAAGGGCCTTCATTCTTACTACCCCTGGATGTGTCTCGTGTAGGGCTGTGAGGACCCTTTTGCAGAGGGGCTGGGGAACAACGACTCTGCTTCCCCATAACAGGCACCCCTTGTGGGCCGACAGTTCATGTTTGCGGGTTGTGTAGCCGGCGAATTCTGGCCCGGGGCTGCTGCTGGGCCATCCCCTCCACACCCAGTCCAGGACCCGGGAGATGACCCTATCTTTCTTGGAATGGTGTGCAACTTCTTGTGCCTGAATGGGGCGGTCGGGAAGCAGCTCCAGGCTCATAACCTCTTGTGCAGGTGCTGGGTCAGGGCCTGTTTCCGGTAGTGGTAGCCTGCTGAGGGCGTCCGCATGGCCCATCGCCTTCCCAGGTCGGTGAATCAGTGCATACTGGTAGCTGGCAAGGAAAATTGACCACCTGAGGACGCGAGGAGACAGCACTTGGGGGGTCTGCTTTTCGGGGGCAAACAAGCCAAGCAACGGCTTGTGGTCAGTCACCACGGTGAAGGGCCGCCCGTACAAGAAATCATGGAATTTTTTTACTCCCTTTACGATTGCCAGACCCTCCTTGTCGATTTGCGAGTAGTTCCGCTCGGTTGTGTTGAGTGTCTGGGAAAAGTACGCCACCGGTACCTCTCTTCCATCCGGGAGTTGGTGCCCCAGGACAGCTCCAATGCCATAGGGTGAGGCGTCGCATGCTAGCACCACCAGCAGCCTCTCGTCGAAGTGTGCCAAGACCGAGTTTGAGACAAGCAAGTCCTTGACTGCCTGGAATGCGGCCTCCTGGCGCTGGCCCCACACCCAAGGGGCCCGCTTGTCCAGGAGTCTGTGTAGGGGCTCCGCTACCGCCGCCTTGTGGGGAAGGAAGGAATGGTAAAAGTTCAATAGTCCCAAGAAGGCCTGAAGTTCAGTCTTGCTCTTGGGCGCTGGGGCATCACAAATGGCCCGTACCTTGTCCCCAGTCGGGTGGACCCCTTCTGCGTCCACCATAAATCCCAGAAAGTCCACCTGAGGCACTCCTAGTAGACATTTTTCCCGCTTCACCTTGAGACCCGCCGTCTGGAAACGGTGCAGAACGGTGCGGAGGCGGTCCTCAAACTCCTCTGGTGTGGGGCCGGCAATCAACACATCATCGAAGAAGGGGGTGACGCCAGGAATCCCTTTAAGGAGAGAGTCCATTATATTCTGGAATATGCCTGGTGCCACGCTGACACCGAATTGCAGCCGCTTTACCCTGAACGCTCCTCTGTGCGTCACAATCGTCTGTGCCTCTGCTGTGGCCTCATCTACTGGCAGCTGTTGATATGCTTGGGCCAAGTCCAGCTTGCCAAAAATTTTCGACCCAGCCAGGGTGGCAAGGACATGGCTGACCACTGGCACTGGGTATGCGTGGGCCGTGAGGGCCTTGTTTATGGTACATTTGTAGTCTGCGCAGATGCGGACCGAACCATTAGGCTTGACGGGTGTGACGATTGGGGTTTCCCAGGGAGCATTAGGCACCGGCTCCAGCACTCCTTGCTCTACGAGTCGGTCCAATTCCTCGTCTATACGGGGTTTCAAGGCGAACGGGACCCGGCGGGCCTTGAGCCTGACCGGTCGTACTGCGGGGTCAAGCTGTAGCGCAATGGGGGGGCCCGTATACTGTCCCAATTTCCCATCGAAAACCCCTGGAAATTCCTTGCATATGGCGTCCACGTCCACTTGTAAGCTAGTGTGGTTCACCCCGGTGACAGCTAGCCCCAGTGGTCCAAACCATGCCAATCCCAGTAAGCTAATGTAGGGGCCCTTGACCACAAGCAAGTCCAGTTGCCGCGTCCGCCCTCGGTATTGCACCCTGAAGGTCCCCACCCCCATTGTGGGGACCTTACGTTTCTGGAAGTCCCGGAGGGTGAATGGGGCCGGCCTGAGTTTGGGACCCCCAGTGGGACACAGTTTCCTTAAGGTCCTTGCCGAGATTATGGATAGAGTTGAACCCGTGTCAAGCTCCATGCGGCATGGGGCCCCCTCTATCTGTACCTCTACATAAATTTTCTCTACGTTGGGGTGGGGCAACTGGTATACCTGGAAGTCCGTGAGCTCCGTCGAGTTGCCTTGGTGCGTTGGGCCCCGGGACCTGGGGCTCTTGGATTGGTCATCTGATGCCTGGTGTCGGGTGGGCCGAGCCCGACACACCCGGGCGATGTGTCCCGATTTTCTGCACTGCCTGCACTCTGCGTTGCGGAAACGGCAGGTCCTCCTCTCGTGACTCTCCCCGCAGCTTGCGCAGTTCCCTCCTTCTCGTCGAGGCAGCTGTGGTCTGTGCGCTGCTTGAGTGCGCTGCTGTACTCGGTGCACCTCCTCCCTGTCGGATCCTGAGTCGTCGGTGAGGTCTTCATGGTGGACCCTCGGTTGGGATGGCAGGCTCGGCCGTGCCTCTTGGGTCGACCTCTCGGCAGCTTCTGTTGCCAGGGCCTCCTCCAGAGCGACCTGGAACGTTAGGTCCTTCTTAGCGTAGAGGCGCCGTTGCAGCTTCTCATCCTTCAGGCCACCGACGAGGCGGTCACGAAGCATGTTCTCCAGCTCTGAGAAGTTGCAGAACCGGGCGGCTTGGCGGAGAGAGGTCACAAACCCAGTTATGGTTTCCCCAGGGGCTTGCCGCTTTGCGTAGAAGGCATTTCGACGAGCCACCACTGAGGGCTGCGGCGAAAAGTGCCCCTTCAGCTGTTCCATTATTGTTTTGTATGGAACAGTAGCGACGTCTTCAGGCGCAAGGAGAGCCCGGGCGATTTCAAACGTCTCCTCTCCGCAGACGCTGAAGAATATCGCCCTCTTCTTGGCGTCTTCTTCGTCGGTGACCCCTTTGGCTTCTAGGAGGAAGGTGAAACGGGAGGCGTACGCTTCCCAGTCTCCAGATGCTGGGTTGAATGGCGAGAAGCTGCTGTTGGCTGCCATTCTGAGTTCCTTGTGCCCCGGAGCTGAAGCCTGGATACACGGTGCGAGGCAGCGGTGCGGCAGTTGGCGGTGCTGCGGTGCTGTGTGTGGCAGTCAGCTCAGCGGGATCCCACCTTCGTCGCCAGTGAAATATACTCAGAGTCGCAAAGTGATTTCATGCTCTTTATTCAGCTCATAGTGGTGAGGAGGAATGAATAAATGTCCCCTCACAGTATCTGCTTTATATACATTATTTACACAATGGGCTGCACATGATTGGCTAATTCTGGAATTCTACTGTAAGCCAATCAGGTTGTGGATTCACTTCTATCTGGAGCAGGATTGGGTGGTTCCTGCCAACCAATCATACTGCTGCATTGTTCTAGGACCAATCAGACTGCTGCATTCTGAATCCTATTGTTCTAGGACCAATCAGACTGCTGCCTTTTGGATCCTATTGTTCTAGGACCAATCAGACTGCTACAGTTTGGATCCTATTCAACTCAGTACATAACAGCCACTCTGTGATCTCTTGCGTGGGGGTGCCTGGTTTGCTCCCCTTCAAAATTGTGTGCCCAGGGTCACGCCCCCCAGGCTACACACCCCTGATCCTGTATTAGTAGTAGTGGTGTTAGGGGATGGGTAGTATCTCCAGTGGGGACACCTACCTCTGGTCGTGCTCCTTCTGGGGTAGTTTGTCCGCCTTTGGTCCCCACCCTGCACTCAGCTCTCACCTGCGGCTCCCAGAAGCTGTCAGCAAGTGACAGCGGCCACACCCTGCGAAACAGCTTTGACTGGTGAGGGTAGCCAATGGGTCTCCAACGCTTAGTGGGTTAGGGATTTCCCCTGCATGCGAAAACAGGCTCTAGTGGATTGGGTGGATGAGATAAAAAATGCATCCAGTGGTCAAGAAGGCAGTTTCTGCGCATGCTGTAGAGGAAAGTGAGGGATGGATGGGGCTCATCCACCTGGGAAGGTAGTCCATCTAGGAGAAGGAAAACTCTGGTCCTAAACCTACTCTGCCTTGTGGGATATCTTCAGGAGAAGAAAAGGCTAAGGAGTAAACCCTACACAAATCCAGAGTGAAGTCCCTAAGACAGTTGGATGGCATCCTGTCTGCCTCCTTCCGGCAACTCCTACATCCCAACTGGTGCTGGATGTCTTGCTCTGCTTTCCGTTGGACCACATCAGTGAGGTTCAAGACAGATGAATGCCAACAACAACAGTAGTATCATCACCTCACATTTTCTCCAAGCTGGCATACATGGTCTCTCCCCAAACACCTCTATTTTATCCTTACAGGTTTGACAGTCTTGCCAAATTACCCAGTGAGCTTCATGGCTGAGTGAGAATTTGAACCCTGGTCTCTCTGCTCCTAGTCCAACACACTAACCACGACACCACGCCGCATAATGTTTGGTCCTGGGCAGACTTGAAGCATTGTGGAATGAGCATGTGTGGCACAGGCAGCCCACCTGGCAGAAGGGGACCCCATGGCAGCTCCCTTTCTATTTCAGAAGTCACTTTGTGGAGTTTTGTTCTAAAGCAGTGAACCAGGTCTGGATGTGTGTGCAAATTCACATGTTGTTGACAGATCCTGGCTCTCCTTCCGCTTTCCAATATGGTTCGGAGCTTTTTGGCTGTCACACAATTCCCTGACAACTTGGTGCTAGGGGGAACCTCCTTGCATTCCCCCACCACAAAGATGCCAAAGATACTTTTTTTCTGTTTTTATTGTGCATACTCTTTTGATGATTTTACGCTTTGCAGTGCTCTATAAAAATGTGTTTTCATCATCATCACCACACAGACTCAGAGACCAGAAAGAGCTGAAAACCAACGACTTTATTGTCCAGTGGAGTAAATGTATTGTTTTGGGAGAGTCAAAATGATTTAAAAATTTGTTTTTCTCATAGAGGCTGTAGCATTCAGTGGTGCCCCCTTCTGGTTCCACAGAGGAACGTGATGTTCCCACGTTGCAGTATAAATGAAGCATCATTTGCAGCCAGCACTCTGAGCGAGGGTTGGGTGGCCGATTGTGTTTATACAAAGGTAGAAAAAGGGGGGAGTTGATTCCACTGGGGAGTGACGGGTTTAGCAGTCCTGCCTGAAGGGTGCAGCTATTCAACCCCACCGTCAGCAGGTCTGTAGAGAAAAGAAGATGGTGTGTCCATTACGGTCCGTATCAAAGATTAGCAAGTTAGTATGAAGTAGCTCTTCAAGACAAGAGCTCTGATGAGAAGGTGAAAATTCTTGGTTCACCAGCTTCGCTACATCAGCTCTGCAATGCTAGTCTTTGCAAACATCAGCACTAACAAATTATAGCGAACTGACTTTATATCAACAAGCAACAGCAACAATTAACTTTTCCTGGAGTGTGCACACTTGATAATAGTGGGCCTCCAATCGGGGTGGACTATGGTAATCTTTCATAATATGTCACCCTGTGTGAAGCTAAAATTTGGTGCCCCCAAATGGACCTTCTCAGTTATGGATCTTCTCAATTACGGATCTTTTCAATTTTGCACCTTCACGGCTCCAAGATACCGCACACAAATGTAAAACTTCAGAAGAGAGCTCAAGGCTCAATACTGAAAGAGGTTACAGGGAAGGAAATGTTATTTCCGGTGGGGAGCAACACACATCACTCCACAGAATTAACCACACTCATTTCTGAGGCACATACTCACTCTCTTCCGCTCAGACTGCCATGATGTGTTTGACAAAGGCTGTGGAGAGAAAGGAAAGAGTTGTGAGGAAATTAAAACTACCTGCCACCACGTTCACATGCACAGTATTTTGGTCCAGTGAGCCTTTTACACCTGTCCCCCCCCCCAATATATGTTTTCATCATCGTATTTTCTTGGGTAACAAGAGTACATACAGAGCCTCTGTTTCCAAGTCATAGAATCCTTCAAACAAGTCAGTGAGACATTACTGTTGTAGGAAATGTGGAGCTGAGGGGAGTAAAGGGGAAGACAGTAGAATTTCATTCTTTTGCACAGTATATAAGCAAAGCTTTTGTTTCAGCGTCACACAAACAGGGACTTTATTTTTGTTTGCTGTGTGAGAGACCAGAAGTTCCAGGGTGTGGTAGATTGCAGTCGGTTGGTTGCAGTGTATTTTGTCTGTGTGTGCGAGGAGGACGGGTATTGCTGGGTCAGGTTAACCATACTGATTTGTATGCTGTTGTGGGGGGATTGGCTATTGCCCTGCTGGTTTGCATACACAATGAAGGAGAGCCAAACTGGGTGAAGGCATCCTGCTGTTTTAGCTTTCTAGGAAGGCTGTTTTCTAAACAGTTTGGTACCAGTGGTCCATGTTCACTCCCAATAGATGTCTAGTTACGGCACTCCAAGCAGCTGAGAGTAAGTGGCTTATGAGTTCTTTGTCATGTGTGTTACACCTGATATTTTAAGGTAGCAGTCTACCTTTACTGCCTCTTGTCCCTCCCTGACAGATGTTTCATTAGCAAAGCTATTGCCTCTGGTGACAACTGGCCCACTTGCTCACCTGCAATCTGTTTTCCTGCCCTCACTTCCCCTTAAATATTAGGAGTTTCCTTTCTGGCATCAGCAGGTCATGAAGTGCCTAACTGCTCCCTGCATGTAGCACTGAGGCCCTAATTGTCGAATGGGCCAGTTGTGGCTTCTATATTACCAACAGTACTAGGCACTTAAGCACCTCATCCACACAGTGTTGCACATTTGTTTGCATATGAAAACTGCAACAAGCAAAGTCCAGCATCCCATATAACTTAGGTACAGAGGAATCTGCCTTGTACTTAGACGGACCACTGGTCCAGCAAGCTTGATACTGTCCACACTGATAGGCTGTGTCTCTCCAGGGTTTCAGAGGGGGGTATAATCCCAGCTCCACCAGCAGATGCCAGGGACTGACCTGAGACTTTTCACTTGCAAAGCATATTCTTTACCACAACTTGTAGATAATGTGTGCAATGTTCTGTACAGTACCTGCTTTTTAATATTCATTTGTAAACGGCTTAGAGGTTTTTCTACACTTGAGTGATATATAAATTTAGTTAACTGCGATATACAAGCTTGCAGGATCTACACTTTTATCACCACATTTCCTTGTGAAACTGGGAAGTGTCGCTGCTTCTCTTGAATCAAACTAAACTATCTACTCACCTGTTCTAAGTGATCATCCATAGGCAGGCTGTATTTTAGGGGGCAGAACTGAGTTATCTGCAACGCCATTGATCAGTTACTTAAGTATTTCTATTTATTTACTTGATTGGGGGGAGATGCCCCCCCCGCCAAGGTCATGGGCTCATCCAGACTTCCTTTTGTGCCATACTTTCTAGGCACAGGTCGATGTTTTAAAGAGCTGTGTCCAAGCACTCTTTTTTATTTTCCCGCCACTTTCCCCGTGAGAACCGCTCTTTAATGCTGAATCAGAACAAATGGTAATTTGTGTTACCCACAGATTGCCATTTGCTCTGATTCAGTGGTAAAGAGCGGGGTTTCTCTGGGAAAGAAAGAAAAGGGGCAAAAGTGTGGGGGGGGGAGAACGTTTGGATACAGTACTTCAGAGTGTGGCCCTGTGCCTAGGAAGTCTGGATGAGTCCAATATGAGTGTTCTGACACTGGGCCTACCTGCTCATGCAAAAACAGACCCAGTCTCTCACCTTCATAATTGATGCAGCCATTAGCATCTTCGTGCCCAGCTAATAGAGTGTCTACTTCCTCTTCAGTCATTTTCTCACCTGGAAAGAGAAGGAGGAGGAACAGCACATGGAAGAAGGGGTCAGGGTACATTCCCTTCAGTCCCCATCAATCCCAGCCAACACGGTCAAAGGATGACGGGAGCAGTAGCCCAGCACCTAGCATACCAAGTAGTTCAATCTGCATCTTGTGCTGAAATACAGTAACGCCTCAAGAATGTGTATGTAACTGTGTCCTGTGGACAATTGGATTCTAAACAAATACCCGTGAGTAGAACGGAAAATTGGATTTTTAAACATCGTAATTTGGCACCGAAACGGGAAGGTTTCAAACAGGAAGTCCGCCTTCCCTTTTTGTAAATAGATTAAAGCAAAGACGTTGCAAACTAAAGTCTGGAAAGCCTTTTGTAAAGGATTAAATCCCCATCGGTTAAAACTACTAAACCCCCCTTGGAAGCAGGAGAAGAGGGGGGAAATTTTAGACTGCCTAAGCCTGCAGGAGAGAGAGTGAAGGAAGATAAATTACCATCGCCTTGAACCTGGGAACGGGCTGTCAATAAGATCGACTTTTTGAGAAAGTTCATTGACTGTGAATAACGTATGCTGACAGATAGCTAAACAAGAGAAATATATTGTTTCCATTGTTTCCTTTTGCACTTGAAAAGAAGCAAATGTAACTGAAAATTGATCTAACTTTGCTGCCGGATCTTTACTTAAAAGGACGGATACAAACAGAAATTGTTTCCTCTAGAGGGAGTTCTTGAAACTGTTGCAGGAGTGGATCTGGGGAATTTTCCAGCTGCAGAGATTAAAGACCGTGGGAAACTGAGATTGACCTTGGACAAGAATGTTGACAGAAGAAGCCCTAGTGATTGCATTTTGCAAAACAAGTGCTTTATTGGAACAGCTTCATAAGAAGACGGATGTGATGATTACTAAAATTGACAATATGGGACAAAAAATGACTGAGCTGGGTCTAAAAGTGAATACCTATACAGAAATAACTTAGGATCTGATTCAGGAATCTGTTTTGACATTGCAAGCTGTGGAGAAGAAGAAGGAGAAAGTTGTTGTGGAACCTCAAGTAATTCAAGTGGATAGAGCCCTGGCCTTTCAGAGGCAATTTGACGAATATAAGCTGTTGCCATTTACGATTGAATCCAGAGAAAGCCAGATTTGGAGGGATGGAGTCCCACTTGGATTGGAGAAGGAAAGTTGGATAGATCCCCTTATGCAGGTTTGGGATCTGGACTTGGGTCAGGAGGAGATTGGAGTTGTGGGGGCCTTTAGCTTTGGAGGGACTTTGAAACACGCTCAGAAATATCGTTTGGACTTTAGTTCGGACTATGGAGAGTGGGCTGACCCGTCGAGAAGGAATAATGATATTGTTAGGTTGGAGTTTCCCCGAGACCTACTCCTCAGTGCCAAAGGAAGGAAACTAACAACAAGATCAGCAGAAGACAAAGCGAAGCTCATGCTTAGATATGAAGAAGACCTGCAGAAGGGACATGGAAAAGAGTTAAGAGCCTCGGATAGAAGATCACCAGGTTGATGGACCATATGGAATTGATAGAAAGGACTGACAGAATCCGAGTCCAGGGTGAGGAGACGGTGGAAGAAGATTGGAAAAAAGTTTTAAAAATTTATTTAGAGAAATATTGTTAAATTAATGAGTGTTAGAAAAATTGTTGGAATGAAATTATACGGCTTTAGTAGAAATGTTATAAGGAGTTAAGTAAATATAAGTTTTAGGATTTTAATGGTAAGATAAGGTTAAAATAAATTAAGACAATTAAATGACAGAAAATAGTGAAAGATGGAAAGGATTTGATGGCTTTAGCAGAAATGTTATAAAGAACTAAGTAAAAATAGATTGTTAATGGACCAAAGTGGAAAATTTAAGGTTAGACTGTCTTAAGTTAAATTTTAGATTGAAAATTGAGAAAGATGGAAAGGACTTGCTGAAATAGCTAATTGAACTAGAATACAAAGAAGGGAGGTGTGAGGAGGTCGATGAAACAAGAATAAGAAAGGTAAAGACATGGAAAGGTTGGATGTGTTTTTAAATGTTTGTGTTCTTTTTTTTGCTGTTTTGCTGTTTTATTGTATTGTTTTTTGTTCTTTTGGGGTTTTTTTTTCTTTTTTTGATGTATTGTAAGGTATTGTTTTGTTTTGTTCAATTTTTTTATTGTTCTTTTTCTTTTTCTGTATTTTCCAAACCCTTAATAAATATCATTTAAAAAAAAAAAAAAGAATGTGTATGTAACTACATTGTTTGTTGCACTGAAGGTGGTTTGATGTAAATGGCATCAACAATCAAATCTGATTTTGAGATATTTGTGATAGACCATATTTACCTTTGTTAAATTCTAATCAATTGCAGTTGATCTTCAAAACAGAATGTTGGTATGTGTTGTGTGTGTATGTATATAAACAGGTATTTGAATTTCATTTTTTAGAGGGTCATACTTGGAATCAGGAGACCTGGGTTCAAATCCATGCCATTTGCGATGCTCGCAAGGTGACATTTGGTCACTATTTCTCAGTCTAACCCATTTCACAGGATTGTAGAGCAAATGCTATCATATGCCATTGTGAGCTCCTTGGAAGGAGCGTGAAACACAGCTGTGTAGCTGAGCTCGGATTTGAATTCAGTTTTTCCCAGTTCAAGCCTGATGCTCTAGTCTATCAGCATGACTAGTTTTTTAGGCTGCAACCAAAACCCCACTTACCTGGGAGTAAGCCACATTGAACTCAGTTGCATTATTATGATAGATATCATTCATCAAGAAACAGTAAAAGGGTGCAAACAGCTTTAAGAACTTTTTCTGTGAGTTCTGGGTGTGGTTTTCTAGGCTGATTAGACACAGCTGGTAATGTGTATAAAAGAACAGAAGTCGCAGTTTGAATTTTGCCTGCAGAGAGAGAACACCCACATGCTTTGTGTTTGTTGTTTTTGTATAGCTGTAATAAAACCTTTGCTTGAGTGTCTTGTGGTTCTGTTGTCAGCCACCAGAAGAAAAAACCCCTCTAACATTTTATAGGCTTAGCCCTCTTGCACTGTAGATTGAAGGGTAACAATGATCATGTATCCTTTCTTCTAAAATAAAATATGGAGAAAAAGGGCAGCAAAAGTATCTCTCCATTTTACAGACTTCTCACTTTTTTAATAGTTCTTTGCAGGCTGTGCACTGCACCTCCCTGGAACAGAAGCGCAAGTCCTTATTTATTAATGCACGTATTCTATAGTGGATGAGAGTGCAAAAACTCACTGCCACAAGGGCATCCTCTCTATATGAAGGCCACTCCCCCAGACCTTAATGGGGAAGAGGTACTATGAGTCTCCAGTGGGGCTAGTGTTAGTACCAGGGCAAGGGGAAATCAGGATGCAAAACCGTACCTGGAGAGACCAGGGCCAGATTTAGGTTTGATGAGGCCCTAAGCTACTGAAGGTTATTGAGCCCTTTATATGTCCAGCTGTCCTGTGTCAACAACAAATTGTCACTGTTTTTTAGGTTGAATATATGCTATATGGTAATTTATGGACCTAATAGGTATCTAAAGCCATTTGCACATAACAAATAGGAACCTACACAACACAAAACACTGTTGCTGAATGTAGGCTTTATTTTATTTGTTTTTTATCTTATATTTTGGAAATGTACATCCAGTTGTTTTTTCCTTTAAACTTTTTAGGGGCCCCCAAGAGAGTGGGGCCCTAAGCTATAGCTTGTTTAGCTTATACGTAAATTCAGCACTGGGAGAGACAGTACCTCACCTAAGCAACACCAGCTTGCCTAAGGCCATCCAGTTCATTTATGAATGAACAATCATTTCAAACAAGGATTAATTGCAGCGTTGCCCATTGGCTAGTTTAGCACATCCACCTGCACCCAAAGCTGAAGTAAGTGAATGGGATGATGGCTGCGTTGAAAATGGGATCCTTCTGGGCTCTAGCATGGCTTCCTCATGTTTGGTGTGCCCCCAAAGCTGCTTGGGCCTTCTGGCAACAAACTGGTGAGAAAGTTTTGCCTTTTCACTTGGCAGCACTTACCAAGCGTGGCGAGGACGTGGCGCAATTCTGCGCCCATGACGGTGCCGTTTCCCTCTTTGTCAAAGACCCTGAGCCCTTCCACGTAGTCTTCGTAGGTTCCCTGGTCTTTGTTCTTGGCAATAGTTTGTAACATGGGCAGGAACTCTTCAAACTCCACCCGCTTAGAATTCAGCTCTAGTGGAGGAGGAGGAGGAGGAAGAGGAAAGACTGTCAACAGCAAACTAGTCCCAAGCGCTTTGCCTCACAGATTTCATGGGGCACTTCCCAGCCTACACCCTCAGAAATATGTGTCCGCTGATTGTATGCATTCCATGAGGACTGCACTCCTTCACTTGGAATGTGAACCCGAAACTGTATTTGGCATCCTGAAAATTGCTTAGCAGATGGTTTTGGGGGAGGATGGAGGACAGGCTCAGAACTGGAAGGAGGTGGTCACACATCAGCTTCTTTTGCTACACTGTTTATACTGGGTTTCTATGTAAAGGTAAAGGGACCCCTGACCATTAGGTCCAATCGTGGCTGACTCTGGGGTTGGGGCGCTCATCTCCACTTTTGGCCGAGGGAGCCGGCGTACAGCTGGGTCATGTGGCCAGCATGACTAAGCTGCTTCTGGCGAGCCAGAGCAGTGCACGGAAACGCCGTTTACCTTCCCGCTGGAGCGGTACCTATTTATCTACTTGCACTTTGACGTGCTTTCGAACTGCTAGGTAGGCAGGAGCAAGGACTGAGCAACAGGAGCTCACCTTGTGGCGGGGATTCGAACTGCCGACCTTCTGATCGGCAAGTCCTTGGCTCAGTGGTTTAGACCACAGCGCCACCCGCGTCCTTAAATTATATAAAGTATGGAAATTATACAGAAGTAAAGAAAGAAAGAATACTATATTCTATGTTTATGTTTCAACTATTGTCCTATTTTCTTTCCTTATTTTTCTCCTTTAATTGATACAATATCTCTGTTTCTGATATTCAAGCATGAGTGCGTAGGCTAATGCAGCCAAAAGGGCACCATCCATTCACACGTATCTCCTCCTTGCATGTTGGTGGTACCATTTTGGCAACATAAGCATCGGCACTCAAGCTTGAATAGTAGAACTACCGTATTTTTTGCACCATAACACTCAC
This sequence comes from Podarcis pityusensis, assembly GCF_964106645.2. Classification (NCBI taxonomy): domain Eukaryota; kingdom Metazoa; phylum Chordata; class Lepidosauria; order Squamata; family Lacertidae; genus Podarcis; species Podarcis pityusensis. The sequence continues at coordinate 6,560,197 of NC_138029.1, forward strand.
TTTTTTCCTCCTAGAAAGTAAGGGGAAATGTCTGTGCGTGTTATGGAGGGAATGCCTACGGGTGGCATGCCTACGGATTTTCCTCCTCTAAAAACTACGTGCGTGTTAAGGTCGGGTGCGTGTTATAGAGCGAAAAATGCGGTATTAAGAAAGCTGAAGTTCTAAATGGATGTCAGCCTCATGTCTGAAAACACCCTTCAGGGCTGATGTGTCCTGCACAGCTTCCCCCCCTTCCCCCCCATTCCTAACTAAAGATGGACAGACCTCTCAGATTTGTTTTCCCAATCTTAAATTCAGTTCACCATATTTCCACATCAACTTACTATTTTTTTCTATTTAAAAAAATTCTCAAGAAAATTCACCAGCATTTTAGCAGCCCTTTCTCCTGATAGACACATTTTTGTATGCAGTTTTTGCCTAGTACTACTCTGTACTGTACGCTTGCTTGAATTTGGAATCTATTGCCCTCAAGTGGCCATCCTGTCGGTTTCCCTTTCTACTTATGAGACAAGGAGCAAGACTCACCATCCGGCTTGGGGTGTCCCAGGACTTTCATGATCTCGGCATTTGTGGGATTCTGTCCCACGGCCCTCATCACATCTCCGCACTGGCCCAACTGGATTTTGCCATCACCAACCCGATCAAAGAGCCCAAAGGCCTCTTTGTAATCTAGGGAGATTAGACCAAAGTTTTAATGTGGTTATTTTGTGATGAGGTCTCAGAACTGGGCAAGCTGCCGGGGACCGGAGGGTTTTTTGGGGATAAAGTGTCAAGCTTGCCATGCCAGCTGTCAACTTGATGGTTCACATAATCCCAAGAAACTAGACACCGCCGTCTGCAAGGTCTGTTTAACCTGCCCAGTTTCTATCACTCATCACAGCCAATATGAAGGGAGGGAGGGAGGCTGCTGCCTACCCAAAGGGCAAGCTCTGCTTGGGATGCATCTAAAGAGAAAACGATGATGGCGATCTTGAAAGGAAGACACTGGCTATTCTTGCTCTAAATGAAAGAAGGATCTCAGGGACCTTCCTTCCAAGGGGGCATCACCTTGATCTTGGGAGGGTTTTAGTTGCCAAGGAATCATTTTTATATTTAGACAGCACCTCTAATCCCGTAGCAACCTTGGACAGCACAAAGGCATTGCAAATCAGGCACACCAAGAGAAACTTCATCTCTCAGATACCCAGGCCCCCAACTCCTCCACTAACTGAGCTAATGAGACATTCCTTCAAGTTGCTAAAGAAGGTGTCAGTGGTAAGGGCAACTGAAAGTGCAAGATAGTTAAATCAGGCACCTATAGGTGATTACAATGTTCTGTTTGTTGGAAATATGTACACTCTTTCTCTCATAATGCTTAGGGCAGCTTTCAAAATAATAGAGGGATGGTTTGGTGAGCATGGTGAGGCTTCCTAAGGACTTGCCTGCATTACAAGTGTAAATGTAAAACCACTTTCCAAGTTTATTAATGCTGAAGTCCTGTATATGTCTACTCAGAAGTAAGCCCCATTGAGTTAAATGGGACTTGTTTCTAGGAAAGTGTGGCAAGGATTGCAGTCTAAACGGTTGCTGCTCCCAGCTAAAGAACCCACATATATTGTAATCCGCGTCAGGGCTTTTGGGGCAGAAAATCAGTTTATTGATATAAGATTTAAAAATAAGAATTACTGTTAAGTGGTCGTGGAGAAAGCCAGAAAAAATATATAATTTCTTTTGTGTCATGAGGGAAATTATGAATGCCTTTGAAATAAAAGTGTGTGTGTGTGTATTTGTGCATGGAGATGTCAGATCAGAAAGCTGAAACTAAAAGTGTGACAATACTGAGTGGCTTACAAAGGTGTATTGGGGAAGAAAGGACAACTGTAATTACTGTTTGCTCAGTCTGAACCTGGAGGACTGGAGTCTATGTGAGGAGGAAGCTGGGGCAGGGATACATTATGTGACTGTCCAAGAGGATGGACTAGGCTTCTGTGTTTCCAGTCTCTTGACTCTAGCAACTCCTTTCTCCGCTGCTTATGCCATGAGACCAGAAGTAACTGTAACTCCTCTCCCACTCCCGGTTATATCTAGTACTACAAAAATTGTGATGTGATCTCATCACCACTTCAGGTTTCCCAGCAGCCAGTTAAATGAAGTGGGGGTGGGAGGACCTTGCAGAACACTGGCATCATGTTGTGCTTCTTGGTGTTCTAAATGTTATGGGGAGAGAAGGTGATACGAGGCCATTGCTTTTGATAACAGCTCCCAGTCCCTAAGAAACTAAGAGGTTTTAGGAAGTAAAAAGTAAACACCAAGATGCACACAAAGCAGTTACAGTTGTACCTCGGGTTAAGTACTTAATTCGTTCTGGAGCTCCGTTCTTAACCTGAAACTGTTCTTAACCTGAAGCACCACTTTAGCTAATGGGGCCTCCCATTGCCACCGCGTGATTTCTGTTCTCAGCCTGAAGCAAAGTTCTTAACCCGAGGTAATATTTTTGGGTTAGCGGAGTCTGTAACCTGAAGTGTATGTAACCCGAGGTACCACTGTATTTTGTTTGAGGTGGGCTGTAGAAGTGAATCAGAAATAGTTTTGCCACCAGGTGAAAGTTCATGCACTTATGTGCATCCAGGCACACCAACTTAGCCCCGCGACTGTGGGTGCAGGGGGCATGCATGTACAATGTCAGCATGCTGCAGGGTGCATGCGATGTCAGTGCTTCTGCATCTCTCTCAGGAAAGCTTGCTCCTGGTGCCTTTGGACAATCAAACTGGCTTACCTTCCAACTGCTCCTTAGTGAATTCAATCTACAAAGAAGAAAGAAAGTGGTTGGAGATCATGACAGTCACAGGAAATGGTATTGAAGTGAGAGAGAGACTGGGCAAGGTGACAGGAAGGTGGTCAAGCCCAAGTTGTTGATAGAAATGCCAAGTTATAAAAAGGAAGCACTAGGACTCGCAGAAAACTTCTTCAGCCAGAGATGAGTGGCCAGAGCAGATGCTAAAGCTCCCAAAGAAAAACTAAAGATGGAACAGGGCAGCTATGCTATGTATTTTGTCCATTTTAACATTTGACCATTTAATTTTCATTGGCGAGTAGATGTGTAAAAAATGGTCAACCTGTTTAGAGTTGATGGCCATACTGGACATTTGTATTGTTGCATTTTTTCAAAAATACCTACACAATCCATCAGGGTTAGGGATTTTGCTTATTCAGATCAAATTCTCAGGACTCTCCCTAGGCCACCCCCCTTCTGCAGACGACTCCTCGCTCTGTGCCTTCGTCAAACTCTTTGACTGTGATATTGGCTCTTGCTAGCCTGGATATTGAGATGAGTGTAGAAATCTCTGGCTTTATTGTGGCTGGAATCATGAGCGTAGCCAAGGGGGGGTCAGGGGGGATGCCCCCCAATCAAGTAAAACAATAGAAATACTTAACTGACCAATCACGTCGGTTCTGCCCCCCCAAAAAGTCCTGCTCCCCAACCAAGTCCTGTTCCCCCCAACAAAAATCCTGGCTATACCCATGACTGGAATGCAACCTCTTGTACAAAGAAAAGAGTCACACCCATTACTCTGGCCCTGCCTATCACTAGGAGGCCCTCAGAAGTTACCTCAGGAGAGAATGCAGCCCTCACACTAAGAAAGGTTCGCCACCTGTGTGTCTATATATCACAAATGTCTCCTCCATGGTCATCTCTGAATGGTTCATTTTTACTCCCTTTCTCTGTCTCTCTGTTCTCTTCTCCAATTTTCAGTTCTCCTCAGACCTGTCTCGCAATCTGCTCAAACAAAGGGTGTTTCCAAGACAAGGAGCGCCTAGAAAGATTCAATCTTGGTTTCTTTGTGGTAAACCAGAAGTGGAATTGCAATTGCTTTTCCCAAGTACCAGGGATTTTATTTTGTGTGTCCACATTCTGCTATGTTCCATTCATATCAGTGGGTGAGACACAGCTGTGTGCGACAATTCATTCTCCTTCCCCTCCCTCCATTCTATCACTCTCACCCCAAGACTTTTAAAGAACTTCCAAAATCCATATTGGAGTATACCATTTTTCGTCCAACCAACCTGTCACAAAAAAAAGCACGCAAGCTTCCCAAGTTCTCCACAATTCTTCATCAGGCCAGGTGGAAAACAGTTCTGTGGAACTTGAAAGCTTGCACACTGTTTTGTATCATTTTGGTTGGCCTCTTAAAGGCATTGCCCTAAAATGGGTTTTGGAATTTTCCTTGTGAGCCAACCCAGCTACTTTCTAATGTTGTCTAGGTTCTTGAGAGATGACTGCCTTTCACAGTTGAGGTTATTAAAGGGCAGGAGGAGGGCCCGTGAAGGATGGAGAGGCAGAGAGAGAGTAAACAGAGTGTTGCAAAGGCAGTGCATGCCAAGGAGATTTCCACACCCTCCCCTCCTACCCCAGCTCCAAGGCAGTTGGGGAGTTGCAATTTCACCTCTCTCTCCCTCTCTCTGCAAGGAGGCAATTCATCCCACCCTGCTCCCTGCCCACTCAGCTCCTCTGAAGCCTTGGGCCAAGAGGTCTGCTGCTGACTGACTGGCTGGACTCCCGATGAGAGATCCAGCAGCTTTTCACTTTCCTTCCTGCCACTGAGAAAGGGCAACTTGCTTCCTCAGCCTTATAAAATAAAATAAAAAATACTCACTCTCCTGCAATGTTGTGCAAGTACTTTGTCAGTAAACAAACAAAGAGGCAAAAATATGCTTTCCCATTTCTCTCCCTTCCTTCCCAACTGTGGAGACTCAGTTGCCCAGAACTCCTCCAAATTTTATGCTAAAACCTGAATCCCCTGAAGAGTCCAGAGGAGCCAGTGGTCAGGCCAGGTCACTCTCTCTCTCTAGCGATGGTGCCTGCTGAGTCTTCACATGTTCATTCAGAGTCTCCCAGCGGCTGCTGGATTTCTTCACTTGCCTCTTCATCTGCTAATTCACTTCCTGAGTTCAGTTCCAATGGGACAGCAGGACTGCTGCATATTGTGAACCACTTTGAGATTCATAAATGCATTAATGAAAAGGGTATGAGAGTTTTTAAGATAAAATATATAAATAAAATGAGACTGGCAGCTTTTCTCAGAGTTGTGCAAGGTAAAGCTGTTTACAATGTTATAAATATTTCACAAATTTAAAATTACACGGTTAAAAACCCACATTTTAAAGCAGCACAGAGCAATTAGATAAGATATAGGGCTTACTGTATGTTCATTTCCAGCACGTTCATTCAAATAAGTAATCAGTGTTTTAAAATATGTGGAATGGCCTTACCAGATAGTAAAAGCGGGCTTAGGTATGGGAAGTGGTGGGGGGCAGAATGATAGGGCTCATTTATGCCCCCAATGCTGCTGTACACATAGAAACCACACCTCTTGCACAAGTTGGAAGAGTACCGCTGTGAGCATCTTTCCCCCTGGAGACTGTGCTTCTCTTCTGGGTTTAAAATTATAATAATGAATTCTATCCATTAGGGGTAAAGTATTACAAATGGATGATGATGCACGTGGGTCCCTATAAAATGTCAGTGCAGAAGGCAGGTCAATTCCAGTTTCAATGCCTCATGCAGAAGCTGTCCAGGGATGCTTGCAGACCAAGGTGTGGAATTGCCACTCTCCATACACTTACTTTTCACAGGACATGCACATGGCATCACTGTCCATTAATGTCTATCCTCTGTCTTCCCTGCATTATATATGCCTTTTTTTCTGACAAAGTCTTTGCTTTTTTCAGAAGTACAGAAGAGCAGAGCACTCTCTGTAGCTGCAGATTCCCTTAGCACTATCTCTTAAAGGGCAGAGTTTGCATGTTGGCAGGGACCAACAACTCAGACGAATCTCTCACACTTTCACTATAAACTTTGCAGTGGGTGTCCTTTTATCACATTTATTCATTTTTAAATTGATCCTTTTAATTAGGCTAATATGTGTTTCTGGTTTGTTTGTTTTAATGCATCACATTTTTTGTTTAAAAACTGAACAAAATATAGCCAGAAAAATGTTATATGCTAAAAAGATCAGTGGGGGAAATGAGCAGGGTGATAAGATGTTGGCCACCACAAAGGTGTGCTGAGCTTCAAATGGTGAATTGAAGCTTCCCCATTGTCACTCACAGGAGCTGGTGTGGACGGAACATGGAAAACTATGCACAGAGAAAAAGTGCAGGAAGGCTCATGATCATGTGGAAAGACAACTGCAGTTCCGCTTATTGCTTACAACAGAGGAGCAATCTTGGAGCCAGAGGATGGAATTAACGAGCATGACTTCACTTACTAATGCCAATGGGTCTACTCTGTGTAAAGGTTAGGTGTATTCCACCCGGAGTCTGAAAGCACCCCAAACCCCTCAGTCCCCTGTGGCAGCTCCCAGGGGCCCAAAAGGCTGTGATCCAGGCATCTCACTGTACAGTACAGGGCTCCATATATTTGTTCCGTCCTGGCCTGCCCCAACTGTGTGGTTTACAAAAGATAACAACTCTTGCTTCTGTTCATCTTGCTTCCCACGGGCCTTGGGAGTAGATCCTGGAGGCAGGAAGCGTTTCCCCCAAGACTACACATGTGTGGCTATGTGTGGCTGGAGATGGGACCCAGCCTAAGGCTGGCCGGCTCATGGGGAGGCTTGGAGCACAGGGCAGGAGTGGAGGGAAAGCAGGGTGAACTCTGGATTTTTAGTTTTGCGACATGTAACACTGCAGATGAAGATATAGAAGCATGATTAGTTACACCAACAGGGTAAAGAACAGCTTCTATCCGTGGGCTGTTAGGCTGCTGAATGAAAAGATAACAACAGGGCAACTGACTTTCGGGTTTGGTGGGTGTGCGTCAGTAAACAAGGGGAATTAAGACTAAGAAAGATGAGTGGGGGGAGCTCATGTAATCTCACTGTATACAAGTTGTAAAGCTAAAGGTAAAGGGACCCCTGACCATTAGGTCCAGTCGTGAACGACTCTGGGGTTGCGGCGCTCATTTCGCTTTATTGGTCGAGGGAGCTGGCGTACAGCTTTCGGGTCATGTGGCCAGCATGACTAAGCCACTTCTGGTGAACCAGAGCAGCGCATGGAAACACCGTTTACCTTCCCACCGGAGCGGTACCTATTTATCTACTTGCACTTTGACGTGCTTTCAAACTGCTAGGTTGGCAGGAGCAGGGACCGAGCAACGGGAGCTCACCCCATTGCGGGGATTACGAACCGCCGACCTTCTGATCGGCAAGTCCTAGGCTCTGTGGTTTAACCCACAGCGCCACTCGCGCCAACTTGTACAGGTTGTACAAGTGACAAAAAAGTATTTCTATTTCTATTTATCATTGTGGATCTGCACATTTTACAGGTACTCTTTTTTCTGGTTGTTCTGCGGCCCGTGGACAGTGCAAAGGAACCCTGCGTGTTATGTGGGACCAAGAAAGGTTCTTCGCCGCGCATGCAGGTGCTGCTGTGGCCAGGCCTGGAACTGCTAGGCTAGACTGCCTCTTCCTGCATCAGAGGCCGGCCTCTCGCTGACTCTTTCAGCCTTGTGACCAGCAAAGACATGAGGAGGAGATGCTTAAGGCGCCAGGGAGGCCAATTCAGCAGGAGGTTTCTAGGGCTGGAATCTAGAGTGGGTTTAAATAAGGGCTCGCTTTCCCCTCTCTGCCATCACTCTCCTTATTGAAGCCCCTACCTCACTGTTTCAGGAATCCCGCAGCGTTAGGAGGCCATGGCTGTTGACTGAATGCCCCAATCCTCCCGCAACTTGATCCTCCCAGTCTCAGAAGGTGGCATCCCAGCAAAGGGATAGAGGTAGGATTGAAATAACTGTTCCCTGTAAAAAGCGGGGAATATGCTAAGTCCCACCCCCACCCCACCCCCGCTGGTGGCCACCTGTCCCTGGCCGGGCTTTCTGAGAATGCAGGCCAAATACCAGGCTTTTGCGCCTGCTGTTCGGACCTGTCGTTAAAATAACAGGAGCCCTTTCAATTGCTAAATTTATCTTGCCCCTCTAACCCGCTAACCTTAGCTTGCTGCCCTTCCCACTCACCATTGTCTGTTGAGATGGCGAAATGGACTTTATTTCCTGGCTGCCTAAAAGCAGCACTAAGACAGGGTTGTCATACTTCAGAAAGTGAAAATCCAATCACAAAAGTTGTTGAGCTTCTTTTTGCAAAAAGAAAATTCGCCGAAAGCTACACTTCCAGATTTCCCCAGACATTTCAAGACTTTCTGCCTGGACGCTGCTTCCGAGGGCCTGATCCCGGTTATGTCCAGATGTATGGCAGGCAGCCCTACACTAAGAACTGAAGAAGAAGCTCCAGCTTTCCATGAAGCTATGAACCCTAAAGGCCTTGAGGTCTGGTGTGGTGCAGAGGTCAAGGAAGGAACTTCCTTTAAATACTGTATGAAAGACCCAGACTCAACTCTATGCTTAGCTACCTAGCACACTGTAGTGCAGCTTTGCGCAGGCTGATAGTCTTCAGCCATTTCAGATGTTTCACCCACCTTTAGGCTAAACATGCATAGGGAGACCCATTTCTTAATTTTGTTACCATTTATTTGTAGCCTTACCCAGCTGCATGGCAGACCAAAATCCAGCAGGTACAGCTTTCCCCCAGCACAGAGAGATAGTGATGGGGAAGTGGCACCTGTTGAATTTGTGCCTGCAAAAAAGTTTGTGTCAGGAAAAAAAAAATGATAAACCTAGATTAAGCATCTTTAAATATGAGGATATAACTATATTTATATCTCGTATGCATCATAAAACTAAATTCAAACTGGGGAAATTCACTGAATGTCAGCACAAAAGTTGGAGAACAAGGGCAATCGAATTCATCATTCTGTTCCCAATAGCAGTCAGCAAGAAGTCTTTGGATGCCCCCACCACCTGGAACCCCAAAACACACTGCCTTTTGACATGGAGGGCTAATTATTTATCATGACTAAAAGTCTAGAGTGTGATCAAGTAGCCAACTTAGCTTCACACAAATCCACACCTTGCACAGTGATTGTCCTGCCTTTTCTTTCTTTCTTTCTTTCTTTCTTTCTTTCTTTCTTTCTTTCTTTCTTTCTTTTTAAAACTAGAATTCATTAGCAGCCTTGAAGGCACACAATGAACTCAGAATGGACTGAGAAAGAAACATGCCTGATTTTAGACATTCTCATTTCCCATATGGAGCTCCAGTTCCCAACACTGTATCATTTAGTCCACAGATAGTGTTAGCCTTGAACCAAGGAGACTTAGACCCAAATCCTTGCTGATGTACAATTCACTAGAGCTTTTTAACCAAGCATCTATGCTCCTTAGCTGCCTCTCTGAAAAACATGGAGCAATAGCTGTGAGGGTAAATGAAACAAATCATTTTAAAGAGCAGCAAAACTCAGGGAGATCAGCTGTCTCATCTGGAGACAACGAAATAAGTTGCAATTAAATCCTACGGTAGTTCATTCCATTTTATTTTCTGTTGCTTCAGACCCAGTGCTGACCACTTCCAATAAGAGAGGCCAGATTTCCCATGTTTTGGTGCCAGCCACAGTTAGCTGGGCAAATTTAAACACATATGAAGTTTCTGCAAAATGTAAAACTGAATATGGGGATTCAGTAAAAAGGAATGAAAATAAACAGATCAGATAAGAGTTATACATGCCATCAGTACCTTTCAATTGACACCCAGTTGACACCTACTTGGTCCCTTGCTGTTCATGAGAGAGGCTGTCTAGCTTGGAGATAATGCAGCAGGATCTTGCCAGCTATTTGGGTATCCCATAGGAATGGGATTGTCTGGTGGCCAGCTTTATAGGTAATGTGTGTGCATAAGCACATGCTGCTCCTGTCAATTGAGTTTTACTTTGGCTTTGACTCATTCTGATCTTTCTGCCAGGGGGAAATACCTGACTGCTTCAAGGGAGTTGGAAAGTAGTTTACGGAAGCCTGGAGCCTGACAAGTTTTTCAGAGAGCTGGTGGTCTGAAAGAAGAATCTCTTTCCATGGTATGTTGTTCATTCATCCCACCATTTACCTCAAATAAAGTGGCTTTGTATCGTTTCAAAAATCTGTTTGATAAGAAAAACAGGCAAACGAAACGTGTGTACCACGAGAAGTGAAGCCTCTTTCAAATCACTTTCAATTCTGTTAAAAACTATCGTCTGTCTCTGCCCGGGCTGAGGATATTATTCAAGCCCAAACGTATTTAATACTCCAAACACCTTCTGTGGAGTCGGGCTGGGTGGGTGTCTGTGAGTGGAACAGGGCTAGGCTTGGCTTCTAAAATGGTGATAGCTGCCTTGATTTATTTAGCCCCCTCTTCACACCCACTAATTCATATTAGGGTGCGCCTAATTAATTATTGCAACCTGTAACCTCCCTTTATCCACTTGTAATGCCCTGCTGCAACACTTCTCAAATTAGTTCTCTTCTACAATAATATCATCCCACAGAGCACTATTTAGTAAAAGGATAGAAAACACTTTAGAGCCAGATAAAATAGCCTAAGATCCTGGCCACCCCCTCCTGCTGCTGCTGCCTTTAACCGGCTTCCTTCCCAAGAAGAGAAGGGTTCTCTCAGGTGTCCTGTCCCTTCAACCATGTCTCACTCACCACAACTTTGGAGAGGTCAATTGGGGGATCCTTGGGCTTTGCTGGTGCTGCTGGTGCTGCTGGCGCTGGTTCTGGTGCTTTGCCTTTAGCTGCCGGGGCTCCTGGCTTCGCTAGAGCTGGCTTAGCTGCTGGTTTGGCAGGCGGGGGTACTGGCCGTTTCACTGGGGCATCCTTCTTTGGGGGCATGTTCTCTCCGTGTCTCCTGCTGGGAATGAAGCAGAGGGGAAGTCAGCAGATGTAGGCAGGATCCTCAGCTCAGGCTGGCTCTGCCCGGCTGCAGTTTAAATAGCTCTGTGGATCCTGTGATGTCAGCCCAAGAGGACTAGCTGGGTATGGAGTGGGAATGCATCTAAAAATGGGAGCATCAGTCACCTTCAGCAATGCTAGTTCCTCCCTCCATTCAAGACAGAGAGATCTCAAAGGGCTTTGCTACAGCTAAGCATCCTTTCTGAATAGCCAGGCCTTGGACGTGCCTTTGTGGCACCAAGCCAGCCAGCTCACACAGCAAATCCTCTGGCTCTCTGCACCAGTCATATGGGCTAGCAGAAGGCAAACGGGGGTGGGATTCTCCTTCTATTAACATTGCATCCAGCCTGCCTTGACTGCTGTTCTAAGTAAACTGCAGCAGCATAGGACCCAATCTATCGCGGGGAGGGTGTAACTATGGCATAATTATCTAGGAACTTCTCCATTGTGGAGTATGTTGATTCTTCTTGTTGCACTGATCTCTACACACACACACACACACACACACACACACACACACACACACACTTCTTGGAAACTCAGAATGCAGGTACTGCACACATCACAATACAGACACTGGAAAAAGCAACAACTTGTTTAGCTAGAGGGTGTTTTAGAATCATTGCAGCCTGATTGGCACAATAAACACAATGCTTTTCGTTTTGCAAAATATTCGGTTTGGGATGGATGGAAATTGGAGATACTTAGACATGGATGTAAATAATACTTCACATGAATTAGTTGCACGATCCTGTGATCCCGGCCTCTGTCTGACTGTAAGAAGTGTTTTATTTTGGGTGGGTTTCCCTCTGTGTGCAAATATCAACAGAGGTAAAAGCTTGAGACAGACATTCATCATAGTCCTCTTTCCCTCTGCTGCCCTTAAAAGTTGGACTAAGATCACTTCCAAAACAGCTAATTTAATGAGCGTTTATCCCAATTTGTTTGTGGTGAGATTAAATGACACTGTGTCAAGTAAGTGTTATCCCAGAGCATTTCCCCATCACCTACCTTATTGCAAAATATCTGATCTTTTGGGTTTGTTTTGCAAGAGTCCTAAATGAGCTTTAATTGTGCTGCCTGAATTTGCCAGGGTGCAACTGAATCCCACCCCAAAATAGTGACAGTCTGAAAGTGCCCCAAATTCCTGGCAGCAAATGTATCTGCCTTTGTGTACATGCATCTGTTTCTGGCCCTGACTCTCCCCTTCCTCTGTTTTCTCTCCCTCCCTCCCTCCCTTGCTGTTGCAATTTTAGAGTTTGAGCAGCTTGGGGCAGGCACCTACCAGTTTCACTTCCGCATGAAGGGCATTGTTGGCACACTCAATAATTATAATTAATACTTAAGGTGAGGATAGTTAGTAAGAGGGTGGAGTAATACGGGTTGTCATAGGCTCCTAAACATTTTTAAAGAAAAAAGCACTGAGTTATACCATAAAATTATATATCAATGGAAAGATAATTTAATGAAGAATGTAATGCAAAAACTTTTATGAAGGATTATTTATTACAACAGCAGTCATAAAGAAGAAACGTGAAAGACACAGAAAAAATGAGATATACAGTACAGTGGTACCTCGGGTTACATATGCTTCAGGTTACATACACTTCAGGTTACAGACTCTGCTAACCCAGAAATAGTACCTCGGGTTAAGAACTTTGCTTCAGGATGAGAACAGAAATCGTGCTCCGGCGGCACGGCAGCAGCAGGAGGCCCCATTAGCTAAAGTGGTGCTTCAGGTTAAGAACAGTTTCAGGTTAAGAACGGACCTCCGGAACGAATTAAGTACTTAACCCGAGGCACCACTGTACAAATTAAATTGCCGTGTTGGCACTTTGCGATAAATAAGTGGGTTTTGGGTTGCAGTTTGGGCACTCGGTCTCTAAAAGGTTTGCCATCACTGGGCTAGGGAGTAAACTCTACACAAATCCAGAGTGGAATCCCTAAAACAGTGGGATGGTGCTTTGTATACCTCCTTCTGGCAACTCCTGCAGCCCAGCTGGTGTCAAACATCTTGCTCTGCTGGGAAGTCACCTCTGTGCTGCTAGTGCAGCAAAAACAACATGGGAGGTAGCAGTTGCGAGTTACTGGTCTCTGCAGCCACAGCAGGCGCTGTGATTCTCCAACGGTTTGACTTCACCCCCTGACGCGCACTCACTCCATTGTCTCTTCAACAACAAGCGCAAGGAGATCTTTCTGGAATGCAAAAGCCACAGCTGTGCAACCCCAATAAGCTACGCTTTGGCGGGGGAGCATGACACAGAGCGCATGCACGGGGTGACACCTTTGCCTCATTCGGTGAAACAGGATGGACAACCACTGTTGGTTGTTATTTAAGATGGTTCTGCGCCCGTGAGCACTTGTTGTCTTCTCATCTTCTGTCCTGGTAGCCAGGCAAAAGCAATCTGGGTCTAAGCAGAGATTCTTGATTCTGAAGGGCTTGTACTGGAAGGAGTCATGGGAACTTTTTCATACTACAGTGGTACCTTGGGTTACAGACGCTTCAGGTTACAGACTCCACTAACCCAGAAATAGTACCTCGGGTTAAGAACTTTGCTTCAGGATGAGAACAGAAATCACGCGGTGGCAATGGGAGGCCCCATTAGCTAAGGTGGTGCTTCAGGTTAAGAACAGTTTCAGGTTAAGAACGGACCTCCGGAATGAATTAAGTTCTTAACCCGAGGTAACACTGTATGTCTATACAGATGTCGTCCCCCCCCCCCATCTGTTGTGGTGTCAGTAGAAATAGGAGTTGGAATGCTAGTTTCTATTATTGATGGATCCAAAATAAATTATGTCAAAGAAGACAAATACTTACATCTTTTGCATTCAAGTGGTATGGGCCATGTGAGTGATCCTCTATACATATCAACAGCATGCATAGAAGATTATTAATGTGGCCCATACAAAGGTCTGACAGAGCTGGCGAGGATTTTGCTGGGGGTGGAATAAGCAGCTATGGTGCAGCACAGTGCTCACGTATCGAGCTATCAGGTTCAATATTTCTTCAGTGGTTCTGTCTTTAGGGTGATGCTAAAGGCCAACTTCAAAGCAGGCTCTCATCTCAGTTTGTTAACTTACTTTTTTCCTCATCATTTTGTTTTTATCCACTGGACGTAAGCAGATACCACATCCCTCTCCCGGAGGTGCTCGCAGGAAGTGGCAAAAGCACAGGTGCAGGCATTTGGGGAGATTGAGGCCATCTAGGGTCCTCCTTAGTTGATTTTGGGTTTTTTTTTAAATGTTGCCATTAAAATTCCACACAGCAGACACCTGCCTTGGCAATTGACTCATTTTACACCTGGGACTTTGGTGGTAAGGTTATGCTTAGGATAAACAGATTGCTGGCAGAACTACATGTAGGCTTGCAGTTCCACATCAGTTTAGGGAAACTGCAGAATATGGTGAGGGCTGCAGAATCCAGCTCTCTCTATCCATTTAAATAAGATTCTAGCCATTATAGTGGTGAAGATGCACCTGGAACTATGCTTGAGCAATGCTTGCTGATGCAGGAGAGATGTCTTAACAAGAGATCTAGTAATTGTGGGCGGGGCTAATGCACCCACACAGAATCGCTCCCCCTGCCCCTCATTGACTAGCAAAGCCGGAGCAAATTTAGAAAAAAATGGTTTAAAAAATGCAGAATAAATGGAGGCTGTAGAATTGAGTTTTTCTTGGGGCAGGATTTGCATTTTAGTTTTAGCAGGGAGAAGACCCAGCCTTGAGCATTAGCTGCTCCTACTGTAACTTAGGGACGTGGGTGGCGATGTGGTTTAAACCACAGAGCCTAGGACTTGCCAATCAGAAGGTTGGCAGTTCGAATCCCCGCAACGGGGTGAGCTCCTGTTGTTCAGTCCCAGCTCCTGCCCACCTATCAGTTCGAAAGCACGCCAGTGCAAGTAGATAAATAGGTGCAAGTAGATAAATAGGTAAACAGGCGGGAAGGTAAACAGCGTTTCCATGAGCTGCTCTGGTTCGCCAGAAGCGGCTTAGTCATGCTGGCCACATGACCCGGAAGCTGTACACCGGCTCCCTCGGCCAATAAAGCGAGATGAGCGCTGCAACCCCAGAGTCATCTGCGATTGGACCTAATGGTAAAGGGTCCCTTTACCTTTACCTTTACCTTTACCTTTACTGTAACTTAAAATGAGACCAGCCCAGGTGCATGCAGTACATGGTAGTGGTGGCGAAGAGGCTAAGCTGTTGACCAGGGAGTCCCTGCTTCCATCTCATTTTCGCCATTCGTTCACCGGATGGCCTTAGGCAAGCCACTGCTCTGTCAGCCTTCGCTTCAGCCATGCTAACACACACAACACAATCTGTAACAGAGGAATGATTGTAGTGACCTATTGCACAGGCCGTTTGTAAGGATGTTGTGATAAGCCAGCTGAAGTGTTCGGAATAGCAGAAACGTGTTTAAACAATTGCTATTGTATTAAGAGCAAATGCAGCCATTGCTAAAAAAGCAGGGGAACCTGAGGACCTGCCAACGGAGACAGCCTCCGGAATGCCACCCTGAGCTGCGCCTCGTGCATGTATAGGTGCGCCACCCCAGATGTAGCTGCATCTGCTTGGTGCTCAGAAACAACTAGAAGCCAGCATTGGGTAAAAGAAGCCATTGAGTCCCCACGAACGTGTTGATTTTCTGTCCAAATCAAGAGGCTTGGGGAATGCCCTTTGCAACTCCCAGGTGCCCACTCCAGAACAGACACATTATCCTATAGCCGCTAACAAAAGAGATGAGGAGTGACAGGGCAGCTGAGAAGCACAAGGCAGGCCTCCTGCCAGAGTGCTAAGGAGGACTTGATTGATGGCTCCAGTTGTCCTGCCAAAACTACCTCCTCCACACATTCCAGAAACAACTTTATTAGAGGAGGTTTTAGGCTGGTGCAGACTTCTCTCCACCGCCTTCCCTTTAATCAGATTTGTGTGTTTGTGTGCGGGCATGCATGCTAATTATCGTCATTCTTTAGGCTGGCTAAGATCCTAGCAGGGTTCTTTGACAGGTGACAAAGCCAATGACAGTGCAGGCATTTCTCAGCCGGGGTGAAAGACATTACTGCATAGGCACCAAAGGAGGGTGAACTTTGAAAAGCCTCCCTTTTGCGGTCCTGCTGGTTGTCTGCCGTAACATAGCCTGCTGTTTCTTATGTGGGGTTCAGCAACTGGGGAGGCCCTGCCCCATGGACATACAGGAGGCCGGCTGATTCCTGGAAATGCTACTCCTCACAGGCCTGGGACATCCCCCTCCCTCCCTTAGTGGGTTGCATCTGGCTTCAGGATCGTTGGGCCAAAAAGGAGGAGGGCCTGCAAACTGGAGAGTTCTGGTGGCTTCTGATCCCGTTGCTCACACTGGTTGCTCCACGCAAAATGAGAATAGCAATGGTGTTTGGAGCGTGGATCCTTTGTTGAACTTGGACCCCAGGCAAGTGCCTGCCCATAACACCTTCTAGAGCTGGCCTTGTCTGCTGAGGAAGGGAGAGGAGACATAGGAAACTAGGAAAAACATTGGTTTAGGGAACAGAACCACCACCATAAATCTCAAAACAGCAGGTGGTTTTTAAAATGCTGGTGAATTTGAGGCAAGTCAGCTAAAAACAAGTCATGGATTGGTTGACATACATACATACGTGTGTGTGTCACTTTTGCACAACAGATCCACTTTTAAAGAGAACAGCAAATGGTATTTTGTGGTAAGAAAAGTGACTGGAAAATGGAAAGTGTGAGATAATTACTGTTTGATGGTGATGTTGTGTAACCTCCACTCAAATCTGTGAAAAAAACTTGCTTGTTCAGTAAATGCTTTGTCTGGAAGTGACCCCAGATGCAAAGCTGCCTTGCCAGATCTGCATGTACAAACGCACCCTTATCCATACTAGGGGTGGGAACCCTGTTCCTTTTTGCCACTTAATTTTGATGAAGTCACCAATAAGAGGGGACTGCGGGAGCACAGAAACACGCAAATTATATTGTAGCTCAAGGCTGGAAACAGAAGCAGATTCCAAGAGATGGCGCTTGGCTACTACCGTATATTCCGGCGTATAAGACGACCCCCAACTTTTCCTGTTAAGATATAGTTTGGGATATATTTGCCATATAAGACTGCCCCCGCCTGCAGCCAACTAGAGGCAGCCTCTTCCTGCCCCAGTTGCCGCCTCTCGAGCCCGCAGCCGCTACCTGGCTGCCTCCTGTGCAGCTGTCGCCACACGGGTTAACTCTCTCATGCCTGCCGCCGCCACCCGCCACGACCATACCCGGCATATAAGACGACCCCCGACTTTGGAGATTTCCCGGGGTTCAAAAGTCGTCTTATACGCCAGAACATACGGTAGTTAAGTGATGGGATGCCTTTTATCCTGGAGAAGTTGACCTTCAGAGTGGACATGAGAAATGGTGGTGATTCCTCAGGGGTAAAGTAATGGTCCGGAAGTAGTGGGGTATGTCTGTCTGTCTCTTTGAAGGGCAGTCCTCTTCTTTCCTTCCAGAACATGAATCAAGTCACCTGCTTTGACTTCACGCCAGCAGAAAAGAATGCATGTGTTATCTGCTATGCCCTACATCCGAGGGCTTGTCACACTCCCAGCTTGCTAAAGCACAGACATACTGTTCCCACAGGGAAATGGTTACATACTATTTTGAACTGTATCAAATATATATATTTAAAAGTCCAGATTGTTCCCCAAGTGTGGGACAAATGGGCAAATTAACTTGTAACACAGTTAAATACTGAAACATGTTTAAGAAAGCGCAGCAATTGTAGCTTCAGCGTCTCTGGCCCCGTTCCTCCACAATTCAGAACCACCAACTTCACCCATGCAAAATTTATACCAGCTGATTTGACGGTGCCATGCTAGTCTCACTCTCAGAATGGAGAGTCGGATACTGCAAGCTTCAGGTGTGAAGGCTTCAGCATGCAGGTGAACTGGAGAAGTGAGCTTCATGTTTTATTGGCTCTAAAACACGATGCGAGTGGCACAAGCTCAATATCAAGAAACAAGTTTGAAATTTAGCAAGAGGTCATGGCAAGAGGCCATTTGGACCAAAAAAGAGAATTTATTTGTTGAACCGCAATAACTCATCCTGAACAAGGTGCAGCAGTTGTGAAGGCCGTAGAGTGAATCAGCTCTACTGTGCCAGTTTTGTTATTTAAAATAGTGAATTTCAAGTGGTCTGCTTCAGGTGGGGTTGCAGGAGAGGCACAGCAGTAATGCGAGTGGCACAGTAGGTCAAGCCTCACCCTATTTGCTGCCTAACACGCTTTCAGTGTGCAGTTGGTCCTCTGATTCCAGCTCCACACTGAAAAGCTACCTAGAATGGCATTAGATGCCTAGGCAAGCCCTGTGGGATGCACACAGGGTAGGAGGGGGGTCTTGTGTAAGAACCAGCCTGAAGAGATTTTAAGACATCATCACAAGGAGGTAGCGCACCCCCCAAAATACCCTGGTGCTTCAAAATGCGAATAATGTTGTCAGTCGCTCTTTGGACCTCACTGTCCTAATGTGCATAGAAACTCTCAAATCCTGAAGGCACACTCTGAGCACTGAAATTGCAGGACCTCAAACTGATTGCATGCATAAAATCAATTTTTCCTACCAAGCTTTTGTTTGGGATTGCTTGGGGTCATGGCGGCGGCAGGAGCAGCAGCAGAGTAAATAAAAACTAGAGCAGAGTCACAGATTCCTCCTCTCTTTATTTGCTACAACAAATTACAGTGGCTGCTACAAGAGGCACAGGCGCCAGAAACACACTCGTGCAGTGAAGCCGTGCTTTCGGGAGCTTTGATTTGGCATGGAAGGCAGCAAGTGATTGAGCTCTTTGCAGGCACACTCGGCACCCCCCAACCCCAAATCTTTCAACGTGCTCTTGGGGGGCGGGGAGCAACGCAGATTCAAGAAGGAGGTGCTTTTGCTGTGTCAGACACATTCGCTACGGTCATACGCGTAGAAACAAGCACTTTAAAAAACTCTTCATAAATAGACCACAGTTAATGGTTTTGGCTTCTTCAGAGACGGAAGAGCGAGTGCACATGCGTGGAAACGAATTGGGGGCTAGGACTTGAGAGTTCCATGTTGGTCGCTCCCAGTTGTGAAGCAAAGGAACAGTAGGAACAAGGCGAGCAAAGAGGCAAGATTGCTCGGCAGTGGAGCCTCAGACAGAGCAGCAAATACTGTGCTCCCCCTCCCTCCATATTTTGGAGAGGCTAGAGCCCGCCCTGCCGTCTAGCTGCTCTGCCACAATGATCCTGCCCACCTGGCCCAGATTACAGGGTCTGTGAAGGCGGAATAAATCTAGCCACTGTGAGGCATCTATCAAGATTTAGCTTCCTGTGGGCTTAGCCATGTGGATTTTTTAAAAAATCGCCAAAGCGGTTTGATTCTTTCTCATAGCAACACCGCAGACAACAAACCTCCACAAAAGCAAACAACAACAACAACCCCAAGTGCAGCTGCTGAAGAGCTCCACGAGGGGAAGTCCATGCTGCCCACAAGCCCTCTGGAAGGGGCCTCCGCCAAGCCCAGCTCAAGCGAGAATAGCCTGGGGATACGGGAAAGGCAAAGAATAAATGGAGGCCCGGCCATTGGGGTCTATTTTGTAAAAGAGCAATCAAGACATTTCCCCAGCGCTGAAATTTGCAAGCAGTGATTTATCGCTCTGAAAAAGGAGGGGGTGTCTAAGGGCCCTTTAGTCTTCATGTGTGCAACGGTCCTAAAAGCTCAGCTCTAAAAATTTCATGCTAGCAGAGGAAACCTTAAAATCATGCATACGGTGTATGTTGAGAGATGTACCCTCTGTGTCCTTTTGCTTCTTGAAGCAAATCTCCTCTCCCTCCCCAAAGCCTTCATGCCTATCCTTCCTTGCAAATATATTTTCAAAGTCAGTCAGAAAATGCAAATATGGCAAGTTAATTCTGTGTACAGGTAGATAGATAAATTCTGCATATCTGTGAATCTGATTTGGAGCACGGAATATGAATTTCCTGCTACAGAATACACACGGACCTAGAACTTGGTGCGGGAGGTTGGGGTGGAGGAGGTTTGACACTCCACACACCGATTCCAGGACTGGAGTGCAAGAAGGCACCAAACAACATTCGTTTTTCAAAACAGCAACGTGAGTGGCACAAATAACAATACTGCAAGAAAGCTGCCTGTCCATTTGGACCAGCAGCATAATGCTGGGTGGGACAAGAAGCCAAAAACAAACTGATTCAGTTTAAAGGAGCCAGAATCAGAAAGAGCAGGTGATGTTTGGCGAGGTTATCATGAACTGCTACCAGGAGGTTGTGGGTCTGTACACAGTCAGGGCAGGACACACCACGACACTTGACTGGCGTCAGCTAAATGCACAGAGGTCACAGCCATGGACTCCCCATAATGGGGAAAGAATGATAAAAAAGGCAAATAAAAATGGCTTGGCCACTGCGCTCTCCACCCCTCAAATCCTGTCACTCAAAACAACTGAAAGCCATTTGAAAAGTGTATTAGCAGGACAACTGAATTCAAGTTGCTTTTCCCAGCCAAACAAGCCCAGGACGAGGGTTGTTGCAGAATGTTCCCTTTCTAGATAAAAGATCTGGTGTGGAACCCTTTGTTCCAAAGGAGGTTATTTGCCCAAGTGTTATTCTGGGGAAATATTTGGTCCCTCCCTGCGGAGCTCCTAGTACTTCTCTAGCTCACCCCCTCGCCCCAGGCTCCCTTCGCTCCCGGCCCTTTCAGCTTCTTCTCCAGTGGCTGCTGAAAAAGCGTCAGCCTACAGCATCTGCAGAGCCTGAAAGGAACTTCATCCTCAACAGAAGGATGAAAAAGGTCCACTTCTTTGGTCAATAAAAAAAAAGGCAGCATGCGGTATGCAGTGTTGAGAGAAGCACACAGGGTGAACGCAGGGTGCGAGTCCCTCACCGCCTCAAAAACCCACCCAGGAGTCACTTCTCGGTGAAAAAAGAAGATTCTAAGAACACGACACTATGATTGCTTAAAAAACAGATACAACTGAAGAGTCCGTCCAGCAGGCGGGTGAGCTTGGGATCCTCCAGCGAAAGGTGACGGTGGTAGCAGTGTCAATGCCAGCTCTTCAACTCCCTGGATGGTGAAGTTTCAAGACAGCAGGCACCGTGGAGATTAGGAGCTGGTTTTGTCATCTTTCAAATCGTACCTGCAAGATAAGGAGAGCCTTTGCTGAAGACCTGGCACAAAGCCACCTCAAAGGAATGGTTCCCAGGCTGTTAAGGCACTCTGAAACCCTCCAAATCACTACAATAAGGGAAACCACATCTCAGACCACTTTGGGGGAGGCAGGAGGATGTAAATCCTGGTATTTGTAAGTCACTGGATGCACCCTAAAAAGAACCATGGGAGCTCACATTCCTCCAAGCTCCTTTCCTTGTTCTTGGATTTACATGTCAATAGGCAGCACCTGTTCCGCTTGTAATACACAGAGGATGCTCAAGAATGCCTAATTATGACTGTGGAAAATTCACTAGGAAGTCTGAGGGAATTTGGTACAGCATCTCATGTTCCACATCTTCCCGCTATCCTCCTCCTTCCAACATGCCCACCAGAAGAAATGCCCCCATACTGCTAGACGGTTGTGTGCAAGCTGCTGGGGCCCCCCCTTGCCCCCTACACAGGGAAAGAGTGAATTAGGATGTCCCATAGCTGTCAACCTTTCCCTTTTCTTGCAAGGAATCCTATTCAGAATAAGGGAATTTCCCTTAAAAAAGGGAAAAGTTGACAGCTATGGGATGTCCCAGCTTGCCACCCTGGGTAGTCATGCAGTTTGTATCACTCTATTCCAACCACAGAATTAATGCTCAATGTGATTTTGTGACAACTGTGGCTTTACTCTAGATATCTCAGCATCTGTGGGCTTATTTTTATGCTTGTTAGTTGATCCGGGTGTTCACAAATGGATTCAATTTACCAGAAAGGAAATTCTGACACCAGGAAGACCTTTCTGAGGGTAAGAGCTTGCAGCCTAGCTCCAAGTTCAGGAGAGAGTTTTACGAAAGAGCCACATTCAAGGTGGGGTGGAGGGGAAAGGGATAGGGGAGTGAGGAAAACAGTGGACAGTGCCTCCAGGACTAGGGTACAATCCATATTAGCTCTGCTCATTTTTGTTCAGTATTCTGGTTCCTTTTGCTCATGAGGCCACCACTACTGTCCCCCCCCCCATGAATTGCAGACCCCTTCAGGACCTCTTTTAGCTATTGCATGATTCTTTCACTGGGTACTTCCACATAAAACAGCTGCATGTTGTTTATTATCAACAGGCGTGGCTTCACAAAACTAGTTTGGCACCTTCCCCCCCCCCCCCAACCTTCCTCCCTTGCTCCATCTTTCATACCTAACCTTGTGTAGGTGGGCGTTTTATCCTCCCATTTTTCTTTGACTGGAAAGACATCACGGGGTTGTGTTTTGTTTTGTTTTTAATGCTGCTTCTTTTAAAGTGCACTTGTGCAACTGTGGTTACCTTTAAAAGCTCTTTCCCCCAAAACTTTCAGTGTGACTAGGAATGTAACTGTGATGGTGGCTGCATTCACTCTGCAGTTGTTTTGGGGGTGCATCCTCTTGTCCCCTCCTATGCAAGTTCACTGAGAGCATGATCCCCTCCATTCACCTTCACAGTGGGGGAAAAGAGGCTGGATCTCAAGAAACAGCTTCTGAGGTTGGTGCGAATCCCACCTCCTCAGCAAGGGCCCTGTCATTGCAAAGGTCCTTGGTGGCAGTGGGCTTCTCCTCCTACCAGCTGTTTTCCACGATTCAGCATCTTCTTCCTCTCAGTGCAACTTGCATAAGGGAAAGAAATAAGAGGCCAGAACCCCAGAAATCTTACCCCTCCTCCAAGAGGGATCCTGGGGGTAAACAGGGTCTTTGCTAGGTGGGTGAAGTTCCCCCACCCACACCAGCTTCTTCTAGGAATCTAGCCTCTCCTTTCCTCCTATGCAAGTCAATGGAGGGATTGCTCCACTAACGCTCCAAGCAGGTGGGCAGACAAGGGAGGCACAATGTTGTATTCCATAGAATGTGCCCATTGAGCAGCAACTGCATTGGTGAAAAACATAAGAGCCACCACAGTGGCTTGCAAGTAGAGGGGCTTCAGTGTGGATTCCACCTGGAATACTTCACTGTCCCTTGGACAGAGAAAGACCTTTATGGTTCACTGCTCCACATAGTCAATAAGGGTAAAGGTAAAGGGACCCCTGACCATTAGGTCTAGTCGTGGCTGTCTCTGGGGTTGCGGCGCTCATCTCGCTTTATTGGCCGAGGGAGCTGGCGTACAGCTTCCAGGTCATGTGGCCAGCATGACTAAGCTGCTTCTGGCGAACCAGAGCAGTGCACGGAAATGCCATTTACCTTCCCGCCGGAGCGGTACCTATTTATCTACTTGCACTTTGATATGCTTTCAACTGCTAGGTTGGCAGGAGCTGGGACCAAACAACGGGAGCTCACCCCGTCGCGGGGATTTGAACCGCCGACCTTCTGATCGGCAAGCCCTAGGCTCTGTGGTTCAACCCACAGTGCCACCCGCGTCCCAGTCAATAAGGGACAAGAGACTAAATTTTAGAATCTAGACTCATAGAATTGTAGAGTTGAACGGCACCACAAGGGTCTTTTGGTTGAACCTCCTGCAAGGCAGGAATCTTTTGCCCAATGTGGGGCTTGAACCCACAACCCCGAGATTAAGAGTCTCATGCTCTAGCAACGGAGCTATCCCAGGTCCATCCTCAGTGCCACGGCATACGGAACCATCTGTTTTCCTGCCCTAGTCCCAAGAATGAGAGGATCCCTCCTTCAAATCACGTTTTGCATCCTCTATGAAAACGACGGCCCAGGTAGCAAGACCTCCTCTGCCTGCCCAGTGATACTGGAGATGCTATGGGGCAACTGGCCATCCTGCTGTACTCACCACTGGGGAGCGCCCTGCGACAGGTCCTTCTGCGAGAGGTCGATGTGCACCTGGGAGGGGAAAGCACAGAGAAGCAGTCACATGCCGGCTCCTCTCCAATGAGGAGCCTGAAACGGCAGCTCCTCCCGAGTTCCATACCTTCCCTATCGGCTCCCCTCGGGACATGAAAGACACGCTGTTTTTGATGTAGGCCTCCAGCTTCCTCCGCTGGGCATCGTCCAACGTCAGATCCCATTCAAACCTGTGGAAAGGGCAAGCGAGTATCAAGGCCTGTTTCACATAGATTACCCCACAAATTTTAATTGCCCTTTTTGGCCAACAGAAGAGTTACTTAATGGTAAAGCTGTGAATCCCAACCCTCCCACCAATGAATGCATGCATAGGGCTGGAGCAGGGAATCTAATCTGTGTTAGTGACTGCCAGTAGGGAAGCAGGGAGTAATAGTTAGCACTGAGTTAAGTAACCCAAAATAACATTATGTGATGTCATGGATAGAGCTTGGTAATGGCGACCCCACTTCAGCAGTTATTATTTTTATGTAGTGATGTTGAAATTATTTTTATTAAAATTTGTATACTGCCCTTCATCTAGATATCTCAGGGCAGTTCACAGCATAGAAATAAAAACACAGAACAAAACAAACCCCCCCATTTAAAAGGACATAAAATGTTAATCAACCAAAGGCCTGGTTGAAAAGGAACATTTCCACCTAGTGCCTAAAGGTATATAATGAAAACACCAGCCGAACTTCCCTGGCGAGAGCATCCCACTGCAGAAAAGGCCCGTTCTTGTGTCGCCACCCTCTGGTCCTCTCCACACAACCTGACTGTCCACTATAAGCTAGAGACAGCTCCAGTTCCCTGGAGCTGGTGACCCTTTTAGACACCCACCCACCCTCACACAATGGCACCCTCCCTTACTTCTCATTGAACTCAGGATTGTGGGTCTTCTTCCGCACGGTTGTCTTTCTCTTGGTGACACGGGATTTGTCAGGCAGTAGGATCAGGGAGACATAGGGGTCAGGTGTATCCTTGGTAGATGACTTAAGGTTTCTGAAATGAAGGCAGAGAGGGTTATTAGGATGGGTGGGAACATTCAGTGCCCCTAAATCAAAAGGAAGGAGGGATTTGAAGAACCTAATGACACATATTGGGCCAGATTCAACGAAGTATTTGGGCAAGTGGGAGCTGGTTCAGCAGGACTTTCCCCTCCTCTCAGTCAGTTGGGGGTCAGGGTCCACAGAATCCCCAGAACAGTGTGGGGAGAGGAGAAGGGAGATTGTTCCATCTGGCAGGCAGAAATGTTTGTTCTGATGCAACAATCAAATTAGCATGGAAATGAAATCCTCTCTAGGGGTTGTACCCAATCCTGGTCCTTTCTCAGAGTAGACACACTGAAGTTAGTCATGTCAATCCATTGCAATGGGTCTGTTCTGAGTAGGGATTAGATACAACTCTATGCTAACTATAGCAATCACGTTGGACTGTCTTTTATTAATTATTATTCCAACCATGCACCAGCAAATTCAGGTTGCACAATTATAGCGGATCTGGAGCTCTTGTGCAGCAAGACCACTTCCCTAAAGATCAGACTTTTAGCTATAAGGAAAGTGACGGGGAAACGTTCTGGAAAGTGTGGGATAAAGCTTGTTTTGATGCAGCAGCATCTACATAACATCTTTGCAACTAGGTCAGAATGAATGCTCATCAAGTAACCAATGTTGTCGGATCTCTCTGCAAATGAACTGGGACGAGTGTTCAATAACCAGGTCACCTGGGAGTGCCCTTTTTTTTTACTGCCACTTGGTGTAGAAGCCAAGAGTCAAAGCATACATAAAGTAAAAACCCTCTTTGGGTGGTAGCACAAAATTCATCAAGATGGCTAAGAATGTACCCATTTTCTATGTGCAGTTAAGAAAACCTCTTTTTGGGGGCTCATGCCAAAGCCATCTCTTTGTCCCACTCCTCCCAAATCAAGCCACCCTCCAGCCCTTACCTGCAGGCGTGTATGATGACAATGAGTTTGCGTGCATCCATGTTGTACCAGACAGTGAGGCTCATCTGGCCCAGGGGCGAGTTTGACAGCTCCAGGTTACTGCAGGGCAGAAAGACACAAGCGCAGCTGATTATTAGGGGAAGGGTGGTAGTACATGGGGCTGGATGAGGAAAGGGCAAGACGTTTTGACACTTTTTTGGCAGCACGTGCAGCTGGAGGAAGGAAATGTGATGGTAAAAGCCTCGTCCGTGTTGTCCCCACAGATGCTAAGGGAGCAGAATGCATGAGCGATGAGTATGCTTAGGTACAGCGGTGAGGGAGGGCTGAAGAAGCAGGGTGGTTAAGAACTTCCCTGCAGCTCTCATTGCTGCAGGGGGGTGGAGGGGGGGAAAGCAGACTTGCTGGTGTTCCCAAAGCCCAAATGAGCACCGTGCTGCAAGACATGGAGCAGAGTAGTGCTCCCATCTTTTAAAGTATTAAATATATTACGTACATAAACAGCAAGCGTTGTTGTTCCCTTTCTGGCAAAAAGCTCCAAGGCCACTCAGCCGATCTGCATCAACAAGATGTTATTCAAAAGCCCACAGTGTACTGGCTTCGATTTCACAAGCTGACCCTGGACCCTCAGAATTCAGACTCTAAAGCAGAAGTGGGGAACTTTCTTTGGGGCAAAGACTGTGTTACTCTGGTGGAAAGCTGTGGGGGGATGCATTCCAGCAGCAAGTAGGGCCAGACCCCCACACAGACACACACAATCCACACCACAAGTTACTTCCAATGGAAACAGAGGCCTATATTTAACTCTTAGTAACTCCATGCAAGTTTCACCTGGTATTTTCTCCCGTAGACTTTTTTTTTAAAAAAACAAGGACTGTAACACATATAAACACCCTTGATCTGTCTTAACTGTGAAAAAGGCAAAAGGAACTCAGTATTCCCGGTAGAATGATGCAAATAACACCAATAAACAGATGGAAAACAAGTCCCACATTAGAGCTATCCAAAGCATTAAATTTGAATAAACATTTGCATCCCCAAAACCGTACACTGCTTTGGAGCTATGGAGCCTTGCCTAGCTGGGTAGTCAAACACCTCAAGTGCCACCTTCCCCTGTATAAACTCACTCAGGCTCAGAGATTAAGCTCTGAGGCTCTCCTCTGCAGTCCATCTCCCAAAGATGTTGGAGGGTGAGAAGAAGCCTCTCCTGTGGTGGCCCCTGCTTGAGGAATGTTCTCCCCAGGGAAGCTTTCCTGGCACTGACTTTGCCTTCCTTCTGATGCCAGGAAAAGACCTTCCAGGCATTTGGACAGCTGTAATGACCCGGCTTTCGGCTGTTGTAGGGTGGCTTTTGTGGATGAGTACTTTTTAGTATAGATTTAGTTTTAATCTATTTTTATTACATATTTGTATCTTATTGTCTCTGCAAACCACTTCTGGTGATGTGAAACAATGCATACAATGAACTGAGACAAATTTTGGAACACAAGTCTACCTCTCTGCCAGGGCCAACACAAAAGGTGATGCCACATGATGTGGGCAGTCTACCCTGATACTGCCTCCTCTTTGCAGCAGCTGTGGCAGGAATGAAGGAGTGGGTAAAGTACCAGCAGCTATCAGCTGCAGCATTGGCCAACCCTGTGGCAGCGTAATCCTCTTCTCACTGAGCCACATGGCTCAGCATGGCTCATGGTGTGTGTGGCCAGGGCTGTTCTCCACCTTGATCTTCTTGCTGAGGAAAGAGCTGCAACTGTGAAGTTTGCATGGCAGGGCTGAATGAAATCCGACAGCCTGTGAGCCAGGGCTCCCCATCCTTGTTCAAAAGTTGCCTCCCTCTAAACAGGCCTCTGTGAGATCAGCAAAGACAGGCCAATAGCAGCCATAAAGGCTGTGACCCCCACCAACCACCCTCCTGCCAGTGGGACAGCAGAGCAGATCAGCCAAACATGTCAAGAAAAGTGGGCCCAAGCAAAGGAGACAGAGAGCGAGAGTCAGGTGATCAGATGTGGAGGAAGGAGAAGTCAAGACGGTCAGGAAAGCGATCTAATGACCCTCAGCCTCTCTTACTGATGCATCAGAAAATGTGGTATCCTTGCAGCAGAGGCACTAAGATAAAGGGCAGGGTATTTACCCTCTGCAAGGAGCTAAGGCAGGGATATAGAACATGTGGCCCTCCTGATGTTGTTAGCCTGGATAGCCAATGATAGGAGTTGTAGTCCAATAACCCCTGGAGGACAATCCCTGGACTGAGGAGCTCAATTTTATTGTGCAAGATCAAATTGTTTGCTGGGTTCCACACCCCACAGGGTGGCCCTTCTTTACCTGCTGGCCTGTGGCAGGCGCTGGCGCAGCTCTTGAGTGGAACCAGAGTCTCCATCCTCCCGGATGTACAGCTCCGTCTCAGATCCCTTCTGGGAGCCCTCCTCATTCTCTTCTCCTGCCACAGCATGAAGGGCCTCCACGCCAGAGTGCTGAGAGATCAGAACCTGCGGGACGAGGCAAACAAACATGGAAGGTGATTTCCCAGGACAGTGGTACGGATTCATCCTGTGGTCAAGAACAGGGACCTCAACACCAGCCTCACCAGAACTTTGCTGGAGAGACCAGATACGTAAAGATAAAACGAAACACTGGCTCTTCACATTTCCCCTACATATTATGAAAATAAGAACAATGGCACAAAAGGTAGTATTATGTACCAGACGAACCAGACCAGACCTGACTTCTCTGTGTTGCAATTTTTTACATATTGTTACGTACAAAAAACAATTTGAAAAAGGAAATAATCCGTAGGAAAACAGGTCAGAGTCTGTTAGGCTGTTCAGAGCTGCTGTTCCCCACATCGTCACTTACCCCCAGCTGCACTCGCATCAGGACCTGGACGGCAGGACTAGAGTTGTTGAGTTGGAACCAGCGGTCAAGGACAAGCCCCTCTGCTGACAGCAGCTGCTCAAGTGGGAGTGACAGGGTACCCAGGGTATGCCCATCATCTTTCACCTGTGGGAACGACAGACAGGTGAGCACCGATCAAAATTTCACAGGTGAGGTAGGCAGAAAGGATGTGGGTCACACATGGTGTGCATTGGAATAACCCCTTTCGTACCCTGCAATCTTTGAAACTATCAAGGGGCAGCCTGGTAAAGGGTCCTCTGGTAGGAACTGGGTTGAGAGAACGTGCAAAATCTCCAAGGCTTCTTCTCCCTTCCCTGCCCTGCAAGGACGTAGCTCACAGAAGAGGGAAGGGCTGAAAGGAAGCAAGTTGCAAGCCATTGCTCCCTGTCCTGGCTTGCCAAGAGCTCACACATACCCCCTGTGCTCTTGGGTTCCCTGGCAGCAAACCTGCATGGCATCTGCTGCTAAAACACAAAAGAAAAAACTTTCATTCCTTGCAAGGTGTTTGAAGTCCTAACGTGAGGACTTCAAAACACTTTGAACATGATGGAATGAAGCCACACCCACCTCTCAAATTTGGCCTGCAAGCAGGCTCTTGATAAGGATCTGGCCCTTGGAGGCTGGTCCATTAGCATGTGTGGGGCACTGCCCCACCAAGCTCAGTCTCCCCCCAGCCAGCTCCCACCTGCCTGCCTTCTTACTCATGACAAATTGGGGGCGGCTCTGCCTGTCATCTGCTCTGGCTCCACCTACTGTTGGCCTCCCTTGCCTTCCGCCCTACAAGTCCCAAAGGGCACCAGCCACCACTGGTTCCGAATTCAGGGCAAGTCACCTATATTATCTCAGCAATCCTTACAAGTACCCAGTAAGAGGGCTAAGGCTCAGAGTATAGTGACTTCTTTGCGTAACTCCATCCAGTGAGTTTTGGCTGAAGCACAGAAATCCACTCTTGAGGTATGAAGTGCTCAGCTCCCAGAATGGCTTTGACTTTCTCACCTGATGTTGTGTGAATTGGGCCATAAACGTATCTCTTGTGGGTTTTGCTGCTTGCAGATTGCCCCACTGTAGCAGGGGAGACCGGAAGTTCTACCCAACAAGGAGGACAGGCATTCTGGGGGGAGGGAGAGCGAGAAAGTGCTACCTGCAACTCCAAAGATTCTGCATGGGGCCTCTTGATAAGGAAGGAAAAAGCTTCATTCCACACTGGCTCTGCAGTCTGAGAGGAGACCTGAGGGCAGAGACACAAGGCCGTGATAAAATCTCTCCACATTTAGAAAATACAAAAGGGAAGAAAATATCACAATTTGAGGCAGCTGTTTATAAGACAGTATCAAACAAATCCCACTAAGAATGGAGGGGAAAGCTAGTTCAAACCATATTTAGATGACTGCCTTGAGATTAAGTTACATAAGAATAGTTGATTGATAAAGCTATTCTTTCCCTTTGTTACAGCAATTTAACTAAGCACTAGTACTTGAATTTACTTTCTCACCCCGCCTCCCAAACTTTTGTGATGTGTTGTTCTGGGAGTCTTTTTTGGCTAAACAGCCAGGTAAAAATGCTTCAGATATTCTGCTCCACCTGTGGGCTAATCTATTTCTATCAACACTCATTTTCACTATCACTGAAGGAGAGCTATCTATAGCTCAGTAAGGGTTTCCAAATACTTCTTATTTTAAAATAATTCAAAATATGCTCAAACCTTAGTTCTCCCATCTTTATGCTACCAGTTTAGGATAAGATCTGATGTGATCAGTGCTTTTTTGTAGATTAAAAATGAGGACTGATACGTAAATACTGACGTCACATTTTGGGACTAATGATCAAGTGCTCTTTTTTAAATTAATATTTTATTAAGAGAATTTCATTTGTAAAAAGACAGAGTGAGGAAAAAGAAAGAAAAAAGTGAGAATAAAAAAAGAAAAAAATACTGTTACGTTACCATACACTAATATATGATCATGTCCCCAAATGATCAAGTGCTCTTAAAGTTTTATTTGTTACGTAATAATAATAATAATAATAATAATAATAATAATTTTATTATTTATACCCCACCCATCTGGCTGGGTTTCCCCAGCCACTCTGGGCGGCTCCCAACAGAACACTAAAAACAGAATAAAACTTCAAACATTAAAAACTTCCCTAAACAGGGCTGCCTTCAGATGTCTTCTAAAAGTCAGATAGTTGTTTATTTCTTTGACATCTTGTGGGAGGGCGTTCCACAGGGCGGGTGCCACAACCGAGAAGGCCCTCTGCCTGGTTCCCTGTAACCTCACTTCTCGCAGTGATGGAATCACCAGAAGGCCCTCAGTGTCTGGGTTGAATGATGGGGGTGGAGATGCTCCTTCAGGTATACTGGACTGAGGCAGTTTAGGGCTTTAAAGGTCAGAACCAACACTTTGAATTTTGCTCGGAAACGTACTGGGAGCTAATGAAGGTCTTTAAGGACCAGTGTAATATGGTCTCGGCGGCCGCTCCCAGTCACCAGTCTGGTTGTCGCATTCTGGATTAGTTGTAGTTTCCGGGTCACCTTCAAAGGTAGCCCCACATGGATCACATTGCAGTAATCCAAGTGGAAGATAACTAGAGCATGCACCACTCTGGCGAGGCAGGTAGGGTCTCAGCCTGCATACCAGATGGAGCTGGTAGACAGCTGCCCTGGACATAGAATTGACCCAATTAACTCAATGGAGATCAACTGACACAGAAGAAGTCCTTGCCCTTTAAATAAGGGTGAATGTACATGTGCACACAAACACATTCGCACACACACATTTACCCCAGCTATGCCACGCCCTCTAATATTGTGACTTCGTCTTTTCACCCTCAGCCCTCCACCTCACCCTCTTTGCCAGTTTCCTTAGACTGCTCATGTGCCACCTACCCACATCCTGCCCCAAAGCAATTCTTTACTGCTCACTCCAGCACAACCCTTTCCCTATTAAAACAACCACCATGTTTTCCCCCTTGCCTTCACCTTGGTCTTGTAGGAGACACCACGGACAGAGAGACTGGCGTAAGGACTTGGGGGTTTTGAACCCTTCCGCAGCTGGAAAAGAGAAAATGGTTGAGAGTTTCTAGGATGCTCGATTATAAGTAGACATTGTGTGTATTTTGAGCATGTCTAAGCACGTAGCACAGGCCAACAATTTGCTCAAAAGGGAAGCCCTATATTCTGTTTTTGAACATGCCTTACGTATTCTCGTAATGACTGCCAAGCACCTCTATACACTATTGATTTCATACAGGTGGAGGAAGCAAGTGGCTTTCCCAAGGGCATGCAAGCGAGGGGCAAAACTGATGTAATGGTGACACAGCAGTGCATGTTTTTTAAATCCTTGTGCCTTCCCTGTTCATTTGTACAGTGGAGATGGAAGGAGTCTGATTTTCGTAGCTCCCCAGCCTTATCTTGCTGCGCCCTGTCTGGCTTTAATCAATTTCCTACCCTTATGGCTAATTTCCTGTATTGGAGCTAGGATGGGGGTGGGGGGGCGGCTTAGGTAAGAGAGGGAAAGGACTGCCTTTTGCTCCCTCCTCCTGCACCACCAGGAGTGGTTTGCTGGGTGGAACAGAACTGTGGCAATAGCCTCCCAGCAGCAGCATCACTATTGCTGACCAGGAGGGGTAGAAGTGAGGAAGCAGAGAGGTCTGGGCTGTGCAGGTGCTCGGGCCAATCCCATCCAGCACTCCCACTGGTAGGGCCAGTGCTGCTGCTGCTGCTGCTGCTGCTGGGAGGCCATTGCTGTGTCTCTGCCCCTCTGAGTGAGCCATTCCTGACTTGCTTTTAATTTAATATGAAGTGCAGACTGCAGCAAAAGGGAGAGGGAGGTCTAACTGAACAATTGTAAAAACATTGCTTTAAGTCTGCACTGCTGCATTTAATTTTGCATTATTATACGCTACTTTCACAGCTGTGAAGTGGTTTATAAATTTGCAAAATAAACTGAAAACCCTGCCCTTCCCAGCCACGATCCCAGTGAAAATCACCCCGCCCCCACCAGCACAGCAATGAGACTTAGGCTAAGAAAATACTTCCAGGTGGCACCCAATGTGTAGGGGGGTGATTTTAAACCATCTCAACATACACTGGTGCCCCCGCTTAGTATTAAAAGGGAAAGGGGGACCACAGATGAAGCTATACATTATACATTTAACAGGATGTATAATTAGACCTGGAGTCTGCAGCTGAGCTGGGACTTAGTTAAGGATCCTTAGTTAAGGTCCAATACAATATTCCACATTATTCCTCTGCTAGACCTGAAGGAGAGAGAGCTCTTTAGGATGTCCAAGGAGTGATTGGCAGCTTCCCCCCGGTTCTCTTGGCCTGTGAAAGGAGCTCAGAGCCCCAGCAGGGAGAGGGGATCTGTACTGCCACTCACCGGCAGGTCAGTTGCCCTGTCAAGGAAGACTGACAGCAGGGCGGATGACAGCTCCTCGCTCTTTGGTGTCTGGATCAAGCTATTCACCATCAATACCTGTGAAAAGTGGCACACATTAAGGACCATGCTTAGACGCAGCATCCTTCAAAACTATGACTGTCACATGATAGTTTGGTAATCTGCACTCATCATGTGAGCAACTCATCACAAGATGGCCTTCTTGCATCAAAGAGAGGCAGTTGTCAGCGGGAAGATCCCCGGCAGCGGTCACATGAATTGGCCTTGTTCTTGTAACTCTTGTAACTCTGACCTGGCCTTCCCCTCGTGCCTTCCAGATGTCATTGGACTCCAGCTGCCATTAGCCTCTATCAGCATGGCCAAGGATGGTGGGAGTTGTAGCCCAAAAACATATGGAGGGCACCAGGTCAGGGAAAACAGCTCTGGCCTGATATGCAGACCCTTTGAAAACCTACCGCCTGTGGCTGCCCCATGTTCCCTCTCCCAGCTCTAATATCCTTGGGGCTGGACATACAGTTTCCAAATGTCTGAGCTAACAGAAGGAGTAGTTTCATTTATGCCTCTATGAAGGTATTGGGAGAAAACACAGTTTTGCTCAAGCACAACCACCTCCCTCAAGAAACTCAAAAATCTGTTTTTTGAGGGAGGTGGTTGTGCTTAACATAGGGACTGAACAAGTTGCAGGACTCTTCGCTGGTAAGATGGACAGGGCTTCCTGGAGTGACCATGTGGTCATGCAACGTTATGTGGTCACTCCAGGAAGCCCTGTGAGGCAGGAATCTTGTGCTCAAATAACCCTGAACTGCTACCAGCAAGCAACAGGCCTTCCTAAAGCCAAAAACAAGCTCTTGAAACATTAGAAAAACCCACGTTCCCTCGCAGTGGCGTGGTCTTTACTGACAAGGCTTTCTGAAGTGACCACGAGATATGGCATGCTCTCATGGTCACTCCAGAAGGCCCTGAAAGGAACCTCATGTTCCCAAGGTAAGCGCACGCATCCTGCCCTGTCCCTCAGTTGTTATTATTTTGCAAAGTCCTCCTACTTCTTGTGCAAGAAGTGAAAAGAGTACTTCTTTCACTGGGAGTGAAGCATTCTTTGAAAAACCAGCAGGGCTGAGGCCCAGCTCTCCTTTCAGAGTGGAGTAGCCTAACCTTAGTTTGAAAGCCTTTGGGGAGGACTTGTGCTTTGCTTTTAATGCTTGTATAGTTTTTAGTAGTGTTAAGCTGCCCTAGAGGCTAACAACCCCAACCTCCACCCCTATGGGGCAGTTCTCTCAATGCTCCTCCCTCCTCTCTCCAATTACCTGCTCCAGCTCAGCAGCACTGGGCGTGGGGGGCAAGCACTCCAGCTTCACATGGAGCCGTCCTGACTTCACATCCTCTAGGGGGAGCCACTGAAACCAAGAGCAGGGGGTAAGACCAGCACAGCTGCTGCACATCTCCTGCCCGCCCTCCCAGTGCCATTGGTACCACTGACTTACCTCGTCAACAAACTTTTGGCTTAGCACTCGTCTCAGAGGGATCTTACACCTGAAAGGGGATGGAGGAGGAAGAGGTGAGTGAGAAGGACAAATGGCTTTCTTTCTGTCACAGGTTCTACTAAACTGAATTAACACCATGATCCAGGTGACATGAAGCACAGGGCCTCGTCCTAGTTTGCAATCCATGCACAGGTTACTAGGAGTTACTAAACGTCGACAGAAGGTGTAAACTTGCAGTCTGGTAACATGGATCACTGCCTTGTCGTGGCGAAGGGGCTTGAATAACTCAGAGAAGCTATGAGCTATGCTGTGCAGGGCGACCCAAGACGGCCAAGTCATAGTGGAGAGTTTCGACTAAATGTGATCCACCTGGAGCAGGAACCGGCAAGCCACTCCAGTACCCTGCCAAGAAAACTCCATGGACAAAAGAAGACAGGCGTGCCTGGCGTGCTCTGGTCCATGGGGGTCACGAAGAGTCGGACATGACTAAACGACTAAACAACAACAACAACATAGGAAACTGCCTTAAACTGAGCGAGACAATTGCTCCATATACTGTTTAGCTGCAGCTCTCCAGGATTTCAATTAGCCTGCCCTGATTCACAGGCCCAAAGGTGGGCCTGTGAGAGTGGTTTGATGCAGGGATACGAAAGAAGGATGTAAAAAATGCCAGAGTGTTCAATTCTAGTGCTTTCTTGGAAGCGTAAACTTACAACCCAGTCTGCAAAGCTTCACATTCAGAGCCCTGGGTCCTCCAATTCTAGTATGGTGTGGCGGGCAGGGCCTTTTTTCAGTCGAAACACTCTGGAACTTAGTTCCGGAACCTTCCCTGAGGCAGACCCTGGATGGACTGGGAGTTGGTGCTGCATGCGTTTTCAGCACTTTTTAAGGTTGTCAATGCAGCACGTGTTTTCAGCGGCACCCTAAAAAAACCTCAACCACCTTGGCGCCCCCTAAAAATGAGCCCAGATCCACCTCCTGGAGATATCTAGGCTCCTACCTTGAATGTTCAGCTTTCATTAAGAAAATGAAGTCTAGTTGTTAAGCTAATGAAGATACAAAGACAAATGTAGAGGCAGTATTCTACCCAATCTCTGTGTAAGAAGCAAAATCCACTCCCAATTAATGCCAATGCATAGAGATGATTGAAAAGTATTTCACCTATAAAGCTGTAAATTAATAAATAACTATGGGTGCATCCAGACGGGGTCTTAAGATTGCAAAGGAATGGTTCACATTTTGAAAGCAAGCCATTGGCAACGTTTTTCTTAAATTTTCTGAGGAAAGTATAAATCAAGATTGGCATATTGATGCCAATGACATCATGTGGATGCTGCAAAAAAATCTCTGAATGCACGAAGAGCACCGATCGCAAAACAAACGCCCATCTGGAATGACTTGCCTTTAGGTGTTTTCTGCTTCACTCTGATTTACTAAGGCCCACCAGTATAAATTCTGTGGCTGTGGGACTGAAGACGTTCTAGGAAGGGAGGGGAGTGCTTTTCTCCCTCCTCCCATGTCATGGGGTACTCAGGCAACTCAAAGGAAGAGAGGTGAGCGTGTTTCTGGCTTGTCCAATTTTTCATTTTGCTCCAGACTTACCTTCCCAGGAAGTCATCCTTGTCAACATCTTTGTCATATAAATCAAACTCCACATCCTGCCCTGGGACGTTACTCACAATGACCTGGAGGATATAGAAAAGTGGGTGACAATACAGAGCCACACAAACCAGAAGCAGCACACATTCAGGGATCGACTTTAGTAGATTAAGAGTGAAAGCCAATGTTTGTTCTGATCTTGGCTCTGGAAAGCAAACAAACTCATTAGGCCAGCAATGGAGGGGGGAGGGGGGGACCTGGTTTCCTGGATTCCGTCCCCCACCTCTTCGATAGGGCCTAGGTAGGGTTTCATGTTTGGCCAAATAATTGGTTAGATTAGCCAATCAAACATTGGACAGCACTATGATGTGAATCAATTAATTAAAAAAGACCAGACAGCAGATTTTTACAAATATTTTTAAACCATAGCTTTTATGTCTTTATCGATGGGCCAAGTTTGTGAAACTAGGTTCATACACTGAAGAGGCTGGGTGTTAACTGAGACTGAGAGTGAGCAATGCTTTATTGATCTGTTGCCTATTTTATCTTGCTGATTTTTTGGAGACAATTCTCTGCTGACATCTACCTTAGATTTCTTGGCAATGGGTGTCTGTGCATGATTCAGTAAATGAATGTGTTGTATTGTGTGTGTATAAATAACATTTTAAGATTCCTGGTGACAGATCTATATCCTCTAGGGAACAAAAGATGAAGGGCATATATTTGGGACTATTGGTTTCTATCTTTGGCTCCAACAGGAAGTGGGATTTGGCAGGAATTCATACAGAAGCTCAATGCAAAAATATTTCACTTCAGGCTCCCATTGGCACATTGCAGATGGAAGCTGAGTGCATATGAAAGTTTGAAAATCGCTGAAGACATATCCAAGTTGATCTTTCAGATGATTTTATTATTTTGGAAGAGGGAGTTGAGAGACAAGACACGTTCCTGTACAATGTACCCTTTAGATGGTATGACATTTCTGAGTATTTTTGGTCTTAGTGGCATTTATACAGCACTGAGAATCCTCTATGGTAAGCTGAGATTGAAACACTGCATTTAGGTTTTATGACCTTCCATTCTGGGGCCGTCTGTGCATCCCAATTACTCCACCAAGCTGTGAGTGAGCACCGCCTGTTGATGTGGAAACTTCTATACGTAAAGAACTTCCACATACGTAATTGCTAGGCAGAAGTAAAAAATGTTGAACCTGACTGACAGACGCTCTAGACAGGGGTTGGGAGTCCAGATGCTGGTAGACTCCACCTTCCATCATCCCTGACCATACTGGCTGGGGCTGATGGGAGTTGGAGTCCAACAACTTCTAGACAGCCATAGGTTCTCTATCCTTGCTCTGTACAGAACCAAAGTAAAAACCTGAACAGGCTTAATTTGGGTTTTCTACAATTTGTGTTATACTGTAGTTATTCTCAGGTGTGTGTCCAAATCAGAAATATGCAATGCTCTGTTGTGTGCTTTCCTTTCATCCATCTGATTGCAAGGAAGACATGTATCAGTTCTGTTTCAATTAAAATAATCTGACTTTGTTGCAGAACAATTCCCCATTAAACCCACACTCCACCACCACCAGCCAAGGGCGGAAGGTCCAGCAGATCCAAGCTTGACGTGTCTGCGTGCATTCTCACCTCATAGATCTCGCTCCAGCGGGGGTTGAGATCCTCTTTGATGACGCGGCTACGGAACTTCTGGCCCCCCAAGCGCACTTTGACATAAGGGTCTGATTTGCCCTTTATCATCCCACCCATGAAGTTATCCTTGGCAATCAGATTCTCAGCTTCCAGCAGGTGAATGCGAATCACACTCTGAGGGGAAGATGAGAGAAAAAGAAGAATAATTTGCCTGAGGGAACTGCAGTCATCATCCTACAAAGGAACAGGTCTCTTATCTCGCTTTTCTGGGGTCCCCAAACCATCCTAGGTTTTTACGAGAGCAACACAATAATTTTCATCACAGTAGCTGGAGGAGGCAGAAATCAACAAAGATTAGAGGTTGGAGCACCTAGCTTCTGTAATACAAATATTTTTGCTGTAATCAAATAAAATTTCATCAAAACTCAAAAAAGCCAAGCTAAATATGAAGGGGGAAATCCATAATTAATGCAATTTATATTAAAATATTTCATATCTTTAAAATATATAAATAAAGAACATAAAGCTGGTGATTCAGAAGGGTCCTTCAACTCTGTACTGTTATTTTTACTGAAAGAAGCTGAACTGTTAACTGATGAGACTGTCTATAGCATTATTATTCAGCATTATTGTTTGTGACTGGTATCTTTGTTTTAGATATTTCTGTCTGCTCCTGCTTATTTTATGAACTTTTCTGTAGTTTGTTATTCTTCTGTGGTTTTATATATAACCCATCCTGGGATTGTAAAACCAATGAAGGGCAGGATGGACATATATAAACACATACATTATATCATTTCCTGCTGCTGCTCAGGAAACATCCACTCTCTCAAGGAGACGACCTTACCTCAGTGCCAAACTCAGCATCTGGGCTGGCCTTGGTGGGGCGAGGAGGCCTGTCAACGCTGCTTCCAACACAGGTACCCTCAGTGACATTCAGATTTCCTGGGGGGCATGGCCGGGTGTTGAGGCAAACTTCAGGGGCATCCAGATACAAGATCTACAGAAATATTGGCATACAGTGAAGCATGAGGTTAGGAAGCAAAGTCAAAATAGTTAGGAAGCATCGGACTGTTGAACGAAGAGGACAAAACGTAACTGCAGGGCCAGATAACATAAACACTGGCATGTTTGACGGACTCTGGATAATCAGTGAAGAAGGGGAAAGGATAGCTCATGGAAAGGGACCCTCTCTCAAACAGCTGGTTTTCAAAAAAGAAAATGCAGCTGGAGATTCACTCATAGATCTCCAAAGTACTGCCTTTAGACTCCACTTGTGTTTAATGCTCAATGCTTAGTAGCTCCATGCTATATTCCGGGTCCTTTCTTCACTCCTTTGTGGCCCTGTATCACATGTCCGTAAGGCAGGGGTGGTGAACTTCTAGATATTCTAGATCATCCTTGCCCTGGCTGATGGGAGTTGAACTACATCTGGAGGGCCACAGATTCCCCATCCATGGTTCCATCTCAGGGAGAAGGGAAGGAGACAAAAAAAATCCAACTAAGAGTAACAGCCACTCAGAAAGTCACCTGGCCTCTACCCGCAATCAAAAGGCAGCTCATACATTCTGTAGAGTATATCTTTCCCTTCCTCACGCTTGAAAAAGAAGCTCAAAATGCTGTTTGTTTTGTTGCATTTTTAAATAAAGGACATTGAGCAGTAATTGTTGAGCTGGCATGGAAGGGTGAATAGGTGAATCATCATCATCATCATCAGAGACACATTAAGTCTTTAAGTCCCCAATCGTCAAGTGTTTTACCCGCATAACGAGTTTCATGTAGATGCGGCTGTTGAGTCCAGAGTTCTCCAGCTGGAACCATTGGTCAAGAACCAGATTGTCGGCACTCAAAAGGCGGGACAGATGGATCGTGAGGGAGCCCAGGGTGGTCTGGCGGTTGTCGTCTTTGACCTGCCGGAGGGTGAAAACAGCTTTTGCATTTCTGTGCAGGCAGAACTATGGGAAGCATTTTGGAAAAGGTGGGAGAGCCTACCTGTATATCAATGTCCTCAGTGGTTGGGTCTTGCAAGAAGAAACGGAAGGCATCATCCCAGACAGGAGAAGAAGTGTTATAGACAACCTGGTGGTGTGAGGGGGAGAATGACAGTGAAGAGGTAAGAAACAGCACCCATTTCTGTGGAACATCAGTCATTCGAGCAGCAGACTTCCTGAAGCTGCTACACTCAAAAGAAGAGGAAGAAGCAGCCATGAGCCATGTCCTGACCCAACTCCACCAGAGAACCCCTCCAGTAAGCAGCTGTCACTCTGTTTGTGGCAATTAAAGTGCTGGACTGGGTAATGGGGGATCAGGGCTCATACGCCCTCTGAGGCATGAAGCTTCCTGGGTAACACTTTCTCTCAGTCTAACCCTGCTCACAGGGTTGTTGTGGGGATAAAATGCAGAGGGGGCAGGGGAGACAGTGTACGCCAGCTTGATCTCCTTGGGGAAAAGGTGGGAAATAAACACAATAAAGAAATAAGTATCTTAGGTAAAGGTAAAGGGACCCCTGACCATTAGGTCCAGTCATGGCCGACTCTGGGGTTGCGGCGCTCATCTCGCTTTACTGGCCGAGGGAGCCAGCGTACAGCTTCTGGGTCATGTGGTCAGCATGACTAAGCCGCTTCTGGCGAACCAGAGCAGCGCACAGAAATGCCGTTTACCTTCCCGCTGGAGCGGTACCTATTTATCTACTTGCACTTTGATGTGCTTTCGAACTGCTAGATTGGCAGGAGCAGGAACCGAGCAACGGGAGCTCACCCCGTCGTGGGGATTTGAACCGCCGACCTTCTGATCGGCAAGTCCTAGGCTCTGTGGTTTAACCCACAGCACCACCCGCGTCCCAATAAGTGTCTTACTTGTTATTAAACGATAATTAGTAAGTGAAGGTTACAGCCAGAACCCCCCTGCACCATCCATCCTGGCCTGTGATACAGTGCACCATGCAACAAGACCTGGATTATCATGGGATGTTACCAAACTGAGGGAAGGGGAGCTAAAACCTGCCAGGTACCTTAAGCTTGCCACCTCCGTTGTGACTGCTGTATACACCCCATCATCAGCACCCCAAGTGGTTACACCTGGAGGTGTCCAATGAGCAATAACTAACAGACAAGAATGAATTAAGCCCTTACCTTGCTCTCACGGGTGACATCTTGAACGGAGAGCTGTACCATGGGGTTGGGCTCCTTACTGGCCTTCTTCAGCTACGTACAGGATGAGGTGAGAGAAATGATGGACACAGAACTTATCCATGAACTATACAGCCCTTAACAGGTTTATCCCAACATATCTAAGAGGCCCCACTCTTTCCTTCTTGGCCTAAGATGGGGCTCAATGAAACATCCAGTTCCTTGGTTAAATTGTGCCAGGTGGCGACAGGGAACCCATTGCCCGCTCCCCATGTTGCTGGACTACAAGCCCCATCATGGTGCCATGCTGGCTGGGGCTCATAGGAACTGGTGTACAACATCTCAAGGGTTGCAGAGTAAGAGCTGAAGGGCCACCAGCTCCAGCTTCACCCTCTTGCGTGAGCTGACATACAAGCAAAGGGCACTTTCACCCTCGCAGCATCAGCAAAACAAGTTAGTTTGGCAAAGCCCTTCCCTTCCTTCATTCCCTCTGAGACAGAAAGGGCTCCTTATTGCCTCTCCCACATGAACAGAAACACAGTCTCTGTCACGAGTTCTTCCCTTACGAAGCCTGGCTGCTGATTTCTGAGCTCTAGTAAATGGAAGTGAACAGCACTGCTGTGTAACAAGGGGTAGTCTCTGCCAAAGCCTCTACTGCTACTTACACTGGGGAGGAGGGTTATTTTAAAGAGGTAGTTGCCCATGTCTCAGCTTGCATGGAAGTGCCAGTTTGCACCTTCTAGGCCACCAGGTGTGAACCCACCAGTTGTTATTCTGGTGCTGCCTAATAAGAAGCCCCTAAAACTGCCATCAGTTTATGAAGCTGGACAGCAAGAGCACACAGAATTACATTTTGGGTGGCCCCCTTACAATTATGCCATGCTGTTTGCCAAATCCCAAATATCTAACAGGAGGTTAAATAGGGCTGCCAAGGAACTGGAGACTTGGGACCCCTTCTCTTAAGTGTAAGGTGGCTTACAATTTAATAAACAACAAGCTCCCACTTTTGCTGAAGGGAAAGGGCCATCTTTAATTTTTTCTTCTTCATCAAATTTGGGAGTATGTGGAGTCTTTTCTTTAGCTGTGCACCGAGTTGGGAGGTGGGGAAAACCTATTAATACAGGAAAGGGCTAGCATTTTCAACATATATTATTTGGAACAGGGAATGGGAGTCTGTGGCCCTTCAGATGTTGCTGGACTACAACTCCCATCATTCCTGACTATGGGAGCTGGAGTCCAACAATGAAGCACCAATGGTTCCTCATTCCTGATCAAGAAGAATATTGCAATACTTGTTTTAAACCCCCCCCCCCCCCACTTATATCTGTTTTGGGATATGACAAAGTAAGACATTTAAACACACAACCTATCCACCCCAACCAGACCCAACTAGAAGAGATCAGGAAGCCTGTATCATCAAGGTTTCTGACTACTCACTGGGAGCTCTTGTGCCCTGTCAAGATAGACAACCAAGATGGCTGCTGATGGTGGTTCTGGTTTGGAGGAGATCGTTTTGTTCCACTGGAGAACCTTTAAACGGCACGCAAGAAGCAAAACAAACATAAAGTCAGCTCCACCATTTCTTCCCAAGATACCTTGCTGTCTTTCACCTTGAAGGACATCTCCCCCCACGCCACCCCAAAAAAACAAACACACTGGGGAGACACAAACAATGGGAGACACAGATTTCTCCAAAGGATATCTTTTTATTTCCATCTCTCTGTTACTGATTTGTTCATCTGAGCCCAGACCACACAAGAGGTCCAAGTATTGATTCTGCCCCTAGGTCTTCCAAGCCAGTTTCCCACAGAATCCGACTTGCCTCATGGAAACAGAACCAGGAGTCCTGATTTCCCTGCTGTAGTTACTATATGACTTGGGAGTCTGAATTTGGAATCCTCCACCCAGGGTCATCGTCCACTCCTCACATATTGCCCATTTCTGAGGAAACTCTTCTTCAAGGAAATACCTCATAGAAAAATGGGGGGGGGGGCGCTCTAGCCTTGCTCAACCCACCCAAAGCATCCCCCATTTTAAAAGGGTTCGGGATTAAAGGGGGTGGGGAGAACTTTGCCAGAGACCTTGGAAAGCTGCTA
This sequence comes from Podarcis pityusensis, assembly GCF_964106645.2. Classification (NCBI taxonomy): domain Eukaryota; kingdom Metazoa; phylum Chordata; class Lepidosauria; order Squamata; family Lacertidae; genus Podarcis; species Podarcis pityusensis. The sequence goes on from NC_138029.1 coordinate 6,603,126, forward strand.
CCAGAGTAGACAATACTGGGCATCTTCCTGCTTTTTTCAGAAAAGCATCAGCTCAGGCCCAGCCAACTCCAGACACATCCCCTGAGCTGAATTGGCCTCCAGGTCAAATAAGATCAAGGTTACACTCACCTGTTCCAGCTTAGAGATATCTGACATGAGGGTGTGCCACTCCAGGCGCAGGAGCACACGAGCCCGGCCACCATCTTGCAGAGGGAACCACTGCCAGGTGGGAGAAAGAGGGAGAGGATTAGGAGCACAGGGACAGACTTTGAATCTGAGGTACCATCACACTTACAGCCAAGGGACTCTTCCCTCTAACTATATAGCCCAGCTCTACATGATATGGCCCCCTCTGCTCCCCTCCCTCTGTCCCACCGCTCTTCTCATGAGAGACTTCAACACCACCTCTTTACCAATCTATGATGAAACACCATTCTTCCTTCTTCCCCACAGATCAGATATCAAACTCAAAGGCTATCCTGTTGTCTGGCACCATGTATGAAACCAGCCCCGTCCCCTCTTCTGCGCTCACCTCCTCTAGTACACGAGCCTTGAACACCTCCCCAAAGTCCAGTTTCATCCTGAGGAAGAAAAGAAGGTGGTAACATTTGCATAAGTACCGTCTCCTCGCTTTCAAGCCCAAGGTGCAGCAGATCAAGTGACCCTCATCCATAGAGATCCCATCTCCCATCATGGAGAAGAGAAGAAGAGTTTGGATTTGATATCCCGCTTTATCACTACCCGAAGGAGTCTCATAGCGGCTAACATTCTCCTTTCCCTTCCTCCCCCACAACAAACACTCTGTGAGGTGAGTGGGGCTGAGAGACTTCAGAGAAGTGTGACTGGCCCAAGGTCACCCAGCAGCTGCATGTGGAGGAGCAGAGACGCGAACCCGGTTCCCCAAATTACGAGACTACCGCTCTTAACCACTACACCACACTGGCTCTCCAATTTCCAGAGCTGGAGATGAAACCAATGACTCTGGGGCCTGAACTGGCCCTGCCTAACTCTTTAGCCCCCAAGTCCTCTCAGCATCAGAAAAAAGAGCAGAGGAGCCCCAGTTCCTCCCCTCCCCTCAGCTACTCACCCAGCTAGGTCTCACTCCCCTCATAGAGCTGGGAACAGAGCCCAGCCAGCCTCTCACCTGCCCAAGAAGTCATCCTGATCGGGGTCCTTGTCAAACAGCTCCACCTCCAGTTCCTGCCCCGGTACCTCGTGTACAATGAACTGTGGGGATAGTGAGGTGGGGGGTCAGAGCAGACACCACCTATTGTGCAGGCCGGAGGGGCCCTCTTCAGACAGAGAAAGGAAAGGAATGACAGTTGTGTTGCGTGAAGAGGACAAGCTAAGCCAGGGAGGGAGGATAGAAAGAAAGGGGGCTGAGCGTCCCCCTAAAAGTTTGCACTCAATTTTGCCACCTCAGTTGGCAGCCAATTACCTCATACATCTCATTCCACTTTGGGTTGAGGTCTTCATCAATGACTTTGCTGGTGAAGACCTGGGTTCCCACACGCACAACGGCGTATGGGTCTGACTTGCCCTCAATCATCCCTTTGATGTACTTATCCTTGGACTGCAGGTCCTTGGCCTCCCTCAGAAAGACACGGACGACACCCTGCAGGGGAGAGGCATGCGTCAGGTGCAGGGCTCTGGCCCACTCACAAGGATAACACCCTCCCCCAGGGCCTGCCTTACCCTGGGAATCGGGGAGCGCAGCTGAGCTGCTTCGTGGAGATCGGGGACCAGCGGGATGAGCAGGCGGTTGGGGAGAACCAAGAAAGAGGCAATGGAGTCCATGATCATGGTGTCAGACAATGAGCTGCAGAGAAAAGCCTTCTGTTTTAATGCAGTACACACCACCTTGCCTCTTGCCTACCATGCATCCCCTCCAATCTCCCAGAACACCTTTCTGTCCCACTGCGCCCCAGAAAGTTCTTCTCCAGCAAGACCCAGTTCTCCCACCAACCAATTTCTTCTCAAATGTTCTCACCTGTTTTCCATTGCACTCCTCACCAGTCCTATTGACTTCAGTGGAGCCAACCCCACTGGAGTTAGGATTGAAGTCTCCCCCCTTTACCCTTCTTGCACACTCAGCTGCTCTGATTATCTCCAAGAGAAGAAGCGCTTGAGAACATAGAAGCCTCATTCTTTTACCAGAGCGGTAAATTTTGATGGAGGAAGCAAACAAGACAACACCCTCTCCGACCTCCTACAAGAGCTGCAAGTCCAGAAGCCAGAGGTTCCCCATCTCTGGTTTTATCGTCAATCATGAAGCATTTACCTCAGTCCAGGAATGTCCAAGAGGTTGGTCATTCCAGTCCAGTTAATGTCCAGAGTCTGGGAAAGAAGGGAGAGGTGTGATTTAGAACCAGCTACAGAAATACTGGATGTGGGGGTGGATTTGGGTGGGGGGTTGGGAAGAAGCAATCAGGACTGAAGATATCCAGGTTCAAATCTCCATTCAGCCTTGAAGCCCACTGCGTGACCTCAGACCCCTCACCATCTCTTTCAGCCTAACCTTCCCCACAAGATTATTGTGTGAGAGAGAGCCTTGCTAAGCCACCCAGAGCTCCTTGGACAAATAAATAAATTCAATTAATAACTCCTGTGGGGTTTGTCAAAATCACTTGGGAGATCTCACAGCTGCAAAAATGTATGAATCCTCCTGTACTTCATTTTAATAAGAGAATTTACTAGTTGCAAACCAAGACTTCTACTCATGTGCAAGACATCTGCACTGGAATGACCGGCCCCTTGAATGTAGGAACTGATTCTGCTGCATGTTTTTAGGGAGACAGCATGAAAATTCTGCCTATGGTGTTGTTACCTGCGGCTGTAAAAGCTTTCATTAAAGTGGGGGTGGGCAAGTTTCTAGCTTTTGTGGTCTCAGGAGATACGCTTGAAAAGTACTGATAGTAAATAAAGAGCGGTTGCACAACATTTCCATAGTGAGGGATTTGGCTTCAACCTTATGCATAGGTCAGTGCCCCTTCCCAACATTTGCAAAACCAGAATGGGACGTGGCAGAAACATAGCTGTCAAGTGTCCCTTATTTGAAGGGACAGTCCCTTATTCCAGCGCCATGTCCCGCTGCTGTCCCTTGTTGATAGATGTCCATTAAATGTCCCTTAAATGATGTCCCTTAAATTTCAAAGGAAGCAGCTCCTCCCTGCCGGCCAGGGAGGAGGGAGGCTCCATCTGTGTTGCTTGGCTGTGCTGCTCACCCAATAAGAAGTCTAAGAACGACTAGGGGGTGGAGCTTGCATGCCTTGTGTGTGGCTAGTTAACGCAAGCTGAGGGGGTTTTTGAATGCTGGATGCCATTTTGTTGCACGTGCTGTTGCAAACTTTGCAGTGCAAAGCCAGGCCGGGGAGCCATCTTAAGTTGAGGCTGCGTAGGCCTTGTGGTGCATGTGATTCAGATTCTATTCAGTTGAACCTCTGGTTACAAAGTTGGTTGGACAGTATTCTCGAAGCTACCAGCATGAGTTTGACCAGACTGCAGGAGGACAGGAAGACTGGAGTGCCTGGAACAGGTGAGGCTGCAGGTCCCTTATTTTGGCTGCTGGTCCCTTATTTTCAAGGCTGCTGGTCCCTTATTTTCAAATCTGTAAGTTGACAGCTATGGGCAGAAAACTTACCGGACGGCGGATGAAGAACATGGTGAGCGCCCCGACAATTGGGACATCCCCAATGAGGGGCTCCAAGATGACCCGCAGCATGCCGTGCAGCTGAGAGAAAAAGAGAAGGTTGAGGTCGGATTCTCAGTCAATGCTGCTTTAGTCGTTTCTCATATTCCTGTGCTCTGGGACAAGCAGAGGAGACAAAGGCAACAGCGTCTGGTACAAATGATGCACCTACCATGCCAGCCGCTAATGCAGGCTGACAAACAACAGGGGCAGCCTGACACAAATCACAGCCCCACGGCAAGATTCACCCTTAAATTCAGGGATTGTGGGAGGCTGAGGAAAGGGAGGGAGGGAGGGTTGCCTCCACATGCGGCTTCTTGAAGGGAAGGGAAGGGAAGGGGCACCCAAAGATTTCTGCTTTTAATTACCAGGAGTAATTAAGGAGGCCTTCATCACTGCCTTCCTGCAGCTGCAGTGCTTTCTAAATAGTAGCTCAAAGGAATTAAGGAACTGGGTGGAAATGATACCCTTTCAAGGAAGGCCATGGATAAGAAGGAAGGCCTGCGGTTGCTGGGAGCTTGGACTGATCCTGTGCCATGGCAAAGGAGAAGTTCCTTGGGTTAAAAAAAGAAGAAGCCAAACTGTCTCTAAAAAGGCAAATCCATTACTGGGAACCGTATCAGCCTCTGAGATTTCTAGCCTACCTTTATGAAGCCAAAAACAGGACCACCTTACCTGCATGCCTTTCACCCCGGCCTTACAGAAAAATTTCTTGACCTCCACATCAATCTGGACGTCACCCACATAGCTGTGTTACAGGGAGGGAGGGAGGGAGGGAGGGAGGGCAAGAGACTAGCATGAGGCTCCAAGAAACCAAATAAAGCCATAAGACACTGCAAGAATGAAACACCAAGGCCCTAAAAGGGAACAGTTCCCCCCTTAATCTCCACCCACCCTGTTGGACCATTTTTTCAGGGGTTGTTGATTTTGTATGCTCTCCTGTCCCTCCCGGTTCCTCTCTTTTGGCCAGGAAGTGTGTGGGGAAGAGGTACTGCGGATATCCAGCATGGTCCATAAATGCAGCATGAATGAGTCTCTGGCTCTGCATAGGAAGAAACATTATCTTCACCCAAAGCAGAGCCTCACAGCAGAGCAACAGATTCTCCCTTGTCTCTCCCTTGCAAGTGACTTGTCTCTTTAAAGGAAAGTCAGCTGTGACAGGGCCAGTGGGATTGCAAAAAAGGAAAGGGACATAAGAACCACAAGGAGGCCCCCGCTAGATCAGCTCACATGACCACCCCGTCCAGTGCCAACATTGGCCAACCTGGCGCCTCTGGGAAGCCCACAACCAGGGGATGAGAACAATAGTGCTCGCACCTTCCCTCTGCAATGCAGCTCAACCTCCACAGTGCAGGACAAAACTTGCCCTCAGATCATGCGCTCTTCCAGGAAAGGGTGTAGAAAAACGCTCAGGTTCCAAAATGCAGCTTGTCAGAGTGACAAGTGCTTTGTGGGCCATTCAATGAAGAACAATCCGCTCCCCCCGCCCCATCCCGCCTTGATTCTGCTCCATTTATGAAGCTAACACAGCAACGTAAGAAAACCTTAGAACTTACCTAATGTTTAGGTCCAGCAAGATTTGCTTCTTGTTCAGGCCAGTGTGAACCTTAACTCCAATGACCTTGAGGGGCTAGGAGCAGAAGAAGGGTCGTTGTTTAAGCAAATAAAAATAGACTAAAACAAGGGAGGCGATGCCCCACCTCTCACTCCCCAGCAATCTCTGTTAAGGCAAACTGATGGTCCGTGGATGTCAAAGCTTTGCCAAAGATATACCTGCATCTCGGATAACCCTCTGATCCCTCCTCCAAGACACTGCTGCCACTCAGTGGGTCAACTGAGACCCACCAAGAGGTAAAATGGTTTTAGAAGGACTGAAATTAGGCTCCTGTACATTTCTGGCTCAGCCAATAATGAGAGGGCAGCTCTGGTTCCGGCTTTGGCTTGGGCTCGGTGGCGGGACTCGGTGGGCTCAGCAACTTTGTGTCTGGATTTTCACCTCTTGGAATATGGCAACCCTAAGGTTAGAGGACCAGGAGCTAGGGAACATTAGCCAAGAGGGAGAAACACGGAATTAGGTTAGATCCCTGTAACATGAACAATTGACAGTACTGCCCAGCCACCCCAGGTAACCTGAGCTTTCAACAACATTCATCAAAGTCACAGAGACCAGAAAACTTCATTTAGAAATAATAAAAAAAGTTTTAGTGTATTAGCTGAAATGTTGTTGCTACTTAAACACCTTGGAGACAGGTCCATGGCACAAATTTGGATAACACTAGTTAGATTATATGCATACGTGTTTCTGGGCAAATGAAACTGGGTGGCTGGGGTCTCCACCAGCATGGAGCTTTACAGTGCTTCCAGCAAAAGGGTTGTAAGTAAATAAATAAATGGAAAAGGGGCAGAAGATCTAGAGGCCAGCACAAAGGACCTTGGATTTGAGTAAGGAGGTCCTACCCACCCTAACAACCCCCCTGCAAAAAGGCAGCGTAATAAACACAATGTGTATATTAATAAAGCACTGGCTTCTGTTCTAGAAACAAAACCCTCCAAAAAACACACAATAATCACAGAACTGCAAAACATATGTAGCTCTAACTCAAATGTGGAAGCTGGAAGGAAATAAATAAGATAGCGACGATAAGACTAGGATGGAAAGGCAAGATATGAGATTGTGGTCCTTAGTCCATTAATAAGGAATCACCCCAGGAGCAAGTATAATGATTACGCAGCAGAATGATTGGATTCACAAAATCTTATTATTGGATTTTCTGCAGCGATACAAAATGCAAGACCATAAAATGTTCCTGCAGGATTATAACGTAAGGTTTCAAATAAACTAAGAAAAAATGTACAGACTACTGCTAGCATCCCAATAGGCGAAAAAATCCATTGCACTAGCGATGCATTAAAAAAAATAATCATTCAGTGCTTTCAATAAATTCTAGCCCAAGGTGTGTCTGGGGCGGGGAGGAAACCCTCTGCACATATGGGATGAAATCTAATGATTTCTTTCCCCTTATTTATGGACTTGTCCCCTGGAGCATGCTCTCCCTTAAAATTTATTTTTCAGCTGACAATTACCTTCTCTCCCATGTCAACCTTGGTGAATGTAAAGGTCTGCAAATGGGTGTTGGAGGCTCGGATGCTTGGAGCAATGTTTTCCACCAACAGCTTCTCCATGTACTGGCCAAAGAAGGGCCAAGCCTGGGCCAGGATCTACCATGCCGTGGGGTAAGCAGGGAGGGAGAGGGAGACAGAGAGAGATGTTAGTACTGTCATGATGCTGCCATGGCTGGGCAGGAACAATTCAGCCGACTGATTCTCACCTTGTTGAGCCATTCAGCTTTTTCAACGTCTGGGAAACTGACCTAGATAAAGGAATATATATATATAGATTAGCTCCAGTTGCAAGGGACCCACCTGCTGTGGGTTCCTAGACAGACTAGGAAATACCTCCTTCATTCCCGCAAAGAGAGAGAGATTGTGCATCACTCTTAGGCAAGATCACTTTCGCAAGAGGAATTGGTGAGACTTTACTATAGAAGAGTCAGTGTGGTGTGGGGCAGGGGGAAGGGAACCTCAGGTCTTGGGGCCCAATGTGACCTCCAGGTTTATCGGGTCCTTGGGACCCTCCTCCCCAGGACACAGCCCTCCCTGACCCACACCCTGCCTTAGTGCCTCTGCCTGGCAGGAATGTGCCCTTGAACTGCAAATGGCTCTTGTTGTCTGGATGGAGGGATGTGTGCGTCTATGGAGGAAAGCGAGTGATGGGTGGACTGAGGAGGCTGGGCTTCAGATCCTGGTTTAGCCATGAAGATCACGAGGTGCCCTGGCCTAGCCACCATCTCTCTTCCTGATCTCTAACACAGGGTAAAATGGGATGAAATCATTTGTGCTTCTTGAAGGAAGGGCACATTACAACTGTGAATCATGAAAGAGAGGACAATTTGGGTACTTGGTGCAGGAAGGAGCACTGTAAAATTCTCAGCATTTTTTTTAAAAGCAGGTTGCAATATTTAGCAATGCGAGTTCTCAACAGTTGGCTACAGTACAGTGGTACCTCGGGTTACATACGCTTCTGGTTACAGACTCCACTAACCCAGAAATAGTACCTTGGGTTAAGAACTTTGCTTCAGGATGAGAACAGAAATCGCGAGACGGCAGCGGGAGGCCCCATTAGCTAAAGTGGTGCTTCAGGTTAAGAACAGTTTCAGGTTAAGAACGGACCTCCAGAACGAATTAAGTACTTAACCAGAGGTACCACTGTATTTCAAAGTGTATGCCATAACATTCCGCCAGCAATGACAAGATGAACCACCCACGATTCCACTTCTTCACCACCAGCTAGGAGAGGTCTCAACTCACTCTTTAAAACTTTTAAGATTATCGCTAAAACAGCAAACCTGAACTTAATTCAGCGTATTCACTTATAGAGCTGTGTTGCTGCTGACTTGGAAACCTCCAACACACCAGATTCCCTTTAACACACACAACTGACTGACGTTACGCTCCACACAACAGACTCATGAACAAACAGGAGGGTTATCAGGAAAATATGTCACTGAATATAGGCAGAGCTCCAGATGGGGGATCATGAGCCTGGAGTTCAGACCCTTGGACCATATTATGAGACAGTTCTGCACTTAGTCATTGTCTATCATGTCAGCTGTTTGGTGGAGTGATTTTGGGGGAGGCAGAACTCAAAGAGGACCACAAGGCTGGAGTTCAGACCCTGGGCTGATAGGATGAGCCATTGCCACACTTAGTCATCGTCCATCCCCATGTCAGCTGTTTGGTGAAGCAATTCTATCTTTGACCGTGCATTTTCTTAATCCGCTTGCTCAGAATTGAGTGGGGTGGAATTGAAGAGGAGCGGCTGCAAGAGATTCTTTGAAATCCTGCAGGGCGGGTGGGTGATGGGGGACATAAGGAAAGCAGCTGATCTTCAGGCCATGGTTATCAAGCACACGCCCGTCCTCTTCCTCAGGAATCATGCTACTGGCAGCTTGAGCATAGCCTGCAGTTTCTTAGAGGGTGTGAGCCCTCTGCTATGCGCAAGTATATATGCGCAAGTGAGAGAGAGAAGAGAGAGAAGGAGGAGAGGCCTGGCACATTACAGACAGAGGCGAAGGAAGGTCAGGTGGTACCCAGTGTGGAAAATTTCTTGCCACCCCCCCCCCCCACATTGATATATACATTTTTGCCTGCAAAAAATGGTTTTACGTTATTTCATATTTTCTTACAAAGGAATGATGATAATAATAATAATAATAATAATAATAATAATAATAATAATAAACAACTTTTATTTATATCCCGTCCTCCCCGGCCAAAGTCGGGCTCAGGGCAGCTAACATCAAATACAAAACATTGGTGTAAAATCAAACAATAATTAAATTACCTCCTAAAAACATGTCAAAATCAAATTAAAGTCTAATTAGATGGCTTTCCACAGGGTTAGGGTTGGGAACAGTAAGTGCTCCACTGAATTGAAATTTCAGCCTTCACGACATAGGAAAACGGCCAAGTAAACAGCTATTTTCATGGAGAAGGGTCACGATATTAACAGATATGCATGAAATTTCATATATAGCTATATAATCCCTAGTGTAGTATGATAAGACCTTTGGAGCAGGCATTTTCAAAAAAAAGTTTTTTATGAACCGCCCTAGTAGGGCAGTTAATTGTTCCTTGATCATTTGTCACCCCCCTCCAATGATGGAACCTGAGAGCCCCCCCTTCCTCCGCCCCCGATTACAGATGCCCTATGCGGAGCTCAGTTGTTAGTAGGAAATAGGTGAGGAGCCTGTGACTAGATTGTCGCATGAAACTAAGCAGACACATATGAACCGAATTGGAGGAAATTGCCACTCACTAGGGTCATCACTGGAGGCCCTCTTATGTGCTCCATCAATCTGTGTGGCTGGGATCAGAGAGAAAGACGGAGCTTCTGAACTCCCTCCCCAGAGGGACTCACCTTGCCTCTTTTCTTTCTGCCAGGTGGAAAAGACCTTTCCTTTCAAATGATAATGATGTATGCCTAGGGTTCCTGGACATACCCGGAATACTGCAGTTGGTAGCAGTGTCCAGGTAAAAATTGTTTTACTACAAAGGAATTTCAGAAATAGACTGGAAAGAGAAGCTGCTGAATTGCAACTCATTACCAAACTTAAAACCATGGAGACACCTGGTTTGAACAAAGACATTGGATTCTTATCCCATTATACATGACTAAGCCATTTCTCACCTTCTCACCCCTTGCCTTTTCCTGTAAGACCTATTACAGTCGTTAAGAGTCGTCAGCAGGCTCATCTCAGCTATCTCCCATTCCCACCACCCTTCTGAGTAATACCCCTCCCCACCTTCTCACTATATAGAAGGATCTGGCAACTTCTGTTTCAGTGTATCTGAAGAAGTGTGCTTGCACACGAAAGCTCATACCAAGAACTAACTTAGTTGGTCTTAAAGGTGCTACTGGAAGGATTTTTTTATTTTGACTATGGCAGACCAACACGGCTACCTATCTGTAACAGGTAAAAATTGGTGAGATGTCCTGAAAAATCTGAATTTCCACAAATATGGTAACCCTATATATATAGAGGGACACGGGTGGCGCTGTGGTGTAAACCACTGAGCCTTGGGCTTGCGATCAGAAGGTCAGCGGTTTGAATCCCCGCAATGGGGTCAGCTCCCGTTGCTCGGTCCCTGCTCCTGCCCACCTAACAGTTCGAAAGCACGTCAAAGTGCAAGTAGATAAAATGGTGGGAAGGTAAATGGCGTTTTCGTGTGCTGCTCTGGTTTCGCCAGAAGCAGCTTAGTCATGCTGGCCACATGATCCAGAAAATGCCACAACCCCAGAGTTGTTCAGACTTAGCTGTCAGGAGTCCTTTACCGTTACCTTTTTAACCCTATATATGCCAGCCCTGCTTTAACCTTCTCCGATTGTGTCTTGTTAATGCTTGTTAATGCTAATGTCTTCCTGCTGTTGCTTTAGTTAAACAGGATGCTAGGATCGTAATGGTCTTTCCCAGCTTCTGTTTTATGATGCCTCAGTCATTGTGAATGATATCTTATTCTACTGCTCTTGTTCTGCTTTTTTGAAAAAAGTATCTGGTTGTTTTCTAAAAAACTGAATTTAAAAATACTAATGCGAACAAGAAAGCAAATGGAAAATTAATTTGTTCCCCCAATTTTATCTTCTCCATTCCCAAAAGGGGAACTTCAAAGACACGACAACTCCTCATTCTCAATGGCTCACACCGAACAGAGTGATCTGACACTTTCATATAGCAAGTACATGTTATTTTGGGGCGCAGTATCACAGGAAAAGCACATCATTTCCAACAAACTTGATACCGGTAAGTATGAGAAATCTTTTTGTTTGTTTGTTTTAAGCTATAGATGCATTTGAGAAGTTTCATAGGAGAATGGTGAAAATACATGGCTGAGATATGAATCAGCATCAGGACTTGTAGATGCACACACACAAGAATGCATCCTGCTGCCTTTTTTCTTCAACTGTGAAGAAAAGCTTAAGTACACATGAGTAAGGTTGCACCTGATGAAGTCCACAGAAATTCCAGTGTTGGGGCATGTATGTAGGAGAAGAAACAGCCCCAGACCTCCTTGCCTAACACTAGAAGTCTCCCACACCCTGCCGCTATTCCACAGCACATTCCTCTTCAAAGTCTGGCCCAAACTCCTTTTTGTCCCCCTCAGAGATTTCTATTTTTTTAAGTGAAGATTAAAATGAATGAGGAACTAGCATGTGGAAGCAAAGCAAATTCCTTGACACAGAATGTGGATCACAGTAGTGCAGAAACTGAGGTGTCCCTATCTACGACACAAGAAGCACAAAGCTTTCAATTATCAAGTAAAAATTGTTGTGGGTTTTTTTGGGGGGTGGGGGGAGAACAAGCAAGCAGATGTCAACCTTTGCCTCCCTCTTGACATGATTTTTAAAAAGCTGTTGTATAGAATGGTAAAGACGGAGTTTTCTTGTCCATGACTACCAAGGAAGTACAAGCTGAAGTAAAAATAAAAAATAAAAAATCAATTGTTCCACAATTGTGACAATCATTAGGCAATGAAGGAGTGCAGACTTCATGCAATGCTGGAAAAACAGATTATAAAACAACAATGGATGAATTAAGTCTGCCTCATACAGAGAGAAAGAAATGATGGGATGATACCAGAAATCTGCTTCAGTGACGCAGAACAACTCCTGCCTCTCTGCAGACACCTGCTCTCTATTACTCCCACTCAGCTAGGCTTTTGCACTCCTGTGCGGTGCCTGGTTCACTGCAGCCAACTTCAGTTAAATTGCCATGGTAACTAACACAAACAGGAATGGCCTAGCACAACAAGGCCACAACCACAAGCTCCACCACCCTTAGTCAGAAACCCACAGCCAGTGAAAATGAAAGTGGCCAGTTTCCCCTACCCACTCCACTTCCGTGTAATTTCAGATTATTTTTTAGAACTAGGACTCGTGAACCCTATATTTTGGTTTCCAAACAGTTAAAGAATAATGTTCAAAGTATTAGAAGCAAACCACAACTGGGGGTGGGGAAACGGATATGTTGCCTTACTCATTCAGATTTACCTGGAGCCACCTATTTTGCACCCAGATCCTGAACTCTTTCATTCTTGCTCTCTGCTTTTGATACAACAGGCATGAATAAGACAAGTGTGGACTGATGTGTGAAAGACCCAGCTCAATTCCCCTCCACCCCACGCAAAAAAAGTTCACTGCTGGTCTGGAGAAGAGCTCATATTTATTCCGTATTAACATTCCACTGTAGCCTTGAAGCAGCTCACACAATTTTTTACACCATTAAGAAGGTCAAGAAATCAATGTCAAAAGAAGAGTTTGCCCTAAACCAGGGATGGTGAACTTTTGGCCAGCCAGACGTTGCTGGGATCCCTGGCTGTTGACCGACAGTGCAACTTACAGTGCAAGCTGGGACTAGTGGGAATTAAGAGTCCAACAACAGTTGAAGGGCCATGTAGGTCCCCCATCTCTGCCCTAAACCTTCCACAAATAGCACCCCACACCAGCAGGGCCCTCACAGAGGGGCAAGGCGCAGAGTTTCCCATCAGGAAGTGGTCCTCTGGTCAGTGGATGGGAGCTCCGGGCTGTCCTTCAGCTCCTTCTGTAGTCAGCTGCAATGGGGGTTCTCCCCAGGAAAGAAGAAATAAGAAGGAGCAAGCTGGAGAGTCAAGCTGGTATCTAAGGCAGTGGTGCATTTCCAGCCCAGAGGACCTAATTTATATCAGACAGGTCAGACACAGAACAGTGTGGTGATTAAGAATACAGTGCAAAAGCTGAGTTCCTTTTTATTTATCTTTAAATAGCTCTCATGCCAACTCCCAGTCTGCCTTTTTGAAAAAGCATATGGATTGTAACTGGGAGAGGCTATGTGGCTCTGTCAAAAGTGGTTGTGGGTCTTATTTCCACTGCTGCCTAAAACGTACAGATTTTTGTAAATGATGCTTTGAGGACTCCAGTTGAGATAAACTAAATCAGTGCTTGGAGAGCACACTGATAACGGTCAGAATAGTCCATACTGGGTCAGATCACTGGTCTTTAACTGGTGGGTCAGAACACACTGCCAGGTCACAGGAAGGAGGGTTGGAACAGCAGCACAACTCCCATATGTCAAAGAATTAAGAAGCCCCCCCCCCCCAATGCAGGCTTGAGTTAAAAGCAAGCCCCAGTTTGAAGACCTTTAAGACTACTGGGCTAGATGGATGGTATTCAGCATCGAGTACCTTCATGACTCAGTATAGTAGTTTCATGTGCTCCCAGGAAAATGGGCAAGGGGAGGTGGGGAAGAGAATGTGAAGAGGGCAGCAGAGATTCAGTCCCTTTTGCCCACCTGGGGAAGCTGTATCTCTCCAATATAAGAAAAGAGGTTCTCCCTTGTGAGTGCTGTCCCATCACGGCCCCTGAATGTACAGCAGCTACTCGAGGTCAATTTGTTCTCTATAATATTGTCAAGAGGAGAACTAGGACGGGAGCAAGTCAATAGACGCCTTTATCCTCTGGACAAAAGGGACCTTGTGTTCTGCTGCGTGGGCGTGAGGCCTCCAGGAGTACACAATGCAAGCAGCATGGCCAGCCAAACTTTTAAAAAGGAGCCTGCGTGCATCCACTTCTCTGGCTGAGTATGCTCCTCGCTCTTATCCCAGCTGCCAGCTGGGGGAGTACAGTTGTTTTTCGGGCTGTCATCCATGCGCCTGCAGTAATTTCTCTCTCTCTTTTAGATCTATAGAGCAATAGAAGAAAACCACACTGTCCTTGGGCAAGGGAGGAGCCAGCAATCCTGGCTCCTTAAGCCAGAAGGGAACATCCCTGGGCAGCTGTTTCCGCTTCCTCTCTGTGCAGAGAAATAGTAAGGTTGCAGGCGGGGGGCGGGGGGGGGGGATAGGAAAGAGAGAGAAAAGACCAAGGACAGAAAGGCTTTTTACAGCACTGCTTGTTTAAGATAACCTAACACCCTGCTGCAGACATTCAAGGACAGATGATACAACTGCAGCTCAAAGCCAAGCCATCTGCATCAACATATAAGCCCACAATGCTTATTTCTCAATAGCTGGGTGATTTATTTTAACTCAGTGGTTTTGTACCCAGTTTACCCACTTCCTCCTTCCATAGTAATCAGGGCTCTGTTATTTCTGTGCTGTGTGTGTGTGTGTGTGTGTGTGTGTGTGTGTGTGTGTGTGTTTTGGTTTTAAGATACATCATATTTGCATGCATGCACGCCAGATATGTGCCACTATTGGGCACAGCTAAACACACCAGACGGTGTGCAACACCCGGAAGGGAGAGTGTGTTGAAAATACGCTTGTGTTGCAGATGGCAAAAGGGGCATTAAGTGCACAAGATTAAGGAAATGAAAAACAGGAGAGGGTCAGAGGTCTTCGTAAAGGATTGTAGAATGTTTGTTTAAAGAAAATACTGTTGAACTACTGATATAGAAGTGGGAAAGGGAGATACGAGGGTTACGGATGGGGGGGCTGCCAGACATTTACCCACATGCTTCTTGATAGCGGCAAGATCCTCCTTGGCAGTAAGACTAGCACTTTGGAAATAAAACACCCAGACTTTTGCCACGGGGATGAACAGGGTCAGCATCTCTTCTCGACAGTGGTACAAGATGATTTGCATGGGGATCACGCCTGGAGTTTGGAATGCACTGATTTTCTTGTTAAGTCCCAGATCATGAAACACAGTCAGGGACCGGCCCACCTATGAGACAATTCATACCCCCTCCTTGCTCCTGATGTAGACCTTCATTCTCCCCTTCTTCCCTGGCAGGAACGGAGGAGGGGCGCCATTTTGTGGTTCGCCTCAGGTGCCAAAATGTATTGGGCTCATCCTGAACACAGTATCCACAGTTTTTTGGTGCTGTGTGAGATGAACTGGTGGGACACCCTGTTCCCTACAGAGGCAGATAGGAAGCCAAGCACATGACAACAGCTCTCTTCCATTATCTTTAAACGCTTTCAAAGAGATGGTAACTGTCTTTCAGTGTTCAGTGTCTTTCAGTGTTGCTATAGGGGCTGAGAAAGAAATAACCCTGGATATCAAAGCCGAATCCCAACAGAATTAAAGTATCCCCTCTCTCCTTATTTATATTTATTGAGAAATATTTATAGCCTCACCTACTCACCAAAGTTCTCAAGGCAGCTGTAGCCCCAGTTCAATACACCCTAAAACAGACAACAGTACAATACACAAAGGTGTGCATATATAAATCTGACCCCCAGTTCCCCCAGGTGGAAAAGAGTCCCCCCACAGCTTAGCAAGATTTGGAGAGAGCAGGCCAGGGGGGTGAGAGAAGGACTGTTTTCTGTCACCTCAGAGCACCTGATTAATGTGTTATTCTGATTAAACATGAGCCAAAGGCAGAAAGCACACAGAGAAGCAGTGAAGAGAGGAAGGGCCATCTGCTTCTGGGAAAGGAAACTAAGCAACCCTCAAGCAAAGGGATAGCAAGCCGGATGGGCTAAAGCCAGCCTGGAGCTCCATCAACCTATTTATACCAGAATAATGCAGAATCAATGCATGACGCTCAATAAGTATAAAAAGCACGCGGTTAAAATCAAGCCTCGTTCCTTTTCTCGTAACACACATACACAGAGTTCCCACTGTGGATTTGAGTATCACTTGGAGGACACATTGTCCTCCAAAAGCTCACCACTTGAAAAGAGTAGGCCAGTTTGTAGGCATTCCAGCCAAACATTTTAAGCATCAAGCTGCAGCACCTGCTCCTAAATGGGTGGTGAAGAAGAGGAAGAGGAAGAGGAAGACGAAGAAGAAGAATTTTGGACTTGATATCCTGCCATTCACTCCCCTTAAGGAGTCTCAAAGCGGCTAACAATCTCCTTTCCCTTCCTCCCCCACAACAAACACTCTGTGAGGTGAGTGGGGCTGAGAGACTTGAGAGAAGTGTGACTGGCCCAAGGTCACCCAGCAGCTGCATGTGGAGGAATGGGGAATCGAACCTGGTTCACCAGATTACGAGTCCACCGCTCTTAACCACTACACCACCTGGGTTAACACAGCTGAGTGCCAACTCTCAAGCACACAGGCAAATACATCCCAAAATGCATGTAGCTTACAAAGTGTTCTGACTCGAGCACACATCTCTGTTTGCCATTTTTCCCTTGAAAGAACAATTATTTTTTTTTAGTAAGAACATTTGCAAAGCTTCTCTACCTGGTTGGCTGGAAGCAATTCTTACTCCCCATAGGCGAGCAGCTACTTAAAGGCTACCCTCATGTTAATTCCTCCTTGCGTGCATGAATGGCGTGTGTGGCAAAAGAGCAACACAGAGACAGGGAGACACACCCCACTTGAAGAGTCAGGCCACTGGTCTATCTAAAGCAACACTGTCTGCACAATGCCTGGCAGAGGCTCTCCACGCTTTCAGACAGGAGACTTTCCAAATCGTCCCAGGGGGTGCCAGCAATTCAAGACAGGACCTTCTGCACACAAAGCACTGAGCTGTAACA
Organism: Podarcis pityusensis; assembly: GCF_964106645.2. Taxonomy (NCBI): domain Eukaryota; kingdom Metazoa; phylum Chordata; class Lepidosauria; order Squamata; family Lacertidae; genus Podarcis; species Podarcis pityusensis. The sequence continues at coordinate 6,619,840 of NC_138029.1, forward strand.
CCTCCTCTGTGAACTCGGATGGCAGAGGTCTAGTTTGTATGTGCAGGAGAATCAAACAATAGAGCCTTTCCAGACTGTGCCACCCTGAGCTGCAGGTGGGCATCTGCATACTTGAAAGTTGCCCCGTAAAATAGAAACAATTTGCTCATAGAAAAACAATAGTCCAGGGTCATTTCTCTAGAACACTTGTGTGCTGTCCCCGGCTCCCAGAGCCAGGGTGTACACCGGCAAGACATTTAAGACTTTTTAGTTGAAAATGGAATGTGTGCCCTAAAATACAATCCCCCAGTGGCTGCATATTATAATAGGCAGATCAGGAGTAGAAGACAAGCTGTTTTTCAGTTAAGCCTGTCCATTAATTATCTTCTCACTGGGAAAATACCAATAAGTTTCCAAAAACCTCAGAGTTTGCTAGAATAAAGTATTAAAAAACTGCTATAGTATTTCATAAGCCAAACCTGGGAATAGACTAACATGCAGCAATTTCTCTCTTCCCTCTTCTCCAACTTAACACACAACAGCCACAAGCTTTCTCATTGCATTCAGGCAGCAGCACTTTATTCTGTTTTCCCGACATTTCCTCACCTGAACATTTTCATGTTGTGTGTGTGATCTTTCACACAACATACAAACCACTTCGGGAAAACTAGCAGAGTCTATCAGGAGTTTAGCACTCGTTTCAGGATATTTGCTTTCCTCCCCCAACCCCCCCCCCAAACATTTGCAACCCTGTTAACCTGGAAAATCACTAGGAGTTTTTACGTTGTAATTTCAAGCAATGAAATTTCATGCAATGTTCAGCATATAGTTATTTCACACCATTTAAAACTTAGTGTGACATGGTGGCATACATCAATCAAAGAGCCACTGCTCCATAAAGCAACAGGCAATGCAGTGTAGAAGGAAGGTTAGAATCCGGGATAGAAAGCGTTAGTATTATAACCAGGAAAACTAACACGATAATTCCCATGTCTGAATGCACCCACTGATTAGTTATGAGATACAAAAGACATTTTGACCCAGTGAAGCCCTCACTAAGGGAAGGGGAGGGCAATTTTATCTATCTCCAACCCCCCCCCAACAGCCCCTCCTACTGCCCCCCTCTCTCTTTTTTTTTAGAAATAAATATTTACCGGTAATTGTCTGTGGTCTCGACTCTTACTACCAACTACTACAGATGTTATTCGAATGCTACAACAGAGTTTAGACTGCGACAACTGTTTTTCAAATATATTTTAACTACTTCTCACTTTGAAATAAATACATGTTTTGGTTTATTTTTCATATTTTCAGATAGATTATCCAACTACGCATATTCAACCAGTTTTTGAGTCCATTCTGTCCTTGAAGGAACTTTGTCACTATTCCAATTTGATGCAATAAGCATCCTGGCAGCCACTGTGGCATAAAGGAAGATCTCTCTTACGTTTTTAGGAATATCCGAATCTATGATTCCCAATAGGAAGGCTTCTGGTTTTTTCAAAAAAGGAACATTTACTCCTACTGCCTCTTAACCCTCCAGAGCATATTGTAATGGTTGTGGGGGGGAATGACAGGAATTGCAGGTGGGAGGAACTGGGATAAATGGCCTTCCCTCACCCTTCTGGGTCAAAAGCCCTTTCATGAACCAAAAGAGTGTTCTACAGTTGCTTAATACCTCTCAGCATGAGAGACTGAACCAGTATAGAAAAAGGACCTCCCTGGGTGGGAAAGCAGTGGAACAAATGAGAAGTTGCTGCTTTCTAGGCACAGGACAAGTAGAAGAGTGGATGAGCTGGCTGTAAATTATTCTTTTATGCTAACAAAGGGCTTTGTTGGTGGAGGAAGGGTAGGGGATGAGAGAGAACTGTGGGTGCAACTTCCACTTCATCCATTTTGTTTAGTTATAAATTATATTTATATGTGGAATTTTATTGTGTTTGTGTGCTTGATTTGTATATCTCATCTTCTTCTCTAATACTTAAAAAAATATTGTGCTTTATTGTTAATGATAAGGTGGATTATTTGCATCTGAGTCTCCCTTGTGATGTTTTGTTTTGATTATCTTGCAATGTTCTACTACTTGATTACTTAAGCCTGCTGAGAGATTCCCTTGGAAATGTGAAGTATAGAAATGATCTAAATAAATAAACCTGGTATACTTAAATTGCCCACCAAATTTTGGCAACCAGCTTGGTTGCAGTGAGAGAAATAACCCAACTAAATGCAACAGTGCAATGCTGAAGATGGTTCACAAACAGTGCATCCCACCCTCCTCCTTTTAACTCTGCCCCATAGCTATTAAAATAAATAGAAAGTTTGCCCAGGTCCACTTCCAAACCGGCTGGGCTTGTTCTGGGACTGAAGAACTTGTCAAGATGTTTGCTTTCCTAAATGAAGAAACTTGAACTGAACATACAAGTAGCTTTTGAGGTTAACAAATACTGTGGTTTTTCAGGATATCATGCTTCAACTCCTGTATCAACTACCTAATATTGTTCTGGGCAAGTTGTTTCTGGCCACCTCCCCATGTTGCCTCGGGACAGTGCACTGTAAGGCGATAGCAGCAAGGAGATAAAAGCCACGAGATGAACCGTTCTTGCAGTTTGGGGTCTGTGGTCATATGCCTGCGCTGGTCACCACCGCAAGTACCACAAATGCACCAGAAGCAGATGCTCGACTCAGTCCGCTTTGCTACGTGCAGAAGGAAATCGATTTTTGCAGAGACTTCAGCTGCAGTGCCACCTGACAATATTAGATCACTGGATATGTGGTGTGGGCGGGCCTGCTGGTGGGCAAACATCTGCCTTCCTCACGCAGTCATCTCACAAAGGAGAACGGCAAGACCGCTGCCGCTTCAGGCTTTCTCAAATTCAGAAAGTCAAATGACCTGAGCAGCCCATGACTAAGAACAAACAACAGACTTAAGTATATTTGCTAAAAACCAATGGCCGTCACAAAAATACAGACCTAATGGAGAGATGTCTGATCCACGGGCTGCTAGAGGAAAACATAGAAGCCTAACAGGGCACCCGAGGCAGACCCCAAAATGACGCCCCCCTCCCTCCTTCCAGGGAAGGAAGAGTGACGGACAGCTTACATCAGGAATAAGGAGGGAAGGAAGATCAACTTCAGGATCTGCTGCCCCTGTGGATTCTACCATCTGAGGCAGTCACTTCACTTTGCCTCATAGGTGGGCCGGCCCTGAAACCCAATATAATTTATCCCCATTAACCCATAAATAACAAGCTCTCTCCCTACCATGCCATCATAAAATGAAAGTGTCTGAAAGGCCTCTTTCAAAAACCTATCCCTAGGGGAATTATACAGGGAACAATACAGTACATAGCAAACAATATATTCCACCCCCGCCCCCCCTTGGCAGCAATGCATAAACACTTTTTAGGTATTCAAACACATCACCTCTCTGAACATGTTGTAGTGTGCAGGCATACTGTGGCACATCAAAGGGTAAATGTTTTCTTTATTCCACTGACAGATCATTCCATAAACTAATCTGGCAGATTTCGCAGAACATAACAATGGAACATTGCATCGTTTGAAGATAACGTCTACTTAACAGTCCCATTACACCAACAGCCCCAGTCTAGTTTTCTTTCTTTTTTATTGCAACAGATTTGCAGTTAAAGGAGTTAACAGCCTTAATAAGGATATTGGGAATCAGTCCCTACTCAACTGTACGGGCTTTGCATTTGTTGGTTAAATTTTGTACAGATTTTTCAGAAATTTGTTCCACCCAACTATTCTCCCACCACGGCCAGAAACTGCATATGCTGTCATTTCAGCCAGTACAAAACGAAACACAATATGATCTCTGGACATTACTGAAGAAAACCCACCCTCAAATCTTATTGTGGCAACAGGAGTGCCAGGTGGTTGGCTCACAAGCTGTGACAACCATTGCCTAGCTGCACACTTCTGTATCACTTTGTGGAACGATTATCCCCACAAAAGATATTGAGTAGTATACAACTAACTACTCTAGTTCGGTTTGCACAGGGATTTTGCTTGCGTGATGGAACTCCCCCACCTCTCCCTCCAGGTCTGTTCTGGGGGTTCCCCCAAACTTCTGGAGCAGATTTGCAGAGGACACAGGGCACATGTGGAGAGAGAAAGCGAAGAGAAGTCAATTGTGCAAGCAGAAATCTTTTCACTGACGGAATGAGTTAGGTGGACACTGCCCTTTAAGTGAAGGAGGCACTAAAATTACCTACCCACAAGGAAGCAACTGAAATTCCCCTTGCCACGCACTCCTGACCCCTCCGCAAGATGTTTTTACCCCAAGGGGATCCAAGGCAAAAGCAGCAAGTGGAAGGGGAGGTTCAACTGGAAGTGCAACTTGCATGGGAATGAATTCATCCTGCGAATGAATGCGCTCTGAACAGCCCCCTCCCCAGAGCACTGCAAGGCAGAAGGGGGCTTGGGGGCTGAAATGAATAGCTTACCTCAAAGCCACTCCTCATATACTGAGGAGGAAAAGTAAATTTGTACTCACATTCACTAAGCAAGTATATTCCTCCTGGTCCAAACAAGCAACACCCCCCCCCCCCCGCCCCACTGAAGGACCTGCCTCAGTCCAAGGTTGCAATCATTGAGAAAGCCACGCAATGTCTCCTTTGTTTTTTAAAGACATTCAGTGTGTCTCAATGAAGTTACAGGAGTGTTTCTGCTATCTGATCTTTTATTTTATATATTTATTTTTACAGTCCATCTTTACTGCCAGGAGCACAAGGTGGTAGACAGGTCCCCCCCCCCCTTGTCATTTTATCCTCACAACAAGCTTGTGAGGTAGGTTAGGCTGAGAGAGTGTGTGACTGGCCTAAGGTCACCTAGTAAGCGGCATGACTGAGGGGGGATTTGAACCCTGGTCTCTCGGGCCCTAGGCCAACACTCCAACCACTGCAGCAGACAGGCTCCCTTTCACCCTGGTTACCATTTACAAGACTAGTGACTAAGCCATGGGTAGGCAAACTAAGGCCCGGGGGTCAGATCCGGCCCAATCACCTTCTAAATCCGGCCCACTGATGGTCCGGGAATCAGCGTGTTTTTACATGAGTAGAATGTGTCCTTTTATTTAAAATGCATCTCTGGGTTATTTGTGGGGCCTGCCTGGTGTTTTTACATGAGTAGAATGCGTGCTTTTATTTAAAATGCACCTCTGGGTTGTTTGTGGGGCACAGGAATTCATTCCCCCCCCCAAAAAAAATATAGTCCGGCCCCCCACAAGGTCTGAGGAACAGTGGACTGGAAACGTTTGCTGACCTCTGTACTAAGCTGTTATCATTTACAAGACTAGTGCCACATTTGTAATGTTTTACATTGCTCAGATAATGGAGCACTTTGCAGTTTATATCAGCCACCTTGAGCTTCTTTTCACCACGCCAGGGCATAAATAGGCAAAAAGCAAAGCCTACTTGGGTCCTTCAGGCCCTGAGTCACTCTGCACTGAACTCTGCCACCCTATTCCAAGTGGAAGTCTTTTAGGGAGGAGGGACAGGGTCTGCGTGCAAAGCACAGGTCACAGTGAGACCCTTGAACACGGTTGGCATATTCCTAAGCCAAATGTCTCCGGTATCTGACTCCATACAGAAAGATGTGGGTACATCGTTTCGATGGGGTTCATCGAACGGCTCGCTAGTTCCTGTAAACACAGCTCACACTGACTCAGAAGTGTTATTCATTTCTTCTTAAAGAAGCTTTGCTGCAAATGGCAGCATCTAGCTCAGAAGGTCTTCAAAAAAATGGTAGGAAGATGCCAGACCGGCTTATATTTAGAAGCTCCCTTCGACAGCCTGCCCCCAAATGCTACACCCACTATTCTTAATCGTGTGGCCCTAAAATGAGCAGCAGCAGCATTTCCTGTATAGGAGAAAACAGAGTGAGGAGTAGGTGGTGAGTCAGACAGAAGCATTCCCCAAATGCCAGTGCTGCTAGGCCTGCCAAGACAGATTCTGTGGCACAGAGAAGGGGATCTTTTTCCTATACTGTGAGATTTTTGATCTGCTTAGACAGGCACCTAACAGGATCTAAACTACCAGCCTTGCCAGATAATACACTTCGGTAACAGCCACCTGCCTGCTTGCATGTGACCAAAATATCCTCCAGGTAGGGAGGTTCTCATAAAATTAGAAGAGTTGGCCCATTTTTTAAATCTTTCAGGCCATCTATGCTACAAATAGCAAAATAATATATGTATATGTGGGCAGACAAGCTCATTAAAAAAAGGGTGACCTAGTAACTTTGGGGGACTTGCTTGCAAAACTGTGTGTATGTGTGTCTGTATCAGCACAAACATTTTGGCTTGCCCAACAGAACTACCTCCCTTCTACTCTTACGTTCTGTTATGGGGGTTCTCCTAACCCCAACCCCCAGATCTGACCGAGGGCATGCAAGGGGAGGAGATGGGAGGAGGCCCTGTGAGGCTAGCAGGAGCCCTTGCACTGACCCCAGCTAGCAGCTGAATTTGACCCCTACTTTAGATAGTTGTGCTTTTTAAAACCACAATTCTTACTCATTCCATGCAACTCAGAGGGCTATAATATCAATTTTAAAAACCTTCCAACTTCCCCTTAAAGTATCCAACTCTTTGGCACAAAGGCTATTTGGAGACATATCTGAGATTTTCTAAACTTCTGATAGTGGAGATTATTTTTCTGAATTAAAATTGATTTACCGGTATTTTAACAGTTTAAAAATAAGAAACCATCTGGTCAAAAGAGTCACATCCACTAGGTATGCTCCCTGACTGGAAGCAAGAAAGCCCACAGAAGTGACTCATGGAAATAGGAAATATATTCTCTGCAAGGTGGGCAGGCAAAGAAAGCACAGGTAACTCAACTGGATCATTGCAATGGACAGATAATTGCTCTCTTCAGAAAGGGAGCCCAGTTGGGTGGAGGCATGTCCAGAACAATGAGTTATGCAGATATACAGCAGGCAGGTGAAGCTTTAGGAGCCTTGAGTATTAAATCAAATGCTACTGTATTGGGCCGAATATAAGCTGCACCTGAATATAAGCCGCACCTTTAAAATGGGGGAAGAATAAACAGAAAAAATATTCAAATATAAGCTTCTCCATTCCTCGCTGCTCCTGGCTGCATACCCTTCCCGCCTTGGGGGAGAGGACTGGGGACTATGCGTGCGTGGGGCAAGGCACCGCTTTGCCATGCTCCTGCCGCTGTTTGCCCCACGCTTCTGGCTGCATACTGTAAGGTTGCAAATATAAGCCACACTTTAACTTTTCATGATCAGAATTTGGGGGGAAAGTGAGGCTTATATTCAGGCCAATACGGTATTTCTGATGGCACACCAGCAAATCTCATCCAGTTACTGGTTCTTCAAGGTTCTGCAGTTAAGTGAAACAACATGCAGCCTCCTGGTTCAATCTTGGAACAGGGAAGGTGTGGGTTCAGAAGACAGAAGGCGTTCAGAAGATAGAGTGCCTCCTGTTAGCTTTGGCTGGTGGCCCAGCTGCAACCCTATCGGGACAGGGATGTCCTAACTTTGTCTTCTGTGCTCTGCTAACTTCTAAGTTAGATTACTGCAACACATTATACAGAGGGTGGCGCTGAAAACGGTTTGGAAACTTCAGCTAGTGCAGAATTCAGCAGCCAGGTTGCTCACTGGGGCAAGACGGTTTGAGCATATTACACTGATCCTGGCGCAACTGCACTGGCTGCCAACTGGCTTCTGGACCAAATTCAAAGTGCTGGTTTTGACCTATAAAGCCTTTAATAGTTAAGGACCACAAGACCTCAAGCACCGCCTCTCCCCATATGAACCAGCCCAGATGCTGTGATCATCCTCTGAGGCCCTTCGTCATGTCCCCCCGCTTCTGGAATGCTCTCCCCAGGGAAGCTCACCTGGTGCCTTCATGGCATGTCTTTAGGCGCCAGATGAAAACATTTCTCTTCAGCCAGGCATTCAGCTGATTAACATTCTATGGCTTTTTAAATATGTTTGTAGGAGAGGCTTTGTTTTTCATTTTTTTATTATGTATTGTGTGTTCTCATTTTGTATTTTAATGTTGCGAACCACCCTGTGATCTTCAGGTGGAGGGCAATATCCATATTTAATAAATAATAAAACAATATTAAATCCAGGTAAATAGGTCATTTTGGACAGACCCATGCTAATCCCAGCTTAGAGGAAAAATCCATCAGAGAAAGGATGCTGTCATATCTGCAAAGGGGCTTGCCGCCCAGATGAACTATTAATGCAGAGAATTCTTTGTGCGGCTGCCAGTCTCAGAACATTGTCTGACGAGCCTTATTTTTTTCAAAACATGCAAGAATGGTTTCCCTCTCCCCCACCCGCCCCAAAGTAAGATAATATCTTGCTTTCTGGTTTAAACACTCAGAACTCAATCTAGCTTCTTCGTATTAGCTGCAAAGGTTCAAGTCTGATCCAATTATCTCCTCTCTCTCTCTATCTCTCTCACACACAAAAATATTACCAAGAGAAAGATAATGCATCTCCACTTAAAAACACACAAGACATTTTGCAGGTTTTAAAGCTTCAGGGTTTCTCGCAAAAGTGGATCCACGAGGAAAACTGACCAAAGAGAAAGGGGGCATTGCTACCCTAATTATTGCTGGGTCACAGGAAGGAGTACAGTGAGAGAGAGGGTGTAAGAGCTGGGGAAACACAGCGGTGTGGTGTGTGGGTTCGCAGAAGGAGACAGGAACGCAGTGGGTGGATCAGAACAGTAGGAGCTATGGGGTTGAAGAGCCAATGGGGGGAAAACAGAAGGGATGTAGGAAGCAGAGCCATTGAGGCTTGAGGAGTGAAATGTAGCAAAACATGCTCTCATCACATTTAAGAAATGGTGTCAAGCTTCAATTGTATACGTATTTTTCACTCTATAAGACGCACCAGACCACAAGACGCACCTAGTTTTTGGAGGAGGAAAACAAGGGGGAAAATATTCTGAATCTCAGAAGCCAGAACAACAAGAGGGATCGCTGCGCAGCGAAAACAGCAATCCCTCTTGCTGTTCTGGCTTCTGGGATAGCTGCGCAGCCTGCATTCGCTCCATAAGACGCACACACATTTCCCCTTACTTTTTAGGAGGGAAAAAGTGAGTCTTATAGAGCAAAAAATACGGTAGCTGGAAGTAAAACTAGTGGGATTTTGCTTCCAAGTAAATCTGAAGAGGTTTGGGCTGCACAACACCATAATCCTTAAACCCTGCTCACTGGCAGAGAACATTTTTTCATGAAGAAGGTGCCAGGTTCAATCCCTGACATTTCCAGTTAAAAATACCAGATAAACACAGGGGTGGGAAACCTCACACCCAGTGGGCCAAATATGACTCTCCAAGCCCATCGACCTGACCCTTGGGACTCTCCCCAGACCACACACCCTCCTCCAGAGCCTCTCTGTGGCTGGAAGGCTTCCTTTAACTGCAATAATGCCTCTTACCTGCTGGGAAGGAGGGTGTGTGGATGAAATGTAGCCTATTGTAAAAAAGGTAAGTATCACCTCCACTGTTCTGTCCACTTTTCCTTCATGCCTCACCCACCATTGGAATGTGGTCCTGAGAAATCCCTGAGGGAATGAGGCACTTAGGCTGAAAGAGGTTCCCCACTCCTGAGGTAATAGGACCTTTCTCTATCCGAGACTCTGGAGAGCCCATGCCTTGCCACCCAAAACTGGTTTTGTGAGTTACCACTGTTTCTGCATTACATTTCCTTCTGGCCTCACTGTTTACAATTCCTCACATCCCCCAGAAAATACAACCTCAGGATAACACTTCATTCAACAGACTTCATAGAGGTGCCACATGACTATTGATTTTCCTGGAGAGTCAACTGTAGTAGATAATAGTGAGTTATGTGGACCAACAATCTGGCCCAATATAAAGCAGCCTCCTCCTTTGGTGCTAAATGGTTCTTGGGCTGATATAAATTGCAACATGGAGTTAGGATGCCTTAAGGACCACCTGGGCTCTCCTTTCACAGCTTGTTCAGAGGTCATCCAGAGATGTGATGTTAGCTTTTCCCCAGTTACAAAGGCACAACTAGAGCTGACTCCATGCTGTGGGAACATGCTTCCAGCAGAGATTTAACACCCAGACACCCTTGCTTTTGACTTTCAGGCATCTCTTATAAAAGGCAAGTAAGCCAAAAGTCAATTCAAGCCACTTACTCCTAGGAATGAAATTTGCTTATTTTTAACGCAAGATTCCAGATGTTAGAACTGCAACCCAAAGGCCTCAGCAAATGAAGCTGGCCAAGCGCAGCAGTTCAAGTTCTGGGCATCTGTGAGCAAACTTAGGAGCCTGATGTCATCAGTGCAGCGACGAGCAAAAGCAGAAAACTCTCCATTTATGGCATGCAATGAATCGTTTTTATTTTCCACCACTAAGTGCACACGCACACTGTAACCACTCTTTCCTCACCACAGACACAGCCAACCTTCTAAAGTGTGATGGGGGAAAGCTGGTTTTGACTTCTTTCTTAACTCAGAAACAAAAATAAGTCTGCTGTTTTGCACAGACATTGTGCAGCACTAATTGATTTAAGGAAGATTCTTTCAGGCCCTGTGTCTCATCTTTCCACGTTTTAAGCTAGATAGGATTGCAGACATTCAATTTAAAGACAACTGACAGTTGTGTTATTGCACAGCACAGCATCACAAATCTCAGCTAGAATGACACCATCCTTAAGTTTTGCCGCCCCCGGATTATTAATTACAACAGGAAAAAGAATGAATTTTAGACTCTCTTTTTAATGTAATGTCCATGTTTACTGCTGTCTTGGGTCAAGGGCTATTGTTATTATCCTAACAAAGTGAAGTCAGCGAGTTTCATGCAATATGAGAGCTTTGACAGTTTCACTACAGAATCAATTTCAAGGGACGATAAGCTTTCGAAGTACCTGGAACATGACCTTCCTGCTTGCTGAAAGCCACAGCCAAATGGACAAACCTATTCCATCTTTAACAGTTCTGCTCCCTCAGCAAGATACTAAAATATATCCACCAAGCCACTGTGGCTTCAATAGTTTCAGAGTCAGCAGTTCCACCTTCCTGGCCCTGGAGTTTGTTGTGCCCCAGTAGATCATCCTCTCAGTTTCCATTTCAAGGGTTCTCTGCATTCCACAACTCCATTTAAGAGGAGGCAACACTGCTACCTGCACCGCATTTGACAACTTGGAAATCTCAGTTGTTTTTATAGGCTTCTGGTCCTCAATCCTACAAAGACAGAGTTCGAAGTATGCAGGTCGCCAACATATGGTAACATCTTTGCATCATCAAAACTGATCTTCACTTTGAAATTCCTTATTCCCCCCTATTATGAACAGAAGTAACCAGGGCTGGCACCTAAGGCAAACCACATAATAGTGTCCCCTCGCTAGGGAATAAATATCTACATTGGGAACAAGGATGGGAAGAGCCCAGGAATGCCTCCTATTCTCCAATAAGCTGCTGCAGAAGTGACATGGGGGGGGGGGAATGCCAAGGAGGAGGCAGAGACCCCAAGGAGCACATCACAGCTGCCAATGCCACTGCGGGAGAAGCAACAGGCGGGGTGTTCCTTGGAGGCTGGATCCGCTGCCCCATGGACCCTGCCACTTGAGGTGGCTGCCTCACCTTGCCTCATGGGTGGGAGGGCCCTGCAAGTAACACTAAACAGGTTACATTATTGGCACAGGTTGGACATTTTAGCTTCTTTTGCCATAGAATCTGGATTACTTTGGCACAGAATTTTTATTCCAGTGCTCCCATTCCTGCCCATAACCATACTAGTCAATAGCTCTGAGGTACCCACTCCCCATCTCTTAGCTTCCCGGAGACCAAGGAAACTAGCACCCTGCTGCAAGTTCATTTGTCGCATCTATACTTTCAAGCAGAGAACGCTTGCTTATATCCCTATAGAATCAGGTCCTCTGTTGCCACTATGCAACAAAGCCATACTCGTTGCATCAGGCTGTAAAGAGAAATATTTCACTTTTCCATTTTCAGCAGCCACTGCAAAACTGGGTAGCTATCTTACCCAGGGACCTAACAGCAAGGCCATCTTTCAGTAGCGAGTACGTTTCTGTATCTCTTGTAAGATTTTCTTTCCTCCTTATCAGTAAGACACTGGGCTGAAGGGGGAACCTCAGCGCACTTCCTGCCACAACAGATTTTAACATGCTGCATCTCCACCTTATCTTATTTTACTCCACCCATCACATAGAAGGAGAATTGAGACTGATGATCAGGCACTAGAGGAATATGTTAACACAAGATCGGAAGGATGGAAGGTGATCAAGCAAAACATCATGGACAGAGCTTTTTTGTTTTTTAGCTTAAGTTCCAGCAGAGGAGAGTTAGAGGAGACAAGGGACAAGCAAGTAAAGCCAATAATAGGAGGCAAGGTGGTTTGGGAGTTATATTTGTTAATATAACTCAACCCTGTTAGGCATCTTTTGGCCACACCTACACTTTGCAACGGGTTAGGGTGGCGCTGTGGATTAAACCACAGAGCCTAGGACTTGCTGATCAGAAGGTCGGCGGTTCGAATCCCCGCGAAGGGGTGAGCTCCTGTTGCTCGGTCCCTGCTCCTGCCAACCTAGCAGTTCGAAAGCACGTCAAAGTGCAAGTAGATAAATAGGTACCGCTCAAGTGGGAAGGTAAACGGCGTTTCTGTGCGCTGCTCTGGTTCTCCAGAAGTGGCTTAGTCATGCTGGCCACATGACCCGGAAGCTGTATGCCAGCTCCCTCGGCCAATAAAGTGAGATGAGCACTGCAACCCCAGAGTCGGTCCCGACTGGACCTAATGGTCAGGGGTCCCTTTACCTTTACCTTACACTTTGCAACAGCACATTTAATTCTACCTTCCCACATTTAGGGCAATTTATCAGGGCTTTCCACATTGCGTTTTCTGCTGATGGAATGGGGCAGCTAGAAGTCTGGAATAAACACAGGAAAACCTGGGGTTGAATTAACCACTTCTCTTCATTTTTATAGGGCCCCCCCATTTTTTCCCCATACCTTCACATCTCTAGAGATGCCCACAAATACCATTAAGTTTGGACTGGGTGTTACAGAGCCGCAGGAGCTTGGAACTGAACAGTTGTTGTTTTCAGTGACCGTTAAGCATTCAGTGTGATGTGCAATCCCAGCTTCAGTTACAAAAGATCCAATTAAAATAGAATTAAGGCAAGCCAGCATGCACATCGGCCAATGTTAGTGCCTAGCTGGAGACCTAGTTTAACAGTGTGACCCTTAGGACCAGCAAGGGTTGCAGCCCCTGAAGCAATACGGATCTTTCAGCTTGTGCACAGAGGTTTCAGGCTACAGTTAACCCAGGGCAAGTTCACAAGTTCCATTTGACAGCAAGAGCAGAGCTAAGGTATCACATTCCAAAACTGTCTCCCGATGTTAGCTGATTTCCTGAAGAGACAACATTCTATTCCATAATGCTGACACCAGCTATGCACATCCACATTATCTCATAAGAGCAGCAATTACCACATGGAAAATGATAACCTGTGAACTCACTTTAGATTAGGGTGCTAAAAGCCACATTACAGAACTGAGAGCTGAAAGATATGATCATCGATTTCCAAATACTCAGGTTCTTTGAACATCCCCTGAAACTACAACAGCACTCAAATCAGGGGACACAGTAAAAAAAGAGAGGGGCGGTCTTTTTCCACCCAGTCGCCTGTTTTCATCCCTGTTGGCAGTCTGTTCTGTTCCCCTGTTTTTTGCTTTTTGGACCACAGATATGGGACTAGAAACGTTCCACTATCACACCCAACTAAATACTAGCTAGAGTGAGTGAAAGGTACAGAGAGGTGTGTTCCTCTTGTAAAAAGCCATGGGCTTAGGGGGGGTGTCACTTGCCCCCCATCAAGTAAAACAATAAAAATACTTAACTGACCAATCACGTCATTTCTGCCCCCCCCAACAAAACTCCTTCCCCCCCCAACAAAAAAACCTGGCTACGCCCATGTAAGAGACCAACGTAAGATAGAAGAATATTGCGACACACAGAGATTCCAGAAAAAAAATAGAGAGAGAAAAACTAAATTCCTGCTGTTTTACTCCTTTTCTTGGCTAGATATTCTTGTCCCTTACAGGGTTGCTCATTCAACTCCTCCTTAGTATTGCTGCTAAGGGAGGGCAGAGAAAAGACAAGAAAGAAGCAAGACAGGCATGACAGAAGACAATGCCAAGATTTGTGCATGAGCTAGTTAATAGGAGGATGGGAAAAGGTACCCGTCTCCAGGAAGGGCATCTACACTATGGTTGCCAGATGTTCCCGTTTCCTGGGGACAGTCCCCGGATCTACAAATCTGTCCCCAGACAAAATCCGTCCCCGGATTTCATTTAATGTCCCCAGATTTATATTTTAAGTTTTGTAGATTTATTAGTAGGGAATGAATATTGCGTGATTGGTTCAACAGCACAAGACACATCATATGGGGACTTATGGCGAATGCCACGGCAGCGAGCAGCTCCTGAAGCCAGCCAGAGCCAATTGCGCTACCAGGCTGGCTCTGGGCTGCCGAGACTGCTGCTGCCACCGCCACCGCCGAGGGGGAACTGGGGATGCCCGGCGCGTCAACTGGGGGAACCGCTGACACACACACCCCGCGACCCAAATCGAGCTGGGAGCAAGAGCGCCTGGCCACCTGGCTGACTGCCCAGTGGCACTCCAGGGCCAGGAAAACCCCAAAGCCAGCACAGGGAGGGGGAGGAGAGGAGAAGAAGGAAGAGGAAGAGGAGGGAGAAAAAAGAGGGGAGCCCCGACCTTGCCGTGCCGCTGAGGAGGAGAGGTAGGAGAGCACTGGGAGGGCAAGGACACGTGGCCGAGCCCAGGCCCGGCCCGAGCCTACTCCACGGCAGCTAGTGCTCCAAGAGAGCAGGCTGGGGCCCAGAGGAAAGCTGCGCGACAGAGGAGACCACAGAAGAGAAGATACTACTTCTTTTTTTAAAAAAATAGTAACTTTTTGAAAATAACCTTTTTTTCTTTTTTTTTTAAAAAGTGTCCCCAGATTCTTAGAAAAAATCTGGTAACCTTAATCTACACAGATAGAGAAGCACTGCAGAGAGATGGAAAGCAGGAAAATCAAATAGGATTCCCTCACGGGGGAGGGGGGAGGGTTCTGGAAGGAAGTTGTAAGGGGAGCTAAATAGGGAAGCAGATGATAAAATGATGGATCAAAATAGTTAAAGATGCAGAAAGGAGAACTTTAGAAAGCAGGAAACCTATCAAGAGAGCAGGAGCAGTTACAAATTGCAGGAGGGTGCTAAATGCAGCAGCAGTTTTGCAAGAGGGTGTGAACATGTGCTTCTCCCCAAGCCACAGCATCTAGCCAGAGGCTGCTGCCTTCTTCCTTCCACTCCCAGATGCAGTTTCATTTCTTCCCTCGTGCAGAGCAGTGAAACATGGAAAGTTACAGGTTGATGGCTGCAAACACCCTTCTAAGACAAAGCAGCTGGAAGGTGAGCAGAGGGAGATAATACTACTACTACTGCATAATAATACGTAGCATTTCTACTGCTCAGAATCTTTGCATGCCTGCTGCTATCCTTCCAATAGCCCTGTGACATATGCCAGTATTATCCCCATTTTGCAGATGAAGCCTGAGGCTAACTGCCTCCTTGTTTTCTTTGCCATGGAGAAGGGGAAGGAAAAACCTGGGATGCCAGCAGAAGCAGTGAGATTCACCCACAGATATTTTGCTTTCCATAGGCCTGGTCAAGACACCCACAAGCAAACTAAGGATGGAGCAGGGAATGGAGTTAGGCATCAAAAATGCAGGAGTGCAACAGTGTATACTACTCAGCATCACTTAATGCAGGTCAAAAGACGCCTGATTGATTCTTGCAAGAAAGTAGGTTCTGAGGGCAGTCTGGGGCCACACCGTGCAGCCCTCAGCAGGTCTGGACAGTATGTATGATGAAGGAAGGTGGTGTTATAAATGCACCAGATAAAAAGCAGCCTCCAAGTGACCAGGAAGGGAAGATTTACAAAATCAAATCTTTACAAGCTTCAGAGGCAGCTGGTACAGGCATGTGTGTCAAGGCAGACAAACAGAGAAAACATTTTAGTGGGCCAGTAACTTTCACGTGCTCCCTTCTTGGACCTGGGATCACCGCCCCGCAACCGTATTTTTACCACTATTTGCCTACTCACCCACCCCTTTCAAAATAAGCCTTGCAGGAGCAGGAAACCGACACCCACGGAAGCAGCCACGCATGTGAAACCGGGAATGCGTAAATATTCCGTCTGAGCGCATCCAAGGCGAGGAGATTTGGGCACGGCTGAGGTCCTGCGATCCCAAAGCTCGCGCCTTGTTTTGCTGCTCCTTTTCTTCCCTGGGGAACTTCCTCAGCGCTACGGGACGCAAGGGGGAATCCCGGAGCCCCCCCCCCCCATGTAAAACGGCATAGCACGGCTCTTACCCAGGCGGGCAGCTCGCTCTGCCCCAGGCTTCGGCCCAGCCCCGTGGCGCTCAGCGCAGCCTCCTCGCCCCCCAGGAACAGCCCGGCCGCTCGCAGCGACCGCTCCTTGCTCATCCGCCGGCCCCGCCAGCCCATGTAGAGGGCCACGCCGGCCACCACGAAGCCCAGGCTCAGCCCCGCCCGGCCCGCCAGGTACACCGGCAGCAGCCACAGCAGCCGCCGCCCGATCGCGCCCAGCGCCGCCAGGGCTTCCGCAGAGCCGATGCCGCCGGGCAAGCGAGAGCCGCCGGAGCCCGAGGAGACCCCCGCGCCCGGATCCGGCGCCCCCGCCGCCGCCGCCTCCTGCTCCGGGGCCCGCTCCATGGCGCTCCCGCCACAGGAACCCGCCAGTCTCGCACTGCGGCGAAGCCAGCAACTCGCCAGCTCCCGCGGCTGCTGCAGTCCGGGAACGAGGCTCGCTCGCTCCGCCCGCCGATTGGAAGGCGAGCTTGCGAGGGCGGAGCCGAGCTCGAGGCTGGGCGGGACGCCGCGCCCCGTGATTGGGCAGAGGGGGAGGAGGAGGAGCCGGGCGGCGGAGCGAAGCCGCGCCCCTCCATTCCGATTGGGCGGCTGCCGTTCCGAGAGAGAAAGAAAGTAACGAAAGGCTGGCCCCGCCCCCTTTTCTCTCTCGGGCTGCAGCGCCTTCGGGCTGGCCGCTGTCCACACGCCCCGCGGACAAAAGAATGGACCCTTCTTTCTTCGAAGGGCTCCGCTGGGTCTTGGGCGGGGAGAGAGGGAGGTAGCCCTTCTGTGGTTCCTTAGCCTGGGGGCGCAAGTCGAGCTGCTGCTGCTGCTGCTTTTAATTACAAGAGGCTCCAAAACAAAGTTTCCAAGCACATTCATTACCAGCACGCAAGGCTTCCTCGCCCTATTCCAGCCCATTCAGAGAATCGTAGAATTGTAGAGTTAGAAGGGACCCTAAGGGTCATCTAGTCCAACCCCCTGCAATGCTGGAATCTTAACTAGATCATACATGACAGATGCTTAAAAACCTCCAAGGAAGGAGAATTCACCACCTCTTGCAGGAGTCTGTTCCACTGTCGAACAGCTATTACCGTCAGAAAGTTAGTTAATTTCTGTACCGCCCTTCACCCAAGCAGAACAGGGCAGTTTACAATAAAAAAGCACAAAAATACATAACATAGTAACAAACAAAAATAATATCCTCCCCATACAGAGAATCTTCACAAACTACAAATCAAAGCAATGCACACCTGTGTTACAGCAGCAGCAAAGGTGAGGCACCGCGTGTGAATGGTGTTTGGATGTTGTTGTTTAGTCATTTAGTCGTGTCCGCCTCTTTGTGACCCCCTGGACCAGAGCACGCCAGGCACTACCTCCCGCAGTTTGGTCAAACTCATGCTGGTAGCTTCGAGAACACTATCCAACCATCTCGTCCTCTGTCGTCCCCTTCTCCTTGTGCCCTCCATCTTTCCCAACATCAGGGTCATTTCCAGGGAGTCTTCTCTTCTCATGAGGTGACCAAAGCATTGGAGCCTCAGCTTCAGGATCTGTCCTTCCAGTGAGCACGCAGGGCTATCTTTCTTCAGAATGGAGAGGTTTGATCTTCTTGCAGTCCATGGGACACTCAAGAGTCTCCTCCAGCACCAGAATTCAAAAGCATCCATTCTTTGGCGATCAGCCTTCTTTATGGTCCAGCTCTCCCTTCCATACATCACCACTGGGAAAACCATAGCTTTAACTGTACGGACCTTTGTCGGCAAGGTGATGTCTCTGCTTTTGAAGATGCTGTCTAGGTTTGTCATTGCTTTTCTCCCAAGAAGTTTGGATGTTACTGGACTCCAACTTCCATCAGCGCCAGCCAGCAAGACAAGCGGGAGGAATGATGAGACTCATAGTCCAGCAACATCTGGAGGGCTCTGCCCTTGTGCAGTGCAATAGTGACTATTGTGTGCAGAGTTAATTTCCCCCACTGTGATTCAAGAAACCACATTCATCTTTTTACACTTCTTTTTTCCAGTGTAGCAAGACTTCTAGATGGCGTTGAATCTTGCTTGCTTGCTCTTTATAGCCACTAACCAGAGCTATCCTTCTGTTTCTGGAATTAAAGTATATGAAAATAAAAGTGTAGTTTGGAATGTTATTCGAATTAGCTACTCAACAGTTTGAGAGAAAGGAAATGACTGAATAGGCCATTGGTATTGTACTTTTCTCAGCACCAAGTGCTTATATTAATACAAATGGTTTAATTTCACACTCATTTTTTAAAAATGAAGTCTAAATATATAGGAACTATCCATACAGCATGCTACAGTTTTGAGGGCCTTGTCAATATTTGCCTCATTTTAACCACTAGCTGTCAGTCCAAACTTTGCTATCCCCTCTTGATTCATGAAGGCGATCCTGTATCTGTAGGTATTTTAGAAATGTGCCCCAAGCACATCTGTTGCCTTTGCATAATTCTGATGTAAATCTCATTTAGTCTTGAACCAAAACATGAAGTGTGACATGAGGAGCCTCTAGAATACCCTCTCTGTAAAGTTAGAGAACTTCTCCCTTTAAACAACACTTGTTTAGACTTATGAGAATTCAGTGAAACCAATATTTCTAGTTGGAGTCTGAGGCTTCATTTAAAGTCCAATTCTGTAAACTGTTCAGGGACCTTTATTACTGGGTAGTATATTTCCAATGATTTTCATTTAAAAAATAAATGAAATACATACATTCCTCTTTAAACCTCAGTAACCAATTTTTTTAAGCGCTCAAAACTATCCTTGGCAAGGTATATATTCCAATTAGTTTTTATTTCATTGACTCTACCCCTTTCATTGTGGCTTCTCAGCTTTCTACTACACCCCTTCTTCGAGAGAACATATGTGGTTATGTTAAATAACCACAACTTTTGTAGTAAAATTCTAATGTCAAGTTGACGGGTATCCTTAATGCTGGTGAATTCTCTAGATGGGTTCCACAGACCAGTTGCAAGTTCAAGGGCTGAATGTCCAATTACAAAAAACATAGTAACAATTTATATTTTATCAGGCAAACTGTACTGGCTTTATCTTATTTGCATGTTGCAGCTCTGCGTACATTTCCTCCTCTTTCCCACTACCCCCACACTAACAACTGTGTCATTTCCCACTTCCCTGCTACTTACTGAAGCACAAACAAACAACACACTTTTCCTACATCTGAATTCCCAAGACTGGTGCATTTGCCTGCCTGTAACACTGTATTAGTTATTTCCCGCTTGGACTACTGCAATGCGCTCTACATGGGGCTACCTTTGAAGGTGACTCGGAAACTACAACGAATCCAGAATGTGGCAGCTAGACTGGTGACTGGGGGCGGCCGCCGAGACCACATAACACCAGTCTTGAAAGACCTACATTGGCTCCCAGTACGTTTCCGAGCACAATTCAAAGTGCTGGTGCTGACCTTTAAAGCCCGAAACGGCCTCGGCCCAGTATACCTGAAGGAGCGTCTCCACCCCCATTGTTCAGCCCAGACACTGAGGTCCAGCTCTGAGGGTCTTCTGGCGGTTCCCTCATTGCAAGAAGCAAAGCTACAGGGAACCAGGCAGAGGGCCTTCTCGGTAGTGGCGCCCGCCCTGTGGACGCCGCCCCATCAGATGTCAAAGCGATAAACAACTACCTGACATTCAGAAGACATCTTAAGGCAGCCCTGTTCAGGGAAGTTTTTAATGTGTGATATTTTAGTGTATTTTTGGTTTCTGTGGAAGCCACCCAGAGTGGCTGGGGAAACCCAGCCAGATGGGCGGGGTACAAATAATAAATTATTATTATTATTATTATGAATACAAACACTGTCCATGAGGATTTGTGTGACTTCTTCGTGCTCTGTCAAAGAAGGTTTAATTTAAGCAGGACACTGAGGCTCAGAACACATTGATAATAGAGCAAAAATTCATATAAAAAGTTGTTTTCCTTACTACCAGGTACGAATGCGCAGGTCACAAACGCTGGAGAAGAGGGGGCAAGACCTTCTGAAACAGGCTTGAAGATCTGCATCTTTATTTTCAGAAATAATCTCTCTTGCCCTTCTTTAAACAAATGTGGTCCAACAGCATCCTCTTTCCACGTCTATTGCGCTCATCATCTAGGAAGCTGCCTGACACCATGCTTGCTAAACAGCTGTATGAATTCCTCTAATGCAGTGGTTCTCAAGCTTTTTTCTCTGGGCAACAATTTCAGAATAAAAACTTGCTTGCGCCACACCAATTTTTTTATTGATAAGAAATACATTGGAAAACAAAAAGAAACAACTCCTAGCAGTGCTTGATTTATAACATAGAACACAACTACTTTATAATATGATAATGGGGACATACAGAAAGTTTAAAACAATGCAGCTACAGTACATAAGAACATGAATTATTCCTAAAATACAATATTGATTGTCCTTGAATCTCCCTGCCACACTTGACACCTCTCCCGCCACACCAGTGTGATGCATCACATCCCTTCAGAACCACTTTTCTAGTGAGTCCTCCCCTCCCCCCTGCAAAAAAAAAAAAAAGCCATATAAACGGGCAGAATTAAGTCCTACAAATTTCATAGGCGCTACACTGACCTGCTGCTTGGGAGGTTGTCTTACCATTCTGCCAAGGAATGCTACAGTAATACATTTGATATTTGGGTGTCACATTACTGGGTGAGGATTTGAACCTAGGTCTAAACTGACTCCTTGACAACGAAAATATGTTTGGTATATTATTGCAGTTGTTTATCTGGCATGGTCCTGCCAGGAAGCAAGTCAATTTTACACGTGCAAAGGTAGCAAACAGAGCAGTTAAGAGATTAACAGACCAGTCCATCAAAGCACACACATTCCTGCAGGGATTTATTTTGTGGAATTCCAACTGAAAAGTGTGTGTGTGTGTGTGTGTGTCTGTAGCATTTGGATCTTCCATCTTAGGCAATAATGTACCTTGCTTTTGCTCTCCTGATTACTATTGTGGCATAACACCACGGTCTCTGCTTACCATCTGCTAAGGCAGCTTCCGCATTGGATTCTTTGGGCTCCTTCCTTACCTACACTAGACTTGAAGCAGGCACAGGCAAACTCAGCCCTCCAGACTACAACTCCCATCATCCCTGACCACTGGTCCTGTTAGCTAGGGATGATGGGAGTTGTAGTCCCAAAAACATCTGGAGGGCCGAGTTTGCCTATGCCTGACTTGAAGTAAGGAGTGGGGGGAATGAAAGCACCACCGTGTTTTCTCTCCATGGCTAACCTGTTTGGGTTTACGAGGTGGTGCAGATCCCAGGGAAGTCCACATTTTTACTTCCGTGACCTGGAAATTCTGCCACAGAATACACAGACGTTACAGAGCTAAAGAGGGCTTTGGTTTGCTCAGCCATTAAGGCTCTGCATTGTCATTGCTGTCTGAAGCAAAAGGAAAGCACAGGAAAGGGACAGGATTCCTCCCAAGGTCACCATGCGCATCAGTAACCCTATTCTTATGCACAGTGAGGTGTGCACCCCTAAGGCACTGAATCCTAATTTCTGCACAGGATCAGGCTCCATTCCCTTTCCACATTTATAGACTATTCATGTGGTGCTTGGCAGGAACAAATAAATAAATAAATAAATACTTCCTGCATTAGCTGATTACATTTCTCATAAGCTTATCTTGCTAAAAGCATTTTTTGTGCAACAGAGTAGCTGTTACTTGCTGAGCAGATATCACAGGACGAGCAAAGAAGCTTTTTAATACACAGCCGGCAGCTGAGGCCATCTTGGCTTACTCATTTTACTGTTTAACCTAAATTACAGACCGTTCCAGAACACTGTTACAACACAAGAAAAAGCACCATTAATGATGCCACTTACTGAGGTCTTCATCAAATATTACTGGCAATGAAATTCAGAGTTCTGTATTAAATTGCCATACGATTAGTGTCATGGACTGGCTGGACACAGAGGAATCGTGAGAAGCACCAGCTGAGGAAGCCCCAAGGGAAGAAGGATCAAAACCCGGGGAGCGGTGGTGGTGGGACAACAGTGAGTGGTCAGAGGAAAAAGAGAGAACAGATGGGGAGGAGGTGGTATTGGAAGCTGAAGAGGTAACAGGATTTAGTGAGCAGGGAGAGTCTGTGGCAGAGAGAAGTCTGGAAGCAGAAGCTGAAGCAGGAAAGTAGGAGGACGGAGGCCAAGAGGCAGAGATGACTCAGGGTGGTGAAGAAGCCAGGGTGTCTTCCCCTCCTGCTGTTACAGCCTCCTCTCCCCCAGGACCTGGAGAGGCATGAAGTGAGAGGAGCAAAGGCAGGCATAGCAGTGCAGTCTCCAATTGGTTGGGAAGGACCCTGGGGAGCAGGAGTCAGGAGCAGGTCAGCAATAAAAACACCAGTGTCAGTGATGTTAATTCTTTGTTCAAAGAAACCAAAACAACTTAGGCCTAATGCTCTCAACAACTCTTCCCAGTAGGTTGCAAGGACTGAAGGTCCCCATCTTCCCAAAGCTGTCTAGGTTCCTTCTTCTCCAGAGTATTTCCAAGCAACCAAAAAATAAAAGCTAGAAGACAATTTTCTACCTGCAATCCCTTAGGAGATGTTTGCTCATGCTGCCACTTTCAATTACAACCGGGTAGAAATGATGGGAGGAACAAGAACATCTTGTTATAGGGAAAGGGAAGAGTACAGACACCCACACACCCCTCCCCAAAAGCTGGCTATGGAAGGGTCAGGAGAAACTCCAGAAAAACATGATGTGGAGGAGAATTTCCTGTCTCCCACTCAATGAAGAATTCGAACTCAGGTTGCAGCGTCTACCAAAATCTTTAATGCTCAGATCAGTGTGATGCATGGGCAAAATGCCGTTCAAAGGCACAGCAGGTGCTACACATAGCCAAGTAACCAAAGACATTGATCCAGGAATGACACATACCCCAACTTAGGAGCTAACGCCTCTTAAGCCCCCTCCCCAATAAAATATTTGAAGGGACTAGCACTGGCGGAAGAACAGGGGTGAAGGGGGGAGCGCACCGCCCCCAGTGGCATGATCCCGGTGGGGTGCCATAGTGGCTGGTCCCCCCTGCGCTGGATGCCACGCCCCCGCATGCGGCGCACCATGCCCCCAGGACACATGCCACGCCCCCGAGATGTGCCAGTCACACCCCCGTCTGCTCTCCACCCCCCCCCCCGATCTTGAAGCTCTGCCACTGGAGACTGCCCCCCCCAAAGAAGTTGATAGGTATTGCCATTCAAATGGTGTGTGTGTGCCAGGTCATGTGATTGATTATGTAGGGAGTAGCTTCCCCCCCCCCAATATTTTATTCAAGTTGGCACCACAGCAACCTTGTTATTAGGGAGTGGGGTGGGCACTAATTTCTTACCCATGCGCAATGATGCCATGTTGAAAACAAACACATTTGTATCCACTGTATTAATGGGCTAAGGGACTTTTTAATGTGTCTTTATGACCAACAGGTGGTGGAAGGAGCGAGCCAGATTCTAGTGAGTGAGACTGTCCCTGGCTATAGTACTGGTTTTAGCCCTCTCACTGGTCAGAACTGAAGGAGCTAGTGGGCCGAAGGATTAGGAGAGGGAGGCTGGGGGAATAGGTTTAAAATGGAAACTAAAACCAGCTTAGGTTATATTTCTTTTTAAAACTATAGTTAATATTTATTTTTTAAGTAAACAAAGGAATCGTACGGCAGGGAAGAATTATTATTTACAACTTTAAAAAGAGATACAACAAATCTTAATTTAGTGGCTCCCTAAAAAGTGTTAGGAGAGGCAATAAATTTTAAGTTAAAGGAAGCTGAAAGAAAATAGAAGGCCATCAAAGAATTAATCCTAATAAAACAGGGAGAGTAAATTGTGGAGAGATGATGGAGTTTGAGAAAGCCCCCAAAAGAAAGCTTAGCCAAGCAAAATTTAAACTGAAAATTCATAAAAATACCAAGATGAAGATTTTAAAGAGAATCAAGAAAAACGAAAACACCTGATGACTAGAAAGGCCAAGGGAAAACTAAGACGAAGGAATGTGAGGGGTGAAATCAAGTTTATATATCTTTCGACCAACAAATCTTTGGATGTGAAAAGGAGCACAGGAAAGGACAAGTAGGTGGATATGAAGTCTGCTTCAAGCAGAGTGAAGAATAAATACAGAAAATAGAAGGCTTTTCGTTTAAAAGGCAACTGGAAAAGCCATTTAATAAAAAGAACAGGCAGGGGTTTCTGTTGCCGAAGTTGTTAGCATGATCATCATCATTAATTTAATTTCTATACCGCCCTATACATGAAGGTCTAAGGGTGGTTCACATAAAATATCAAATACGCAAAATCAAAACAAAAATAACCCAATAAAGGGTCACCAGAGCATTTACAACCGTGGTTAGGCTATCCCTGTCCAGATAGGGGAGTAGCTGGGCCACCAGCCGAAGCTGATGGAAGGTATATAGAGAACTATAGAGAACCTCCTTCACTAATGGGCAGAACTTCATTTTATTTATAATGTGGCTTCCAAGGAGTAGAATAACAAACCCTCTTGAGCAGCTGGCTAAAAAGTGGTGGAATTTGGCATAGGAAGCTAGGAAGAGGCATCATCATCATCATCATTATTTCCCACCCTTTTCCCTGATGGGAATAAAGGCAACAGGAGCCACTTCAGATTGGTGAAGCTAGAAAAGAATGAAGGCACAGAAAGAGAAATAACTATTGATCCAGAAAAGGTTTGGAAGCCACTAGGATCAAGAACTGGTTCTGGGGGAAGCATAAAAGGGGGAAATAACTGAGAAAGCCACAAGGAGGAGCAGCAAAAAGCAACCAACCAAGGCTGAGAGTATTATACCTAACTGTAGTTACTGGGCAACTGCAGAAGAGAGTCACCAAACTATTGTTGAGTTTTTGTTCCTTCAGAGGTGTATAAATCCAGAAGGTTCCAAACATGCCAGCATTTTGGATCCTCGCTAGTAATTCTGTTCCTAAGGTAATACATTTAGAATACCCATTTTAAAACCGGATGCATCAAACTGCTTCCTTTGTCTGTAACAGTTGCCTTGCTAATTTCAGTGTGAATAAGCAAATAAGGCATTTTGAGGGTGGATCCACTGTTGGCAATGGTAGAGGTGGCATTGGAGTGAGTAGAGGTTTTCACCATTTTGTTGGCCATTTTTAAGCAAAAAAAGTCCAGCAAACGTTTAAGCACATCCATATTCGTAATCAGGAAAGATGAGCCTTGACCATTTTTTCCTGTACATAAAGGGCAGAAAACTTTTGAATTATCAGAGGGGCAATAGGCACTAATAACTAAAAAGTGATCTCTAAATGCTGTATTGTAATTATAGCAGCAATACAGGTGTGTGTTTTCTGGCTGAAGGTCAACTAGGTGAGTATCTTGTGCTTGGCTGAGGAGAAAATCTCTGTTGTGTTCTGCCTGCAACTCTTTGTATAAAGATTCTTTCAGGTTGCAGTGAGGGAGACCATTCAAGCACCCTGAGCCTGTTGGAGAAAAGGCAGGCTCTAAATGGAATAATACATCCAATATGCAAACTAAATATTACAAAGAGTTTGTATTGAGCAATGTTGGTTATTCAATCATTTTTTCAGAAGAGCCACGAACTCGAAAGCCTAATGCAATCGCTCTCCGAGCTTCTACTTGGAGGGACTTCTCTTGTCGGGACACCACTGCAGGGGAGGCCCTTTCCTGTGCCATCACCACACAATAAGGTACATCTTTTGGTGGGACAGCCAGCCTTGTTTTGTTCCAGCTCTTTTTTTTTACAGACCTCACAGAGCTACCTGTGCCTGAAGCAGATCTGCTCCATTGACAAGTAAGAGGCAGTGTCAGAGCTCTTGATACATCAAGTGAACATCTGCACTGTAGCACTGAGAGACACCTGCATCTTGAGTGCACTGCTTTAGGTAACCTGCTGTTTTTGCTCCTCTGTGTCTGGAGGGGAGGGCTGCTGAAGACCCTAGTCTCTTCCAGGTGCATCTCAGTGACACAAGAAATAGAATTCTGCAAGCCTTCAGGAACCTTAATGGCAAGTGAACTTCACACTCCACAATTCAGTGATCTTTTTCAGTACAATCCTTTTGTGCTGGCCTCTCAATTTCCCCCCGCTTGATCTCTTCACAGTTCTGTCCAAGAGCCCACCACACTCAGGGGAAGCCAGCTCTTCCTGCAGAAGTCAGGTTAGTAAGAACAGCTGTGTTCCATTTCTCTGGAATTGGCGGGAATGGGCCGGGGACAGACTAATCAGTCCAGATTGCTTTTCACAGACCAGCAGAAGGAACTGCCAGGCCCATGAATTCACACTTCAGAGGGACAAATGAAAAGGTGAGCATAAAGGCAGAGTTTTAAGACTGGAACCAGTCTCTCTCTTCTGCCCTGCAAATTAATGGCAGTCAAAATGGCACTCTGTGACTTAAACACATCTAGGTGAATATCCCTTGCTCGGTTGTGTTCTCTCTGCAACTTTATAACTCTTAAGGGTTTTCTTTTTCCTGAGAGAACATTCTGTATTCAGAGTGTTCTCTCAGGTTTTGCTTTTCACCTTGTTGCATTAAAAAAAAAAAGCAAAAGGCGCTGGTGGTTGGCACTCCTGGTTTCTAGGACGGGGTTCAAGTCCCTGCGGTGTCCTTGCTTACTTCCAGTGCAACCCCTTTCTCTATCTATCTCTCCCCCCCCCCCCAAGAACTAAATCAAGTAAGGTGCTCCTTTGATGCATCACTGGTGTGTGTCCAAGATAAGATGGATTACATGGATGCTTCCCATCCTAGCACTCCCAGCCATGGGGGGGGGGGGGGAATACTTAGTCTTTTTATATATAAAAAAGACTGTCTCTTAATTTTGCATTGTTTGTTTAGGAAGTAACCTAAATATACAAACAAATGGATCCTATTTAGATTATGCAGAATGTGGAAAAAGCTAGGATGAAAGAGAAATGGCATCACGTTCACTCATTAGCAGAAGAACAACAGCAACTATCAGATGCTCAGGTGTCCTATTTTACAGAAGACAGTTGTCGATTTTCAGAGTTATCAGAGGCTTAGGATGAGGACAGGTGGCAGTTTTCTGTACGAAGGTGTCCTATTTGAATGGCCGTGCATTCCAGGTCTGGTTGAAAGATACAGAAGGAAGAGCAGGGGCACTGAAGTTGCCCATCAACAGATAGCACCTTGGCAGCAGACTAAGCACAAACACACAGGCCACAGTCTTCCCCACTACAGTGAGATGCATAGTATTCCTATGTAGAATTATAGAGTGATATAACACATCAGTCATACTCAAGGTAATATCATATACCCAACTAAGCTGTACTTGGAATCACTGAAATCAATGGGTCTAGTGACTATGACTTGGTAGGATATAACCTACTAATATTTTTAAATGTGCATCTACACGCAGCACATGCAAATTGGTGTCCATTCATTTGACCAAGTGTCAATGGCTACTCTAAGCAAAGACATGTCCAATTTCTGCAACTGGGAGTATCTAGGGATGCAATACTGCATGTTCAGTCAGGCTCTTTTGTTTCCTCCTGATCCTGAGGATGTTCCGTCTAACTTGGGGATTTTACTCAATCCCCTTGTGGGTTTTTGAGATTTCCTACAACACCTAGCCTATCTTCTCAGCCATAAGGATCTGACAAAGGGTGGGGCCTTTCAGATATTCTTGGATGGCAACTCCCTACATGCCTGATCATTGGCCATGCTGGCTGAGTTGATGGGAGTTGTAGTCCAAAGCAGCCAGAAAAGGCATCTGTCCACCACCACTGAGGAATCTGAAGCCAACTTACTTGGGAGTAAGCCCCAATGAATTCAATAGGACCTACTTCTCTGGATACAGGATTGTGCTGCATTTTGCTTATTCAAAGAAGCTTTTTTAAAGAAAAAGAGGAGGAGGAGGAGGAGGAGGAAGCGGGAGCAGCAACAGCTGGAATTGTCAGGCTGCACAATACTAGAAGCCTGAATTTGCACAGAATAATTAGGGGTCAATATAAGTCATCAGCTGAACAGTAAAAACAAATGTGGCTCCATTTTACATGGCACAAAGTGTTTTTATGTACCAGGTCTGTGCTCTTTCCTTTAGAAGAAGCCTGTAGCAGATCTGATTACAGAATATGCAACAAGCAAATATGGAATTGAGCCAGGTTTATGTTATAAAATACTCTGTCATAGGTGAAAGCTCAGCTCCGGGCGCTCAATCCAACTCTTGGTAAATAAATATCACCCAGGGGCTATCGTGCCATCTAGTGGCAGAAGACTATTACAAGACTGCCAGCTTGTTTTAATGCGAAGGAGCGGCACAGACATCTGTGGCCCCAGGGCTGCTTTGAGTATTCATTAAGATTTCTAAACCATTATATTTCTTGCCCCAGGGAGGATGGAGATATATCACAACATCCCCAGCATTCTTAAAAAAGGTAAAGGTACCCCTGCCCTTACGGGCCAGTCATGTCCGACTCTAGGGTTGTGGGCCCATCTCACTAAAGAGGCCGGGGGCCAGCGCTGTCCGGAGACACTTCCGGGTCACGTGGCCAGCGTGACGAAGCTGCTCTGGCGAGCCAGCACCAGCGCAGCGCACGGAAATGCCGTTACCTTCCCGCTAGAAAGCGGTACCTATTTATCTACTTGTACTTAGGGGTGCTTTCGAACTGCTAGGTGGGCAGGAGCTGGGACCGAAAGACGGGAGCTCACCCCGCCGCGGGGATTCGAACCGCCGACCATGCGATCAGCAAGTCCTAGGCACTGAGGTTTTACTCACAGCGCCACCCACGTCCCAGCATTCTTAGTTATTCCAATTAAATGCTGTTAAAAATCAATCCCACCAGAGAGGCAGTTCCTTGTAGCTTAGCCTTCCCCTACCTGGTGCCTTGGCTGGGGCAGATGGAGCTGTAGTTGCAGCCCATTTTCTGTGGCAGCCCCTGGACTGCGGGACTCCCTTCGCACAGAGGTGCATCTTGCACCTTCACCAGGAACCTTCTGCTAAATGCTGAAGACACACCTCTTCCACCTGGCCTTTGATACCTGACATTTGCATTTTCAGGACTCACCCTATCCCTGTGACTGTAATATGTTTTAGCATTTTTTAATATTGATTTTTAAATTGTTGTGACCAGCCATGGGATCTGCTGGTGAAGGACAGGTAAAACAACAAACAATCATAGCATCACTGCAATTCGTGCTCCTCTCATCTAGCACACAGTGAGACTGAAGCATAGGATTGCACTCTAGGAAACAAAACAGTTTGCTCCCAAAATTCTCAGAGATACAATTTGTCTTTTTAAAGTGAGGGTGTATTTTGGCCAATTATACTATTGCTGCTCTGACATATTCCTTGTTTTAGTTTGATTTAAGTTTTGATCTCATGTTTTTTAAAATACTGATTTTATATTTGATCTTCGTTGTTGGTAACATTATGTTGAGCATTTCATGAAAAGGTGGTAAATCTATTTACTGCAAGTTAGATTCCTTGGTAGAAGAAAAACTGGTACTTGCGTTCCCCAAGCATGCACTTCAGCAGTTATCAGAATATTCAGCTGTGTTTAATATTTCAGATTCACCTACTTTTAAAAAAATCTTAGAATATTCTGTGCAATTCCAATCTTAGATACAGTTTATTACTATTAAAATAGTGTGCAACTGCTGTAACAAGTAAAAAGAAACTTTTAAAAATTTAAATTCTGCTCGAAGAACACTCACATGATGTGTTCAAAGTAAATTACAGAAACCATATATAAGTTTGTGTGTTTATCTGTATACAGTTGGGCAACCTTAATTTTCTTATTCTGATTCCAAATATTTTTTTAAAAGCTGAGCAATTGTTGGTTGGTTGGTTTCTAAAGCAATGTGTTAGAAACATCTGAAATATGGGTGGCTACAGCACAAGGCCAATGAATGGGTGAATTGCGACCATGCCTTCTTCCCTCCCTACCCAGAATTGCATTCCTGACATGGCTTGCCTGTGGCCTTCAGATCTTGCTGGGCTCTCAACTCCCACCAGCTCCGGCCAGCAACACCCAAAGGGCCATGTTCACCATTCCTGTCAAGGGGGCTGGAGATTTAGGGACTCTCAGGAAACGGTCAGTTATTCTGCATGAAACTGAGCTCATATAGAACTGTAAAGATGATTCAGTCTGGATAAGCTGCAATTTGATACAATAGGAATTTTTGGGAGGGTATTCCCAGAATCACAGCACATACTTTCATTGATTATTTCAGCTGCCATGGCTCCTTACAAATGATCCTGAGGAACTCTTTGTTACAGATATGCAGCCTAACCTCCCTCAACGAAACACTGGATTCCATGTTAGAGAGGAAATGCCACAAACCACAGAAGCAGGATTGGTGCAGACGCTCCTCACAGAGCTGAAGGCCACCTAGACTGTCTTCATAACACGGACTGACCAACCAACCATTAGCTGCTCACAGATCATGCTGCAGATGATCCAGATCACATGTCACAAGCAAGGAGAGCGGTTGATGCACCCCAGAAAACAGGCCTGTGCAGTGGACAGCTAAAAAGAGTGCTGGTCACAGTGCCCTGTGCAAGATACCAGAAGCAGAG